>NC_080055.1:25787290-26504790 GCF_026212465.1 Amaranthus tricolor
TAGGCGATTTTTTAAAGATCAATTTTTGTACTTATGAACTATTTGGGATAAGGCAAAATGTTTAGCCTTGTTAGTTGTTATGGGCTAAGGCCAATGGCCTTTCAACATTGTTCTTTAAACGAGTTATGTAGTTGAGAATGGAGCATTAATGTGGTTAGATAGCTCAAATATTTAGGTGGCACTCATTCCTAATGTATTGCTAAGTTTCTTCATTAATAAATTTTTTTTATCATAAAAAAAGAATTGTTTATGATTGGAAATTTCTGCCTCTCAAGCAGCGTTTCAACAATAGTGCAAAATATCCGTTGCATCACCTTATTGCAACCACATTGTGAAGGCTTTTGAGATAATCGCTATAAAAATTTTGGCCGCGACAATCGTAGGTGACATCGCGAAGGCCGTTTACTTCGATCGAAACCGTATTTTTGCACGATTCCAACATCAAATTGATAATTTAAAATCATCCATTATATTTGATCTCGACATTTCATATTTGAATATCCTAATTCTTAACCTTCCCGTGCTTTCGGCCTATCCACCATATCCTACTTACAAGATAAGCTTTCCAAAATCCAAACGTCAGTTTCCTGACTATAACATACTATTTTGATAGATACTTGGTAAGCATGATTCCCGAGATAGGGAAACTTAATCCTGCCACCAAGGAAATGATTTTGTTTTTCTCAAAACCGACTTTGCAGTTGGCACTCACTTTAACCAGTTTGCATCTCAATGTACATTCTGAATTTATAAATGATTGGAGGTCGATGCTAAGTTTGACAGCTCGAGATTCCATTATGGAATTTTGATAAAGCTAATCTTTTACTCTATTTGGAGCTCCCTCTATCCAGAAACCAGTCTAAATATCTTAAATTGGTTAGGACTTGTTTAATGTTTCAAGATCAGTAGCTTGTAATTCCATGGCATCACCTGTACTGCAAATGAAAACATGAACGTTATCCCAACCCGCCTAAAGGCCCCAGATAAGCTTCATGTGCAAACTCCTCAAGCATTTTTTTTATGTGTATAGTTTTTTAAACTTTAGTGAATGGGCTATCCAATCTTTTATATTAGGGCACTTGCATTGCATTTGACAATTCTAACGTATATAATAAAAGCATGACAAGGATTTGCAATTGAGTTTGAATGCGAGCCAAAAGTTGTTAGCCATGCGAGATTAGCTCCAATGGATAAAGGGAAATTTGGTATTAATTTAGAATGACTATAATAAGATAGATCTACAAATCAGAATTTGCTATTCTGAACATGTACTAAAATGAACTTGGACCTTTCTATTTCTATAAATAATAGCGAGAAGAATTTAAAACTTCCAAATATGTCCTTTGGACTTGGCTACTTATTCCTGAGTCCTATGCGTAAAAAACTTTTTGTAAGGTGATTGTAGGAAAGAATAATAGAAGAAAAGATAACAAAATGAACGTATTAGCATTGAATTCTATTTTGGATAGAAAATTATTACATTTGTTTTCTACCACCGGAAATCTGGAAACAACCCTTTTAATATCACTAACAAAGGTTAGGTTGCGTATATCTAACGCCCAAAACCTCTCCTAGGTGTGAGCCACTTAATGACATTGGGGTAATGGAATGGTGTTTAAGTAATAAACTTTCGGATGACGTAGATATATGTTGATAGCAACTCTAAATGGTCACTAGAGTATTTCATAGATCTAATATGCAGTAAAATTTTAGAAATGCTGCTGTATATGTATTTGAGTTAGTTTATTGGAGCTTGCATAACACCACTACCTCTGTTTTTTGATATCTGTTTGAGTCAAAGTGGATATACAAATTAATTCAGAGGTAGTAGTAATATTTCTGCAATTGTCAGAATACCTCCTGACTCGTATTTTATCCCTTTGGGAATCGTAAAAATATCAGACAGATGGTAATTGAACTAAATTATCATGTTGAATTCGAATGCATGTGCAATCCTACCCTTGTAAAGAACAAACCCCTTATAAAAATGTTCAATAAGGAAATGTGCAACGAATTTGAAGAATGTCACTATTTCTTTATGTTGTGAAAGTTGTTTCTTTATCTTGTGAACATGCAAGAACGGGTCATGTGCAACTACCATTTTGCTCATGTGATGTGACCCCTTCCTGTTTATGCTAGACGAAGGCCTATTTTTCCCTGCTCCCTCTCCACCCAAAACTATTGTGTTTTTGAAACTTTTGTCTAAATGTATCTGTTTTTTTGATATCTAACGTTATGCTTTTCTTTCTAATTATTGGTGTTTCAGATTAGTAGAGATTGCCAGGAGCTTGAACCTTCTGTTGGGGAGCAGTTGGCCTCCTTGCTTTATCTTGAACCAGACGGTGAACTTATGGTATGTTTCCATTCTGGAATTACTAATCTGGTCATAAAATAGTTTTTATTTTCTTCAAAAATTATAATTGTAGACAAGTAGTGCCTAGGAGTTTCTTATCTCCTTTACTTGGAATCTCATGTCATATGATATGTGGATGTTGGAATTGAGTTACATTTTTCTTATACCCTATCCATTCTTTGACCTGAACTGAAGGAGTACCTGGTTGTGTTTGAATTCAGCTTTTGTTTTTACAACACTTTCAGCTATTGATGACTAGAAAAAGCTTAGTTTTTCCAGAATTTATAATGTACAACAAAAGGCTAATATTTAAACTTTTAGGTTTCCACTTTCCAACGATGAATGTGGTGACAATTTATTATGTGTTGTTATGTTATGTCTGAAGGGTAGTAGTTTTTTGATTTCTTACTCTGGAAAAACATGTGAGATTTACAGAAAACTCGTTAATTGTATATTGGCACACAAGTATCATATAAAATGTACAGAAAACATGTAAGATCTACTGGATTTAATCTATTCAATTTTTCCAGATCCAGCAAAACCTTAATCAGATCTAGATTTTGCTAGAATGATATTTTGATAGTGATTGGGGTTGTTTCTGCCAATCCTTGTTTTAGAGGAATTTTAAAGGAATATTTGAGGAATTGGTCTTGTATTAGGCTCTTTTAATGAGGCAGAATGTGCATTCCATCTGTGGGACTCTAGCCAGGGCTCATTTATTCCATTAACTCTAGTATTAGTACTTAACATATTGCTTTCTCTTTGTGATTTGATTGAATTTTAGTTGGCTGAAGAGACAAAAATAAGTTTGTTTCCAATTGGCCGGACATTGTTTTCACTTGGGTTTACCTAACGTCTTTGTATAAACAAGTAGTCAATTAAATTTTTGGAGCTATTTTTGGATTTAAAACTTCAAGCAAAGATGAAGTCATGTGGCTTTTTGAGGTTGCTTGGTTATACTGCACTCTACCCACTTCTCGTATATCTCTTCAGTTTTCTGTTTCTAACCCTTGACAAATCTGGTGGATGATTTTGTTGGCTCTTGAATTCCATTTCATGTTGTTAGCTTGGAATATTGATCCAATAAAAATAGCCAACTTTTAGTGACCCAAGCATTTTCATCAACATTCTGGTGATCTGCTTTTACAATATAGGATATATTACAAAATCAATTAGAAGAGTTTCAAAGGAGTGTAGTGTAGTGGAAAGCAGGTAGGGATTGAACATTATACGAATGGTCTTTTGTATGTAAGAATATAGTGGGTTTTGCAAAAGTCTTTGTTTTTGCTATTTTTTCTTTCAAAAGCGTGAGTTCTCAAATCCTTGTTTTTTTGGATGTCTGAAGTTTAGGATCTGATACCCAGTTTAGACTGCCCTGTTTCAGAAGAAAATGAGGCGTTTTGGTATCAAGGTATACACCAATGCACTTTTCTGGGTACAAAAGTGCTTGAACTATAAATCTTTGGAGTGATTTTTAATGAGGGAACTTTGATGGGTGAGTAGAGGAGGATGAGTGAATGAGGGTTCATTTTTCCCTTTTGCAATTCAGAAGCTGACCTGCCCTGGCTATCTTAGATTCTCTCAATAATTCATGCGTGGTACAAACTGGAGCACTTTTGCTATTTTTTGTATGCTGCAGTTTGTGTCGCACTGTTTTAAAATATTTTTGTTGTGCTTGAAACTCAAATGATCTCTGTTTTTCTTGTACAATTTGTCAGGCAACTCTAACCGCAGCTGAATCCAAACGTGAGGAAGAAAAAGCAAAAGGACTGAATGTAGAAAATGAAGCTGGGAATCCAGATATAGTCCCATTTGAAGACAATGAAGAGGAGGAAGAGGAGGACAGTGAAGAAGAAGAAGACGATAGTGTCAGCCAGGTACCTGGACTACCTGGACTAGCTTTGCAAGGCAGAGGAAGGGGAAGAGGAATGATGTGGCCACCAAATTTTCCAATGGGACGTGGTATTCGCCCTATGCCAGGACTGCGGGGCTTCCCTCCTGGCATGATGGGTGCGGATGGTTTTTCTTATGGGCCTGGGCCTGATGGGTTTCCGATGCCTGATCCTTTTGGGATGGCCCCTCGTCCTTTTGTTCCTTATGGCCCAAGGTTCCCCAATGATTTCGCAAATCCTGCACCTGGAATGATGTTTCCTGGTCGACCTTCTCAACCTGGAGGGGTCCTTCCCGGTGGTGGATTTGGGATGATGATGGGCCCTGGACGTGGTCCTTTCATCCCTGGAGGAATGGGTATGGGAGGGAGAGGTGGTAGACCAATGGGAATGCCTCCAATGTTTCCTCCTCCACCTGGACCACCTCAAGGCGCCAATCGGGGTCCTAAGAGGGATATGAGAGGATCTAATGATTGGGGAGAGACATTTGGGACGGGTCCAGAGCAAGGAAAGCAACAGGATATGGGCGGTGGACGTAGTGATGAGCCACAAGGTCAACAAGGCGTTGAAAAATATGTTTCTACAAACAAAAATGATGAGAGTGAAAGTGAAGATGAGGCGCCTAGGCGGTCAAGACATGGTGAAGGAAAAAAGAAACGCCGAAGCTTGGATGGTGATGTGGACGCTGACCCATGAGAGTTTTTGTTAAAAGAGGTTTCTATGGATAATATAGAAACCATGAAAACCTCCAAAATTGTTTGTGATGTAACCTTAGCACAATTAGAATATACCAATGGCTTGTAGTGTTTTTCTGTTCTTAAAGAATTTTTAGAGAACACACTAAAACCTAACAACAATCAACATTCAGTTGGCTCTTTGTATTTTTACATTATTTATATTCACCATTTATTCTCTCATCATTAATGTTTTAGATTTATCATTTTTTATAAGTATTAATTTATTTATTTGCAACTTAGTTTAGGAGGTATAATTATACATTATTTATATTCACCATTTATTTTCTATCTGAAGCTTTGCCACTGCTACAACCTAAGTTCTTAACTTCGAAGTTTAAGAAGTATAACTTAAAAGACTAAAGCCATTCGTGTTTTTTTCTTAAAAAAGATAAAAAGAATTCTAAATTTTCAAAATACAACCTGTAACTAAAATGTCTTCCTTGACATCGTTCACATAAGATCATATTGCCTTGAGCTATTTTTGTGAGAGACCATCTCTCAGTAAAACGACCTTATACAAGTTCATATGCTAATAATTGTCTTAGTTTCGTTATTCAATCAAGTATAAGGAACATCTCACTGTGAGACCGTCTCACACAAAATTTTGTGTATTATCTTGGATTTTTTTAAATGTGTAAATCAGTTAAAATGTATAATGGAAGTTGCATTTTTTCCACGATACACATCAACATTGAAAACCATTTAATAATAGTAATCTAGATGTAAAAATAGCTAAAATCATTAGCAATATTGCTTATAAACCTCTACAGCTCTACTGCAAAACCTCTAATGGAAGTAGAAATTTACGAGTAAAATCGATGACTTGTAAAATGCCGTTAACTTCATCAAAATGCAAAGCTCTAATCCAATTTTTGCGTGTATGATAACAAAAAGTAATTTAGAAATGCTATAATTTAGGAACTTAGTATAACATTAGCCTTATAAGTTGATGGTACAAATAAGTTCAGCAAAGAATGACTGGCAAGTAGCAACGTAAATTGGTCTAGCAGGAAAAAATACGACGAAATTAGCATTTCCATTTTCTAGGTTACGATGAGAAGCGGATCAGTCTCCTGAGTTTCTCATATAAAGAATCACTACCGTCCCCTACTCAAGAATTTGAACCCCCTACAACGTACACAACTGGGCTCGGTATTACAATGAGAATCAAACATTAATGGATAGGAAAAATTTTACTAGAGAACAGGGAGAATATAATTTTTATCTCGTTTCGCCTGATTATGTAGTTTTTCAAATGTACATCTAGTTTTCTGCTTGAACCAAATCAGTTTTTTCATCATCTACCTTCGGCTTTGGTTGCTGTTCTTCTCCTGATGAGTTAACTTCATCCTGGGTATCATCTGGGCTAGAACTAGATAGTGGTGCAACAATAATTTCAGTCTCACCAAGTTCACCCATTAACTGTGGCAAACCTACATCTTGGGAGGCAACTTCCGTTTCTGGAGCCTCAATTGTAGGAGAAGAGAGCTCGGATGTGACTGCGTCACTCTCCTCAACCTTGTTGCCTGATTCCTCGACTTCATTTGGTACTTCCCCTTGTTTATCTGGTTCCTCGGATATGTTGCTAGAATTTGATGTTTCCCTCCATTCAACCCACTCATTTTGCTCGCTTGTAGCACCCTGCTTTACTTCCTCGGCGGGAAGAGGACTTTCAGCAGTGGATTCGTGTGTTTTGGATTCGATTTCAGGCACTTGTGAAGACGCAGTGTCGTCCAAATCATCACTGGTATTAACCTCGTCACTACTACTACTACTAACAGCACCAGTTTCTTCGTCAGTGGGTGACGGAGAGGCCAGTGAATCGGTCAAGCGCTCGCTATTGACTCGATCGTTCTCAAAAGCAAACCAATTTGAATTAGTGAACAGCGAACCACTGCTCACAAGACAATTCCAAATGTTGTCAACCACAACTAATAACATGTACCAAAACAGAACTATCATGGAAAAAATAGTTATCTTTTAAACAAAATTAATAGCTTTGTTTCAGCAAGATCATCAAGTGTAACATTGAAAAATTATATTATGCAAAATGCTACCTACACCTTGCAACAGCAAGCAATTTCCTTGCTTCAAATATTATGTATTACCGCAATCAAAATGTTACAAGAACTAAACCCTACAAAAAAATTTAGAAATAGAATTGCTAGATAACAAACCTCTCCTGGTCATCTCCAAGCCGCAATGAGGATATAACCACCTCGGCAGATTCATCATCAAAGTAAACATCCTAGCATAAACAGTGAAATCTTTTAGTTTTTTCATTTATATGGCGATAAGAATACTAAATTCCCAGGGGCCTCGACCTTAAGAAACAAGCACAAAGAGAAATAATACACCAGCTAAAGACTCAGAAAAAATAATGCAGCAAACTTCTGTTCAACTTTCAAACAAGTGCAGCGACATTATATTTATGAAAATATGACACAGAAGTTTGAAATCACAAAAAAAAAACAAAAAAAAAAAAAATCAAACAGTAGCTGCATTAATACAAAAATCGATCTCCACAACCAAATTTAGGACAACAAACATCGTAACTCAAGAAGTGGTTGTCTAGACATAAATAAGAGCAAAGCAATGATATAAGAATACACTTCTTTTCGCCTTTCAATCTCAAGTTACAAAGTAACATATGCAACTTGGATGTGGAATCCAATAAAAATTACCAAGGGCAATAAATATACATCAAAGCCTTTATAAAGGTTCTCGAAGATGTATTTTGGATCATTTCAAAGTAAAACAATTGAGCATCATAAGCTAATCAAGAGTCAAGACACATACCTCCTCATCTCGTTCGAGTGAAGCTTGAACCTGCACAGATCAAGAAAAAGGTCAGTTTGCAATAAACATTTACAAAATGAAGTCAAAACCAAAAACAATTAGAATTATATGAAATTCAAACAAGACAAAAATTGACACACTAAATGACTCCATAAACTGAGTACTTTTTTGGAGGGGAGCAAACCTATTTGAACACGAAAGAGAACCAACACAAGATAAAAAGGAAGAACAACTTCTTACCCCTAACAACAACAGTTAACGTTAATGAAACTCATTTGAGCATCTCACTAAAACTTCCTAATCACATAAAACAAGAAATTGGAAGATAAAAGACAATATCAGTCCAATAACACATGTTACATACCTCCTCCATATCATTACTGTATATACCATAGTGGAATGCCTGGCTTAAATTATTAGCCAAAGCCGCGACATCATCATCTCTATCCTGATAATCATCATCACTATCCCTAGTGCGATCCTGTAGAGCAGTTGGTCTCCTGTTGCACAAGAAATTAACCATAATCTTAACAAGGGATTTATTAACATCAAAATCGAACATTATGAGCATTATTAATATTTTTACAAAATCAACAAATGCAAGTTATTAAATATATATTCTTTACAAATTGTATTACCCCAAAGACTCCCTCCCACCCAGAAAAAACAAACAAAAAAAAAGTTATATCCAATTATATAATCATGGAAATACAAAACTCCTTCATTTCTCAAGATTAGTTCAATTGTTTCAAGGATTTGACGTATTCTCAAATTTTCTTTTTAGTCTATAATTCACAGGCCTCGTGCATTATCATATGCACACTTCCATAAGCATATACAACACCAACATTCCATAGAAATATGCACACTTCCAAAAGAATATATCATATAGAAATTATAAAAAAAATTATTTAACACTAACTCATTGATTAGCATGAGTACAATCTAGTGCAAATAGGTCACATCAAGAAGCATTCATTCTCAGAGGAGGTTGTACAGAGCTCATGGCCCAACCCCATTTTCAAAAGGACAGGACCCAAATAATGAAAATGGAAAAGGGCTAGCAGCCAATATTTTGGGCAAAGAAGCTGTGCGAGAAAACCAAATTCACCAAATCATTAAAAATTCAGCTCTTGAACAAATCCACCAAGTAGGATAGAAATCACAACAATTAGAAAAGTGCAAGGACCTAATGAACAAAAATAAAATGGCCTACCCGCAAACCCACTGGTAAACATTTTCAACAGAATTGCGCTTTGATAAGACATTAGAACACCAATCAAGCCATTCATTATTGCCCTACATAATCATAGGAAAAATAAGATAAATAAAAACAAGAGGAATCAGGATCACTTCAGATTAAAACTACATATATGATACACTACATAATATAGTTTTTTCGTTATGTAGACGTCCATTATTTCGATGGGGCCAAAGATTAATAGCTCTTTGGTTTTGGATTATAATGGGCTACAGTAAAATGGTCGATTATATCATGTGCACTTCTTATTTATGTAAGCTTCACATAATGCTTGCTACCAATAGTCAATCGGAAACAATCTCTTTGTTAGTGTTATCACTAACAAATCCGACCCCCCAAACCCATCCTAAGTGGGAGCCACTTAATAGCATTGGGGTAATAGACCGTTGTTGAGTAGTGTAAATGCCATAAATCAGAAAAGAAGCAGCCCTAAAGAAAGGGTAAAAAGAATATGATGATGAAGCCGGTCTTTAAAATTAGAAAGTCTGCTTATAAATCGCAAATTATCTCAAATAAATGACAATCAAATAACAAATGTCATTTTCAACACAAATAGTGTCTGTTAAACTCCATGAAGATGGATACATTCTGATTCTGTAAGCACATGCATGTATATTCAAAAAGTAAATAGACCAGCACAATATAATAGTAAAATGAATATATGCTTGTTTCCAAGTAAAACTCTCAACCCAGAGTTGTTCACACTGGATTTGAAAGTTTAATAAGATTTGGAGGTTTTATGATATAGAATTCCAGAAAGTTTAGAAAAAAGCAGACTCTACAAAAAGAATTTGGCGATACACTAGGAGAAAAGCAAAGAAACAAGATTACTTAAGAAAAAAACTTGGGCCAGAAAAAACTTAATGATAAGAAACAGACCTGGAGTAAATTCTGAAAATTGGAGCTCGTGTTACCCAAATGAGCCAGTTTATTCGATATGCGAGTCAGATGACCAATATTACCCACTCTAGGAGGATCTCTTCCACCAATACCTACTGTGGGCTGCAAAATATTGAAAAAAAAAATGATCATTACTCCAATATACTTTTTAAGAATGAGGAGCAAGCAAATAATCAATTGTCAATCACCTTGCTTGAATTACTTGATAGCATAGAGCTTTTTTCAGCTTCCAATATCTTTCCAACAAGATCACAATCATGAAGTAGATGATCAACAAGGATAGAACCCTTGCTCTCAAAGCAACATGAAATTATGGTCTCTACATGGTGATGCAAAAAATTGTTGTATGGGTACCTGCAGCATATGCAAATGTATAGTATCTGGAAGCAATTAACTTCATAAAGCAAATACTTCCCCCAATTCCAACTTACTCGAAAAACATGTCTAAAATTCTTTTCATGGCTCCAAGGCGTATGATTTCCCTTTCTGCAGCATCATTACCACTAGAAAGCAAGACTGAAATGAATTCAATAATCTGGAAAATAATTAAAAATTTCATTGTTAATTGACATCCATATCATATATATATATATATATAGAGAGAGAGAGGGCAGGATAAGGTGAAAACAACTAAGTTGGAGAAAACCGCCTAAATGGACAAAAGGGGTACATATTACATTAAATGTGGTACATTTTCGATGTAAGGGGGTACGCGTATTTTTTGAGTTCCTTAAAATATTTACAAAAATGCCAATGAAAATATGAACCCCTAGACCGAATATGTACCCCTGATTTGAAAGTTACAGCTATTTAACAAAATGCCACAAATATATGTACCCCAAAAGCTAATATGTACCCTCATTTTTAATTTTCACAACTTTAAGTGGTTTTCACGTGATACTCTTCATATATATATATATATATATATATATATATATATATATATATATATATATATATATATGATTTGGATTATGTGAAAACCAATTAAAATGGTAAAAACTGAAAACAAACATACATAAAAGTTTATATGGTGTACATACTTCAGTGGAAATTTTGTAAATCATTGAACATTTGCTAATAGGTGTACATACATGCTTAAAAGGTATACTAATTCGAATGTCATTTTTGTAAATAACATGAACTTTTTTCCATTACAAAAATTTGTACACCTATAAGGTAATATGTACACCTTTTACCACAATATGTATATCTTAGTCTGGTTTTCAGTTTTCACCATTTTAGTGGTTTTCACCTAATCCAACCACTATATATATATAATTATATATATAAAGGGTCAAGTTCCAGTGCGAACCAAGCTTATATGAGAACCGTGAAAACCAATCTCCCTGATAAAAATGTGTTACTTTTTTAACATAAAAGGTGTTACTTTTGGACAAAACAATGTTGCTTTAAAAAACTGGTACTTTTTAGCAAAAAAAGTTACTTTTAGAAAAAAATATATTTTTCAAAAAAACAAACATAATACAAAGTAACACGTTTTTTCTGAAAAGTAACACCTTTTTCTGAGTTATTTTTTCAGAATTTTTTTCTTAAAGTAACCCTCTTTTGCCTAAAAGTAACACCTTTTTGGTAAAAAATAATAGTTTTTTGTAAGGCAGATTAGTTCTTACGGTTCTCATATAAGGATAGTTCTCACTTGAACTATGTATATGTGTATATATATATATATAGGAAGAAGTTCCAGTAAGAACCGTCCTTATATGAGAACCGTGAGAACCAATCTATCAGACAAAAAAGTAAGGTGTTACTTTTAGCCTTTAGGCCAAAATCTATTACTTTTTTTGTTAAAAAAAGATGATACTTTTCAACAAAAAAGTGTTACTTAAAAAAAAATTCAGAACAAAATTCACAAAAAGGTGTTACTTTTTACATAAAAAGGTATTACTTTTCGGAAAAAACGTTACTTTGTATAATTTAATTTTTTAAAATTTTTCTTACAGTAACACTTTTTTTAAAAAAAAGTAACATTTTTTTGCCCAAACGTAACACATTTTCTGTAAAAAAGTAATAGTTTTTTATCATGTATATTAGTTTTAGTTTTCATGGTTCTCATATAAGCTTGGTTCTCACTGGAACTTGACCCTATATATATATAAACAAATGTTAAACTAAGGCTTAATTATGAATTGGCGTTAAAAAGGTTTACTTATAAAATAAAAAAGAAATACTTTTCACTAGAAAAGGCATGCCGCAATATAGTTCTCATGTTTTCATATAAGGTTAGTTATCTTTGTATGCGTGTGTGACATTAACCCAACATAAAGACAACTTCAGCCATGAGTATATCTTCTAGCTCTAAACATCTATAGACCATAGATAGCAAATACTATCCTATCTCAAAGATCGGACCAATCTTGGTGCTTAATTCCAATAAGCCCCCCTGGTCAGTCATGAGAAACCCAGAATTCCATACATATGTACGTCAAAACAAATAGCATGAGAGGTTGCTTTCATTCTGCATTCCACAATCTCTTCAGGAAAAGAATATGAAACATTCATGATTCAAATATATAAATATGGGTTTTGCTGCCCTCTTTCTCACAGATTTCTGAGATGAAGTTCAAAAGTATATGCATGAGCAACAAAAGGGACCAATTCACTTCCCCATCCCCAATCTCAACCCCAAAAATGAACCTTGGCTCTCCTTGTGAAGCATTTACTGGACCACATCAATCTACTATATTTACTAGCTCTTTTTTACATAAAAAAAGTGCTCCAATATACTCCATGTAAACAACAGTGTCCAAGTTTCGTTTTAAATAGTTATGAGCTTAAAGCTATCAAGGAAAATGCACAAAACATACTCCATATACAAATACCTTTAAACGTTGTTTTCCCAGTGGTGGCTGCAATTTTCCATATGTAGTTAACAAAACACCTTCATCTAATGAAACATCCAATAACTTAAGTAGGTTACCTGCATAACGAACAAACACAATAAACTAGAAGTACCACACATTTGCAATAAACCTATCACATCTAACATAATCTCTTTTATTTCCACATATTTTTTTTAAAAAGATACCCTTCTACTCTAGTTGATCGAGATAGTAAACTCCAAGAAAAAATTATCATAATTCATGATACAGATCTAAGCAATGAAACATCTATTTCCACATGGCAACAGAGATTATGCAAACAGTTCACAAAGGACAACACAAGCATGGGGAAAACAAAGGCCTTTCTTCGAAATCCATTTAAGAATTGAAATCTAAATTTATATTTTGTTAAAAAAATTGCAGTAAACCAATATTTTTGAAGCCACTATTTTCTATGCACCAAATGTATGTAATGACCTAACCACTTGCACAAGAAAACTACTTAAGTGACATTCCTAAGTATACTTCACACAACAAAACGTATATGTATAAAATGTAGCTGCTAAAATAATTAAGTTGGTCAGCTGGATTCCCCAAAATCTCATCCCAACACCCACCAGCACACAAAAGGAAGGAGAAACAGCAATAACTGAAAAAAAACAAACAAAATGGGAAGTATATCATCAAAAGTGAACAAGTTTTATTATGTTACATTAAAACAGAACAATCAGACAGTTCCGCTCAAGCTTTATCATTGTTATTGTCATCGAGTGGATATTTTAACAGACCACACATTTTGGAGAACTCAACAAGTAAACACAGCAGATAAGAAAAAGAAATCATCTTACCCAAGCTCCCTAACATGCCTTCAACAGTCTCAGGATTAACAGTTATTGAGGACCCTTGAGAAAACTGACGACCGTAAGCATTGTATGTACCAAAAGTTTGCCTCTTCGGGTCTAACAAGGAAATGCATACAGAAAGGGAGTTGAATAATACGGATTTTGGCCGGGACTCTTCCAGAGCATTGTGGAATAGTCTTTCTATAAGCCTGAGCAAGTGGAGAATCACATATGTACAATTAAGAGCAGGTTGCAAAAGTAGCATGTCTAGAAAGAAGCTCTGTTAACATCAAATATTTACTCCCACAGTACTTCAAATGGACCTCAAATAGCTAATTTTACATTTCTCTGGATTATAAAAACTCACCCTTTCCATCTCTTCACCGGTCTTTTACAAGGGTCAAGGTGTCAATAAACAAATACAATCACTGAATATTCTATCATCATATTTTTTGTTCAGAAAAAGTAACCAAATCAATACTACTCAAAAATTAAAAGCAGCAAGAGCAGCTCAAAACTACCTTGGACTAGCAATTTTAGCTGAGATGCCTTGGGGGGCATATTTAGTAATGGCACACAAAGTCTCTGCAACATTAGCATGGACTTCAGGACAATCCTGCAAAAACCACATTGGTCACAAAATAGATTAAATCCTCTGTTAGGCCAATATTTTTCCATACTTCATACTTACTTCACATATCATATGTATTTTGTTCTTTTGTTGTAAATAAAACTCTTTTAATTACTATTTGAATCTCTATGAAGTAATATTATCATAATAAAGCACATTTCGAACTTAATTTAATATTTGATCTCAATACTATTCACAGTTTTTTTTACTTGCAACAATCCCAAAAATACACATGGCAATCCAATTTTTTAACTGCTAATATCCTTAGTTAAACACAAGTAAAAATTATTAGAAGTTAAGTTTCTAAACTATATGTTAAGACGAATCTTACGAGATCCCAATTCCCACATGACACTTTATTGTTTAAGATAAGTCCTAAAAGAGGTAAACGCATTGCAGCCTTATTCAGAAGAATATATAAGCAAATGTAAAAGAATTTTTCAAAATTGTTTCAACATGACAAGATTAAAGGATATCAAGTCATCTAGAAATCATATTTATCTTCACCCTATGGTGCAAAATATTAAATGCATCACCATTCAACGCATTGCAACCGCATTTAAAAGGTTTTCAAAATCGCCGCAACCAAGGATTAAAATTCCCCCATTACGTTACATAATGCCCGTTATGTAACCTGTTTGAGAGTTACCATGGCGTTTATCCCATTATATAAAGGTGCATGAGTTTTCACATTCAAAACGCCATGTTTACCATTACATTATTTCATTATTAAACATTTCAACGTTACAGTGTTATCTGTCATCACATTAAAATTCCATTAATACCCATGAACTTTAATTATTATAGATCACTTAAATTATAGTTACTAATAATTTAATCGTTAAACAAAATAATTAACTAATGTCTAATAAGTTAATTAACTTAAAAAAACTATAAGTTTATTGATTATCCACTAAAAGTACCTTATATAGTGCTACTATAATAGCTTATGGATATATTATTGCATAATAATAGTAGTTCAACAACAAAACATGCAATTAGAAGTTCAAAAAAACCCCTTGTGAGTTTTTTCAAAAATTCACACCACAACGACCGTGATTTGCGTTATTACTCGGTTATAGTTGTTTACGTAACATTGCGACCGTTTCTGCAAACGCATCAGCGACCATAGTTTTTTCCATGGTCGCAACTGAAATATAGGTCACCAACAACCATTTGCATTGGCCGAGAAAGAGGTTTCGTGATTGTTACTACTCTAAGTAAGAAATTTAGCAATATGATTTGGCATTCTATCACAATTTAGTCTATTTAATTATTACTTATACTCTAAGTAAGACAATTACCTAGTAAAACTATAATTACATTACCAAGGTCGCGTGATGCAAAAACTTTAATTTCTCTTGCACTGAAATTGCAGTTTAAACTTTTCAAATCAACAAGCACAAGAAAATGAAGGCACTCACAGAAGAGCTAAACTTATCCACAATCATCTCCAAGACATTTGTATCCTCCAACCACCTCATAGCTTCTGTAAAGTTCGCATATATATGTTCATCAGTGCCAATAAGACGAATCAACACCTGCAAGGATAGAACTCCATAAAATGAAACAATATATCCCAAACATCCAAGACAGATATGGCTAAAAACAATTACCCCTCCACTAAATTATGAGAAATATTTATCCTATCAAATTACTTGGAGAATTACTACTATCACTTCACATAAAGCAATATCACCTTAATTAGATGGGACCAGTAATCTGCTAAAGAAGAACGGGCATGCTTTTGGCCACAAAAAACTTTCGTGGATATATAAGAACAACAGACATAAACCATTGAGCAACAAAATAGAATGGACAAGATTTTCATGTAGCGAATCACAATAAATGTTTGAGCATGCAAAAAAATTTGTGAAATAATATAACCTCAAGATAAGACTAAGATTTATAGGTGATGCAGGTAAAAATCACAAAAACTCAACTTAACTACAACCTCACGTCACAGCATCAGAAATGAGAAAACATATATTATACTTATATATAACTCCAACATTAATACTACGTAGTCAGTACATCAATGAGTTTGAAATTAATGTTCGAACCATAATGCAGAAAAGGCCACATTGTATCATCTCGTCCGAGTCGTAAGGTTTTCAAATCACCATTTGATATTATCCGCATCGTAAAAGTGTAAAAAATCGCAGTTTAGGATCATGCAAAGAATATTTCATGGTTTTGATTGAAATTTAGCATCAAAACAATTGTACATCTTGTAACTGTATCACCGTGAGTGTTACTCCAACCACAATCGATACCGCATTTTTGCCCTATGGGGTGGATTGTGTAAGAGAAACTCCTAAGGCTCAAGGATAGACTTTGATGATTGTGAATTGCAAATAACAAGAGATAATTTAGAACATGGCAGCACCAACCTCCATGACAGATGTAATCCCAATGAGATCAACCAGTTGCGCGATAATTTCTTGATGAGCCTGTAATAATTTCATAGGATGCCAAAAAAGAACTCATTAACAAAGACTTCCCCACAAAAAATAAATAACTGACATATTGAAGACTTACTTGAATATAGCTCATAAGAGAAGCTGTTTTCCGCATCAACAGGCAAATAACGACCTAGAAACCCAAAATAAGCAAAAATGCATAAAGGCTTCATAAAAAAAATCAACACTACAAATCACATCCACTAAGTACAAACATTAAAAGTGTTTTCAAGTACTCATACCTTGCTAAAGTATCCTGCCAATAGGGTACTATGTGAGCGATTTGGATCCAAGAATGAGAATAACAGATCCATCAACTGCCAAATGAAAAAATATAATAAGTAAAAATAGGTACACCAAAGTAGAACATATAAAACTCTTGCAAAAAAATTAAAACATGTTAGATACCTCCTCATCTTCCACCAAGGTTTTGAGAATTATATCAACTTCACATGTGAAGATCTCACAAGAAATGAAGGGAAATCTAAAAGACGGAGAAGCATGATATAAATAAATAGACTAAAGTAGAACAAGCAAAAATATCCAACAAAAGATGTAGAATCTTTCAAAAGACCCACTTAAAATTTCTTTGTTTCTCAGCATCCTCAGGGGCTTCTTCTACGATATAACGAATAAGCTGCTCCACCTGTGGTCTCTCACGCAAGCTGCAAATAGAAATAGACATTGCATCTGTAAGCATAAACCCTTTGTTCCGATTAAACACACGCACATAGAACATCATTTCAATAAATATACAAGTTTACAATTCAACCAATATGCGACTAAATTTCAATCTGAAATCACTAAATCATTGAAGTCAAGAACCTGGTTCTAGATACATTTTTGGCCATGGAATAGATGAAACAATAGAAAAAAGGAATACGTAATAGGCCTGGGTTTACTTATCCTTACGCCAGCAGCCAATCTACTGTCACAGGTTCACAGCCTTACTGTATCAAGCGTATATATGCTTTCACTCTAAAAGAAAAACACATGCATCTACTAAGAATAAAATTAAAAATAAAAAATTTTAAAAAATAAAAAGTTCAAACGAAGCAGAAAACCTAGTTCAAGCACAGAGCTTGCAAAGGACTCAATAAGCACAAAAGAAAAAACAAAGTAGCAAATGGAAGAACACAGCTGACTACTGATTACTAAATAAAAATATAACTTTATTAGAATGGGGAAAAATGAAAATAGCACGGCTGTAAAAAAGCAAATGAAGTCATTTCAAAGACAAGTCAGCAAATAAGTTTGTATCTAGAAAGAAGAAACCAAATAGAGCATAGCAATATAACCTGGGCTCAAGAATGATTGCAGGAAGGTAGTATATAACCAACCATCCAGTGCACAGAGGCAAAAAAATCCTACCCAGAATGCTACATTTACTAAGACTATTCATAGGTATCGCTAGACCATAGGTATCTGAAGGACTTTCAGATTTATCAAAAATCCTTTCATTTTTCAATAGATGGGAAATGGTATGACATAAATATTCCCTTCATCTTCCAATTCCAAAGTTTGTTTCCCAGACTTATTCTAAAATGCATGTAAAATGTGCATATAGGCAGGCCTTGGAAATCTACTCATTCATAAAGTCAAATTATAACAGGGTAGAAAATAAGTGCTTACTAGATAACAATACACTATATTTATAGCAATATCAAATTAATAAAAATAATAGAATTAATAAATCTATGTAAAAAGTTCATCAAAAAAATCTATGTAAAAAGACACAAGTATAATGACCAATAAAATGGAAGAAACCAAGCAATGAACAATAGGAACCCCAAAATGAGCAAGGAATATACTAATTAATAAGTCGTGCATTAAGTGCTTTGCATTCTTGGATAATTTCATCCTCATCAAGAAGCTCATCCAGTGTAAAGTTATCCTTGTCCAAAATGGTCTCGACCTGAAACCACACGCAAGAGAAAACAAACTAGCATTAAGATGAGCATGCAATTTCTGTTATTCTTGAAATTATAGTGCTAGTATCAGGGTGGAAAATGGATTATATATAAAATCCCAAAATCACACAAAGTTCATGCATGTCATATCAATTGTAAATTGCATGAGTAAAATTGGAGATTCTTTCCACAAGTCTTTCCCAAGGCAAAAGCTCCCATCATATAAGTTTCTCGACACTCAAAATCATTCCTTCTAACGTGTTAGGGCAACTCTAACAACAATATCAAGCTATGCAGCATCTAACTTTCAAATTGACTACAAGAATATACAGCTAAACTACACTCACAACATATGTAAAAAAAACCTCTTAAAAATTGTTACACTTTCTTTTCAGTTCATCCCTTTTGCGTTGCTTCATTTCTTCTTATGGAAAAGTCCCCACAACTTTCTTTAACCCTCATCCACACATTTTTTCTCTTTTTAATATCATACATACAATTTAAATGTCACTCTTTTTGCAATGCATCATTATTGTAGTTTCAAAGGGGCTTGGATTACACTTATAGACGGTCATCGAGACTTCAAAATTTCTGAATTAGTGCCTAGTAATGTAATGATACCACAAGGTCAGACAATTTCTATACACTACTCCAAGGAATTCTGCCCATACACTAAATATAATGTGAACAACCAACCGGTCCGTAATCCCACAAAAAAAATGGAGTTTTAACTAAATTTAAAGTGCAATAAATATTTTAAATCATGTAAAGAAAGTCAAAGAAGAACGTAAGATTAATGATGGAGATTAAAAGAGGATAATGCTAAAGTTTTCGCCAAAAAAGTTGTTGAAAATGTTGATTGGGAGATGACTTCGGGTACAGAAGATACTTTGACAAAGATTAAAACTTGCATCACTCAAATAACTAAGGAGATCTTAGGAGAATCAAGGAGTTGTTTCTTGGTAAAGAAATATACAACATGGTGGAATAAGTACGTCAAGGCAGTTATCACAGAAACAAAGAAATTGCTATCTTGCATAAAGAAAATGCAGAAATAAGGAAAACTTAGCCATGTATTAGGAAAAACAAAACCATGACAAATGTAGCCGTTTGCGAAGCAGAACTAAAAGCTTTTATAAAGGTATATCTTTGTACAGATAACATCCCCTAGCTCTTGTTTTAGTTCATGGAGCAACCTCATTCATTATTGTGTCTGTTTCCAAAGAAACTACCCCAACTAAAAATCTTTTCTCTAAAATTCTAAACATGGTGCAATTTGTTCCAACAGCAAGAAGAGTTCACCAAGAGCTTAGACAGTAAATATTTCATCCTCAATAGTTCACAAACAGCATAGATGCATTGTTATCTCTCATGTTTATTTGTTTTAGTTCATAAAAGCAACCGCATATTTTTATCGAGATAACGCTTTGGCATTGGGGTTGTTTTATCTTAAAATCATCTCAGCAATAGCACCAAAACATAACTTTCAACTTTGCTTTTCCTAAAGAATGAGTTTCAATTTGGGAATCAAACAGCAATAAAGCAACAAAAGTATGTACTCCCTCCACCCAAAAACCCTTTACATATTTATTTGTCATGCATTTTTCCTCTACAAGTTTTCTCTCGTGCTTAATCATCATAGTTTTAAAATATTTTCCATGAAAAAGCGAATGATAATTAGTTTTCTGTCTAGCGGTTCAATGAAAAACTATCAAGTTAAGAAGAACAAATAGAGAAGGATGAAATTTGGAAGAGTGGAAAAAAAATTCCTAACTTTGGAGGGAAATATTAGTGAAGGATGTAAAACATTTTGCACCCAGATTTTCTAATTTCTAATTAAATCTCTTGTTGAACAACAAACAATCTTCTCCATACCACACACCCCTTAAGTAGATATAAATGATCGCTTTAACTAATATGCAAACAATGCCTAATCATAAATTAGTTACATAAGATCAAATAATCATAATATAAGAAGGAAAAATTGCTGGATTTTAGTAATTTACAAACAGGGGAAAGGGAAAAGAACCATAATAAATTCAGTTCTACTCCAAATGAGTTTCATGAGAAAATATAAAAGAAATTACACCAAAAATCAAATTCCCCGCATGAGCCACAATTAAACTGACACTGATAAGTAATGAAACTAGTATCATTCGACCAATTTCCTCAAAAATATGAGAAAAAATAAAATTAAACAAAAAAAACTTGTTATTCAACATAATGAAATAAAAATCGGATCTAATCAAACCGGGAATCAATATACTCACCGGAGACGCAGTAGACAAACCCGCCATACGCCAAAACATTGTAAAATGCCCTTTAAATTCGAACTTAGATCTATAAATATAACAACTGAAAATCAAGATTAAAGAACCCTAGAAACAATCAAAAATCAACGCCTCAAAAAGCCCCTATAATTAATAATGATCAATCAATTAGGGTTTTGAAATTAGAAAGAAAAAAATATTTTAGATTTGAAGATATGGCAAGGAAGAGAGAGATAGCGCCGATCCCCAACCCAACAACGCCTTGCAAATATGAAATTAGATTTTCTTTTCTTTTTATTTTTCTTTTATTTTTCTTTTTTCTTAATTTTTCCCTTTTGAGTTACGAATCTCCACTAGGATTTCATTTTGAGCTGCTCTAGTCGCTCCCGTTAGAACGGTCTCAAAACAAAAGTTTATATACTAATAATTGTATTAATTGATTTATTTAACTCATATATAAAGAACGCTTCACAATGAGACCATCTCACATGCAAATTTATGTTTCATTATGTATTTACTATAAGAACACATGTTAAGAAATTGAAAAACAATATGTATATTCTCTTCTCGTTTCAATATTATTGAGTAACAATAACACTAATAATAATAATAATAATAATAATAATAATAATAAATAATAAAATTTAAGAATAAAATTTTATCTATTCAGTGGAGCAAGTTTGAAATAATTTAATTCTCTTCTCATTTCAGTATTATGTTTCACTTTTATTTTAGTTATTATTTATTAATAAATGTATATAATAGTGTATGTAGTCTGATTTAACACTAAAATTAAAAAAAACCAAAAACAATTGAAATTTTTTAAAATGGGCCAAATTGTTTTAGACATCAAATTGAATTGAATTGTTTTAATTTACTCCAAAAAAATAAATTACCTTAAACAATGATTAGTCAAAGTCGCAAAGGCTATAAATGATTGTTGTTAGATACATCAATAACTTTTATGAAACAATTACCATTTTACTAGATAGTTACCCGTGTCATATTTAAATTGAATAAATAATTTTAATATGCTATATAATTTCAATTAGTGATATAAAATTATCATATAATAAAGTTATAATTATCATACATTACAATTAAATTTGATGCAATATATAGTACAATTCAAAAGTGAATGTTTTTATTATTAACAAATACAAAATATGAAATTGTAAAAATATCATTAATATAGTGACATTTGGTACCATTGTTCTACAATCGTCAAATACTCTAAAATGAATAACGCTGCAAATAAAATAAAATTGTTATTATTAGCACAAATAATAACATACTTATAATATTACTTAATTCAAATACCGATACTTGGATATGGAATTCATTTGAAAATTTAAATTTAATCGAAATTAAATATCCGATAAATTTAAAACTTAAAATTTGAATTTAACCAATTCTAATACTTATTTTATAAATAGTTTAAAATTATTAATGACAATACAAACCTCTTATCATTCTCAAATAATGAAAGCACAAATCATCTCCTTTTTCCCCAAAATAATTTTCAAGTTGCTTTTGAAAACAAATAATTTATTTTAGATTTCCAAATAGAAATAATATTTACTAAACACAACAATTTAATTTATAAATAGTTTAAATTTATAAATAGTTTAAAATTATTAATGACAATACAAACCTCTTATCATTCTCAAATAATGAAAGCACAAATCATCTCCTTTTTCCCCAAAATAATTTTCAAGTTGCTTTTGAAAACAAATAATTTATTTTAGATTTCCAAATAGAAATAATATTTACTAAACACAACAATTTAATTTCTCCCTTATTCACCTTCTCTCCTTCAATAACAACACCTTTTAATTTTTAAAAGATCCCAAACATGAAATTTTGAAATAATTTTTCATATATGATATCATCTTTAGACACACATGTATCATCTATTGTATGTTAATATGCAATGCCATAATTTGAAAAGAGCAAAAGCTAACAAAACTCTTAAAAGCGTTCGTTAACAAGAATAATAATATATTTGAAAAAATTAATTAGAAAACAAAATAAAAATAGATATAATACTCATAATAAATTTTAAAACGTAATTTAGTGATAGATTATAATTTTATTTTATATTAGATAACATATCTTATTAAAAAAACTCAGAAGCGTTCGATAGCAAGATCCTTTGACGGAATAACAAAATCTATTCAACTTAAATGACATACTCATTTTGATTAGAATTAGTTGATAAACTTCTTGTTTTCACGCCGTCCAATTTGACATTCTCACTCTGGTTGAAACTAATTAATATACTTTTTGTTTTTACGCCATCCAATTTACTAATTTGATCTACGATTTCTTTAGTTACACATAACCAATAATTATAAAAAGTTAATATTGTGAAAATATACATTAAGATGAATCGAACAAGATCATTTATCATTCCTCTAGAACAAAGTTAAACGGTATTGATTTATGAATTATATAGCAGTTACTATGCAAGTGTCGCAACTAATTCCGCCTACATGTAGTATTAGCTTCCATAGACCAAGCAATACATGATGGAGTTGATGTGCTTCTCCTCTCCCTAGTAGGAGATGCTGGGAAATAACGGTCCTTTTCCCTTTATATATAGGCAATGTAGGAAAATTTGAAAAAAATAAGATAAATAAACAACTTAATTCAAAAAATAAGGTTCGTGAAAACTTATTTCCCAAAATAAGCGTCCGTACATCCAAGTCTAGTCTCGGGATAAGTCGCTGTTATTAACAGCGAAAGAGAAAAAAAAAAGAAAAATAAAAACCCCAAAGTCGCTGTTAGTAACAGCGACTTTAAGGTTAACTGATAACTTCTTAATCTCGTAGGTTGGAATGAGGAAGTAACTGAGAACTGAAAACTTAAAAAACATTAAGTCGCTGTTACTAACAGCGACTTAAAAAAAAAAAAAGAAAAAAAAATTTTTTTTTTAAGTCGCTGTTACTAACAGCGACTTTGGGGTTTTTATTTTTCTTTTTTTTTTTCCTCTTTCGCTGTTACTAACAGCGACTTATCCCGAGGCTAGGCTTGGACGTACGGAAGCTTATTTTGGAACATAAGTTTTTCCGAATCTTATAATTGGAATTAAGTAGATAAATAATCTCATTTATTTCAAATTTTCGGCAATGTAGCACCTTGGGTCATGCCAATTGCAGCCATAGTGAGGTTGCGGTCGGAAGAATGGTCATGAACCGGATTTTAAGGTCATTATTTATAGCACTCAACTATTGGATTAACTAAGGATGGTTATGGGTCCAAAATCTATTAGACCCGCTTCGCACTCGCCCCTACATTTAGGGTTTGGATTCAATTTTTTTGAGATTTAGTAGATTCGATTCCGGTAGTCCACAAAATAAATGGGTCTAGGTCTTGGTCTAGGGACTTCAAACTCAAACCCGATCCAAACCCTCTTTCTGGACTCATTTAAGACCCAGACCTGCCAGACCTATTCAAGATCTTCTCTAACTCAACCTATTATATATATATAGCCCTAAATCATTTTTAAATCCATCATAAATTTATTTTTGTAATTTATTTGGACACAATTTAGACATATATAAAACTCAGACCCATTTACTAATAAAGCCTTTAAAATGTAAAATAATTTAAGTATGAATAATTGAATTAAGACCCATTTAAGACTCTACCCTAGACACATCAAACCTGATAGTTGGCGGGTCTAGGTGCGAATCCAAAAATTTCAAACCCTAAGGTATGAATTTAGGTATAAATCCACCAAAAATTATTGGGTCTGGGCACAGGTCCAATTGGACTCGACCCATGACCATCCCTCTATTAACGAACAACATTTCCATGTATGGGGGATTAATTACTAAACAATTCCAAACTCATTAAAGCGAAAGCATCAATTCCATTTATTTGAATTTTCCTTACATGATCTTACCAATGCTCAATAGTGAGCCTTTACACAATTCATTTACACCAAAACAAGAACCTTTACATACATATTTTGGGTGTTTCTGGTGTCAAATCCTTGAACACTTGAAGTCTATTAAACCTCTTAGATGGCTCAGCATTAACCTTGACAGATTGAACATTCATGAACAAATTTTCATCAAAATCATGTAACTTTTGCTGTTCATCTTCCTCAACCATATCAGCCCAGCTTTTCTTACCTTCTTTTCCATCCTTCCTATGTAAACACTGCTCGTTTACGCCACTTTCCGATGCAGACAACTTAGAGTGACTTAACTTAGTAGCTGGAGCAGGACTAGACTCCTTGTGAGCATCAGAACAATCCCAAGAATGCTCAAACCGGAGTCTGCGAGGCACACATCTGTATGGTTCGGGTTTAGGATTTCCACTGTTGACCAAATCGAAACTTTTGTGGGGCTGAGAAAATGGACTGTTGGGTATCCCTTGTTTCCAGTTCCCATGGTGTAGGAAGCTTGAACATCTGTTGGGTTGTGTGAATGGAGTACTCCTGGTGATTCGTCGTGCAGGAACTGGTGATGTATATGTTCTGTTCCAACTATCTTCTGTGAGAAGAACTCCATCTGTGAAATAATCAACTTGTCTCCTGTTGCTTTCACCGCGATTTTGATTTTCCTTTTCCTCCTCGGGCCAAGATTTAGCTTGTTGAGTTTCGGTTTCAGCCAACAGTAAGGATGCCCGGTCAAAGGACTTGGCGTAGGACTCATCCATCTGTCCGTGGGGGGCTGAATCGCGGATCACTTGTAAAAGAAACTTTGCTTCAACTATCTTGTTCCTACAGATCAAGCAGATTGCAAGATTGCACTGTTTGTTCTTATCTGCTTCTATCGATAAAGCTTTCCTAATGAAAGTGAAAAACCGATACTTAGGTACATAATATGCAAACAAAAACCGATACTTGGGTACATCATATGCAAAAAAAAAAAAAACGATACTTAGGTAAATCATATGCAAACAAAAACCGATACTTGGGTTAGATAGCACAATAATAGAAACTTTTAACATAATAGACATGTTCAATGGACTCGTCTCATGGTGAAACGGTCTTATACAAGAGGGGCTGAACAAAAATTGCTCATGCTCGACACCTCGAGTACATATGTGTGTACAAATTACCTGTAATAATCTTCAGCAGTTTTATAATCATTTTGTTGCAAGTAAGCCCAAGCCAAGTTGCCTAAAATCCTGATAAGTTAAGGTATGAAGTAAGTAAGAAGGTTCTAGAATGAATGTAATTATGAAGACAATGTGAAAGATGACATCCCACCTTGCATATTCTTGTTCAACTGTTATGTGAACCTTCTTACCCTGAGATCTTGCCAGTTTCACTCTTTTTCCTGCAAAAGCATTGCCTTCTTCGAGTCGCTTTAGTTTCAGCTGAAGAATCTCGATCTGCTCTTCTAGCCTTCCTGAGCGCTACATAGTCGGGATACATGTAGGTGTAGCATAAACAAGGTATCTCAAATATGCAAGAACAGTAAAAATCATCTCTTAAATATCTCAGCCTTATTCCCAGGAATCCCATTTGTTATAAAAGTTCTTTGGTATGCTTTTATGCTCATTCTGACTAGTGCTATACCATAGCAAACGTCTTGTATGGACATAGTCCATACTATTTGAGTGTGCACTGACCTAAAAATAGCAAATAGTGAGGACTGAGGACTAACACCATACAAGAATTTAGTACCTTTTCAGGCTGATGTGCACACTTTATAAGTCATTGCCATATGGTTTTGGGATGGTATCTCTGTGGCTTATGTAGTGTGTGCACCTCATGTTCCCCTGATTATATGCTGGTATTGATAATAAGTCCAGCTCAATTTAACATCCCTCCCCTTTACTTCCCACTTTTCCCTTCCTTTCCCTTTCATTGCGAACCATATGGCTTCATAGAAAATGACTAACCACTAACCACGAAAAACTCATAGAAAGTGTGAGTAGCTGTTGAGCTCTACCACAAATGATTGGAATACAAACCAAGCAATATAGGGACTCCAAGTCTTTTATGCAAAATAAGGTAGGCACTCGATCTCACGAGTGATAAATTTGTTATTGAGCTTGAACCCAACAAGACCCACACAAGAGGAGAGTTAACTGCAAACAAGCCCGATGAGGTTCCATCTCAAAATCAATTGGTTTTAGAATGGAACCTTATCGGGTTTGTGTGTGGTCAACTGTCCTCTTATGCAACTCTTGTTGTGTACAAGCTCAATAACAAATTTATCAACAAGGAGTAAACTAACTTCCTTAATGAAAACAATCAACATAAGTGTAGGTGGTGCAACAAGGCTTACCTTGTAGAGTTCAACTAGAACATTGTCAAGAGATTCTTGGGAATCAGGGGTGCAGAGATGACGAAATGATTTAATAGCCTCGATAGCTTCATTGGACCGATCCAATTGCTTCATCACAACTGCCATGTCCTTCAAGGCACTATCAACATGATCACCTGAATTTATAGCATTCCAAAACAAGGCTACTGCTTTGTTTGGATCCTTGTCTATCAGCTGTGCACCCATCAAACAAGATAACCCATCATCAAGATTTTCCAAAATTGTTAAAAATTCAGTAAACTAAGCTTAGTGAATCAAAGATGCACAAATTCAAGATAAATTGTTGATAAAAACATGACATCCTATGTGAATTATATTCCATCACACTTTGATCCCATGTCATTATCCATATAATAATCCTCATTGGCTCTTTGCTTAATATCCAAACAGGACACTATGGAATCATTAAACTTCTATGACAAATCATATACTCCCTCTTTCTCATTGGAATTGCAACAATTTCCTTTTTAATCCGTGATCCGTCCCATAAAATATGCTACAATTCTATTTTTGGCTTTGATCCACCCACTTTCTTTAATTCTGATCAATACATTTAACTCATCTTTTCATTTTATCCACACGTTCATGCTACCTTGCCCATAAAGCACAACCTTTTGCACACCCCTTAAAAACACCTAAGTTGTACTTGTTACAATTCCTATGGGATGGAGGGAGTAATACATCCATTATCCATACAATGACTAATTCTTGCACATTAATTGCTCATTCATATACTTATGATTCACTATGGATTTTGAGGGTAGATTCTAATGTCCTTTTTGTGTCACTAGTTTCAAATGATATGGCCAAATGTACACCCCCTAATTGCTCATTCATATACTTGTAACTCACTATGGATTTTGAGGGTAGATTCTAATGTCCTTTTTTGTACTAGTTTCAAATAATATGGACAAAAGTACCCCCCCAAAAAAAAAAAAAAGTCCAAGCTTCACTAACAAAACAATTTACCAAACCCCATGTTTTTGGTACATAAACGAGAAAATCCCCAAGGATTTGAAATGCTTGGTTCAATTTCTGAAGATTTACCTTCACAATATTAAAGATTTAATTTTTTCCTTTGCATTGAAGAAAATCTTGATGGGTAAAACATCAAATAAGAACACTCTACAATAACATATTTAATAAATAATAAATGCAAAAATTAACAAAAAAAATCCCCCTTCAATTTGTAATTCAAGAAAGATGAATTCAGTATAAAACCCAGAAACATACATGATCAAGAATTAGCACCAAAACAGAGAAACCCATCAAGCATTAAAAAAATAAAAACAAAATTAAGAAAAGAAGAAAGAAAAACCCAGAAACCTGAACATGTTTAGCCTTGACATAAGGAGAATCACCAGAAGGAACTTTATGAATAGCATGAAAATTATTATTAGGACTGTTCTTCTTGTTTTTTGAATCCTCTGTCATCCATTTCTTTGACGATAATGGAGGTTTTGACTTCCATTTTGAAGGAGGGGTATAAAATCCGTTCGCCATTGACGCTAAATTATCGACCCTTCTTGCTTCCGTCAACATTTTGGATTAACGGCGTTAAATTGGTGTTTTGATAGTTATTTAGTTAGAGAGTTGATCAAGAAACAAGTTTGTTTCTGTGATTCAAACTGAAGGAGAGATAGATTGAGGATTGATTACGGAGGAAAGTTTGGAAGGAAGATAGAAAATTGGCTCGAAAGTAAATTCAAAAAATGATATAGCCGTTAATATTTGAGTTTTGCCGTCCGTTGCTGAATTTATATAGACTTCGTTGAAGAATTGAATTGATATTAAGCTTTTTTTTTTTTTTTTAATGAGCTCGTATTGTATGAAACCGTCTTTTTAGTATATTTAATATGTTTGTATGAGATAAACTCATATAATTAGTTTATTTTTCTAATTAATCACTTTAAGATTGTATGTTTACTTTAAGGTTATAAGTTATGATTTTAAGATTATAAAAAGTGACAACTTTTAAATTGTCAGTAATAATTTTAAGATAATAAATGTACCTTAGGTCAGCCTAATAAAATTGATCTAATCTTGAGATCGTCTCATTTCAAAATTTGTGATTTTAAATAGACTTTGATTTTGGTAGATCATGTATGGCTTTTTCTTGCAAGAAATTTGGGTGGATTCTCTCTTACCCTTCAGGCTTCTCTAAGCAAATTGTTTGAAGCTTTTTAGTCAAACAATGGCAAATCTATAGAAATAAGATTTGATAATTTATTGATAAGAAATTAATATTATATTTATATTGCATTTCTTTAGGACGTGACTAAGGAGAAAACTAATTGGAGAAATTAAATTTGTGATTTATTGTTTGTGTCTGTATGTTTATTATCTATTATTTTGTGGTTTTTTTAGTCTTATGTAATTATGCTTGTCTTGTCTTGTTTTGCATTTTTTGCCAAGTCTCTCTTTCATTTGCAAGTCTTTATCGAAGTCTTTTGGGACGCAATCTCCTTTCATAAAGATATGGTCTGTTATCTTCTTTTCTCGTCACACTTTGATCATAGCTGTTATGAGAGAGATACAGTGAGTATGATAATGATGATGACGACGAATTCATGTTAAATATCAACCGACTATGAATTTAAGAACACAAGTGTTTTGAAGCTTGAATCATTTTGTTTCTCAGGTGAAATTCGGGCTTACTTTTCAAAATTAGATTTGTGATTAAGTTTAATATTTAAAATTTTTATTTGAGATATGAACCATATTATAAATATATGTGGTGGATATTTATCAAAAAAAAAACTCTTATAGGCCTATTCACCATATATCATATATCATATATCATATACTCAATAAAATTAGTTTAAGTGTGCTTTGCTCGATCGTGCGAACATACAGAAACACTTGCATTCTTATTTTCCTTGCAATGTTTGTTGAGTGTGCTTTGCTGGTTTTTTTTTCTCACCTCTTTTTATCTTCTTCTTTACTTGAGTATGACCGTACTCGCAACATCTATTTATACTAATATACTAAAACAGAAACCAAAAGAATATCTTATTGACACGTGTCAAGCTATAGTTGAAAAATTTTCCCCCTAAATGATCTAGATATAATAGTCAATTACATCATTAATTCAAGTAATAGCATAAATTTCATATTTAGACATATACTATAAAATAATATCAATCAGTTAAATAACTTAATGGAATATTATAAAAATGATATAAGAATATAAAAGGAATAAGAAAATAATGGAAGAATATTAAAGCTTGACTTGCATATTTTGAAAAATAGCAGCTAATAAAATAAGAAAAAATATCATGTTAATTTAGGAAAACAAAGTGCCAAATATTCAATTCTAACCTATAAAATTAGTTTCATTTGACAAAGTTTTAAGAGTTTGTCATTTATCATTTTTCAACTCTTTTATTATATTGTATGATAAGTGATTCAAATTTTTTAAAAAATGTGTTTTTCATGTAAAAAAGAAATGTTGAATGTTGTCACAGTAATATAATGTCATATTACATAATTTATATCTTCAAAAGGTGTTAGAATTCTCAATCGTCATACATAAGTTTCATTTAATTACTCAATTAGCAAAATTTTTCTACACTACTACATCCATCGATAATATCATTTATGAAATATCTTTCCTTATGTCATCAAAAATACACAAAACACTAATGAGTTAAAAAATATAGTTATTATATTAAATTAGTGCAAATCTTGATAGAGCCTTTAATTCTACAACTTTACTAATTTACTGGATCACATGAAAAAAATTGTATTACTAATACTTTTTTGATATAAAGAAAATACAATTTTATTCAACCATCAATTTAAGTTTACATTAAAAAAAACATTACTTAAATATTTATTATTTTTGTTGTGTTCTAAGTTTTTAAATTGTGTTCTAAGTTTTTAAATTATTGATGTGTCACGAGTACTTTAACTTATTATATGATATCTACGTAACACCCCTGAATTTCCGACCCTTTATACGAAATCAAAACCGCAAATGACGGAAGGAAATTCGAGCATTACATTAAAAATAAAATAAAAATAATTACTACTTATAAAATACGAATGGAAATTTCGGCAGCATCTGCCTTAAAACTAGACGCCTGTGTAAAAAAAACAAATGATATATAAAACGTAATAAAGTAAAGGCATTAGCGGCCTATCATAACTATATCACGGCAGAATGATTCATCGCTAGCTTCTTCAAACATCATGTTAAACATGGACCGTGGTTCCAATGTAAACACTTGAGTTTAAATGACATGACAACATAAAAAAAATTATACAAACTAGAAAAATTAAATTATACAAATGGAGGTTGCATGCCTCTCAAAACATATATAACTCAGGCAAAATAAATTTGTGAGATTAAAAGCTAGGAAGTTGGTTGCACAACTATAAGATACGCGCTCAACCCCCACCATATGCAATGCACAAGAGACGTCATTACCTGTCAAGTCTATCTATGATCTCCCTGATGCTCAACGTAAGACGGAAATATAAAACGTATCATCACAGGGCCACCATAGAAAAGAGTCATTTTCAAACAAATCAAACATGTACACGTCACTAACTAACATATCAATATAAGGCATAATTAGTATCAATACAGTATATCATAATATTAGGGTGATTTCACAACACTCCAAGTGCCAATCATAACCACTAAAACTCACTTCAAACTTCTCAATGTCATTTCTATCTTCTTCACTTCTTTTCGACTTCATAAATTCCTGTTATCACTTGAACCAAGAGCTTGCCCACTTTCAAATATATATATATATATATATATATGTGTGTGTGTGAGACTAGAGGTCACCATATTGGGGTTTGCAAGACCCACATGGCAACACCTCAACAAAGGGCGGTGACGGGCCATACCGGCGCCCAATGGCAAAGTACGATCATACCCCCGTATAGCGACCATATACAGATGATCCTACCTCCGAAAACTAAACCCATTGGGGTACCAAACCAGTGGAGCCACAATACCCAAACGTATGTGACTAAAAGCCACCATATTGAGGTTTGCAAGACCCACATGGCAACACCTCAACCAAGGGCGGTGACGGGCCATACCAGCGCCCAATAACAAAGTATGAACATACCCCCGTCCAACGACAATATACAGATGATCCTACCTCTGGGAACTAAACCCACTGGGGTACCCTATCCAGTGGAGTCACAATAACCAAACTACTATACAAGTTTGAAATAGAACTAATAAGTTCTCTTAACTACTTTGTCATACCAACAAAATGCTCAAGTAACCACTATCACCCATTCAACATCCATTTTCGATTACTCTAGCATGCACACAACTCATTCAATACAAGTCAAAATCATTAACTCAACACAACATAAGTCTTTTTACCAATTTAAAAGTAAAAGTATATGTGAATTGTTCCTTCTCATCAACTAATTTTGAGTATATCGATTCGCATTACCCAAAAAATAACTGATCACAACTAAGCCTTACAATTTTAATATAACACTTATATAACTATAAGGCAAATTTTAGAGTTATCGAATTGCGATATCATTCGTTACATTCTCCAAAGCTAGAAAGAACTGTAATCAAAACAACACGACAAGTAACTTTAGCAACCATCGACGATAAATTGACATTATGCTCTTGGCTTTACTAAGATTATGCATTTATAACTTCAATGATGACCTACTAAGAGAATTTATAAAACAATCAAGTCACAATAATTAGCAATAATTAGTCCCAATTAACAACCAAAACCATTTCTACAGTCAACTATAATAAAAATCATAACTAACTAAATAGATCATAATCACAACTAGCACAAGTAAACCTTAAAACAACTTTATGAAATTATCAAATCAATCATCGCACCACCAACATATAACGTAAGAGCACACCCTATTAAAATTTCAACCCTAAATTAAACCCAAATCAATTCATTGTTCAAAGATAATATCTTTAATTACTACCCATACTAAGATTCAAAGAAACTAATACATAATCAACACACAACTCATAAACTTGGTAGATCTTAATTAGAAACAATAAAAAAACTCAAATAGGGGAGGAGGAAAGTGACTCACAAAAATGAAACTATAAAGGGTGAAAGAGTGGTGGAAGTCATGGTGGGGGAGGGGCTTGGTTTGCTGCGGGATGCTCACGGTGGAGGAGAAGAAAAGCAGGTGGCGTGCCGGTGGTGTGGTGTGCCGGCAGCTGCTGGTTTTTTTGTGGGCCGTGAGGGAGAGGGAATTGAGAGAGGGAAGGGAGAAGAGAGGAAAGGTGAGCCGTGTGTTTTTAAGGGCATGAGTACCTCATAAAATCCTAATCCCTCCTTTTTATTTTATTTATTTATTTACTTAGATTTATTTAAACTCACTCTCATTGCTTACACATTTTAATAAAATAATAATTTTAATTCGAATCTCTGTATTCTAGAAATCTAACTATATATATTTTTTTTAATATATATATATTTATATATATATATATATATATTATATATATATACACACACATTTAAATTTGTATATAAAGGAAATTATTTAAACTAATTCAAAATAGATAATAATTTAATAAAATTATAAATAAAAGTTATTAAAATATTAATTATGACATCACAAATTCTCGTGGTGTTACAATCTACCAATCTATACTTACATACTAAAAGAGAAAAATAAAATATCTTATTAACATGTGTCAAGCTATGGCTGAAAATTTTTCCACCTAATTGATTAGGTGAATAGTCAATTGCATACTAAATTCAATTAATAGAATAAGTTTCATATTTAGACATATACCATACTAGAATATCAATCAATCAAATAATTTTAAGGAAATTATAGAAGAATATTAAAACTTGACTTGCATATTTTGAAAAATATCAGCTAATAAGGTAAGGAAAAATATCATGTTAATTTAGGATAATAAAGTGTAAAGTAATCAATTCCAACCTATTTAATAAATTCTTTTGGAAAACAGACTTTCTCTTGAGAGACCGTCTTTTTTAAAGACGGCTTTCAAGGGCCCAACTTACTTTCCTTCTTTAGTAAATATCTTAATTTAAAAAAAAACTGTTGTTTAAAAAAAAACTACTGTTTTTTTAAAAAAAACTGTTTAGTTATTTTTTAAAAATTTTAAAATTGGGCTGGCTTAGACATAAGACGTCTTTTGTAAAGACGGTCTCAAGTAAGAATTTGTGTTAGGAAAAATTTTAAGAGTTTGTTATTTGTCATTTTCCAACTTTTTTATTAATATTGTATGATACGTGATTCAAATCAAAAAAAGACTCCCTCCAATTCTTTTTACTTGTCCCTTTTTCTTATTGGGTAAGTTCACACTTGTCCCATTTCTATTTAAGACCTATATTTATGGGTGGTCCCCTCATTTTCTTACTATTAAAAATACTCAATATTGCATATGGGTCTGCTATATTAGGTGGTTCCCTCCAATTCTTAATATTAAAAACACCCAATATTGCATATGAGTCTACTATTTTAGGTGGTCTCCTCATTTTCTTAATATTTGTGCCCAAACCAAATGGGACAACTAAATTGAATTGGAGGGAGTATGTGTGTTTCATATAAAAAGAAATGTTGAATGTTGTCACGATATATATAATATCATATTAAAGAATTTATATCTTCTAAAGGTGTAAGAATTCTCAATCGTCATACATACGTTTCATTTAATTACTCGATCAACAAAAATTTCCTACACTACTACATCTATTGAAAGTATCATTTATAAAAGATCTTCCCTTAAATCATCAAAAATATACAAAAGCACTCATGAGTTTAAAATATTAAGATATTATATATTATATTATATATATACAAAATTACACATAGAAGTATATATTCAAAAGATTTAATTATGATTACTATAATACTCGACATTACATGCATAAGTAAATGTAAAGTGATATGTTTAATTTCTCTTACACGCCAAATATTATTTTCTCTATATTAATTATAGTTAACAAATAACAAATTAATATCGTGATAATTTAAACTAATTTTGTTTATATTTAAAAAATTATTTAATTATTTTTAAATTATTCGTGCTTGGCATGAGACTCAAGCTAGTATTTTATATTAAATGAAATATGATGCTCTTATGGCATTATAATTCAGGTGTAACTATAAGATTGGTATTGACCATTAAGTATACAACACTAACTGTAACATTTGAGAAATTAATATTTTTAGAATTGGAGAATTTAAAATTAATATTAGAAAGAGAATTATTTTGGATTGAGTCGGATTTGGGCTAAGATAAAGAGGAAACAGATTGGGTCTAAGTATATGGCGGATATTATAAAATATCTCTTTTAATTTTATTAATTTATTTTCCTTCTTTTCATTTCTTATTTGATTATAATTTTTTTTTAATTCTTCCTACTTTTAATTTGGAAATCGAAAAACTAAGAAAAAATAATAATAATTTGTTGCCTCCATTTCAAAAAAAAATATATATATATAAATAAAAATGAAAACCAACACCGGTTTCATGGCCTTCTTCTTCCTTTGAACAATTGCAACAATCACCTTCAATTCTTTGTGAATTTTCGAAACCCTCAATCCGTATTTAGTTCATCCTTTTCCTTTGAATTTTGCAGCCTTCTCCCTCAAATTACTCTGAGAAATTCGAGTATAGAACAATAGCTTTACTACTTTTCGTTTCTTGCCATTTTTGCCTGAAAACTTTTTGAATGAACAACAATGGTGCCGGTGATATTATGTTTATTGTTATATGTTATATGTTAGATATAATAAAAGTTGTGAATTTTATATGTTAGATTAGCTGCATCGAACGCACCTTAGTGATATTATGTTTATTGTTATGCTTCAAAAGATGATTTCTCTGTCGAACCGTTCTAGCTGATAGTTGCGTATCAAACTTGACTCCTTGAAGTGACAGTGACGGTGAGTAGTAGTAGTCCCTTAAAGGGTCTAGCCAGACTACAATTTTGAAAATTGTTTTATAAAAGTTGTGAATTTTATAATGTTGACACAAATTTGTTATGAACGATTATGCTGATATTAATATGGTCAATGGATCGGGCTCACGAGTTGGTCATTGACGAAGTAGACGGAAAATCTCCCTTACTCCCTATTTTGAGGGGAATTGTCATTCAAATATTGACTAGCCTCACTCGAGAGTGACATAGCCTTAGAGCTATGGATGTTCCTCTCAACTAAACTCTGTGCGCACATAGATCTAGGAAACTGATGTTGCTTTTAAACTTATGTTGAATTACTGTGTTTTGTTGTTTTGAATTGTTACTTCTCATTCAATTTTACCTGACCCCATGTTGTTTTCATCTTTTAGACTGTCTACAGATTGGAACCAGTCAGGAACGATGGGTTAACGGTGATGATTAGAGTTACATGGATGTTAAATTGAGATGAGTACGTGAGAAGTTGTAGCTTTGTATTAGGTTTTGGTAAATGTATATTGGACTAGATTGTATTGGTTATGTTGGACTTTTATAGTGATTTTTATAATTACTTTGTGTTTTAGTTAGATGTTTGGATTGAGAATTAGCTGATACAGCTATGTAATAGAACTGGTGACCCCTTTGCACAAGTTTTGGAACTGTTGACCCCTTTGCACAAGTTTAAAAAAATTTAGTAGCATTAAGGAAATGAAGAAAATAGGGATTAACATGCATCTCAAGAAAATAGATAATTATGTACTCTAATGTTTTTATAAAATAACTTACATACCAAAAAAGGTGATTTTAAATTTTGGGCATGAACTAGTTATCCAATCGCTTAAACCCCCTAACATTAAGGGACATGAACAAACCTTATGTCATCTCAAGACTTAAACATCGATACGAACCTAAACGTAAAATTCTCCTCTTGTCACTCAAAAATTGTACTAATATATTGTAGATATAAAGAAAAGCTTCTTCGCATTAACAACAATGCCAAGAACATAATCTCAACAAATCTAGTTTCTTCATTTGAAAAGATTATTAAATCAATCCCCGAACCCAAGGTAAACAAATTAAAATACATAGGATACACATAGTATTGAAATCCGACTCTGGCAGCTCTTTATAATACATTCCTTGTGCTCCGAATTCATACTTATTTTGATATCTATTGCGCAAGAGGCACCCACTCAACTTCTAATTCTAACTCTCCAGATTCTACATTCTGAAGCTTCAGTTGCATCTCCTGTTTCACCTTTCCGTCAACAATGTTTATTATGCTATCTTCTTTAAGAGCATTATCGTCCGACTTTAACCACTTCCCTATTTGCATATCACCAAACAAGTTTGGATTTCCATACGCCATTGCAGAGGTTATCAATGGCTGGATATCAATCTCCGCTTCACCCATGGTGTCATCAGCTGAGAATGTGTCGTGATCATACACCTTCTGCAATGTCGGAAGACACAAGAATAATGCATTATAGAGATTGAATTACAATTTCCTGAAGTGGTAAATTGTATCCCCAAACCAAAATATAAATGTCAGATTGGAAACTTCTCCAGTCACACTCACCCTTTTTATATCAATAATCAAACAGGACTGAAATTTCTCACATGATGGACATACAAAACTCTTGCTTAACTAGTTTTATGACATAAGGTCACTTATCCTACAATGATTTAACCCACTAGGATGAGATTGTAGAAACGTAACAGTATACTTATATATACTAGTATTGGGTTTTAAATAATCAAAATTGCTTTAGATTCTCTTAAGAATATTACTCTCTTTGATCAACATTAAGATTGTAGTGATGAGAAACCGGAGTAAAGAGCCAGTCTCATACATTCATCACAGAGAATAGGTAAAAGATACAACGTTAATGACCAGGATAAAAGGAAAAACACATTCCACAACGAGCAAGATAAAAACAAGCAGATGATGAAATGATGACAAGGAAAGAGCAGTCTTACCACTTTCACTGATCCATATTGTTGTGGTACAGAAAGCATGAGTTCCTCATTCCAAATGGGATTCAGATTGCTCTTTGCAACAGATGTTTGAACTGTCTGAAACAGTAAATTGAAAATTTGAAGAGATGAGAAAAAAATTTCAGCTTCAGAAAACCGTTTTGTTTTAGGAACAAGATCAAACAGAAAAAACAAGTATCCTATACAGCAGAAGGCATCCGCAAGATTGATGACCTCAGGCTCAGCCTTGAAAGCTGATTTGAAGATATTTTTTTAATTGCGAAGTGGATCATTTTATCAAGCCAATTCACAGCTGAAATTTTACAAGTCCAAACCATTTCAGTATGGGTAAAATGGGCAGAAGACAGAAAGTATTGTATATGCAAAATGTGATCTTCTGTCAACTATAGAGGTAGATCAAAATCAAAAGCACATTTATATACAAATCAAGAAAGAGACACAGAAAACTAATATGTATAAACTCGAAGAAGCCAACAGAAATAGGCAGACAGCCTGCAAGGCGGCAACTAAGATAAGCGAATTCTAATGAGGTTTTCTCTTGCTCCCAGGAATAAGTACCAAAATGTTCAACTGAAGTAACCCACCTGATGTCCAACATTCAGCACAACATAAGGGTCACTTGATAACATGTCTCTGACAGCTAAATTGGTCCCTTTCACCACTTTGACCTTCAATACTCCAATAAATTCGACCATTCCATCCTGAAACAACCAGATTGCATAAACAGAAGTCAGACATATTTTCCGCAAAGAAAATAAACCAGCACAGTTGCGTTAGAATTCAACAAATCAAATTACAAATCAATTATAAAAGCAGAAACAAAATGAAGATGATACAACGCAGACAAAAAATTCAAGTAAAATGCAATAATTCAGATTTTATTGTAGACTCAATCAAGAACGAGTACGATAGAACCAAAATCTAACGAGAAAAAAGCCTGAAATGGATATGAGGAGATTACAGTGTCAAGACTCAAGAGGGAAATAAGCAGCTTGGTCAAAAATGTTTGCCGCATAAACCAATACCAAAAAGGGGAGCACAAATTATTATCGAAGACTCTGCTGGTCTTGTTTCGTTTCCCATTCCTTAATCACTTTGCACCTTAAAATTATTAGCAAGATGGAGGAAAAAAAGAAGGGATCAACTTACAGAGCTACACGATAACTTTGATGAGTGTGAACTATGCTCCTCGGAGAAGCTTGCTTGATGTGAGCTCTTTGTGGCATGTGTTGATGTGATTCGTAGGCTAGGTTTCAGGAATTCTTGAAGCTCATACTTAGATCTATATCGACAATAGTATAATAAATCAATATCGACAAATGTTACCATTACAAAGTGCTTTACTACAACCAAGGCCAGAGCAATGGTAATCACTTAAAATTTTATTGAATTACAACTGTGACTAGCTAGTGAACAGCTAAACAAACTACATATGATACAGTCCTGATTGAATAATCAAATTTTCACACCATGAAAATAAAAAAAAAATATGTAGAAGCTGCATAACAAAGAATTTTATTTAAAGGAAGGCAGATCTTCGAAATGAAGACAACTAAAAACAGTAAATCAGCAATTAGAAATTAAAATATAGCAGAAAAACCTGATGAATCTCATACGATCGTCATGACTTGCATCAGGTCCAGGCTTTAAAGATCCATCTGGAATAAAAGCCTCATAAATTGCATTAGCCGCTGCATTTCCTCCAACCTCAACCATTGCGTCTATGTCTTCATCAGACCACTCATCTAATGTCACAGACAAAACCTGAAAGGAAAACCGAAAAATATAATGACACGCAAAAGAAAATATGTAAAAAACTAGAGTATAAAGATAAGTGACAATGAAGCAGAAGTCAGAGGGGAAAATACTAGGGAAACCATATTAAATTTACATAACTGTTTCTAGAGAAGAACCTTAGCTGACTATGGTACAGTAAATTTATTCATTCTTTTGAAGTTTAACAGGAGACGTTTGAAGATAACAATCAATCAAGAATATTGCAAAGTTGATACCATTTACTGAGAAGTTGCCTACTTTATACTTCCTCCATCTTTCAAAAGTTGCAATGATACTCAAAAATACAAAATAGCTTAGTGATATTAAGTTTCAATTAGAGAAAAGTGCTAATGTGATAAGAGAAGAGACGGTCCCCACTACAATCCAAACATTATATCTGTCAAGGCTGAGGGATGAAGTTTGCACCAAAAACCATACCAATTGAAGAAATGTTGCAAACATCAAGAAATTTTTCAAAAGATATATGTTGCAACTATTAACCAATAGATTCAAGGTCTTCCACAAAAACATTGGTTACACATGCTTCTTGGCAAAGGCTGAGAAAATGCATGAGATATTCAAAATTGTTTTGTATCAAGTCTGAAACCAAATTACTTTAATCTCATCTTTGTCCAAAGTTTTTCTTATTTTGTAATTTTTGCTGAGAATCATCACAAACAGTATGGTTTCTTATAAGTAAAACTTCTGATAATGCGACACCTAATCTTCATCCTCTCTCTTGCTAACTACATCACGAACATCCTTTTTAGCTCTTATGAGAAATTGTGAAAAAGGTCAGATGAAGGGAGAAAAAAGTGTTTATTTATCTTTAATAAATTTCCTATACAAAAACTTGCATAAATTATCAGAATGCATTTTCAATGGACTCAAAATTAGAAGTTTTTAGAAATAAAGCGTAAGATTAAGGGAAACAAAGGATTATCCTGATTAGCTTTTCCTTTTGAATCTCCAAACTACCTTGTAAGAGGCATGAAGATTTCCAGTTTATGATAAAAGCCTTTTATACAGCTTTTTAGTAGAATACATAAGAGAGAAACATACGTACTATAATACAAAAAGATTCAAAGTAATTGATGATGTAACTCAAATTTGGGGATACGCAGCAACATTTGTTGCTAATTCTTTTGGAATATGGGTTCTCGACTTCTCTCTACCTCTCCCTCATCCACCAAGAAAGGATTTCCTTCTCTGTCCATCTCTTTTCTTCCTAACTACGTACACCACAACCCACAGGATAAAGAATCATTTATTTCACAAAAGGAGGGAATACAAAGCATGCTATGGCAGCTTTGCTATGAAGGTACCTTCGAGATATGAGTTCCAAGGCTTCTATGCACACCACAGCATTTTAAGCATATAAAAACTCCAATGTTCGCTGATCTGAAAAGGCAAAAAAATGTCTGATAATAAGCTTGCTGAAAGGAGTAAATATATCATCACTTTTCCTAATATAAGTGAAAAATTTGCAAGACTGTCACGCAATCCTACATTTCTAACATATAAAATTAATGAAAAAAGGTAATCCAATAAAGTGCCCATTACATGTAATTCACATTTCAGCTCAGCTGTACAACAAATATAATAAATTCTCAGTAACAATCGAGCATGTGCTTTATCAATATAACAATCCTAGGAACTCTTACAATAGAATTTAATCTACTGCTTCCCAATTGCATCACCATCCCCCCTTCCCCGTGAAAATGTAGCATTATTTTGTTGTCCAACTTTCATTTTTGGAATGGGTGATAATAAAAAATATGAAATGCTACAGATTTACAAGGGAAAAATGGATAAGGAAAAATATAAGGGAATCCCTTCTATTCAAATCAAATGTTTCATTTTGTAACACCCCCATAATTAGGTCAAATTTTTAAAAGGATTTTTAAGGAAAACATAAACCAAACATAATTATGGGAGTGTTACCGCCACATTTAGTCCTGATAAGGAATAAATTTAAGGCTAAATAACTATAAAATAATTCTATACAATTTAAAACTAAACAATTTTTACAACTGAAAGTGATATTTTAACTTGGACGTGATTACTAATAAAATTTAATTTGCTAGGTAAACCTCACTCTACGATTCCCCGCTGATCAATCACCTGAAACATAAGAATACAAAAAAACAAGGGAAAAACTCCCAAAACAATGAAATTGAGTAATTCCAACTCCATCCCGTAAAACAGTTAAGTTTAAAAAGAATTTAAGAAAACAAAATACAATTGAGTTGAAAAATAATTTTGGAAAGATAATATAAGGCTGAGTTAAAAAAAATATCAATTTCTGAAAACAATATAATATCACATAAACCAATTAATTAATTTAATATTTAATAATGACCAACACATATTCAATCATTAATTTGATAGTTAATAATGACAAACATATGTGTGTGTGTGTATATATATATATATATATATATATATATAAATATATATATATATATATATATATATATATATATATATATATATATATATATATATATATATATATATATATATATATTATCATTAATTTGGAAGCTTAATTTTGAATTTTTTTTTAAAACCGTGTAAAAGAGTTTTTTTCTAAACTCAATTCTTTTTTTTTATGTTAAAACTACTCCTAAATTTTTGGTTCTTATTTTATCTTATTTTATTTATTTATTTTATTTAAACCTAATTTGTTTCTCTTTTTTTTAGTTTTGAACGTATAATTTCTTAACAAATTTATTATTTTGTTTAAAGTTTCTAAATTTTACATTATTAATTATTTATTTTCCTAGTTTTATTTTATTTTATTTTATTATTTATTATTTATTATTTTTTTAAAAATATCTCGGATATTACACATTTGGTTTTGCACACTTGCCGATGCTCTATTTCAATCCTAAATATCATTAATTGTACTTGGTTAAAAATTATAAAACCTGATATTAATAAAATTTACATTGAGACGAATCAAACAATTTCACACTTGATAAGAGGGGGTAATATACAAATTAGCAAGAAAAAAAAATACTACTTACCAGTTACCATAATCCCCCCCCCCTACAAACCCGACACAGTAAGATTATTCAAGTTATTAGAGTTGAACCAAGAGCAGGGGGGACTTTCCCTTTTCTTTCAATGATTTTATTAAAAAGAAATACAGCGTAAGTCTTTGAATATTGAAAAGTCATAAGACCAAACATTAAGTCGTAGACTATGTCAACATTCTTATCTTCCCTCCACACATGTCAAGAGCAGAAGACCACAAATTGTGTTATCACTTCGGTTGAATAACCCCACGCCAATCAAAGATTTAAAGTTACTAATCAAAATAAACCCCTTTTCATAGCTCAGAAAATTCAAGATACAAACAGCAACTTTACTCCACTTAGAGAAAGATAAAAAAAATACTTATAGTAGCAAACCAAGCAACACTTTCACAATGATGTCATTTGTCAGTGCTATGGTATTCATCCACATCGCCACATCTTTGAAAAAAGAAAAGATCTCTATCAACAGCCTTCCTGCTCTCGAATCAAAAACTCCTATAGCTAGTTTACATAATCCCTATAAAAGGTAATAGTTTCATCTTTTTAAATGATGGAGCAAGTATCGAGTTCCTTTACCTACTTTAACTTCATAATTAGTTATACCTTGTATTTAGTGGTAGTGTAGTACATGGAGCAAGACTTGTTAAGGTGCAGGCTGCAGGAATGAACCATCCCTAGGCATGTGATTTTAGCACAGAAGGATCAAAGCCCTATTTTTAACCCAGTCATTTTCTTAATTTTTATTTCAATTTTTTTTAAAAAAACAACTCACCCGGCATAATAGTGCAAGAAAAGGTTGCATCGAATTGCCCGCGTTGTAAAGGTTTTCAAGAAAAACGAACCAATATTTCCCTAATGTAAAGGTGTAAAAAAGTGCATTTTAGGTCGCATCAAGGGATACCTTATGCAACCGCATCACTGTTCTGTTATCGCGATCGTGACCGTTATCGCATTTTTAAACTATACCCTAGCGCCTCAAGAAATCGCTTTGCCTCATGGTAGGCACACTTTTTGAAATTAAGACTTTGCTTCATATTGAACAAATTCTCCATATTATTCCTAAGGATAGTGTGGAATGTTTTATCTTATAAGGCAACACTATCTATATCATCAATGTCATTGAAGGTCTACACAATTTGCTCTGAAATCTAAAGTCACCAAATGTATTTATGTCCAAAGCCATCCATATTTCCTAACAAACTTTTTCTTATGAACATAAAACACTTCAGATTTTCACAAATTTCAATTATAAAAACCACAATACCAAGGCCATGTGTTGTACAGAGGAATCAACTATACATAAAACCAAGATTGGATATAAAAATCATTTAGCTTTGCATTTATTTCTTTTAATAAACTTATGCGGTTGTAGCACTCTTACGGATTAAACCGATAAATTAATAAATATTTAGTGCGTTTTTAACATATGAAATGGTTGAGTTTTCTGGATGTGATTGCATACTACAGTGAGAAACTTCTCAAAAACAAACAAATAGAACATTCAAGAAAATAGCAAGTAAAACCTATAACAATAGTAAAGAAGAACTTCCAATGATTAACATGGACGAACTTGACAAAGAATATAGAGCCAGAGACATTCCACATAGCTTAGAGCTAGTTGTTTCAATGAAATGAAAAGGTAAGCTGAAAAAATTGGAAAACTTACGCCCACTTAGGATCTGAGGCTCCACAATCAGCACAAGTGCGGTTATCCTTTTGTTGTAGTAAATCCTTAAGCCTTCTTTTACCTAAAAAGGAATATTATGTATTAAGTAATCTTCTACATTATATCAAGTTTTAGATTCTGTGTATTTTTCTCGAATTCCTAAAATCATAACATTATATTTTGACCAAGTACAAGTTTCGTTATTAGAATTTACAATGATTCAAAAAAAACTATATAAAGTAACTCCTTAATAGAGAGATTTATCAAAATATTTTTTAAATTCATTTATCATTCTGATTGTTAGAAACTCGAGCAAGAAATCCCACCTGTAAAATTCAAGCTGTTCAAAATATTTCTAAGTTCAAAAAAAATACAAGTACCTGAGGTGGGTCTACCAAGACCTGAGTGACTATTCATTGCTTTATACTTCTATATGCTTCCACCCAGCTAAATGAAACTTATCGTTCAATTAAAGAACCTATGAAAACATCCAAGAAAACAAGAGAAAGAAAGATTTAATATCTATGGTATACTTTATTGAACGAAATCGAAATAATAACAAATAAGCTAATATTAAAGTTACGGATTTAGATCCAATCGAAGAAAGCAATAATTCAAGTCATCACTACACTTAGATAGGAGCGTGTCAATAAATATCCATCAATGACAATCATAATCGATTTGTAACTAGGAAAATCAAAATCCAAAACTTCGCGATTTTCACTAAAATTTGTAATTGCAAAGTTTTGAATACCAAAATACTAAATATGTAAAGCAAATCTACAGACTACAGATATGCATCAAATGGTAATAAAATTCACACCTAATTCTGCTTGCTGAAACTGCTGCAGGTACAGGTTATTGCTAAGCATAGCCAAAAGCACAGAAGGCAAGGTCTAGGATTAAAACAAGCTTGCTCCCGGTCTACTGTGAAGTGCTTCACAGAAAGCTGCGTGTCAGCAAGAACAGTCCTAGTCATCTTCTTTTGTATAGTTAGTTAGAATATCTTCTTACATTAACTAAGATATGTTAATAATTATAAAATTAAGTTGTTATAACGAACTTTGTAACCACTACTATAAATATATGTATGTATTTTCCTCTTAAGATGCATGTGAGTTTTGTGGATCAGAAATAGAAAGGATTTATTTCTTCTTCTCTTCTCTCTTTACTATCCTGTTCTTGTTTGTGTTTCGATTGGCAAGGCAAAATTCATCACTACTCGTGGATAAAAAAAATGCAAAGCAAATCATCATACAGATATGCATTGACTCACTAAAGTAAGCAGATTATCAAGCAAGATAATCTACCAGAGCCAGCTAAATTCTATTGTAGTAATTGATTGTAAAGTGAACAAAAAACTTCCCAATTTATTAAGTAAAAGAACAAGGATGAAGTAAATGATAAAATGATAGAGATGAATTTCTTACAAAGCTCGATTCACAAAAATCAAAATTTCTGAATAAAAATGAAGGAAATTGCAAATTGGACAACTTTGAACATTGAAATCCTAAAATCTGAGATGATGATCTAAATTGACATGCTTAATCCAAAAAATTATCATAGTCTACCATGTGCTTAATCATTAAAAAGCGTGAACCCTTATATACGAAATACTTACCAGAATGAATTCTATTTTCCGGTTTGAAATGTTGAAAATTACGGTGTGATTTAATAAACAGGCTTTCTCCTCTTCAAGTTATTGCCGAAAACAATATGATTTTTCCAAAATGTTGTCCTAATCGAATTACAGTTTATTGCTGGAGCGAAGAGAAATCCTACTTGACGAAGACGATGAAGATGCGAGAGAAAGAGGAGAGAGATAGAAAAGATGAGCAATAGGACAAAAATGGCTATGTTGGTTCCGCAAAGCTTGATCATAAAATTGGGAATGATAAAAAAGTAAAATCAAGAAAAAAAAAAAAGAGCGGGGACATTGAATTGATCATGTAGTTGCCGACATTGCTAAATTTATATGATACTATATATATTCCAGCGTTGTCATAAATATTTACTGGTATGAATAATAATACTTGATATTTATAATTTTTTTCAAACAGCAGGTCTTGGGCGAGGCTGTTTCACTATCGGACGGATAGCGTAATTAGCCTAATTATAATTTTTTCAATATGTGCTCATGATCTATTTATCATAATTGATAGTTAAAAATTAAATTTTTTTTTAAAATTATAACTGATCATAATTGATAATTTTAAGTTCTAAATTGATCATTATTAAACCAAAATTGAAATTTTTAACAACAAAGAAGTCTTGAACTCTTGGTCATTTCCAAGAGTATTCGTTGAATCAATTGACAAACGTAATTCGAAATCGAAACTTCCTCCACCTTGACATCTAGAGTAAGCAAATAATACACCTACAACTTTATTTCGTCCATTATGAACAGATTCTATTGAGGAAGGATCAATTCCACTATTATTGATCGATGATTAAAGAATATAAGTACTTTTATGTTCCATTAAAACCATCATGTATGCATTGAATAGGAGTACTTGTATTGTGCAATGTTTTAACACTATTATTCATAGTTTTATTGACCATTCATTTGTTGTTTAAAATTCATCCATATAATGATAAAATAATATCATTGTGTCAAACTTCGTTCTGAAATTGAGAAAACAGAACTATATTTAGGTAGAAATTGATCAGTTTAACTTCAAAATTGATCACTTATAGGTCCAAATTGAAATTTTTATTTTAATTGATCTGTTTAAGTTTTACTTTATGTAGAAATTGATACCTGTAATGGAAAAATTGATACTTTTAAGGTCAAAATTGATAAATTTCAAGAAAATGGAAGACTTATAGAAGTCTGGTCTGAATCCAACCAGTAGCTCGATAGCCCCATCAAAACTGTCAACAATTGAATTGTTGAGTAATCCAACAAACTATTATATTTTATATACAAGTCGCTAATAGACATCTTCAATTAAATTCTTTAGTTGCTCAATTAGTAACTCTTTATAAAAGATTAATTTATCAAAACCCAAACTCTAAGAAAAGACCGTTTGGTATTGACATAAATATGACTAAGAACCTTTGGTTCATAATAAGTCAAAATACGGCTATAACTTTACAAGTTAATAGTGAGAATCAAAATGCGGCAATTACCTTACAAGTCAATAGCGAAACAATACGACAAATAAAACATATGATTTCATTTGTAAAACAAACTTTATGTACCAAACGTATTTATTCAAATCTCATATTAAAACAATGACATAACAACACTTAAAAATGTGGGAATATATGGACCGTCAGGAAGTAGGCTTGATCTAAATCCTGAGAACACGGGTGATCGTCATCACCGAAAATACGGTTCTTGCAAGAACGAAACGGGATAGGAGGCTCAAGACCGATCCGAATAACCATTACCTATTATCAAGCTATAAGATTTCACAATAATCTGGATACAAATATCCGTTGCCAATTCCCAAAAACGGACGTTTTTCAATATCGAACATTTTAATATAAAACGAATTAATAAATCACTTGATTTTCTTTGAAATCAATAACCATAACTCATTTTCATAGTACAATATATTTAAAAGCTGTAACGGCCCGGTTTAAGTGACTCGAAAATTCATATGAAAATACAAATTCCGGTCTACTCCTTGGACTCTAGAGAAAAATCTCCTCTAGGATCGTCAACGTTCCGCCGATAAAGAAATATAATTAAAACAGAAACAGTACCAGCGCGAGAGAAAAAAAATAAGTCAGCGGAAGTCCATACGTACAACTCGAGAGCCTAAAGGCCTCTGGATACACTAAATAAATTAGACAAAAATGAAAAGTAAGCAACACCATCTCTTGTTACATAAATTATGAATTATTTCTACTCATAATCTAATTATAAAAGAAAGAAGCATAGTCTTGATGATTACGGGTTCTAAGTTGAGACCTCACTCCAGTACCCACCTGCAATCAACCTACTAGTCGTCATGTGACAACACGTAGTAGGTTCCAAAGAACAATCCAATACACGTCGGAGACTTCATACAAAAGTCAACCAGGTTGAATACAAGCAATGTGTTTATCCTAGCATGCATAGGCTCTAATACATTGATTAATAGATAATTCCAACTTGTAACGTTGTCCGTCCTGTTCGGGTCGTCAAAGGCAAAAGTATGCATACCCCCATGGTGACCGTAATGATCCAAAACTGTCATGGGAACAATATTTGTAATAATCCAAACCAAAACTTTAACCCCTTTGGGTAACATGATACAAACCAAAACGTTAACCCCTTTGGGTAACATGATACAAACCAAAACGTTAACCCCTTTGGGTAACAAACACATAAATTCTCAATTTCCAATTATCTTCTTACAAATTATTTGAGATGTCTAATCCTTATGTGATTTACAATGCCTCGATTAGAAATGAAACAACACTACTTGCACGACCACATAAACAGTATGGTCTAAGCGTGTACCTTTAAGCGCTGCAACCAAACAATGTTTAATCACGATAGAAATTTCGCCCTCTTATGAATCGAGGTCCTAAATAACACACACACAAACGATCACGTATTAGAACGTGCTTACACATTTAATCCACTCCATACTACTAAGATATTACTAAGACTTGATAATTTTAAATGTTTTCATCCAATACCCAATAGTTCCAAACTTTAAATTTTAACCAGAAACTTATATGGATAATTCGGACAGTTTAAAAAATTCAAATGGAAAATCCGACTTCGCCACTGCGTCCGAACGCGTCAATTACCTTGGGTACCAAATTTCATAATTTCTAACATCCAATTACTATTTTTAATTATTTTAAGCGTTTAACGAGTTTTTAATGCATCGGTACGTAAAACAACATCGGAACACGACTAACGTTTCCGGATCGGCACCATTGCCGAGGCAAAAACTGCTGCTGCCCAAAATTTTTTAAAATTTTTATTTTATTATTATTATTATTATTATTATTATTACTATTTTATATATACATCATTCAAATTATTAACCCTTTAAATCTCATGACCAAAATAATCCTAACGAGACCACATTCACAACTACTAAGATAAAATAAACAAGACCAAAATTTCTATCACACAACCACTTGACATTTCTACACATATATTAATGCACAAAATCCCATCAACAAAGCATATAAGTCATCAAATAGAAAGAAATATGCCCATCCACAAAATCCTTCAAGAAACTTAAAATTTCATAAATTATGATAATTAAATTAAATACTTAATTCCCTTAACAAATTAAATTTTGGTAGAGAATCATAAAACCAATTCACCCCTTTTAAATCAAGACATATATATATATATATATATATATATATATATATATATATATATATATATATATATATATATATATATATATATATATATATATATATATATATATATATATATATGTATATATATATATATATGTATATATATATATATATATATATATATATATATATATATATATATATATGTATATATATATATATATATATATATATGTATATATATATATATATGTATATATATATATATATATATATATATGTATATATATGTATATATATATATATATATATATATATATATATATATATATATATATATATATATATATATATATATATATATATATATATATATATATATATATATATATATACAATCCTTCAAACAAATCAATTTTTTTTGCTGAAGGATTTATAATCTCTTGGATAACTACATTACTTAATCTATACCATTTAAATTTCATCTAACAAATTAAACTTTGTTAGAGAAATGCAAATCATAAAAGAGATTATTTAAATATCAATATAAACTTAATTCTTATAACAAATTTAAACTTTGTTAAAGAATATTAATCAAGAAAGGTTTTTTTTTTTTTTTTTTTATAAAAGAAACATTACTTAATCCTTTTAACAAATTAAAGTTTATCAAAGAATTATTAGAGAAATCTACACGTACAAAAGAAAAATACTCAATCCTCCTAAAAGTTATAGGATATCATCATACATAAAATATAATCCATTTTAGAAATCTTGTATATAAAATTTATAATTAACAATTCAACTAAACTTACCCCTTTGATCAAAAGATTGGATAGAACAACAAATTTTTTTTTTCTTTGAGTGTGCCGAAACCAAAGAGCAAAAGGGAGAGAATTTTTTGAATTTTTTTGTGTTCACTTGAAGGTTTAGAATGGCGAGGAAATTCAAGTGATGCTTAAGGATTAATAGGCAATTAAAACAATGATCATAATTGTGCCATAATACACAATTATGAGAGGAGTTACAAGACTCCTCCCATGCTCCACACAACCGGCCACCCCCTTCCTTTTCCCCTAATTTTTAATTTTTTTAATCAATTAATTAATTAAGTAATTATTATAATATTGTTAAAACAGAAATGAAACGCCACACGATAACAACGTACGCAATAAAACACGTTACTGTTAAAATTTAACTTACTTTATTTCTTATAATTATCTATGTACATAATAAAATTTAATAATACTTATTTATTTTATTTTATTATATTATCTTTTTAAACCCGATAAATTACGAGGTGTTACAAAAGCTCATATTTATAAAGCTGTGAACATACAAAACATAATTTTGATCAAGGACTATAAGCAAAGTCAAATAAAGTCAAAATCCAAAATTTCGAACACTAAAAATCAAATTAGAAAATTAAAGAACTCCATTGATGCATTTGAACAAACACCTTGTGTACATCAACTTATAACGCCAAAAGATAGCAATCTAAACTCCCTTTTTCATCACCATCAATAATACTCAACAAACTCATACTATCCATAATTACCCAATAAAGAAACATAAAATAATCTTAAATACTTGATTTAAGAAATACCCAATTGAAATCCCAATTTGAACAATTAATCTCATGATTGGATTCTCGATTTTCACGACAGTCTGTTAGTATTTTGGTCATAACTCTTTCATACGAACTCATTTGGCGGAGATCAAGTGGCTACGCGACCTTGACTCAGAGCTCTACAATTCTTATGAAGACACTAAAACCCAGAAACAATCAGAACGGCCTTGAAAATGGCAAAACAGAAAGCTTATTGTCGATTTTTATGACAGTCTGTTAGTATTTTGGACATAACTCCCTCATACGAACTCATTTTGGGGCGATTCAAGTGCCCAAGCGACCGCGACTCGGAGCTCTACAAATCTTATGAGACACCAGAACCCAGAAACAATCACAACTGACCCGAAAATGGCTAAAACCGAACGCTCAGTTTCTGTCAATATCCAAAATACTAAATTTATACTAGAAACCAAATAACCCAATCAACCAATACTAATCAACACTAAAAACAACTCAATTACTAATTGAATTCATATACTCATCTTAAGTTTAAGTTGATATTTAAATTTGAATAAGACCCAAATTGAATCTACAATTACTAAACTACTTTAAAACATTCAATTAATACTTAAATAGAATAGTTGGTGAGTTACCGTTGAGCAAGATTAATTCCACACAAAATTTCAGAAAATCAAAACCAATATTCACTTTAGCTAGTAAGTTCTTCAATGCTTTGATGAACTTCAAACTAGCCTCCTCTTGATGCTACTTTAATTACCCATAAAAAGCCTAACATAAAACAATCAAATATCAATTTGAGGCCCTATTAGTCATGAAATTAATATATAAGTATGAAATCAAGAACACATAAAGAAATCTTACTTTTAACCCAAAAGAGATGGAGATGTTGATAGTACTAGATGTGTTCTTCTTCTACAATGGAAAGTTAACGTCAATTTTTCAGATTGAGTTTATGCTTTGGAAGAGGATGAATTTTTAGAAAATTTTACTCTAATTGATAATGAAGGAGAAAGGGAAATGGAGAGTACAGGTTCATAAATAAGGAGTTAGCTTGATGAATCATAAGTTAGGTGGCAAAATTACGGATGACTCAACTTCATACTCATACTCATTAAAGTATGAGATGGATAATATATCCATATTTTTCGTCGTATAATTTATTTTGTCCCTACAAATAATAAAACTAATATCTAAAATTCGTAGTAAAATTTTACTTTTAAAATGACAAACTTATTTTACTTATTAAAATAGTAATTTTTAACAAAGACGGTTTTATAACTGTTTCATTCTCCCCTAATTAAGAAATTTCGTCCCCGAAATTTACATACCTTTAAAACAAATGAGTATATTTTTTAACTTGGCTACTTAAGAATGAGTTTGAGATTTTATGTGATGCCTCCAAGGAAGGTTTAGGGTGTGTTTTAATGCAACAATATTAAAACATATACTCATAACAATTTACACACCCTAAACCTTCCTCTTTGTATTTTTATGATATTATCATCATCAAAGTGAATAATAAATTATTATACAACAATATTAAAACATATACTCATAACAATTATTGATAATCGAGACAAATAAAATTTATAAAGTCTTCAACTATGATGAATACGAGGGATGATTTAGTTGAAAAAATAGCCAAGTTAGTTAGCTTATTCATTATATGATGATGATGATTTATTATTTAAGTTAAAACAAAGATTTACATGTATATTATTATTTTGATTTATATAAGAAAATATAGTATTTTAATAGATCATCACAAATAGTTATAATCAATCAACAAAACATGGAGTACATGTTTTGATGTATTAATTGTTTTCCTAAATATCAAGCCAAATATCAAATATCAAATAATAGAAAAAAGGCAGAAAAATTTTAAACGACAATGTGATACGTGTCTCAAGTCATTTATTCATTAGTATATTTAATTGATGATTTTTAAATTTTATAAAATTGATTAAATAGCAAAACATAAATTATTTTTTGTTTAATTCGTAAATCTAGATATTATTTAGTTCTAAATAAATTCACATATTCACTATAATTAATGAAAACAAAGTTGATTCTTTATTCATAGTTGCTTGACCTGTAAATAAGTTTTGAATATAGTTGTAAACAATATGTGTTATTTACTTTTAGCAAATATACTAAAGTTGGTTTATTATTGATAATTTTTTAATTTTTATTTACTTAATACACTGATAGAAGTACATAGTTCTCAATCCAACCCAAAATTTTGACTAGAGAAAAAATATATTTGTTCTAACTGAGATAACATTTAATTGCAAGTAGACTTTCTTTTTAAATGTGACAACTAACCCAAATTTTCAAAATGTAGTTGGATGTTTGGCAATTAGGAATAGTTTTTATTGGTTTTTCATTAGTTTTTGACTTTTGCTTTTTTCCAACAAATATCTATTAGTTATAAGTAATTTTTACAAGTATCTCATTAATGGTTGCTTTGAATAGTTGTTTTGTCGATTAATACTTTCACCTATCAAAACAGCCAACAATTCCGCTAACAATCACTTACCAAACAAACTCACTATAATTATACTGGCAATTTTTTTATCAAATAATGTTCACCTCATGATCCGAGTATTTCTTTTGGTGATCTATTCGAATAAACACATCTATATTGTTAAATGTTATCAATTATTATTTTGATTTGAATTTGCTTTGATTGAGTTAAGTACGAGAAAATAGTCTTTATTTAAAATCGCAATTTTTTTAAAATAAAATTTAAATTTTTATACGATTTAAATTGACTATGTAAGAATTTCTTTTAAGAGACTTCGCAAGGGAAAATAAACTTTAAGTAGTACTCCCTCTGTTTTCATACTTCTATGTTCTTCTTTACTTTTTCACATATTCCAATGTAAATTTAAAAATCAAATAAATTTTATTGCGAGTTTTTAAAAATTCTAAAATAGTTAATATTTAGAAATTATATATTAAGACAAATCTAACAAGATTTCACATGAATATGTTTTTTCTTATATATCGATAAGAAATCATAGTTAAAGTTTGACACTTAAATTCGTAAAATCTATTTGAGAAGAACATATTTAAACAAAAGGAGTATAACGTAATAAAGTTAAGATCCTCTTATGATTAAGATTACAATTTTAAAGAAAATACATACTTTGATTAAAACAAGTTTCTGGCATAATTCTCATAAATTCAATTAGACCCATTCTTATAAGATGCATTAAAAAAAATAAAAACTTTAGCATCAATCCTATGCGTTGCAATATCTATCTAGTTTGTCAATATTAGAACTTAGAAGGATGAGTGAGTAATAGAACAAAATTAAGTTTATAATAATTATTGCGTAATAATTGAATCTCATGAAGAACATAACTACATAAGTACAAGAAAACGATTGCCAAATAAAGAAAATAAAACGTTTGATATGGATATGATAAAATAAAAGAAAATTTGAAACAAATAAGCAAAATATAAAAAATTAACATAATAGTCAACTTTGCAAAATAATTTCCAAGATAAGCAGTTTTTTTTCAAAGCTGTAGCTTGGGAATGTTCGCTCTTAGTAACGGCGAACTAATACTGAAGGTCAAAAAAAGTCAAAGAGTTTGTTCGCTGTTACACTTTGACTATTTTTTACCTTCAATCCTTATTCTAACAGCGAACATGTGCGTTCTAAAAACAACAGGTCCTCCTTCCTTCCTCATTTTCCCCCATTTCTATTAAACCCTAAGAAATCAGTCGAGCTTTTCTCTCTCATTTTCCTCCATTAAAACACCTTCAAATTCTCAATTAATCCCTCTCTCTTCCAATCCAACTACCAGTAACGTGGTCTAGCATAAACTTGGAGTTATCTAAGGTATATATATATATATATATATATATATATATATATATATATATATATATATATATATATATATATATATATATATATATATATATATATATATATATATATATATATATATATATATATATATATATATATATATATATATATATTGTTATTTTATACGAAAATTAGGATTTTATGTAATCTTTTATGTTTGTTTCAAATGCAGGGCATTACTTGTTAAATTACTACTCATTTGGTTCAATTTAGCTAATTAAGGTAATGTATTAGTTATTTTTACTTATTTGTTCATTTTTTTTAATTATGGTTCATTAACTTTAGTTTATTATTGTGGATAATATATTGAATTTAATTGGTGGTTTTTTAATTAGTTATTTCATCATAACTTATTTGAATTAATAATTATGTATTTAGTTACTTATTGACTATATTGATTTAGTTTATGTAAATGTAGGGAGTTAAGTATGTTATGTTGATTTTGTTTTGTATATTGAGTATATGTAATCAATTGATTTAGTTATAAATGTAGTTAATTAATTATGTATATTCGTGAATGTACTTGGTGATGAAGTGGATTTTATATGTATTCTTGAAGAAATGTCATCATTTCGTGTGACTATTGCATGTTTTTGGAATGGTTCCATTCGTACAAATGGTAACAAGATTACGTATGTTGGGGGAAAACATAAATTATTTGCATGCAACTCGAACATGGATTTGAATGAGTTTAAGCTTCTTATATGTTCTAAGATTGGCATTGACACCACACGAAGTACTGTTAACTAAATTTAAATAAAAACATTAACTTGAAATTAATAAATAACATAATATAAAGATTATATTTGAACATATTAAAATAAACATAATTTATAAGAACATAGCTTATCTTAACTTATAAAGCAATAGGATGGGTAGAATAGAACAAGGGTGAAGTATTTATAAAGCATATCTCAACGGCTATATTTCAAAGCTGCAACGGCTAGTTTGTGCAAAAAAACAAATTTGGTTTTGAATGTTGACTTTTTTTACAAGAACATACCTTTGCCTTTGTTCGCTGTTACTAAGTGCGAACATTCTCAGACCTCATGTCTGGGAAAAACTGCTTATCTTGGGAAATAATTTCAAAAGTTGACTATAATATCAATTTTTTTATATATTTTTGTTTATTTGTTTCAAATTTTCAAATAGAAATAAATATTTGATTATTATGTCCATCCAATTTGTATCATTTGTTATTTTAGATTGTTCACTCATTTTGCCTCATTTTCATGTTTGGAAATAAATTAGCGCTCTATTTTAACCTTAGCAACATATTAGAATTTTATTCTAATTTAATCTATACAATTCAATTTATTTAATTATTTATTACTAAATATCTACTATTTCTTCCGTCTCACTTATTATATATCAATTGTCATTATTGATCCGTCTTACTCATTTTGCATTATTCTATTTTTGGACAATGACCCACCATTTTTTTTTACTCCCCCCGTTCCTTTTTGTTTGCCCATTTTAAGTTTTTCTATTTTAGGAGAGAGAAATATGAATTTGATTTTTGAAGCATATATTAAAGACAAAATATATTATGTGGGATCTTGTTAGATTCGCCTTGATGCAAAGAATTTAAATATAAAATTTTACAATTTTTTATGATGCGTATAAAGAGATATCAAAGTTCAAAATTTGCTTTTAAATGCATGCAAAAAGTAAGGTGAACAAACAAAAAAGAACATAGAGAGTAATATGATCCATACATTTTAATTATTTTTTATTTCATCTACACGCTTTATTTTCTCTTTATCACTAATATTTACTTTTTTTTTAAATCTCCAACTTTTTCTTGTTCTAAATCTATCTGGATAGAGAGAATATTTATTCATAAAAAATGATAATTTTCTATTTCACGCTAATTCAAACAGATACTCCTCATTTTTATATGTTCTTCTCAAATAAGTACAATTTACGATTTTTAGTGTCAAACTTTGACTATGATTTTTCCATCGATCTATATGAAAAAATATATTTATGTGGAATCTTGATATATTCGTCTCAATATATATTTTATAAATATCAATTTTTTAGAATTTTTAAAAACTCATAATTAAAATTATTTGATTTTTAAATTTGAATTGAAATTTGCCCAAAAAGTACTTTCCTTGTTCTGAAATACTCTCTATATTTCGGTTATGTGCATTATTTATCGTTCAAGCTTATTTATATATTGCGGCTAATGTGTAAGTAAAAATATAGTCAAGTAAAATCTTATTTGAATCGTCTAATTGCATACTTCCATAATACTAACTTTTTATAACGTTTTAGATATATATAATTTATTATATAAATGAACAAAATAACACATTTAATTGCATATAAAATTAAATATAAAAAGTATAATGAAATGAAGAAAGTAAATCAAATTAACAAATAAAAAAAAAAATAGAAGATATTGGATAATATTTGACTAAACCTAAGGTGGTGGGACACAAAAAACGACTAAAGGAGCAAGTTAGGAAATGGGGCCGACAAATGGAGAAAAAAAACGATATTCCCGCGCATTGGGACGATTCACTTGACTCATTTTAATTTGAAAACACAATTTACAAGACAAGACACGAGTACAAGAACCCCAGTATCGGTCACGCTGACCCACCCCTGACCCCACTATTTTTTCAAACCCGCTTTTCGATTAATACTCAAAATCTCCACACTTAACTTCCGCCAAAAACCATTTCTCCTTTTTCTTCTTCAAATATTCTTATCCTCTTGCAATATTTGATATAATTACATATTACTCTCCCGTTCTTTTTTGATCTTTCACTTTGGGTTTTTCACACATATTAAGAAAGATATAATCTTTGGGTTGTAGTGGGTATTATTTTAATTAAATAGTAGTGTGAAGTAATGTTGTATTGGAAGTATGAGGTTGTAGTGGGTATTATTTTAATTAAGTAGTAGTGTGAAGTAATGATTGTATTCAAAGTATGAGAGAGAAAATAATTATAAATAAAAGAAAAGGGGTACATTAAAAGAAAAGAGGGGTTTTAAGGGGTAAAAGTGGGATAAAAACTTTCTAAAAATAGAAAGTATTCTAAAGTGGAAGAACTTTTGAAACTACCCGTTATAGTAATGTGGAAGATCAAAAAAGAACGGAGGGAGTATAAAAAAATTTTAAATAAAAATAAATTGATCTGTTATAATCTTATAGAAACACAAGGAAAAAAATTAATATGTAGAAAATAAGAAATTCTACAAGATATATCTAATTTGTCTTGTATGAGAGTGTCTCACCATAAGACAATAAAAAAAAAGCAAATTGTGACTTATTAACTCTGTTATACTCTTAACCAAAGGAATTTTGTTAATTCATTCACGTTGATTTAATAAATCTGTTTTTAAGTTATTTCATGTTTTTTTAAAACCTTTTAAATTTTGGTTAGTCCAATACGGGTCGTCTCACCGTAAGGTTTGTGACAAAGGGTTAAAAAAATGTGGATATTTAGTATAGTAAAGAAAAAAACGATTGAATTGTTTGAATGAAATTAAAATGTATCGATGAGATTAAAAGAAAATTGTGACTTGTGAAGCTATTTTTAAAATGAAAAAATACAAGAAAAAAAATCCAAAACAGTAAATAATGCAAAATAAGAGAAACAAAATGAGTACTCTAAAATATATATTGCAATTATTGACAATATTTTTGTTAAAATTTTATACCGTATATGACTATATTGAGACAACTGGATAATATAAAAATAGTTAAATAAATATTATTTGCATCCATTAATTCCATAATTTCATTTAATAATATTAATCGATTCATCTTTTCTTTAGAGCGTCAAGTACAGTTATCACAGTACTGTGCCACTCCGCTTCAACTTTTTTTCTCCCCCTGAAAAAGCTACTGATTCTCTCTCCTCACAACCATTAAAATCCTTTTTTAAAGCTTTCTCTCTCTAGAATCAAGTCTCATTCACTGCTCTAATTCTTCAATCGAGGCAGTTTTTTAATGGATTCCTAGAATTTGAGCAATTCCGCAAAGTTCAGTTACTCGCTTTGTTACTTTTTGTATTTTCTTTTGGTTTTCGTGTTGGAGTGAGGGTAGGTTTGCTTTTTTGTTTAAACTTGATTTTTTTTGTAAACTTGGTCTTCTGCTTCCATTGACGAGCTGCATTTTTTTGGTAAGATGTCAATTCCTTAATTGTGTATTTTCTATTATATTTTTTATATAATTTATTATTTTAAGTGATTAAATATTATATCAGTTGTTAGGATTCTTCTTATCATTGTTTTTTTTCATAATGACAAATTTGGTTGGTTTGAATGACATGATTTTCTCAACTATCAACTGGTTTTATATAATGCAAACTGTTGCTAATAATTGGTGGCTGGCTGTTCTGTTTCAAGAAATGCTTTAATCAGTTCTGATTGTGGTTGTTGTTGTGGTTGTGGTTGTGGTTGTGGCTGTGGCTGTGGCTGTGGCTGTGGTCAGGGACGAGATGGAGGAGGGTGCTCCTCTTGTACATTCTGTCCAAATTGTAAACGCGGACCCTATCATATCTGAATCCGAGGAGTTGTGCAATGCTTCTGTTGATGTTGATGATGCTCACAAGTCAACTGTTAGGTCTGTTAATAAGAGAGCAGAACCAAAGAGTGTTTTAACTTCCAAAACAGGTTCGGAGAAATCACGTGTAGGCAGGAGTGCTCATAGTACTAATGCAGCACCTGTAACTGCAACTACAAGAAGAAATAGCACTGGTGGGTCAGGGTCTGGTTTAGGGTCTTCTAAGAGACAGCAGTTGGGTCCTGGTGAAAGAAAACCATCTGTCCCTTCTGTTTCTGAGCCGTCACGGCGTTCATTGCCAGAAACGAGGACATCTAAGCTTCCTGATGTCAGTAAGAGTGTCAGAGAGGTGAAGAAATTAGGGTCAGTTTCACCTGCTGCTACAACTTTGAAGACACCCACAAGTACAAGTTATAGTAAGATTGATCCAGTTAGCAAGCCTCGGTTTACAAGAACTACAGGTTCTTCAACAAAAATGGTTGATTCTTCTTCATCAGCTGGTAGCACTATTAAGAAGTTAGTCTCCAAGAACTTGACTTCTTCAGCTCGATCCCCTGCAGTTACTACCACTAATGAATTGAAGAAAAGTAACAAGTTTTCTTCACCTTCAGCTCGGTCTCCATCTGTAAATAGTGGGTTTAAAAAGGGTGCAACATCTGCATCTCGAGACCGGAATTCAAGTTTGTCTGGTGAGAAGAAGGTAACAACCCCTGAATCCCAGGATTCTCGGTTCATTGTATTGCCACAAGTGGAAATGAAAGCTGGGGATGATCTGGTAAGTTACTACTTTGTTGCACTTATGTGTTAGGCATATGCATTAGGCTACTTGTGTTTATTTTGAGATTTTCTAGAACTTATAACATTGTTTATCTTGTTTCATATTTGACGGTCATACTTTTCTACAAATATTTTCATTGTGGGTGGGAGACGAAATATAAATTACAAGATATGTAAGAAAATTGGTTGTCTAATGAAATATTGTGTAGGGAAATTAATTTATATGGATATATATTGAAAGTTGTTATGAAATGAGGGGACGCTAGTTTTTGGTGAATCAAATTACCGAATAATTATATTAAAATAAGTTTAGATCACATGTATAATATTGATATGAATCTATAAAAAAGAGATGCATCTTTGATGCGTCATTACCTCACTAGTTTGATCTTACCAGCAAGGAACATGACCCAAACGTGATCCCTTTACCAAGTCCATAGAGCACAATTGAATTACTATTTAGCTAAAACAATGTGAAGACAATAACTTTCTCTCCTCACATCTGCTAATGTTCAGGGTTTAGTTACTCCCTTGACAAGTGAGCGTACAAACGTAAGTAGTACAAATAAGCAAGTTACCACTAAATGCTAATGTTTAGGGTTAGGTTTCTAACCGTTCTAATTCTATTAACGTTAGGGAAGCATAAAGCTATTCAATTTTCTTGATCACCAATAATTCATCCCTAACTAACTTAGACTTTTAATACTTATCTTAACTACTTTAGCTTAGGAAAGTTATTAACTTCTTATTTACACGCAAAAATAATGGAAGTTTAATTGTAATAACCAAATATTTGTGATTTCAATTATCAATTTTCATTCAGCATTTAGTAAACAATAGCTTTATTTAAAGATTACTATTGGCACAAAAGATAATGCAAAAACCCAGTGGAAGGGACATATTTTACTAACAAGAGACAATTTTAAATTAAGCTGGAAATATTTGTGATTTCAATTATCAATTTTCATTCAGCATTTAGTAAACAATAGCTTTATTTAAAGATTACTATTGGCACAAAAGATAATGCAAAAACCCAGTGGAAGGGACATATTTTACTAACAAGAGACAATTTTAAATTAAGCTGGAAATCCAAGAACATCTTTCTTGTTAACTATACTATTATTCTACTTATAGTTGATTTCCTTTTGTAGAAGAGACAAGAAAGAAACTCTAATCACGTAAATATTGAATTTAATGATAATACTATTAGCTTTTAGATACCAATCATTACAAATGTCAAGTACCTTTATATCGATGAGTCATTGAAAATGAAATCATAAAAACTAATTAATGAAATCATTACAAATGTCAAGTACCTTTATATCGGTGAGTCATCTTTTTAAATCATAAAAACCAGTTAATGAAATCATTACTCTCCTCTCCTTCCACAATGTTGTATCCTCAATTTAATATGTCTTAGAATGATGTATTGTATAACCATATGTAAAATAAGGCAAGTATGAATATTATATTATTATTGAATATTGAGGGGATTAAACTCTCATATGTCTCTTGATTTCTCTCTTTAGGTTAAGTCTTACCTGCAATGGTGGTTGTAGCCTCGTAGAACAAAATGGGTTTTGTATGCCTTATTCCGTCCGAAACCTACAATGTTTGGCAATAAGGAGAATAAGAAGATAATGGAGTCCATGTGACTTATTCCATCTATATCTAATGAAATCATAAAACTAATATTCTTTATATCGATGAGTCATGGCTCAGAGGATAAGAAATTATAAAATAAAATTCTATTTCTCTTAAAATTTCATGACATAGTTATGGTGTCATCTCCTAATGAAAAATAAATTCGATACCACTAATTTACAAATTTCTAGTTTCTACATTGCCTCTCGAGACTTTTTTTGTAGACTTGATAATCGAATTCGTTGCAACGTGGCCTTGAATTGGATGTCAAATATGAAAGCGAACTTTAACATGCCCCATTGATTGTATGACCTTGGAGCCTTTAAGAGCAAAGATGAAAGCAAAAATTGTTTTATTGTCCATTCGAACCGTCTTTTGCCTTTTTATGTATGATGATTTTATATCTCTTCTCTTTTCTTGTCCTCAAAAATACTATTATCTTTCCTTATTCACATTACATCCTTGCTACTAAAGTACAACCTTGTAGTATAGAAGGATTAGCAATTTATGTTGCAATGGCATGAGATACATTGGCCATGTTGCTATAACATATCTAATAATTTTCAGTTATATGGTGACTTAAGCTTTTTTTGTTTAACTTATAGATATAAGTTATGAGTTTTCAAAAACATAAATTAAGTCATGTTCATTGCACATTATCTTTAATGCCTTCATTTATTTCTTTTTTGATTTAGGCACTGAGATTTAACTTATAAATGTAAGTTCTGAGAACATAAAAAGAAACATAGCAATGTAAGTTCTAAGTTTAACTTATAAATGTAACTTATAGCAATGTAAGTTCTGAGTTTAACTTATAAATGTAAATTCCGAGAACATATCTGTATTCAACCAATTTTCTTTTTTGATTTGGGCACTGAGATTTATTATGTTTCTTTTCAACAATCTTCTTGCACATTATCTTTAATGCCCTTTTATTTGTCTATCCCAATTCCCAAGGCTTTCTTACAACTATTTTTTTCATGCTCTTTTCTTTTTGTTGGTTTCAGAGGTTGGATATGAGAGGTCAAAGAATACGTAATCTGAATGCAAGTGGATTGAAATTGACACAAAATTTAGAGGTATCTTTTCCTAATGTGATGAAAAATTTATCTAATGTGGCATGCATTGAAACTTTTATTATATTTTTTGTAATACTTATACTTATATTTTGATTATTTTTACAAGATATTGCATATAATTTTTTTTATGCATTTTCTAGAATTTGGCTCTAGTGGTGCTTGGCCTTAGACATATTCTGAAAGATACTAGTGAAACTTCTTTATAACTCATTAATTATCGGAATAATTGAATTTTTAGAAATCTCAGCTGGATGGATGAAATTGCTAGTTGGTGTGTTGGACTTCCTCTCCCAAAGTTATAGATTTTTTTATTGAGAATCATGGAAAGTTTAGTGTTGTGCATGTTGGCACTCCACTCATCTTGAACAGTCACCTATAGTTCTATTATTAAGATTTGGTGATCTCGACTCTTGATTCTTGTGTGTTCAGTATGGACAGGCCATGTAATGGCCTTGACCACCTTGGTAGATATAGATTTTGTAAGGAGCAAGGCTTCTGGTGGTGAAGGTCCTCCATGGTGAGTCCATGCATTAAATAAATGATATTTGGGATCATAACCTAATGATTTCTGTGTAATTCATGAAAAGTTAGCTTGAAAAGCGTAAATTCTAATACTCATAAGAAGGGTTTGTTCTTTCCAGAAACAAACGTTGATTTAATTTTTTCCAATATGATGCATCACGTAAACCTTTGTTGTTTTCCTCCTGTTGAGTTTTTAGACCCCTTATTTGCCAATTGCCATTTGCCACATGATCTCAAAAATAAATACTGTTACAACTGTTCATATACCTTTGAAGAAAACTCCAAGATATGTGAGATCAAAAAGTCTCAAATGCAAAGGAAGTGAACATCCTATAAACTCGGAAGGGCTGAAAAGGACAATTTAAGACCATGCATAACTAATTGGTGAAAGAACAAATTGTAGAGAAAAGTGATGCAAGTCCTGTCCTTGCACTCATTATTCATTTAGGTTGAATTAGTTTAGATAATCTCCTTACTATGGTGGCTTCTGAATGGTAGATAAATACATAAAGATGATCGTAACTCTAAACTCAAGACTTAGTGGTTCTTGAGACAATTAAACAAGACTAACTCAGTTTAAGTCATCTATAACTTCAAAAAAAAAAAAGAAAACGGGAATGCTTTTGAGACTCTTGAAGTCATATAAACAAACATGTAGATGTTCGAAAAACTTCATCAAAAGGTTTTATCAATGAACTGAAGGATCTCTAAGAAACTAGCCATATAAATCGATTTATACCAGTAGAGATTTGAAGTAGCCAAACTGCTAATTTGGTTTTAAGTCACAGTTCATTCTGCATTAAGATATGATATATTTGAAAAGAGAGAGGTGGGACTTTGATGGTTGTTTCATCCTAAGAATTAGGGATGGGCATGGGTCGGGTCCAGCAAGACCCACATCCAAATCCTAATTTTTTATTGGACTCAGACCTAGATTCGGATCCGTAGGTCTAAAAATTTTGGACCCGGACCCAGATCCTTAGGGTTTGGCGGGTCTAGGGTTTGGATCTGGGTCCAAAACAATTTCATTTTTTTTCCTGAAAATTTTTTAAAAATATATTATGAAGTATAATTTTCGACCATTCGCATAATATTACTTAAACATTTTCGACTAATTAGGATCTTCTAATATTTTATACTAATTGAGCGAAATATATGAAGTTTTCCAACGTTCAAGTTGTTATAACGAAATATTTATCAAGTCTTTAATTTTTAAAGTGTAGATACAACAACCACATTTTAAATTAGATGAATCGACAATGTTCAAAATCTTGTAATGTTCAAAAATATAACAAAATTTCAAATCAAACATTAAATCACATGATAGCTAATATATAAATTTTTAAAAAAAGATGTAGATGGGTCCATGGGTCGGATCTAGGTCTCAAACGTGTAGACCCGGACCCTAAGGTCATGAATCCAAATCCGACCCGGATCCACAGGGTCCAAAAATAGGTGGACCTAGACCCTTAAAATTAGGATCGGGTCGGGTCTAGACCCTTAGGGTTCAAGACCCATGCCCATTCCTACAAAGAATAGATGCCTGAATCGCGTGAAGAAGTGAACCTGGATGCTTTGATAATCTATTTGAAATTATATTGTGAAGGGATTGCTAGAGAAGTGGCTTGACTTAAGAGTTGTAGGAATGAGGGCCAAACTTGATTCCCAAGAGATTAACGAGTACACGGCAGGGCAATCTCAGAAATTTCAGGGGCCTTGAGCGCAGTATTCAATATAGGCCCTTATGTAACATTTTATTAAATTTTAATTTAGCTTTAATTCTCGATAAACGACTTCTCTAATATGACAAACAACACACCAATAAGTCACAGAGAAATGCAAATGTTTGTTTTCTTGGATGAGTATTGATTTCTAATATTAAATAAAACCTAGTTAGGAATATGCATTAAACAAGTAATGGTTAAAACATAGGAAAGAACAGTAGCAAAACATCATGCTATTACCATTTCCAACTAAATCTCAATAATAGAAATTAATAATAGAAGGAAAAACAATAACAAACATTAATTCTTGAAAGTTCATATGATCAGTTCTTTTAAAGAAAGGAATGGGAAGATCAAGTGTGAGCTTTTAATTTGCAGAGTTATTGTATGGGAAGAGAGAAATTGAGGAGTTATGGTCTGGAAAGAAGAGAAAAATCGAAGAGTTATGTCTGGGAAGAAGAGAAAAATGCGGGTTGATGAATTTGAAGAGTCAATGTTATACTGCTTTACCTAGGAAGAAAATAAGGAAATGAAATACAGCTTTTAATTTCTATTCTGAATTTAAAGGTCACTAACATATGCTAGAGAATTGGGCCCCAAAAAACCGGGGCCCTGAGCGACAGCTCATGGAGCTCCGGTTATTGGGCCGGGCCTGGTACATGGCCTTGGTAGAATATTATGGTGGTCTACAATTGTTGATATTGGTTTTATGTAATCGGTTAGTAATATAGTTCATGGTGTTAAATATTGTGTGCTTTCTCTCAGTCTCATTAGTTTTCTCTTAAATATGAGTTAGAACTGTTCATATATAGTCCTTCTATTTCTACATTGATTGCTATTTTTCCTTTCTTTTTATTGTGACGCCTTTTCTCTTGGCTGCCTCAAAATTTTTTCCTGTCTTGACTGGTTAAGGTTTGGCCATTGTCTTTTAATCTACCTACGTATCTCTTAAGGTGGAAATTCCGTTGTTGGTTGTTTTTGCAAAAGCCACTTGATTTACATTTATGAATTACTTTTGCTCATTGATGTTACTTTCTGCCAGTTTGTTTATCTCAGGGACAATCTACTATCTTCACTAGAAGGTATTGAAATTCTGAAGAGAGTTAAGGTGAGTTTGCATCATGGATGGTGTTATGATCATCAACTTTGTTAATCTAGCCATTCGCTTTAGAAGAAAGACTAAGACATTTTGTTTCATGGCTTGGATTTTGGACACATTGCTTCATGACCAGGTGCTTGATTTGAGCTTCAATGATTTCAAAGGGCCAGGATTTGAACCACTTCAGAACTGTCAAGTCTTGCAGGTCTCAATTCAATCCTGTAATTTGCACAGCTCTACATATATCTGTTTGATTTTGTCTTGAAAAATCTCTGTTTCATGTAGCAACTGTATCTTGCTGGAAATCAGATTACATCACTATCAAGCCTTCCCGAACTTCCTAATTTGGAGGTTAGTGGTCTATTCTTCTTTGACCCATGAATATACATTATGGTATATGATCTCTTAATTATTTTCTTCCGCTTTTGTTTCATTTTTCCAGTTTCTTTCTGTTGCTCAAAATAAGTTAAAATCTCTCTGTATGGCGAGTCAACCTCGGTTGCAGGTTTGTATTCGTAGAATAGTCAATTAAAGGTTTCTCATGCATGATTGTCTTCCTTTTTGAAACTTTTTTGTACGTTCTTCAGGTGTTGGCAGCCAGCAAAAATAAATTATCATCTCTTAAAGGATTTCCTCATTTACCTGTTCTCGAGGTTTGCATCTGTCTTTGTTTAGTTTTACCTTTTATGAAATTGATGCTAAATTATTCTAGGGACCGTTGTTTGGGGGAAACCAAGAAAAGAAAGGATTATAAAAAAATCCATATTGCCTTAGGGGTTTGGTAGACTTCTAAAATTTTTCTTTACCCTGTCTCATTTTTGAGCTTGCCCCAGTTCCCTCTCTATCCGGTCCCAAGGTGGAGTAGGAGCTTGAGCATTTCTTCAATTTCCTCTATACCTTGAGTCCTTGATCGTGATTTGAACACATTGAATACTCTTGACCATTCCCTTTAAATCACATATCCGGTACTATTGCGTATCCTAATCTCCAACACAATCACTACCACCTCTAGCCTGTTGCCGCCACAAACACATTGTAACCATCTTCTGCTGTATCGTGGTTCCCTCACAAACCCAACCCATGTTTCCAACTCTGAACTCTTCACCGCCAACTTTCTGGAACTAGAACACGGTCAGCTACCACTTCCACAGTAAAAATATTTGAAGCCAACAACCATAAAAAATCTAGCAGAAGCGCTGGAAAGTGTGAACACTCCATAAACCCCAGATTAGAAAGAGAAAAAAGAAAGAAATATGTGAAAATTGATTGTCATCATAGAACTTTTGATAAGAGAAAGAAATTGACTTCAAATGGTTGATTTTGCTCATGGAAGCTCCGTATGGAGTTTTTATGTTCGTATTCTACGAGCATAAGTCACGTTAAACAGTGTCCTAACGGCAGTTGTAAAGGCATTTTTAAATGTTATCCACGAAAGGAAGGGCATAGATTAGTGGAAGATCTTGCTGTTAGAAGAACATGAAAAGAGTGCAGTTGCACTATAACAATCTGACTTACCGTTGACTGAGTAAACAGAGTCATCATTGGGTTCATTTTCCAAAAAACTTAAATCACACTTGTAAAACTTGAGCAAAGCGGTCACTAGCTCTTTAACGTAACTAACTTAACTAATTCTCAAACCAAACATCTAACTAAAACACAAGGTAAACATATAGATCACTTTAAGTTCAATATAACTAACACAACCAAGTCTAATATACAGTTATCCAAAAACCTAAAACAAAACTACAAAATTCCCACATGCTCAGCTCAATCTGACATCCTTGGAACTCTAATCAACACCGCTAACCCATCGTTCTCGACCGGTTCCGATCTGTAATCAAACTAAAAGTTGAAAACAATAGAGGATCGGATTAAACTGAATGAGAAGTAACAACCCAAAACGATAAAACACAATAATTCAAACAAAGGTTTAAAAGCGACACCAGTTTCCTAGATCTATGTGCGCACAGGGAGTCTAGTTTGAGAGGTGCTCCATAGCTCTAAGGCTATGTCGCTCTCGGGTGAAGCTAGTCAATATCTAAATGACAACTCGCTTCAAAAATAGGGAGTAGGGAACAATGTTCCTCAACTCCGTCAATGGCCAACTCGCAAGCCTGATCCATGGACCATGTCATAATATCAATATAAGCAGTCAACAACAAGATTTGTCTCAACAATTTTCAATTTTAAAAGAGTTTTAGCAAAAAGGTTTATTTTCAAGAATGTAGTCTGGCCAGACCCTTTAAGGGACTGCTACAACTCACCAAAAACGCCTTAAGAAGCTAAGTCTGGTTCTCCGCGATTACTAGAAGGGTTCCTCGATGATGTCACCTCCTGAAGCATAACAAATATAACATCACAACAAAGCATATGATACTTCAAACTAGGCTCATATAACTTATTGCATCTCCTCCTATGACAACATCTTTGTTCAAGCTTCTATTCTAATATATCTAATCATAAAAGAATTGTGCATGCTCGAACTCAAACCACAATAGGCCATCAAGGCGACTTACTCATGCTCTAAAATTCATTTACATCTTCTAAAGATTATCCACCTTCATAATTCTCTTTATTTTCCAATTAAACACCAATATGTACCTTTAAACCCAATATCGAAAATCCTCAAATAACCTAATAATCCCTTCAAAAATATTAAATCATCTAACAATTAGCTCTTGACGAGTATTCACAGTTAAATGATTAATCTCAACTTCACCTGAATCTATCAATCAACATAATATCCATCTCTTACAAGAGTGCCTAACTATCCAATTAAATGACCACAATTATTTTATCCACAAGAATCTCGTAATTTATTCAAGAACATCAAATTACTGGATACTATACCATTACCATTATATTCCAAGTGAATCCCAAAATTTCCAATAACAATCTAATGTTTCAATATCCAATACTAATCTTAATTTTTGGCCAATATATAATTAAAACAAGGGTCATAACCTAGTCTTGAAATAGAAAGGTAATCTTCACGGTTAAAGATTTGATTATTAGAACAATTAATGAAACACTAGCATGATATAAGGAAAGATGGGTGTGTATACTCAATGTAGGCATTAACACTAAAAGAAAACAATTAAAAGCAAGGAGAATGTCTTACAATAGTCAGGCGTCAATTAGAGGAAGATGATGATGCTTATTGCTGTGTATGTATTGGAAAGAGGTGCATAATGCAGGGAAAGGAAGAACGAAGAGGAAAGGTGTTGCGTCTCTGTTCAGGGCCTTCAATGGGTTGATGTGTTGTGTTTGTTTCCGAAAAGAACAAGAAAATCAGAAAATTTGATTGTTGTTCCATCTTCGAAAGTTTCAAGGAAAGAGCAAGGTTCATGGCTGCTCAGATTCGAATGGTTCTAGATTCGAAAATTTCAGAGGTTTATGGGTATGAGGATTCGAAAATTCAGAGGAAAATGAGGTATTTTGCTTGGCTTCGAAAATCAGATGAATTAGGGTTGTGCTTTCCTTCGAAAATTGAAGACAAAGGAGAACAAGTTTGAGAGGGAGGGTTTCGAAGGGTTTGGGGAGGAAGCCATTGTTATTTTAGTTCTTGAAACTCATGAAATTAGGCTTTGAAAAGTAGTATTGGAGAAGATGATGAATGGTTATATGGGAATGAGAACAATTCTGATTTCTTTGTTGCTTAACTTGTTTTGTCATTTTTTTTCCATATAAAAAGATATTAATAAGAAAAGATTGAAATTAAGTAATAAAAATTAAAATGAGAAAAAGAAAGAACTAAAAAAAATAAGAGAGAGAGATTATATTAACCATATACTTGGACCCAAAATACTTATATTTATTTCAATTTCCACTTTTAAAATATTAATTTCTCAAATGTTACACAATATGTGCAATTGCCGGGAAAACGAAAGAATTCGTGAGGATTTTTTTAATTATTCCGTTTTCTTTTTCATGTTCTCTTCCGTTGCCTTACCTAGTAACCAAACATCGCTTTAGTTTCTTTCATGAGTTCATCTTATAATTTGTAAGATAAGGAATGTGAGGAAGAAATCTGAACTATTTAACAGATATGACCAATAAACCTGAAATGTATTGCATTTTTCTTTTGGTCCATTACTTCTTTCATGAGTTCCTTGTCATTTCCAGTTCTCGAAAGTTTCTTGCTAAATGCTGAATCGATTTCTGTCTATTTTTTCACTGTATTTTTCTCTTTTGGCTTCTCATATGCTTGTCATGCGTCATGACTTTGGTTCCCTCGCATGGTGCAGCATTTAAGAATTGAGGAGAACCCGATTCTCCGGATGCCTCATTTAGAAGCGGCATCCATTTTACTTGTTGGTCCTACTTTAAAGAAGTTCAATGATAGAGGTCCGTGCTTTCCCTTCTTCACCAAATTTCTTAATTTTAAGAAATTGATTGCTATGGTCAATAAGATTCTCAATGAGTTTAGTTCTTCTACTCATTGATTCAGATCTGTCTAAGGAAGAAATGGCAATTGCTAAACATTACCCTGCACATACTGCTCTTTGTATTAAAGATGGCTGGGAATTCTGCTCCCCAGACCGTGCTACAGGTTGGTTTTCTAAGGTATATGGTCATTTGTTGATTCATTTATATTTCTAATAAACGTATTGCGAAGCTAGTAAGCGGTGATGTAATCTCACGTTAGACAGTTTTAAAATTATCAATAAAAGATTTCTTTTGCATTTCTGGTGATGGAAAACAGTCTTTAATGTGAAAGGATGATCTATAGTGCGCTTCTATTGGCATCTTTATTCCCTTCAAATCAATGAAAAGTGTTCTTGTTTATAGAATTTATCTTGCTTAAAAAAAATTGGAATACATTGTTTATAAGTTTAAAAACCCGCAAATATATAATAATTTCACGTATTATGTAAGAAACTACATCAACAACTCTGTTTCTTACAGATTATGTGCAATGTGTCAGAGGATGATGAACCTGGATATATTTGGCTTTGGAAAATTTCTCTAAGTGGTCTGAGCCATTTCTTCTAACTTGAACAGATTGGAGTTTCGTAATTTTTTTTAATAAGTTGACTAAGCTTGCCCAGCTACTCTCCCTTTTCTTTGGATTTAACATTTCCACAATCAATATTGAAATCTTTATATTCTTACTAAAATTTCCTTTGCAAAATAGCCACACTTAATTGTGTATTTGTGGTTTCGGTATTAGTAATAACCAAGTTTTTAAAGCATGAATATAAAGAACAGAAACCATTGGCGTCCCCTGCTGCATCGTCATCATTCCAGATGTTAGTATTAGAAACGTAGATGGAAAATAAAGCCACAATCTTGATTAGTAGATGATATGATATGATTTTCATGAGGGATGGAAGAAATTTCAAGGCTGAAGAACAGATCAAACAGTTGATTTTGGGAAGGCCAGCATAGGAGTATGTTTGTATTTTGGGAGGTTAAGTAAAGCCTGTTGCTTCTTGGATTTGTAAGGGTTTCTTTGAGATGCTTTAATCTTTTGGTTTTCCTTAAGTTTTTAATTGTCTATAACTCATTTTTCTTCTTTTGGCATTGTGTAAAGGAGTCCAATTGGATATCCTCAAATTTAGCACAGTGGCTCCAAAATGTCACTGAATACGCATAATGATTTCTGAATTTATGCAGTTTGTTTCTCTCTCTCTATGTCTCAACATTAAACTAAAAACCGTGAAAGTTATACTTATAAGGGCACATATGATGTTATGAGTATTAAAGAGGTAAATACGAGTATTTAAAGGGTAATTTAGTGTTAGAACCCAAGCTGTCAATATTTACGCGCATACCCTCTTAGTACTTGTTATATATATATATATATATTATAGAGACTGCATACAAATATTGCATGGAAAAGTGTGAAAACCATTTTTAAGGTATATATGAGTATTTAAGGGTACTTTCACTTGTCACCAATCCTAGAAATAGAGGATCTAATATTTTTTACACAAATCCTATTGATGACGGCGTGCAAACCCTTTTATTGCTCATTTGTACCCCTTGGTTTTCACGCGTTCGTTCTTCTCTCAAGCAGTCTGTCCATCTATCTGTATATATATGTGTGTGTGTGTGTGTGAGTGTGTGTATACACACATAGATTTAGAAGCAAGATTCGGGGAAAACAATTAAAATGGTGAAAACCGAAAACCAAACTGAAATATACATGTGGCGATGTTTGTGTTAATTTATGTACACCTTTTAAGCATGTATAGACACCTTTTAGAAAATGTCCGGTTATTTACAAAATTGCCACCCAAATATTCACACTTTTTAAGCTTGTTTGTACACCTGTTTTCATTTTTCACCACATTAAGTAGTTTCACACGATGCAAATCCCACACACACGCGCGCGCGCACACACACATACATATATATATATATATAGGAAGAAGTTCAAGTGAAAACCATCCTTATATGAGAACCGTGAGAACCAATCTGCCTGATAAAAAAATGTTACTTTTTTACTACAAAGGTGTTAGTTTTAGGCAAAAAAGTGTTACTTTTTTTAAAAACAAGATGACACTTTTAGGCAAATAAGTGTTACTTTAAGAAATATATGTTGTCCATAACTTAAATTTTGTTTTCTCCATTGTGTTTGGGTGAATTTATTTAGTTTTACAGCTTCATACTTTTTTTCAGCTTAACCTTCTTTGTTATATAAGTAACATAACAAATATTGGGAAATGTTACACCTATTTTAGTATTTCTTTTTTGGAGTTATTTGTTGCTTAAGAATTGATTGCTTTCAATATTTTGTTCTCATTATATGTTATATGATAAGAAGATAAATTCCTATAAAAGAAAAAAAAGGAGAAAGTACATGATCTGTAGTCACCACCATTGCCTTTTGTTGACTAATTTTCTATGTCCTTTCCCAGACTCAACTTTTGATTTCCTCATGGAGCATTGGAAGGAGCAGCTGCCCCCAGGCTTTCAGCTCAAGGAAGCATCAATTGATCTTCCTTTTGAAGAAGATGCTTGTCGCTGTCACTTTATTTTCCTACAGAACCATGGGAATGACTTGCACTTGGTTCTAAAATACCAATGGTATGTAGGAGAGGGGGTTCTTTCAACCTTTAAAGCTATCTCTGGTGCCATTTCTGAGGTAACGAGCTTTGCTCTTCCACGCTTTTATGATTCGATTGAAATCTTTGACCTGCAAACGACATCTAATTGCTTTCATTTGATCACTGATTCATTGGGTCTCCACTGGCAGGTGTATAGTCCAAAGCACGATGATGTCAACAAGTATTTGAAAGTTGAATGCATCCCTGTATTAGGGGAGATTGAATATCCACCAATATTCGCAATTTCTTCACTGGTTTCTCCTGGTATGTCGCTGAATATATATCAATCTAGGAAAAAATTCAATATATTGCTTCTCTCGTTCTTTGTTGGCAAAGTTGCCATTGTGCCTTATGCTTTTTTACGTTGCATTTTCCCTCACTCCGCATGAGCTCTCTGATTAAGAAATATTAAGGGGATCAGGGGGTTAAATTTCGGAAGAACGATCAATTGGAAAAAATTTTCTGTTGAAAGGACTTGCTAGTTGCTACAAGTACAACTATTAACCAGGTTATAGATGTTTGCGATGACAAGCAGCTCCAAGAAATGAAAAAAGGTAACTAAGGGAATGGAGATGAGCATTTAGATGAATTGTCGTACCTCTGATGAGCATTACTTTTTCTTTGATGAAATTTGTACCTTTGAAGAACATTGTAAACATTTATTAAAAGAGCAACAATAGCAGCACGAAGAGTAGCTAAGTATTCAGAAGCCAGAGGTGGTAGACTATTAGTAGTGCAACAAGCTTACAAGTATTAGCTGCATTGATAGTTTAGTGATATGAATATTCTAGTCCTTTAAACTTGAGTAGTAAATTTTTTGATTTTAAGGAACTAACTATGCAATGAAGAACACACTTTAGATCAACTATTGGCTGCATTGATAGTTTAGATTTATGGTTATGCCTAGTCCTTCAAACTTGAGTAGCGTTTTCTTGATTGTAAGGAACTAACTATGCAATGAAGAACATCAACATTGAATTTAAATCAGCTGCAGGTTGGAGAAATCTACAACAAAACAAGGTTTTAAATTCATGCCCATTTTGCTCAGAATTTGTTAATCTGCACAAAATGTAACTATGCAAACAACCAGCACCCTGCAATAAACCATTACCATAGTTCAATGCCAACAATTATTTTTCTTTTAAGTTACGATATAGAAATGTTGTGGGCAGGTACAATAAACTAAACAAGCTGAATCTTATCCATCAAAAGCAGCACTAGTTTTAAATTATCGGACATAAGATTCACAAAGGGATCCAAGAACACAACACCACTTATTTGCACAAATTGTATTGTAACAGATGCACCAAAAATGAACAATAATCCAAAAATCTTATATATATGTGCTCTGTATTGGTAGCAGAACTCAGGAAATTTCCATTGCAAGAAGTTCAAGATTAAATGTTCATTGCCAAATTTTAGGTGAAAAGAGCATTGACATTAAATTAGTGTATTTGACCAGTTTTAGCTTATTGAGCAATAGAAAATCAAGTTTGATAAAAAAGTGATTGATATTACGGAATGTACAAAATCCCCTAACTTTAAACTATTGCTAGTTTTGAAAACATATAACTTTTGAGTTCTTCATATCCATGTTTTAGATTACTGATGCCCTCGTAGATTCATGTCATCCCGTTTCTTTATTAGTTTTCTTGTCCCCTTTTATTCTGTAGGTGGGTCTACTTATTTTCTTTTATAAGTCTTTTCTCTCATGTAGCTACGTCTTCGTATCTTTCTCGAGTCGGGGGACTCCTTTGGCCGCGCTCTCCTCCAAGGGTATGAGTTGCCGCCGTCCTTCTGTCCTCAGACCCTGTCCATACTTTTCTATGAGCGGGATATACTGGGTTGGATGATGATGATGATAAATTTTGAGTTCTAATATATAGAGAACTTGTGGTTATATACTGAGTACTGACAAGTTTGAAATTTATGCTATTTCCTTACGACATTTTTCACGCATTTGTGGCTTTGAGCGTTCTCAACTTCCTTCATCTCCCGTGCCTTTACAGACCTGTTGGTTTCATAATTCGTATGCTGTCTTTTAAAATCTTGTATTTGTGTTACGTGGACATTCACGTATGTTTTTCCAATAGTATACTCACTACTAATATTATTTCCCTTCCAAAAATGAAGGTGAATAATTACATATCGTTATATCTCGTAGGCTCAGTTTTACTGTATGCCAATGGAGTTTTAAACAGAAATTTTGTTTCTTGGAGATGGAGTCTGTCTGGTTCAAAAACAGACGAGCCTACTCTGATTTTTGTTCTTTCTGTATCAGTTGTGTTTGTAATTGTATTCGTGGAAGAGGGTAGCTGTATTTTATTTACCTTTGTTCTTTTAGGATGAGTACTCTGCTTTTAGTTGGCTATTTGTGTTAGTTACCTTCTGAAGTGTAATTTGAATCAAGATGAATTTCTGAGAAGAGCATGAGCAGTTGTCAAACAATGTTCAACAGACATGTTGCATGTTGGTGATACATGTAACTCAATTTGAATTGTCTTGCTCTTGATCATTATTGTTGATTTTTTCTCAGTCAAATAGTTTTCAAGGAAAATTATTGTTGATCTATAGTGAGTTGTGATGACTATTTCTTATCATTGGAGCAAACCTGGAAAATGATCATTAAACTAGGATTTTTCAAAAATCCAATGTCACTAATTTTGCTCATTTAATCTGTTATGTTTGAAGGAACTGGATGTCCAAAGGTTTTGAACCTTGACGTGCGCGGTGACCTTGTTGAGGGAAATGTCATCAGGGGCTGTGCTGAGGTGGCATGGTGTGGTGGGACCCCAGGAAAAGGTGTTTCCAGGTGAATGTCATCTGTATTGTTGTTTTGATGATCCATAATTCAGTTACATGCATTGATCTATTTTGTTTTTTGGAGATAGTTACATCAAAGCCCAAAAATTCTTTCATAACTCCCAATAAGAGAGAAGATCGTGTTCAGTTAAATAAAGGGGTAGCTTGTGTTGATTTTGGAACAGGATGATGCCAGTTCAATGTTTATAAATATGTGATATATTTCTTGTAGCTAAAGTTTAACCATCATTTCATGACAGCTGCAATGTGACACCATGAATACATTTTTATCTTTCTGTTCCATATTTAAACTTTTGTGAGGCAGAAATATTATTGTCAAACCTTTAAATAGAAGTGGGCTTCTTTGCAATGTCATGGAAGTTAAATCTTATAAAAAAATTCACAATCTGTAGTTGGTTACGGAGAAAATGGAACAGCATCCCTGTGGTCATTTCAGGAGCTGAAGATGATGAATATCAGTTGACTATGGATGATGTTGATTCAAGTTTAGTTTTTATGTACACACCAGTGACAAGTGAAGGTACCAAAGGAGAGCCTCAATATGCAATCACTGATTATGTAAAAGCGGGTACATGAAGCTTCTAACTCTTATCTCACCTACAATTTCTTTTCATTTTATGGCCTTTCTGCCTTGTGCAGCTGGATTGTACCATTGTTAGATCAAACGAAATTTGATCCGATATTAAAAATGGAAACGAAAATGAAAAACGATAATTTAAAGTTTTGGAAATATAGGAATCCAGATTCAATCTAATGTAACTCAAATGAATGAATCATTATGTTATAAGCATAAACATAAATTTTGTGTATAGTGTAACCATAGAAGCGCAAACGTGAAATAGGTTACAATTGAAGAGAAAAAGAAAAGATAGAAAGAAAATAAACTGAACCCTAAATCAACTTAAAAGAAAGTAGAGAAAACGAGGAGAAAGAAAATTTTCAGTACAAGTCGATTTCATCTTTACTTTTAGTATTTAAATTTTTCTGAAAATTTACTTGTATTTATCTTTCTCTTCTCCATGGCTTTCTTCTTCAACTTTTTTTCTTGTTCTTTCTCTCTCTTCGATAGTTTGCATGTGCCTTGGATTTGAGGCAGCCTTCTGTATGTTTCGATAGAGAGAATTGGAGGAAAAGAAAGGGGAAGAAATTTGAAAGGGTTGAGGATCTCTTGTTTGGATAACAAGAAGGGAGAGGAGGAAATTGAAGGGAAGGAGTTTGGAGGAAAACATGGATAAATTTTGTTAAGAACACAATCTCTAATAAAGTGGAAAGATTTAGAGGGAAACACTCATTTTCTTTCTTTTCCCCTTCCTTTTTCCTTCGAAACAAACAAGGTAGACTTTCCCTCCTTACTCTTTCTCTTCCTTCCCTTCCTCTTCCCCTTCTCTTCCTTTATTTTTTCTCCTAATTTGCTATCCAAATAGTGTTAAAAGAAGTTACATGGGGTTATTAGTGTAGATGGTGTAACACCCCGTCCCCTCAGACCGCTGGTGACTACTCATGGAGACTGTAGACTGGCCCCACAGACCAACACAAGTGTTTTCAGCGCCCTTTGGCCTCACTCGTGCGCACCCAGAAAACTTTCCAGGAGGTCACCCATCCTAAGATTGCTTCCCACCAAGCACGCTTAACTGTGGAGTTCTTAGCAAATGGGCTCCCATGAAAAGATGATGCATCTTGTTGATATGAGTAGTCTATCAATCCTTTTCAAATCGCAGTCCGGGGTATCACAGATGGTCCTATGTTATAGAGAAGTATTAAAGACAACTTTGACTATAAAAGCTGCGAAGTTTTTTACTCCTTCAAGGACAATTTAAGTCACGAGTATTTAGTTTTTCTATTACTTTGCTATGATCTCATCTTTTTATTTTCTAAACCTAATCTTTTTCTTTTTTCTATGTTATTTTTTTTTACCTTTTTGCTTTACTTAACTTTATTTTCAATTCAGTTTTTTCTTTATCTTTTCTTTTACTCTTCTCTCATTTTGAGTGTAATATTATTTGTCGTTGTCGAAACTCTAAATGAACATTTATCGTTTCCGTTTTTGTTTCTCATATTTGGTCGAACTTTGTTTCGTTTAACATTGAGTATGACATTAGATTTTTAAAATTTTTTGTTATAGATTTTATTCTACCACGATTCCCTTAGGTGCATTTACTTGGTATTATCTAGTTGGTAATGCTATTCATTAATATAGTCCGTAAGTACTAACATGTGATGAAGAAAGAAACAAAGTGGGTAGGAGCAGTGGGTGTTGGGTATGGGTAACTTAATTTAATCGGAAAACATTGAAGGAATCAGAAACATCAAGTTACTTTTTTTCTTCTTTCTCACTTCTTTCTCTACCCTTCGGTACAATCTGTTCGAAACATGATTCAGGTTACAATTCGTGTTTTGTGTAATTGTGTATGGTACTTTGAATAGCTTTTTCAAGAAAATCTACCTTAATTCTTTCCTCTCCTTGTTGTTAATACAATGCTTCTCTTTGCTGTACCATGATGCATGGATGCGATGAAAAGAGTAGAATTTAAATCCTTTGTTAGTATTATGAATTTATGATATTTAGATACTGTTAATTCTACAAGTTAAGGTACATATCCGGTGAACATGTTGCTTGGGGTTGGCTGGGTGAAAAAAGCTTTTTTTTTTCTCGAATGTTGGCGATTTCTTCAAAATCCTAGGCGCAAGTGACGGGAGAAGGTGAGGCACTTTCCAAAAGCCTCACGAAGCTGAAAATGAAGCTGAAGCGTTGCGACATACAAGGCGTGCTTAAATCAAGGCGTAAAATTCAAAAATCCTAAAATTTATAATGTTATTTGGTGTGCGCCTTTTACTCAAAAGCACGCCAAGAAGGTACAACGCTGCAACATATTGCGCGTTAGTATGCCTTACACTTATTAAAACTAAGTTCCTGTACATCTTTGTAGTTTCTTAATTTATCTACTTATTTGAGGTACAACTTCAAATTAATTTTTATTCAAGAAAAGTTTTTAAAATTTATTGCCGAGTGTTTTTGCAAGGAAACAAACTCATATTTTAAGTTGCAAGGTATTCTTTCTTTTTGAGCAAACCTTTGGGTACCTGTGAGCTATCTTGTCCTTTAAAGCTTAACAAAATAGTGGGAGTTGTCTAGTAGGAAATTTAGTTTTCAAGTGCTTGGAGCTATATGAAGAGATTGAATTCATATCCCTTTTCAATGTTTTGAGGGGGCATTTGGTACATTGTTTGTATTAGTACTAGGTTTGGTTTTGGAATCATTCAAACCTATACTCGCTCAGTCCTGATAGATTTGATCAAAGAGAAAGAAGGTGAATTTTAGAAACAAAATGGATATTGGTAATAAATGAAGAGAGATAATGAATTGTGTGGATGAAATTAAAAGAGAATTAAAATGTATGGATAAGATTCAAAGAAAATGGTGTGCCATTGTCCAAAAATAGAAATGATGCAAAATGAATGGGACAAATTAAAATAGCAATTGATGCAAAATGAGTGGTACAGAGGGAGTACTTGTTTTCAGTTTATCAATTTCATAAATTGATTTTTAAGACACCTGTTTCAAATACCCACAAGGTATGGGGTTCCCATAGAGTCATCAGTAGGAGGTGGCTTGGTGGGTTTTAGCCAAAACATACCTATGGATTAAAATTTTTTTATAACGTATATCCATATTTCAAAACATTCTACATAATCTTCACCATCAAGTTCATCAAACTATTGATTCCCATGTCAAAATGAAACCCTGTTGGTCACTAATATTCCATTCAGCTGACCACCAAGACTTCCACCACAACTTCATTCACCTACATTGGCCACAAGTTGAATCGTGCACGACAAGTGTTTGGCAAGGAGGTGGAGTAGCATTAGAAGAGGTATTCTACAAAATCAATTGGGGTAAAAGAATTGTCATCTATAATCTTTCCATGTCAAGAAATTAATTGTGGAGTGAGAACTCCCACTGGTGGATGAGTTTGGTTATTTTAGTTATCATAGTGATGTTGTTTGATAGGTTTCAATAGTACATTCATAGAAAAACCGATGTTGAAATGGAGAATAATTAAGGTGTCGATTCCACAAAATATTGTCTGTATCATCATATTGTGGAAATATTGTAAAATTTATGATTTTGCCAAGACTAAATTATAGTCTGAGACAACCACAAACCTTGATCGTGAAAGTTGTTTAGTGAAACCATGATAAAATCTGTATTTTTGAATTACGATAGGGATATGAGGAGAGATAAAATGGGATTGAGATTTGACTTTTCAATTAAAATTTACCACATTAGCTGAAGGTGTGGTCCATTCTCGAGGGATTTAAAGATTTTTAGTTCTTAGGGATTTAAAGGTAGGGGGGCACATGGCCGTTGAAGTAATGAGATAGTTATATACTCAACAGGCTCCTTAAGTGTCATTACTCATCTCTGATTTGTCGGTTTAGAATCCTACCCCATACCTCATATTAAATACTAAAGAGAAAACCCCTAACTAGGTTTGCATTGTATAGTGTTTTAGCCACTCTTTATATACATCACATATGAAGTGGCAGACATAATTAAAATTTTGATGACCACGATATTAATCATGTGACACTTTACTCCAATTGCATTTTCACATTTTTTTTCTCTTTTAGTTGTTTTTGAGTAGTTGATGTGGATTCAATAATATGCATAATCTGTTTATTGTTGGAAGGAATAGATCTAACATGGGTAATGTACATTTGTTACCAAGGCACTCACTTAATTAACATCCTTTTTTATTAGCAATGAGTTGACTATCAGTCAAGAGTTTACACAACTCTATTCATCTTATTGGAAGTACGGAGTAGCTTTCTTAAGTGAGTGTAGGCATAGATTGTGGGTTTGTTAATTGTTAATATGTTACCAATTTACCATAATCTTTAAAGTTCAATGATGTAGAAAGGCGCTGTGCTTGTTGACATTTGTGTATCATAATCATAATGTGATCTATCTTCTAGGGTCAATGACCATTCAAGTTTAAATCGGCATTCTATGATTCAGTGCTTGCAAAATTTTACTCCGCATAGTTGTTGAAAGTTATTTGATAACTGAATACTATTAACATGCGGTATTCAATTTTAAATTTACTTAATTGATGCTTTTTACTGGCTGGTTATATTTCAGTAACTGTTGGTGATATAAACAATAGCTATGAAGTTTATATTATTATCCTACTGCCTTACTCATCCTCGAAAGATAATGATAGTTATTCTGTATGAAGTAATTTACAAAGATCATTTTTAATGGTCAGCTCCTCCATCAGTCTCCAATTTGCGAATAATTGGAGATTTTGTTGAGGGCAACACCATCAAGGGTTCCGGAGATTACTTTGGAGGAAGAGAAGGCCCGAGCAAGTATGTTTGGCTGCGTGAGAACAATGACACAGGGTTAGTTTTCATCTATGGTCCTTTTCTGCTCTTCTGACATGAAGTAAATTATCTCTAGACAAGCATCTATGGTAGCACATTTGATATATGTGGTGCTGCTATGATTCATTTCTCATTATTTTGGGTCAGATGTGCGAACTTGGCACTTAAGGAGCCTGTTGAGTATATAACTATCTCTTTTTTTGGTCAGTAATGAAGTATAATTAGCTTTTATATCTTGTTTATTGTTTCCAGAGTTCTTGAATTGGTCTTAAATGGAGCTGCTGACTATACCTTGACGCGGGAAGATGTTGGCAGTCGTGTGGTTTTTACATATATTCCTGTGAATTTCGAAGGTTTGCTATCTGTCTATTGCTCTATTACAGACGGGTTAATGTTTACACGTAAGTGGTCCTTCTTTCTAATATCTGTGTCAATTACAGGCAAAGAAGGGGAATCTGCATCTGTGTTTTCTGATATGATAAGACAAGGTAATGTTCAAATTTCTTATTGATGTTTTTTGTTCTACTTATAGCTTCAGCGACGGGGAGAAGGGTACTATTTATCCTCTTCCTATATTTGATCTATGTACCCATTGAAAAATATGATACTTTTTTTCTCTAGGGATTTTTCAGAGGGATTTTGCTACTTCCTGTATCCCAATATAAGTTGATATTCTTTTAAATGCTCGTCTAGTAGGAAAGCTTTGTGAAAATTCTTTTCTATTACATTTAGTTACATGTGAAGAAGTACATTTTAAGGTCCAAAGGGCTGGAAAGTACATCTAAGATAAGTTGTTGGACATGCCATAAATGGAAAATGCACAAGACAATTTGGGATGAGGGGAGTCTTTGAAATTAGTCTGGCAGTTTCAGATACAAGGATGTATAAGCTGCTTATTCATTTGATAAAGCGGATGAATTAGTTGTTTTTATGAAATCTATGAAGCATTTTGTTATGTTTTTACTGCAGCACCCCCAAAAGTAACAAATACAAGAATAATTGGTGAATTAAGAGAGGGAAGTAAGATTACTGTGAGTGGTACAGTCACTGGAGGAACAGAAGGCGCAAGCAGAGTTCAATGGTTTAAATCAAGTTCATTAACTTTATTTGGGGAGGATGGTCTTGAAGCGTTGAGCATGTCCAAGATTGCAAAGGTGGGATGTATGGTTGATCAAAGTTGCATATAATACAATCTATTTCTTTCATGTGCTTATGTTTGTTTCCACATCTTATACATGTGCAGGCGTTTCGGATACCATTGGGTGCAGTTGGCAGCTATATTGTCGCAAAATTCACTCCTATGACGCCTGATGGTGAAGCGGGTGAACCAGCATACGTAGTATCAGAGAAGACCGTTGAGAGTATGTGTATATTTAAAAGTTTGTAACATTTGATAACTATATCCTCATTTAGCTTGTTGATGATAGTGTTCAAATAGTAGTTTATACAATCATGAATGTGTTACTTACAAAGCTGTAAGCTACAATATGGCAAACAAAGTGTGAACTCAAGTTGCTAATGATGGTTTTTCTTTTAGATTAATTTTTAGCACTGAAGTGAAATTTTGGTCCCTTTAATTAATGATGTTTGTGGAAGGGAAAATGATTTTTATTCCCCTGCCAGTTAAGAACTTGTGCTAATTCATGTATAACAAATTGCAGCTCTCCCTCCCAGTCTGAATTTCTTGTCAGTCACTGGTGATTATGCAGAGGGAGAAATGTTGACAGCATCCTATGGTTATATAGGAGGTCATGAAGGAAGAAGCATGTATAATTGGTATCTTCATGAGGTAATACTTTTACCGTGGTTAGATGCTGATGCTCATTGTCCATATCAAATAAGTGATGCCAATTAAATTATAATATAAATATGTCACTTTCTTTAGAATTTTCTCTGGGAAACCCGAATGGTTGGATTTTACTGTAGCTTGAAATTTCCCTGCAAGAAGGATGTATTTACTGCACTCAGCTACCTAGTGAAACTAAGCTTACTAGCTTGCCTCCTGGGAAAGGAATCAAAAGAGAAAAATTACGTATGAGTTAGCTTGTGATGTCCATTTAAACTGAATGAATTCTAGCTCACTGTCTAAGAATACTATAGGTATGAATTGGTTGATAATGATGATGAGGGAAGTCGAAGTACAAGTTGTCTAGCCTAATCTTTTAAGATTCTCTTATCACAGTGTTTTTAATCAATAAATCTTACAGTTATACTTAAATTGGGGTGCTCTTGTACAAAATAAGATATTATGTTACAACGTTATAGACTAAGTACCATCAATATATATATATATGTGTGTGTGTATATATATATATATGAAAACTTATAAGAAACTACCTTATCTATAGGTTTATTTGCAAAAAACTACCTGAAGTATTTTTTTTTTTGTAAAAAACTACCTAATGTAATATATTTCTCTACAAATGACTACCACTTAACAGAAAACGTTAATTGACCGTTAAGTTTGAGTGTTTGACCAATTTGAGCAGTTAAGTTGTCTATGTGGCAGTATCTCATTGGTCCTCGTATTTTTAAATAATTAAAAATTAAAACACATAAATTAACAAAAAAAATAAAAGATATTTGACGTTATTTTTCTTCATCATAACGATATTTTTTCAAAAAACGGACGTTGCTATTATCCTTATGGGGTAACCCTTTCGAAAATCTGGTCGGAAAAGTACTTATTTTCGAAAAAGTTACCCCATAAGGATAATCGCGACATTCGTTTTTTGAAAAGATATCATTATGATGGGTAAAAATGACGTTAAAAATCTTTTTCGGTTACGTGTCGGAAAATAGGCTTGTTTCTACCGGATTTCTAAGAGTTACCCCATAAGGGTAATTGCGACATCCGTTTTTGGAAAAATCATCGTTATGATGGGTAAAAATGACGTTAAATATCTTTTTCGGTTTACGTATCGGAAAATAGACAAATAAGTACTTGTTTCCACCGGATTTACGAAAGAGTTATCCCATAAGAGAAATCGCAACATCCCTTTTTTGAAAAAATATCATTATGATGGGTAAAAATGACGTCAAATATCTTTTTTTTTGTCAATTTATGTGTTCTAATTTTTAATTACTTAAAAATACGAGGACCAATAAGATCCTGCCACATAGACAACTTAACCTTTCAAATTGGTCAAACCCTCAAACTTAACGGTCAACTCACGTTTTCTGTTAAGTGGTAGTCATTTATAGAGAAATATATTACATTAGATAGTTTTTTGCAAAAAAAAAATACATAAGGTAGTTTTTTGCAAATAGACCTATATATAAGGTAGTTTCTTATAATTTTTTTCCATATATATATATACATATATATATGTATATCCCAAATCAATTTTGCTTATTGTGTTCTATTTTTTTTTGTGCACAGGGTAGTACCAAGACCTTCAAATTTTCTTATTTTATTGACACACTTTATTTAAATTATATTCTGTTATTGCTTACGTTTTCTGTACCTGTAGGATCAAAATGATTCAGGCACTTCAATTAGTGAAGTTTCAGGCCGCCTTCAGTACCAAATTCCCAAGGAAGCCATTGGTAAATTCATCTCCTTTAGATGTATACCTGTTCGAGATGATGGTATGATCGGTCAACCAAGAATTTGCATGGGACAAGAGCGTGTTCGTGCTGGTACTTGCCTCTGATCTTGCATTTTGCATTCTTTATGTGCTTTGCTGTGAACTATTGGGGAGACTTTTTGTGTGTGTGTGTGTGTGTGGGAGGGGGAGGAATGGGAGGGAATTTGTAGTATTCGGTAATCAGTATATATCCAAATTTTTTTGTTAGGTTAGTTATTTTTCACAAATATTTGGAAATATGTTTAATTTAAGCCACTTGTGATAAGCAATTTCACGAGCTTGCTTTTTTAGACTGGCAAATATTGGGGCTGGGGTGCTGTAGTACACCCAACGTGCCAACCTCCTCATTTTCTGTTTTTAAATAAAATTACTGTAAAAGTTTCAGTTCTATCAAAAACTCGTTGATAATGAATTTCATACTCACCAAAAATGTTAACTTATGCCCTTGAATAAAGGTATCTATTGATCATGAAGTTTTTCTTTTATAATTAAAAACTGACTATTTACCAACCAAAGTTACTGATTGGGGAATTATATACCTGAAAAGTTGGAAACTGTAGATGTGTACATTTTAATAGTTGACAATTGATATTTTTGACAGGAAACCCAAGGCTTGTCTCCTTGCAAATAGCCGGAAAATCTGTTGAAGGTTCAATGTTGGTAGCTGAGAAGCTATATTGGGGTGGTGAAGAGGGGGAGTCAGTTTTTCGCTGGTTTCGGGTATTGTTCATTTTGACTTTCTCTTTGGTCATAGAATTTGTTGTACGCTTGCATTTTTAAAAAAATGCATATTTATGTATACTTTTCTCGCTGTGGTCATGAAACTTGTAGCCTTATGACCTAGTATCATATTGGTTCCAATTTCTTTAGACCCCCATGCTCCTAAAGAGTTAAACGTTCCCTTAGCAAATTGAAATTTTTGCAGGGTGATTCAAGTGGGCAAAAGCTTGAAATCAGTGATGCTATCACTGCATCCTACACCCTTTCAGTTGATGATGTTGGGTGCTTTATTTCAGTGTCATGTGAACCAGTTAGAAGTGATTGGGCACGTGGTCCAGTAGTGCTTTCTGAACAACTTGGCCCAATAGTACCCGGTAAATTTCAAATACTTGGTAACTCTAAGTCTTTAGGTTGCACATTTGTATTGTTGAGAAATAGAGCTTCTTATTTGCTTGTCCAAATTCATATGCTCTCAAAAACATAACAATTGACTATACTTTGTCCTCTTTTTGAAATATATTTAGTGCCATTTGTTTCGGTGCCAGTAATGAATACATATTTTCTTCAGTTTTTAAAATTTTCCTCTATTCTTTTGTGCGCCCCTTGATATACTCCATCTGCTCCAAACTTTCTTAGTACTTTCTGTTTAAGTCTGCTCTTTAACATCTTGGCGCCTTTTCTTTTTTATTTTCACTTTCTGGTCTCCCTTGCTCCCCTATTGGATCTTGAGTCTGGGTTTTCTTTAAAATCACTTTCTCTCCCCCAGCTAAAAAGCAAAATGGTGCTTTTGCTTTCTATAGCCTCCTTTACTTGGTTACTTGGACCACAGCATCTACCAAGATTTTCGAGGAAAGAGGAAGTACCTTTTTAAAATTTATAATTGATGCTAGTCTTTTGGTCATGACTCATGATCATTTTTGTCTGAAGCTGTAAGTTTGACTCTCTTTCTAAAATTATTATTGTATTTTAACATTTCTCATCAATTTAATCTAATACTTGAGTGAAGGAAGCAAACACAATTGAGTATGATTTACTAGAAAGTATTTATTGGAAATCTTGGTAGTGTGAAAACGTAGCCATTTGTTTTAAATTGCCTAGTTTTTCTGACTACTCTTTCTTGATTTTATCAATTCTTGGACATTCAGGGCCTCCTTTATGTGAGGCACTCAAGTTTTCTGGATCAATGATGGAAGGGGAACGGTTAACCTTTATTGCATCATATAGTGGAGGGTGAGTTTTATAATTGGAAAATTGTATGCAAACTTTCACAAGTCTTTTTCTGGAATCTGAAATCACCTTTACCAAGTATTGCAGGGTCAAAGGCGACTGTTGTAGTGAGTGGTTTAGGGTACAAAACAATGGTCACAAGGAGAAACTATGTGCTAATGGTGAGTAAAGTCTTTGCAGGGTTTATAAAGAGATAGATGGTTATCTTAACGCTGTCACGATGCAGATTTTTTGGATTTAACTCTCGAAGATGTTGCATCTCGCATTGAGGTAACTTTCACTCCGGTTCGTAATGACGGAGCAAGAGGAAATCCGCAGAGTACTGTATCTGATATTATAATGCCTGGTAGGTGTTTTGTTTTCACAGATTTTCAGAACAGTTTTCTGTTTTCAAGTGATTCATTATATAACACTCCGTCTTATATATATATATATATATATATATATATATATATATATATATATATATATATATAGGAAGAAGTTCCAGTGAGAACCAATCTGCCTAATAAAAATGTGTTACTTTTTTACAGAAAATGTGTTACTATTGGACAAAAAAATGTTACTTTTGTTTTAAAAAAATAGCTGGTACTTTTTAGCATAAAGTGTTACTTTTAGCACAAAAATATATTTTTCAAAAAAACAAATATAATAAAAAGTAACACTTTTTTTCTGAAAAGTAACATCTTTTTACGTAAAAAGTAACACCTTTTTGATGAGTTTTTTTCTGAATTTTTTTCTTAAAGTAACACTTTTTTGCCTTAAAGTATCATTTTTTTTATTAAAAAAAGTAACACATTTTTGCCTAATAGTAACATCTTTTTAGTAAAAAAGTAACACGTTTTTGTAAGGCAGATTGGTTCTCACGGTTCTCATATAAGGATGGTTCTCACTGGAACTTCTTCCTATATATATATATATAATTGATTTATTGTAATGTAGTCAACTGTAACTTTGTGTTTGAAAATGTGGATCGATGGAGTGCGGCAGATCTTTGTGCTGCACGACAATTTTGATTTGAGTAGACTGGCTGTGTTTTGCAAAATGCCACTATGTTCCTAGTGGCTGGATTGGATTATGTAGAAGTCAAATGCATGTAATTTGCACATTCATTTTGATTACTTTGATCAAAATTTTTTGAATTATGTCTTTGTTGTGTTTCCTTCCTCTGGGATACTTAGATTTCTTGAATTAGAAAAGTATATTATATATTGTCTTCATCACCTTGTTTTTCATAAATGTTTTCATGGGAGATGAACAATACATGTGACCTATTGTATTGTGCCCCTATCACGACTTAGTGTATCTTGCCAATTGTATTAGCCTTGCTCAGTGATATGTGAATGTTACCTAGTTTTTATCAAAATCATTGAATGCATCATACTTTATTGTTGGTGGTGGTCTTCATTGGTTTTTCTGATGTTACTTTTTTGCACTAACCTTAAAAAACAGCTGATCCTGTGGGTTTAGAGCTTGTAATTCCCGATTGTCATGAGGCTGATATGGTACTTCCTCGTAAGAGGTACTTTGGTGGACATGAAGGTGACGGAGAATACATTTGGTATCGAACAAAGAATATGCTTCATGGACCCGACTTGAGTGGCATATCTGATGCTGATGAAAACATTACTGTTTGTGGTCGAAATTTGTAAGTTCACGTTATTTGAATATTTATATAATATGTCATATTCATCTTAGTGGTTAATGCTATTTTTAAAGTGATCTAATTGATAAGTTGATGTAACAGAACATACACACCGTGTCTGGATGATGTGGGGTCATATTTGGTGTTATATTGGCTTCCAATCCGTAAAGATGGAAAACCCGGAAAACCATTGGTTTCAATTTGTGATGATCCAGTTGCCCCAGGTAATAGTGGTTCACTCTTATTGTACTAGAAGTTTCTTTTGTAGACTATTCTAATGAGGATTGAATATGTTTTTTTTACTATGCCTCAAGATGATACGTGGCTGAGTTTTGATTTACTTGTATTCGCTTTGGGCGGGGGCAGGGGGAGTGTTTTCTTTTCTTTCTCTTCTAAATATCACATCTTGTAGGTGTTTCTGTTATTTGAGTTCTAAATCCTTTTTGTCATCTAATTACTTGTTTATGATATTGGTTATATGCAGCTTTCTCAGTACTTACTAATATATAATATGTTTGTCTTTGACAGCTTATCCAGTAGTAAAATATCTTCATGTGAAAGCCTTGAATTTGAGTACTTATGTGGGTGAAGGAGAATATTTTGGGGGACATGAAGGATCAAGTTTATTTAGCTGGTATAGAGTAACAGTTGATGGTACTATGACTTTGATAAATGGGGCTGATTCTCAAACTTATATAGTCACTGAATCAGATTACAATTGCCGTTTATTGTTCGGGTAAGTAGTTTCTCTCTCTCTTTTTTTTTTGTTTTTATTTTCTACATGATATTAGTAATATCTCAGTCCCTTTCCATGAAGGGGGCTTATATGTTTTGCCATTTTAGCTAATTACTTATTGCGAATGCAATTTCATGTTGTGATGGCTTCATGCTTTGTGTTCTTCTCATTGCTTTTTTGGAAATTATTATTTGCCCGCCAAAGAGGGGTTTGGGGGTCGTGTGTACGCAACCCATCCCTATGATATATCATCTGCAACATCATTTGCAACTTCACATGAATAAGTCCTAGACATGATTTAATAGGCCATTTTTATTTAATGGGTTGTGATTAAGTAGTCTTGTAATCTGCCAGTTTTTCCTTCTTTTTTTTTTGACATTTCTCTGTTCTTAAAACAGCTATACACCAGTTCGTTCAGATTTGGTTGTTGGAGAAATGAAGCTATCTGACCCAACAGAAATAATTCTGCCAGGTAAAACGGTTTTGGTTAAACCTTTAGGGCTTGTATAGTAAATTGGTTCTGCCTTTGTTCTCAAACTATTAGGATCTCTCTTCTCTGAATAGTGGAGCAACCAGCTGGTAGATGTAAGCAACTGTGGAGTAGTATATAATGATATATCATGAACTACATATTTCTTGTGCTGGTTTTTGTTTAGTTTGCATGTTAGGGAAGAAATAGTAAGATCTTTGATAAGATTAAAGCTTTTTCCTGTCTTAATTTTAAACTTGTCCTTTGACAATGTGTATTCTCAGAACAAAATTGACGACAAAAATACTGTCTTGTCTTAATTTTTGGGTACATACTTTTTATCCTAGGGTCGTGATGATTTCTCTAGCCCTGCTTTTGTGTATGGTGATACTCTGCTGTCTTTACCGATCCCTGGAATCATGTTTAAATTTGTCGTGGCTTCCTCTGATATTTTCATAGCTCCTTGGTTTCCATTTTCCTTCATTGTATTAATTCTTAGTCCCTCTGTCCCTTTGAAGTTGCTACAAGGGTACATGGTTGATTTATTAAATTTTTAGCAGAAGCATTTGAAAAAAACACAATGGAGGGAAGATATATGTGGTGGAGATGAAAAGAGGGAATGCATTTGTTAAATCCAATCATCTTGATTTAAAATTTTGTATTGCTTTCACATTTGTTTTAACTTGATTGTTTTACTTTTTTTTTAATTTTAACTTTGTTTTTCATTGTATGCAATTCTTTATTTCTTTTAATTATTCATGTGGCAAGCTATAAATAGATAGCTGCTCTGTGATTGTTGTAGACAATTTTATCCCATGTAGGGTCTGCTATCTCAAATTTCTTGTAGTTCAGTTTAGCCCGTCATTTTCACTCATATTTAGCTGTTTTAGATCTGATCACTTGAGTTAAGTCCAAATTGATTGGGGAGAACAGTTCTGTAGTCTTCATGTCTATTTTTTTGTCTGGAATTATATCTATCTTAAAAGCCATATTTGTTCTTATACTATAAATTATACTTCAGTTATATATGAGTATGGCTGATTACATTTACTTCTAAGCAAAATGTATGTAGTTCTTTCACAAGTTTGCTTTGCACACTTGTCTAATGTTGCATAATGAAAATTCTTGTCCTGTGTTTAGACCTATTACAAATTGAGATGGTTGCTCTCACCGGAAAAGCAATGGAAGGAGAAATGCTCACTGCTGTTGAAGTTATTCCCAATAGTGAAAGCCAACAAGACATTTGGGGCAAGTATAAGAAATATGTCAAATATATATGGTGAGGATAAGCAAATTTTTTACATCATATTATGTGTGGTATTGATTTCCTATATAATGAGAATCTGATAGTATTATGTCTCAACCAAATTCGCAATTTTTAGTACTTGGAAATTCTTAGTTAGATGCTCTGATCCATGTGAAGGACTACCTTTTCAACTTTTGTAGTAGTTTTGTTGAGGTTCGAATGATGTGACTACAGTTGATGCCTGCATAAGACTTACTCTAGTTAATTTTTTCAGTAACAAATATAAAAGCTCGTTCAATTCTTATAATATGACCAAATATTGATGGGTCTATATCAAGAAATTGAGTCAAAATATCATTATAAACCTTCATTTTATAGATAAATCAATGTATGGTTTGAGGGAACAATATTCACTTTGTCGATAAATTAAATCAAAAACGATGGGTCCACATTAAAAATTTGAGTCTAAATGTCTTTCAAGTTGATTGCAATGTGTCTATCCTCTAATCACCAAATAAGCCATCTTCAACCCTTTAGGAATCTTTATTATCTTCTTTGAAGTCATTGTGATGAATCATATTGAATGTGTAAGTTGTATCTTGTAACAATGTTCAAGTATATCAATTTTAGCTGAATTGAATTCATATTGCAACAATTCTTCAAGTCAAGATAAACTTAGCTAGGATCAATTCCACAAATCATTCCCAAGTTCCAACAATTCTTCTATTTGAGCTATATTGAGAAAACTCTAGTTAACCATGAAATGTATCTGCAATTCTTGATAAGCTATTCTCATGCTTGATGAATTATGTGAGCTCATTCAAGATACTCCTAATATTAGGTTAAACTTAATTATGCAACTTGATGTTGGCTTCAATACTTAGCTAGTTAGCTGTATTACACTTTGAATAAAGTTGGTTTAAGAACTCCGTTTTGGATAGTCAAATGTAAAGATTTTAGTTTCTTCTATTTGGGCACATAGTGGATTAACTGTTATGGAAAAGGATGGTAGTTTTGTTCATTTCATGCCTGGAAACTTTCTTCTTCTCCTTATCGACTTAGAATAACTTGGCAATTTGCATGCTCATTTAGTATGACCCTTTTCAAACCCTTGTTTCATTTCTACTTAGAAGCCATGCTCTGTGAAGGAAAGAAATCACTTAGGTAGTTGGAAATGTAGTTTTCAATGATGTTTTATTTTCGGTTTCCTATATCTTGACAGAATGTCTACTGCAGGTATCATTCTGATTCTGGGGATGTGTGGGAGATATTTTCTTCGGAGAACTCATGCTCTTATAAATTGCGTTTTGATGACATTGATCGTTACTTGAGATGCGAGTGCATTGTTACTGATGTATTTGGAAGGTCAAGTGAGCCTGTACATACTGAAATTATTCATATATTGCCAGGTATTTTCTCCTCCTTCCTCTCTTCTCTCAGTTCTTTTCAATAATGAACTGATTTCCTTCAATCTAAGCAGTTTTTGACAGAGAGAAGATAAGGATTCCTCTCTATATAATGAATTAATTATATAGAAGAAAGTGAAATAAACAGGGAGAGATAATGGATCCATAAGTTGAAGAGACTAGTTTGGTTTATATGGGTCTCTTATGTCGTGTAGTGGATGTTAAAGTAGTAGTCCCTGCTGTGGTGCTGCCTAAAATGTTGCTAAAAAATTGTACTTTGCCTACAAAAATAATATGATGGTCTACCTATTAGGATCTCTTATTTTTTGACCAAGTTTAAACTTTACATATTGTTAGTCTTGTAACATCTTTTGACATGATGTTTGATTACTATTGTGGAGGTTAAATTATCCACACCTTTCTAGTCCTTTGTAGTGATAAGTTACTCATAGTTTTGACGTCGAGAATTTTCTTTACTCATTATGCCTTTTGATCATCCTGCAAGTAATATGCAATGTATTTTAGTATTGTTTTCATCAAATGAAAGCTTCATGGCAATGCTTTTACTTGCGAGCCATTCACATGTCTAAGAGGAATTCTCTTTAAACTTTTTTGATTAATTTCATTATTTAATCCCTACATCTATATATCGTTTAGTTGGTTATTCCAATTCAGCGTCTGTAATTATTTTCTTGAAGTGAATTCTTGCATGGATGCATTTGCTGGTTTTTTTAGTCATAAATTCATAGTATCTTATGTTTGTTTTTGATTAAAAGTTTGAGCTGTATTTTAATATTGAAGTTTTGCATATTTTTAGGTATCCCTCGAATAAGTAAGCTGGAGATTGAGGGAAGAGGATTTCATACTAATTTGTATGCTGTTCGAGGAATATATAGTGGAGGTAAAGAGGGAAAAAGTAGAATACAGTGGCTTAGGTCCATGGTTGGCAGTCCAGATCTCATTTCTATTCCTGGTATATACATCTTCAGCCCTCCTCTGTGTTTCCATGATCTCTCTTGATGTTTTACTCCTATTACATTGGTTGTTGTCTTATAACAATTTTCTTTAATAGCTTATCAAGCATGTAACTCTTATCTTATGTAGCTATCAACATATTGCTGAATCATGGTAAAGTTATGTCTTTAAAATGATAATATAGATCGTGAATAATGCTGACAGTTCTTCTTTTAAGAATAATATTTTTGAGGTTACTCTGTGTTTTAGATATTGTACTAGACTAGTTTCAGAATAAATGACACTACTAGAACTTTTGGAATTTATGATAACATACAGCTGAAAAATTGATGATGGTCACATTAAATTTCCTAATCCAAACATTAACAACATATGCTGGATACTGCAACATGTTTTTTGGGAACCCACTTAGCAATTTGCTCTGGATTGGAAAAGTGAACTATTTCAGATTTTTTTTTTTATTTTTTTTTTGGTGTTGGGGGGGGGGGGGGGGGGGGGGGAGGGGAGAGTTATTTCATAGGTTTATAGGTAGTATGTCATGTTCACTGCAAGACTTTGGGAGGCCTTTCCCTTTCAAATATGCTTCTTTGCATTCTTGCTTTTTGGATGCGCTCATACAAATAAAAATTGATTCATGATTTTTTTGATGAAGAATTTTACTTTTGGACCTTGTTTTGATATTATAGGAGAAATCGGAAGGATGTATGAAGCCAATGTGGATGACGTGGGATATCGACTAGTAGCTGTATACACCCCAGTGCGTGAAGATGGAGTTGAGGGGAACCCTGTTTCGACTTCAACAGAGCCAATAGCAGTTGGTAAGCACTATTGCATGATGACATTCAAAGTTTAGAATTCTGTTTTCGTCTGTTCTTCAGCTTTTTTATTACGTTATATGAATATACTACATTGCCTGTTCAGTTGATCTACATATCATGTTGACATCTTGAGAATATGATGTCTGTCATTTCTTTCTGAGAGTGAATCACATCAAATTCATAATTAGACTCCCGCCTTACCGTTCCTCCTTTGTCCAGATGGCTAACCTTTTAATGTAAAATGTAGTTTACTTGCATGATAATGATCATTGTAGCCATGTCATAGCACCAGTCATCTGACCTTCTGTTTGTCTGCTGGCTTTTGTAGAGCCTGATGTTCTTGAAGAAGTGAAGAAAAAGCTTGACCTTGGGTCTGTGAAGTTCGAGGTACATGTGGTTCTCAATTCTTTTATAATGTTTTGATCTAAATAAGTTTTCCAGATAAATGACTAGTAGTAGCATGCCTTTCTGTGATCATTGCCTCTCTTTTGTAGAGAAATTATGCACAAGTTACTTGTCACTTGTGTTCTGGTGTTAGTTCTTTCATACATGTGGTCTTTGTCTTTTTATGCATGTGGCCTATAGTTGACTTTGTGTGAATAAATCTGCAGAAATTATCATGTATCACCCGTACCTTTTCTTCAACCCAGAATTTATACATTTTGGTCCTCAAACTCATGCATTGTTGATCTGTTTGAAGAACTATGTTTCTCTTTTCTGGTCCATTGAGTGCATAAAACAATTTTAGTTTGCTCGCTGTTTTATTTCAAAATTTCTGAATTTGAAAACTACTAATTTTTGATTATGTTGATGTGATCCAGAGCAGATGCACAGTACAACTCGCATGTCACTCACATTGAGTAGCAAGCTTTTACTTTTCCTTTTTTTTTGAAACTTCATTTAGGCATTCATTATTTATTCTTCCAAGTTTTCTACAGGTTGTTTAAGTTGCAGCATCTGTAATTGTTTTTGCATAAATAAAAGGTTGCAGTGATTGGGAACTTTAATAGTGTAGATGTGGTACGCCCTTCTTTTCTAAATGATGTTTACACTTCCTATAGCAATGGATGTTCAGGTACAAGGAGAGAGTGAGTATAAGCAAGTAACTTTTGAAAGGTTGGGAGCTCAGAAGTTTCCTTTCAAAAGAGGAATAAAGTGAAAGGGTATATATTTATAAAAAGGAGGAAGTATGATCGTGGCAAACATTATTTCTTCAAAAAGGGTTATACATAAGCAGAAGTATCTGAAGGGGAGTGATTGCTGGGTACCTTATTAGACGAATAAACAAGTAGACTAAACATCTGAAAGAAAAATATTTCGGAACCTAGATTTTTGAGAAATTTGATGGAATACCCTATCCTATTGAGAAGAGAATGAGTGAAATGTTGATCACAGTATCACACATTCACACTACCTTAGTATGAGCTAATTCTTGGTGCCAAAAACTGATTTATATGTAATGGAGTACAAGAATACTAAATTTTACATTGCCAACTTGAAAATTCTTTTGCCTGTTAAATATTATCTTCCAATGAAAAGCTGTTGGAAGTAATATTTGTATGGTTTGTATGCTAAAATTCTACAATGATGCTTATGATATTTATTTTAACAATTTCTTAAATCCTCTTAGAATGTATCCGTTTACACTTTTACATTTCATCAGTAGAAAATAGATGATCGTTGTGAAATATTCAGAGGCAAGTGTCAATGATGAGGAGAGAGATATAATGAATGCTTTTATGATGAGTGGGAGAGAGAGGGGGACAGAGACAGAAAACAGAGAACAAGAAATGTATGTATCTGCTATATTATTCCTGGAGGATGTAATCTGTGATAGACTGGTAGGTCTGTAATTGCTAATCAAAGGAGAAAGATGGAATTGATTGTAATTAACTGAATCCCAGAAAGATTAAGTAACTACAGCTGCAAAATGAATAGAATTACTGAAGTGCTGGAAGTCTTGGGAGCCATTTTGATTCTTCACTATGCAAAAAACTAATTTCGATTCTTTCACTTGGTTACAAAAGGACATGATGGTGCTTTTGCGAGGAAATTTGAGTGATTATTTAGATGTGCTTGAATGGAATTTGAGTTTTGTTTTTATCTTTTATGGTATCATGCTATAGATGCTTCCTGTTCCAATTTATGAAGAATCTGGGTCAGGTAACTTTAGTAAATCTTCTGGTTTAGTTTAATGACTTTTGATGTGCATGAATGGGATTTGAATATTCTTTTCATCTTTTCTGGTATCATATTATTCATGCTACCTGTTCCAGTTTGTGAAGAATATGGGTCTGGTAACTTAAGTAAATCTTCTGGTTTAGCTTAATGACTTTTCCTACTTGCAACAGGTAATATGCAACAAGGCTCCATCATCAAAGAAGGTGGCTACTTTTTCTTCTTATTTTTTTTCCCTGTTTCCGGGTGGTGGTGAAAAATGCCTCACATTTTCCTTATCTCAGGTTTTGGATACTGGGGGTCTTGAAAGGAGAATACTTGAAATCAACAAAAAGAGAGTCAAGGTTGTCAAGCCTGGTTCTAAAACCTCCTTTCCGACAACTGAAATGCGGGGCAGTTATGCTCCCCCATTCCATGTAAGTATTGCATAGCTAAACAGATTATTACTAATTGTCTATCAGAGCATTATAAGTTTGTTGCTGATCCACAATCGGACTCTTAGAGCTTGACCCATTGATGTTGCTGTTTGTATTTCTGATTGTTATCTCAGTAGCTCAATAGAACTCTTTCACTGTCTTCGTTTTATCACATTTCTGTTCAATTTGTTGAGTTCCAATATCGAAGGAGTATTTTTACTTGAATAATCATTGACATCTTAGCGATAATTTTATATGGTTAAAGCCAGAAAGACACTGCTTTTATTCGATAACTATAACGCTCCCTTTGGTTGATGGTATTAAATAGTGGTAATAAGAATGAGTTTCAGTGTTAATTTTGATGAGATGTGCTATGATATTCCCATGGTAATGAAGGTTTCAACCTCAAACATGTTTTTTCTTCACCATTTTCCATTACACCTAACATCACATTTCCAAATGGTACTGAATGAGGATGAAGTTTTGTAAAAGAAAAAGAAAGTTGAAGTAGGACAAACATGATCCTAAACGTTGTCAAGTAACTTTTCTAGCTAAATTACATTATCTTTTAATTTTCATTCCCATCTATTAACACCAACCAAGGGCCCATAACTGCATTTATTGTTCATGAGATCAATCTAGTGAAGTTTTGTGTATTTTTTGTTTGGTTGAACCGTCTGATGAAAAATATTGAACTTGGTTGATCAGGTTGAGGTTTTCCGCAACGACCAACATCGGTTGAGGATTGTTGTTGATAGCGAGAATGAGGTAGACATTATGGTGCATACCCGCCACTTGAGGGATGTCATTGTTCTTGTTCTTCGTGGCATAGCTCAGAAGTTCAACAGTACATCTCTTAATTCTTTGCTGAAAATAGAAGCTTAGGAAATTGTTCACATTTCTACACTGTAAAAGTTTTGTAAGCACTGATTGAGGTTTGTCTCATATCTGTTTCTCGTTCTGTATGGAATTGACATCATAATTTTGTACAGTTGATGACTAGTGTTGTACTTCAATTTATACGATTATTCAAAAATACTTCTCAATATTCGTTCAAATACCCGGGTCTGAAGCCAAAAAATGTTCAGTAGATGGCTTTTAATTGTCCAAATTGAAGTGGTGGAGTGATGCTGATGCATGTCTAGACTCAATTTCTTACCCGCCTTGTTCGAGTAAGGCAAAATAATGTTGATTATGCAATTTCAAATGCCAATTAATGTCCTAGACTCCTTGTGATATCTACCAGAGTTGTGGTTGAACAACCGAGTAAGGTGGCCAAATGTGGCCATGTCAAGACTCGTACCGTATTCTATGTCCGAGGAATGCCAATCAGAGACGATATTGAAGGCAAACTAGACCTAGATGCCATCCGTGCCTTGAGTAATACCAAGAAGGGATGTTACAATTAATGCGTACACTTGCTAGACTCGGATGGCCTTTTAAGAAAAAAAGCACGGGCTATTGAGCTTTAAGAACATTCAAGTGATGGCCTTGCAAAGGTCGCCTTAGGCTGAAAAGTCCTAAAATCCCTTAATGACTTCCATGAGATAATCTCAAAAGTGTTTGAGTGGCTTTCAAAAGAAAACCTAACGTATTCAGAGTTTTATAAGGACCATTTTGAGCTAAGGACCCCTAAGTGTTGGTGGTGGGTTTCAAAGGTGTATAAATGATAATGCTAAAAGGATACTTTAGGCTACGAAGGTTCCCATCTTGTGGAATTTTTCAAAATAATATCTTAATTTGCTCGATAATCGTGCTATATAATCATTTCTTGATGACAATTATTACGAATTGTTGTATGAGATGATCTAACAGGTATATATGTTTTATATATGGGTTAGATAGACCATCAGAAACATATAATGAGAATATAAACTCCTTGGTTAAGACATCTCACCAAGAAACGGTCTCTCACAAGAGTATCTATACTAAAAAATTGAATTAAGTGTCCAACAGACTCCCACCCTTTTACACAACCCTAACCGCAATCATGCATAAAAATAGAACAAAAACCATTTAAGACCAAACCACAAAACTACTAACTCACATTTGTGCAGTAACTCGATGTAAACAAAGGAAAATAATTCATAACTTTCAAAACAATTCATATAAAAATGTAGAAACTTAAGGTTCAAAAGCAAGAAAAAAATTAAGTACAAAACACAAAACCTACACACTAATACTAAAAAATCTAACTAACTCTAATTTTTCTGATCATTACCATCACTAACTGTATTTCCATCTTCATCTGATCCATGAGTAGTATGAAGAGACTTAGGAGCTTCAACCTCACCCAATTCCATAACATTTTCAACCGATTTCGCCTTTTCCATCTCCATAGCGTTATCATAAGAAGCATGTAACCCGAACAACAAATAATACACCATTAAAAGACCAGTCCAAATCGCGAACCTGATGAACGAGTCCTTATCAATTGACCCAAGTAGAAAGATATTGACAGCAATAGAAGCTGAAGGTATCCAAGGAACTAAGGGCACCCCCCAAGTTGTAGGCTTTTTTTGAGGAACAAAGAATTGTAATACCAAAGTACCCAAGACCCAAATAGGACCAGTAATAGTGTATGGAATCCAACCAGTTTGGGATACTCCCCAAAATGCAGCAGTTGCGATGGATGAACCAAGGATACAAACCAAGCATCCGATCAACATGTTTCGATGTTTTGTTGAAGTTGTTCCGCTTGAATAGTATCTTCGGACTAATAAAGCAACAGCGACTAACATGAAGATGAATAAGGTGGAGATCGATAGGAGATTAGCTAAAACGTCGAGACTGGTAAAGAATGCGACTGCAGCTGTGGCAAGCATCATAACCACAGTTGCATTTACCGGTGTACCTGTTTTCTCGTTTACGTGGGCCAACCATGGAGGCATCATATGAGTTCTTGCTATGTGTGTTAAGTAACGAGATTGCCCTATTGCACTTACTAGTAATACTGTTGTCATTCCTTTCAATGCTCCTACAGCCACAAGGTACTTTGCCCAGCCCATTCCCACCTGTGGAAAGTTTCATATCACAATATTAGTCCTCAAAATTGACATTGTATTGTATATAATATGATTCCGAGACCTAAACCATAACATATAGAGTATATAACATATTCTAACTACGGCCTTAACCATAAGACAGATTATATAACATATTCCGAGGCCTAAGCCATAAAATAGACTATATAACGTATCCTAGAGCCTTAACCATAAGATAGAGTGTATCACATTCCGAACCCTCTCAACTAGTTCTTTAACATATTCTTAAGCCTCAGCCATAAAATAGACTATATAACATATCTTTGAGCCTCAGCCACAAGATAGAGTGTACCCCATTCTGAACCCTCAACTACTTCTTTAACATAGTCTGAGGCCTCAGCAATAAAATAGACTATATTAACGTATCCTAGAGCCTCAACCATAAAATAGAGAGTGTAGCCCATCCCGAACCCTCAACTACTTCTTTAACATAGTCTGAGGCCTCAGCCATAAAATAGACTATATAACGTATCGTAGAGCCTCAACCATAAGATAGAGTGTAGCCCATCCCGAACCCTCAACTACTTCTTTAACATAGTCTGAGGTCTCAGCCATAAAATAGACTGTATAACGTATCCTAGAGCCTTAACCATAAGATAGAGTGTATCCCATCCCGAACCCTCAACTACTTCTTTAACATATTTTAAGGCCTCAGCCATAAAAAACTATATAACGTATCTTAGAGCCTCAACCATAAGATAGAGTATAGCACATTCCGAACTCTCTCAACTACTTCTTTAACATATTCTGAGGCCTTAGCCATAAAATAAACTATATAACGCATCCTAGAGCCTCAACCACAAGATAGAGTGTAGTACATCCCGAAGCCTGATCTACATCTATAACATATTGTGGGTCCTCAACCACTAGAACACAACACATAATGTACTCTATAAAAAAAAACCAAAAGACATAAAAGAAAGAAAGTACCTGTTGGAAGGCCAAAGTAAAGGGAGCATCCTTATCAATTTTAGAGTAAGGAACCATAAGGCAAAGAGTGAAAGACATGACACAATAAGCAAAAGTACAAATAGTCATAGAACCAATCAAGCCAATAGGGATATCTCTTGCAGGATTCTTAGTCTCTTCAGCCATAGTAGACACAGCATCAAACCCCACATAAGCAAAAAACAGAACTGCTGAAGCCTGAAAAATTCCCCTAGGACCATATGGAGTAAAGTTGGTCAAGTTAGTTTTATTAGCATGAAAAAGACCCGCGATCACAATAAAGACGATGATGAGGAGATGGACGATGGATGAGAAATAGTTGAGACGAGAAGATCCTTTAACACTGTAGACTGCAAGGACACAGATCACTGCTATAACAACTACAGCAATTGGGTCTAGTTGGTTGTAGTTGGGGCTTAGATTGTGTGCTATGATTCTGAAATCTTGTGGTTCATGGTTGCATAGTGTAGCAAAGTAGGATGTCCATGACCTTGCTACTGCTGCACCACTTATCACATATTCAAGGATTATGTTTCCTGCTGCTATGAATGCCATGAAGTCACCTAGCTCCACTCTTAGATACGCGAATGAACCACCTGTTGTTGAAATAGCGAGTCAGAGCACAAATTACTAGTAGATGCGGAAATGGTCTCACACGCAAGCATATATGCAAAATCATCATAGAAACATATCAAGAATCATAATATAACGTGTTTTGAATCCATGTACGGGCGTCAGAGCACAAGTTACTAGTAGATGCAGAAATGGTCTGACACGGAAGTATATATACAAAATAATCATAAAAGCATATCAAGAATCATAATAATATAACGTGTTTTGAATCCATGTACGGACGTCAGAGGACAAGTTACTAGCAGATGCAGAAAAAGTCTTACACGAAAATATATATTCAAAATTATCATCGAAGCATATAAAGAGTTGTAACGTGTTTACAATCAAATGTTTGCCTTCTTGTGTTGGCATATCAAGAGGGCACCTGGGTCCCCCCGGCCCGTTAAATTTCTAGTTGTAAATTTTTTTGTTGATATTGTATGAGGTTAGAGGTTCATATCTATCAGAAACACTAAAATAAAAACTGTAATTTATATATTTAATATTTGTAGTCTCTTTAACTTATTTTTTGGCTTTGCTCATGTTGATCATCGATTGGATAGAGCTTTATGTTATATACATGGAAGTTTATTGAGATCCTTCTTGATAGGCGAACTAAAAAATTCGGCAATATTTCTACTATCTACATTAGTAAAGAAAATAGTCTTTTTTATAGTTGTTATCATATGTTCGATAATTACATGAATTATGAATATAAAACATTTCTCATAGTACTCCCTCCGAACTAATTTAAATGTCCCATTTGCTTGGGCACGGTTATTAAGGATTGTGTGGGGTCCATTAAAAAGGGTAAGTAGTAAAGGATAAGTAGAAAAGGGTAAGTAGTGAAGGGTAGTTAGGTAAGTAAGATACATGGAGTATATTCGTAATTACTTGTGTGAACTAAGGATATTTAGGTAAAAAAGATTGACAAAAATAGAAGTAGGACAATTAAAAAGATTTTGCCAAATAAAGAATTATATTAACTCAAAAGTTCAACGATATCCAAATTCCAATCCAAATAATGAAACGTTTTGACAAATCAAATTAAAGTTAGATATGACTAGCTAGTGTACAAACAATTCAGTTTCAAGTCAACTTTCGCAGATTTTGTTGAAATGAAATACCACCAAATAAAGTATATTAGCTTTTAATTATATTTACTCGATCTTATAATTAAATTTAATTTGACTCGACTTAAAAATAAATTTATTATTATGTATAAAAGTATAAAACCAACATGGACACAAAAAACGCGAGTCGTGGCCAAAAATAAAAATAATGCAATTTTAATGAGACAAATTAAATAGGACAGAAAATAAGTATTATTTTTTCTATTTAAAATTATTATTAATAATATATTTTTTCTAATTAATGGTAATCATATGTTTATACGTGCTTACATCACATATTCACATGCGCATCCTAATAAATGCTTCAATTCATGGTGTAGTCAACGTTTCTGTAAGAGTTTAGACAAATTAATAACTATTTTTATTTGAAAAATAGGGCCTACTTATTTATTTTTGATAATGATATATATACCACTTATTGGCTATAAATAACTATTAAATTTATATTTTATAATTAAATTATAATTTAAATCAAACTACACAAATAATAATGTAATTTTAATACTTATTTTTTAAAAATTTATTATTATGATTTCAATGCAAATAGTACAAATAATATAAAAAAATCTGCAAAATCAGAAACATTATATGAACAATTGTGCTAATTCAAATGTACATGGAGATTAGTATATCAAAAACCCACATTAAAAAGGAAATTTTTTTATCATTTAATTTGTTTTATTAAATGTAATAATCATTGTAATAAAATAAAAAATTTGTTATTTTTGTCTAAAAACGTTAGAAGTTAGTGGATAAAATAATTGGAATTCCTATACTTAGTCAATGACGTGCTACATACAATTTTATCCAAAAAAAACAATACTTTTCACAAACAAAAATAAAGTTTTAGTTTCACATTGAGGTTTAAGTTCACATCTTAATTAAAATCCACCAAATAATTTTCCAAATTTAAATTAGCATTTATTATGATGTAATTTACTTAAGACGTTCTCTATCAGTATATTTTTAAAGCAACAAGTATATAACCGATTAAAAAAGCCAGTGCATTTATAAGGTAACATGTTTAAAGCACATCTCGACTTAATAATTTTTTTGATCGAATCATCAAAAAACCCGAACCCATTTAAAAAATTAACACACTTAAATCTTTTAAAACGAGCAGATCAACAGTCAACAGTTAAATTAACACACTTAAATCCGACCGCTCTACACTTCTACCCATCCCATATTCACATACCCATGCTCCAATAATTTAGGAGTATGAAGCAGTCAACAGTTACTTAAAACAAACTTTATATTATTATTTATTAAATATAATAATAATAATAATAATAATAATAATAATAGAGCCTAAGTGATTAATTGGCCATATTTTCCGTGATTTCCAATTATTTTATTATTTTACTCTTTATTATTATTTTAATTCGCTAAGATCCAAAAGATCAGTATCACTACAAATGTAGCTGTTAACAGCCAACATTTATTTTTTGGAATATTTTTTCTACCAATAATGATTGTATTCTAATTCTATATCTCCCACGAAATTAGTCCGACGCATCAAATTTATTTGTTATAAAAGGTATTAAGTATTAACCTAGCTCTTTTTTGGGATAGATTAACAATAATATTATTTATGGAAATTTACTATCAAATTATTTGAATTAAAAAATAATAAGTGCCCCACCCAAAGATACACCCAATATTATTTTAATGAGGAAAATTCCTGTGTTAACCTACTGATTAAGAATTTTTTGTTTCTTATTCATATGGATTTAATCTCACTACCTATAGAATAATTGTATTTAAAACTTAAAATTTTTGACTTTTTATATCACTTTTGCAAATATAAATTTGATTCTCAACGCCTAACATCGATCCCGAAATAAAGTACTTCCTTCGTTTTCTAATGTTCTTTCCGTTTAGAATATTTTATTTTGAAGAGAGAAATTTAATTAAGATTTTTAAGACATATATAGATGATAAAATATATCCATGTGAGATCTCCTTAAATTCGTCTTAATGTATACTTTTTTCTTATATATTTTTTATAATTTTTTATGATGTGTATTTAGAGATATTAAAGCTCAAAATTTACTTTGAGAACTGTGCAAAAAGTAAATAAGAAGAACATTTGAAAACAGACGAAGTATTATATTAATATATAATTAATCGTCCTATTCCAACGCCTCGGACTTTTCTATAGCTAGTATTTGGACTACTTATGGTTGATCTAAGTTAACAAGTCAACATTACAAATTTGATTTGATTAAATAAATCTCAGCCATTAAAAAAAATCAATTCTTTACCTTAACAAACTAGAGCGACAATAACGTTCGTAAATTAAAAATTAATAAAATTAAGTTTTAAAACATTAAAAATTAAAAAATTAAGAAAGTTTGTATATTGTAACAATATTGTCAATTATGTATATTAAATGATTTTTTCATTACTTTATTGTTTAAAAGCAATCACTATATTTCATTGGTAATCAAACATTATTTTTCTATTTTAAATAATAGAATTTTAAAAAAATAGTAATATACTTTCTCGTCCCATTGAATTTGCAGTATTTTCATTTTGGTTCGTCTCACTTAATTTGTATCATTTCTGTTTTTGGGTGATGGCCCACCACTTTCTTTTAATCTCTTCCATACATTTTAACTCTCTTTTAATTTCATTCATATAATTTATTTTTTCTCTTTATTTATTATCACATCCTTAAAAAATATCCTCTTTTTCTTTGATGCAAATAAAAAAGGACAGAGGGAGTAACAAGTAATTTGGAAAAGAGTCAATAAGATATGAATTAATAAGCAAAAAAGTAGGGTAAAATTAATAATAAAATATTTTACAAAAATAGTAATATAACAAGTAACTTAAAACGATCAAATAAGAAAAGCATATAAATTAGGAAATAGAAACTGACCTGCAACAGCAAAAACTCAGTGTAACAAAAGACATTTACATTTTTTTTTTTCACAAGAATATTTTTTTAAAAAAAATTATTAAAAAAACCATTATAAACAGGTAAAAGTTTTTAATATATGAATAAGGAAAAATATATGGAAAATAGACATTTACATTTTTCTTTTTACCAAAAATAGTAATATAGCATGTAAAATTATATCGAATTAATTAATGTATACTTTCTCGTTTTGTTTTACCCATTAGGGTTTCACACAAGAATTAAGAAATTAACATCTTTATATTAAAAAAAAAAACCATTATTACCTTTTAAGGGTAAAAATTAATAAGATATGAGTAATGAAAAAAGCAATATATTAAAATTTATAATGTTATTTTTTTTTTTTTGCTAAAAATAGTATTATACAAGTAATAAATTGATATCTTCTTATAAAAAAACCATCGTAATCTTCAGAAAATAGGATTAAAAGTTGAGCTACTTAATCTAAGTTTAACCTAAGTATAAGACAAGTGAGACCGTTTTATATAAAAATTTATGTAAAAGCAAATAAAATACAAGTAAAGAAAAAATCAAAAACAAAATAAACATTTACATAGTTAACAACTAACATGGTTATTTTTTACTAAAAATAGTAATATAACACCTAATTTAATTTGAAACGGTTAAAGGAAACTGTAATCAACTGACCTGCAACAGGAATCTCAACAGCAAATTCGGTGTAACATAAAACAGAAAGCATAGCGGAAAAGCCCGAAATAGCATAAGACAAAACAACAGCCGGGCCCGCATGTTGGTTAGCTTCTTGGCCCGTTAGAACAAAAATGCCCGCTCCAATGACCGCGCCAACCCCAAACCAAATTATATCCCACCAATTTAATGTTTTTTTCATTTCATTCCCGCTAACGGCTTTCACTTCGAATTCGGTCGAGTCTAATGATCGGGCCGTGACCCTGTTCATTAATCTTGATGGGGTTTGTTTTAGGGCCGTTAGGTAATTTCCCCAACTCATGAAGGATTCCTCCGGGAGGAATTGATCCTTTGTGCATGATGAACATCCTCGGGTTCGGTTTCGGGTCATGGTAAGAGAACTAAGGATTGATTGGTAGGTTAGAAAATCCTGAAAGATGAAAAGAGGAAAAGGGATGATCGATAGGTTAGAGAATTTCGATAGACTGAAAACAAGATAAGGGATGATTGAGTTGGTATGAGTTGAGATTTGGGAGGAGAGTGTATTTATAGTTGTGATAGTGGGCTTGACTTTTATTGGGTTTTATTGATATAGATAGATTTAATTAAGTAGGGTTAATTTTTGTTTTAAAAGATATTTTTTTTAATATAATTAGTTATTTTATGCGTTGGTAACAAATTTTACTATTTTGACTCATTACATAATTTTTTGTTAAGAATGTTTTATGGTGATACGATTTATATTGGGCTTGTCTAATTATATAAAAAAAAATAAAACAAAAATATTTTTAAAAGTATGATTTTAGGAAATAAGTAAATTTATATCAATTAATTAATTAAAAAAATTCTTATTAAAAAATAGATTGTTTTTAGCCCGTCTGATGGTGAGAGGGTCTGATCATAAGTTTAAATGATGTAACGTTAAATATACGGATGAAATAGAATATATGTCTATGTCATAGGGACGGAAGGAGTAATTGATTAATTATTTTGATTTGAACTTATCACTTATGATATAATACACATGGGTAGATTTTTAAGAATAAGATATTAGTTAATAGAGAAAATTGCGGGTTAAACGTGATCAATCTGTTAAAAAAAACTACTTTTTTCGATTTTTTTAAAATCTATCTATTTGGAATATTAATTTTTTTTACTATATTTGGAGGTAGGGTGAGAGAGGAAATAATTAATCCTAAAGAAAAAGTCCTTAACTATACTATACTAACTCATGATTAGTGAAAACAACATTTAACGTTATAATTAACTAGTTATATTTTGACAAGTTTATATGTAATTTAAAGTAAAATAAAAAGTAAACTAATGAAAAGAAAACCTATATTAATTTTAAAAACATTTTATAAACCTATAATTTAAAAACCTATTTAAAAATAATTGAAATAATAATAATAATAACAATAATAAATCATAATAATAATAATAATAATAATAATAATAATAATAATAATAATAATAATAATAATAATAATAATAATAATACAAGCACAATTTATTATTTATTATTATTTATAAATTGATTTGATGCTACTAATTATTAATTGTTAGGAGTAATTACTAAAATTGCTTATAATAGACATAATATTTGTTTTTGTTTGCTGGACCAAAGACTTTTCCCTAAAGCCTAAGGGAAGATTGAATGGGAAGACTGTATTATGAATACACATACAGGGAAAGAAGAATACGTACCCAATTGTGTGAGTAATTTTGTTTCTTAATTAAGAGATTAAGGGATGATTTGGTGTGTTTTTGCTTATTTTTATTATAATTTACAATCAAGATTTGATAACAGCTAATAAATAGTGATATTGAAAATGAGTTTTTAATGTGATATTACATATTTAGTCACTAATAATTTGACATATTTACGCATTATTTATGGTGATAGAATAATTATAATTCTAAAATTTTTTTAACTCTATTCAATAAAGAGGTCAAAGTATAGCTTGGTGGAGAGGCGCCTTCAACTACCCTTATTTTTAGTCAGGTCCTCAGAGAGGTATAGGTCATCCAAATTATTTTTTATTTATTCCTCAACTTTTGAGACATATAGAATCAAAAATAAGCCCAAGAAAGAAACCTTAAGGGGTGTTTAGTATCGGAACATAAAATATAATAGAAAGAAAAATAATAAAGAGGAATAAGGGTAAGGTTATGAGTTGCAGTTATATATTATTTGGTATTAAAATATAATGAAAATACTTACTGATCATAGAAAGAGAATTTGTTACTTGACATTAATAGTTGGTAACAAACTAAGGGTATCCATTATTACGTGGGATGGAAATAGTCGAGATGCGGTTGATAAGCCAAACAGGAAGAGAGAAGGATAGCTTTTTATTGACTTTTATATTTGTAATTAAATTTTATCATTTTGTAATATTTTGTAATATAAGGTTGTCAATTTATAAAATTTAAGTCACAAATTAATCCAATAATCAAGACTAATACAAGTCAAAATGAATAATCATGTCTGCATCAATTACTAGTAATGCATTATTTCATATACGTGATTGATCATATAAATAACTTGGGATTGATGTAATATGGGCTAAAACACCATAGACTCATCAAGGCCGTCTTGTAAATTTTGGGACCTTTGTGTCAAATTTATGTTATACATCCTTATTATTTAGAGGAAATAAAATCAAAATACTAGTATATAATAAGATCTCTCCATTGATTACACTAATAATATTTAGCTCTTTATTATTTGGTTACTCTCATGTAAAATAATATACATGTATTCGCGGTAATTGAACCAATAAATATAATATATATATATATATATATATATATATATATATATATATATATATATATATATATATATATATATATATATTATAATATATTTTTAGGGCCCTTTGATAATGGGGCCTTGTGAGGTAGACCGCTTTGCACGTGCTAATCAACGGCCATAGACTCATAATAGATAAATATAATACATTAAATGTTGTAACAAATATTGTCATCTACAAAATGATTAAAATCTTAATTAAGTTAAATTTTAATCAAGCTATTTCTTATTGAATTTAAATTTATGTCACAATTTGACTCATTTAGTTTTGAAAAAATTACCCAAAATAATTCAATATTTTCTTAAAATAATCTCAATTTTTGATTAATTATAAATAATTCTAATTTTAGGGTCATTTACCTAGAAACATTATTGCCCAAATGGTGACCGATTTTTACAAGTTAATTGCGAAAAAAGGAAAAATAAAATTAAAAAATCAAAATCATGAAAAATTAAAGTTAATTTTTGAAAATACAGTCATGTCTTGTATGAGACCGTGTCACGGTGAGATGACCTCAAGACAAGAAGCTCATAAGCTAAAGTTTCTATTATTGGGTATTTAACCCAACTATGAGTCATGTCTCACGGTGAGACCGTCTCATACAAGAATTTTTGAAAAAATAAACTTATTTGATTTCTCTTTTAATTATTTTTTATTTTTTTTATTTTTTTATAATTTAATTTTTGTAAATGTTTTTTTATGCAAAATGTCTTGTATAGGTAAAAGGTTAACTTGGTGCATTCTTAGCATCAAGCACCCCTTATAGTTAGAATTAATCATATTTAATTAAAAATTAAAATTATTAATAGAGAAAAGTTTATCGGGCACATTAAGCAAATGAGGGTTATGTTTCATAATTTCCAAAAATAACAAATTTTATAATAGCAAGTGGATTATTTGTGGAAATAATTTTATTATATTGAGTTCTTAAGTTAGGTTTAATTCATTAAAGCACCATTAAATTTCTCTTATTTTGTTTTTTGAGGTAGAATGTACTATTCTTATTTTCTTATAACATTATGAGGCACAAACTTCTAGTTTTCTTTTAAACTAAAAAAAGAAAAGAACCTAAGATAGATAGATTAAATATAGAAATCAAAAGAGTGTTGTTATTATTTATAAGGGACTCTCCTTTTTAATTGAATTTTTTTTTTTAACTAAATAGATTTTATTTTAGAAGGAATTTTTTAAGTATGTATTGTGTAAACTTACATAAGTAGGATGAAATAAATTATACACTATTTTTGAATATATTCATGTCCTCTTAATTCTTCTGATATATATCGTTTTTTATCTCATTTTAATTTTAATAATGTCTCCCGTCTTTAAAGATTATAATTTTTTTTGATCTCGTTCTCAATTCATCATACAATTAAAAACTCTCCTAATTTCTTTCTCTAATTATCTAGGTTAGTATCTTATTTCTTATTTTGTAAGCTTTTAAAATGAGAACATAAAGGATAAAGAAGAAATTTGAAGAAAGAAGACCAAAAAAGATCATTGATTATATGATTAATCCATGTAAGTATAATGTTTATTTTATTAATCTTTTGTTTATGTGCATAAATTATCTACATAAAATGTTAAATAATTAACATATAGCAATCGATCATGTTTAACAATATGAAGCCTATAATCAAAGTTTTTGATGTTCATTGATAAGATTGCATGAATATTCACATGATCACCAAAGATTGATAAACAGCATTAATTATTATTTTTAAAACATTATGAAATACTAGTACTTTTTATTTTTAACATTTATATTTTCAAAAATTATTATGATATTTTTCTAACTTTGTATGATCTTTAAACACTTAATACATACTACGTATTTTAATATTAAGGATTCCAATTTTTTGGGGTTTTAATGCAATCGAACATAATGAACATGCTTAAAACCTTCCTTGTTAATAAGTTTGTTCGGCACAAAGTAGTTATCGCTATGAGTAACTGTTTAGATGTGTAGTACTAGAAAAATATAAAAAATATCTTAAACATGCCGCCACTTTTGATTTTAGAACATGTAACTACGTGCACCACTAAACGACAAATATAAGGCACTAAACGACAAATATAAGGTATTAACCATCAGTTTAAGTTTTTGGTTGAATTAGTTCCTTGACATGGTATAAGAAACCAGTGTGACAAGAGGTCACGCGTCCGAATCTCAACTACCCCTTATTTAAAGTTGAATATTTAGCGTCGGGTATGAGGAGGGTCTATGTTGGATCCACACTTCTAACCCAAAGAGCTCTCGGAGGCGTATTAGAGTATATAACATATCATGAGGCTTCAATCAGTGTCACGTAATTCACTAATCGTCTCGCGAATCGTAATTTGTAAAAAGCAAATTATGGTTGATTTTAGACTATTTTCGAATTATTTTGAGCGAATCAAGAATTCAAAAACAAACTAACTATCGAATCATGTTTCACTGACTTCAACCATCAGCTTAAACTTATGATTGAGTTGGTTTCTTGACATTGCTACTTTACCGATCGACGACAATGCCACTAACAACAACTTCTTACGTACCTATTTATTTTGCATCATTTCAGATTACGATAACTGATCAAGATGGGTACAACAAGTGTATTAGCAGATCAAATGACGAAAAGAAAAGGAATAAAATACATATCAAAAGAAGAATTTATAGGAGAAAATTCATTCAAAAGTTGGAGTAATTATATGAGGGCATTAAAAGAGATACCAAAAAGATTAATAAATAGAATAGTGAGTAGATCCCAAGATGAATATGAATTACATGAAGTAAAAGAACGTAGTCAATATGAGATGATGAAAATATTGGAAGGTTGGGATTTAATTTGGTTTGGTGTTGGATCTTTAATTGGTGCTGGTATTTTTGTTCTTACTGGTATTCAAGCTAAACGACATGCTGGTCCTGCTGTTGTCTTGTCGTTTTTGGTTGCTGGATCTTCTGCTATGCTTTCTCTTTTGTGTTATGTTGAATTTGCTGTTGAAATTCCTGTTGCAGGTATTCTCTTATATACTTCATTTCTTTTTATTATGATTATCAATCTCTACTAATATTGTTCACATTCCGCTAACCCTCTTTCTAGTGGGGTATGGGTATCATGGCCGTGGATTAATAAGGATAAAACGGACTACTGTTCAGAACTCTGAATTTTTTAGGGCCCAAAACTTATTTTTTTTGTAAATAAGTGATATTAATTGTAATTAAAATTAGACACAATTTACATTTTTTGCTAAGTAATATGAAATCTTAGTGTTTTTTATAAAGTAGTTCAAATATCAACAATAAAAAACAAAAGGTATATTATATTATTCGTTACGTCTTAAGTTTTTAGTGGCCCTTTTTATTTTTTGCTCTGGGGCTCAAAAATAAAAGGGACGACCCTGATGGGTATGGATTGTATGTTGTAAACTTTATTTCTTTGATTATTATCAATCTCTACTAAAATTGATCACATTCATCTGGCCCTCCTTCTGGAGGGGGATTGGATATGGATTATCCTTTACCTTTCCTCCTTTGAGTCCCGCTTTTGAGTAGGATATTGAGTTGATGATGATGATGTATCTCTACTAAATGATCTAGATCTGTTAGTTTTTTTTTTATTTAGACTTTAAAATCGATGATTGTCTAGTGAGAATTTTTAGTCGTAACCCAAAGATGGAATCGACCTTGTCCATCATCATCATCATATTACTTAGTGTATCCCGCTCATAAAAAATTATGATCAGGGTTCGGGGAAGGATTTAAGGCGGCAACCCATATCCATAAAGGAGGATACGGCCAAAGAGTCTCTCGACTCTAAAAAGATGCTTAAAAAAGAGGTTCTTGCACGAAAACGACTAAGTAAAGTTGAAACCGTAAACCTGCATCACACAAACTTAACCCTTAATTATAAAATTAAAAATTATTGATAAAAACCTTGTCTATATCTCTACTAAATAAAATTTTAACTATACATACCAGTGTTGGTGTAAATAGAATCCATATATTGAAAATTCCAACTTATTACTTATTTAAGAATATAAAAATAATTTTCAGGTGGTTCATTTGCATATATAAAAGTTGAGTTAGGAGAATTTGTAGCATTTATAGCAGCAGGAAACATTCTAATGGAGTATATCTTAAGTGGGGCCGCATTAGCAAGGGCGTGGACATCATACTTTGCTACATTATGTGATTATACTCCTGATGAATTCAGAGTTTTAGCACCAAATCTTAGTAAAAACTACAACCATTTAGATCCTATTGCTGTTGTTGTTATTGCTGTTGTTTGTGTATTAGCGGTTACTAGTACAAAAGTATCTTCTAGAGTTAATGTCTTTGCATCCATCATTCATATGGGTGTTATCATTTTCATCATCATTTTCGGGCTTACGAAAGCTAATATATCGAATTATAAACCCTTTATACCTTATGGGTTTGAAGGGGTGTTTCGAGCTTCAGCTGTTTTATTCTTTGCGTTTGTTGGGTTTGACGCGATTTCAACTATGGCCGAAGAAACCAAAAACCCTGCTCAAGATATTCCATTTGGGTTAATCGGGTCCATGGTTATTGCTATTATATCGTATTGCTTTTTAGCAATTACGCTTTGCCTTATGCAACCTTACTTTGAACTTGATTCTGATGCTCCATTCTCTGTTGCTTTTCGTAATGCTGGCTTTGGATGGGCTAAATATGTTGTGGATATGGGCGCACTTAAAGGAATGATTACTGTTTTGCTTGTAAATGCTATTGGACAAGCTCGTTATTTGACTCATATAGCGCGGACCCATATGTTACCACCCTGGTTTGCTCAAGTTAACAAAAGTTTTGGTACTCCCGTTAATGCAACAGTAGTAATGTTACTTATTACTGCTATAATTGCATTATTTACAGATCTGATTGTTCTTTCCAACTTATTATCTATCTCAACATTACTCATATTCCTAATGGTTCCTGTTGCACTGTTAGTACGGAGATACTATCGTGCTAACGAAACTACATATACAAATCTTATTACGTTATTGTTTTGTATTGCTTTCATATTTTGCTCCGCGATTGCAAATGTTGTTCTTTGGAATCGTAAGGATTCTAATTGGAAAGGCTATATTGTTACGTTATCGATTTGGTTCATATCCACGTTAGGACTAAAAGTATTTGTACCACAAGCTAGATATCCTAAGGCATGGGGTGTTCCTTTTATGCCGTGGGTGGCTTCAGCTTCGATTTTCATCAACATATTTCTTCTCGGATCGATAGATAAGGATTCGTTTGTGAGATTTGGAATATGGACAATAATTCTTATTGTCTATTATCTATTGTTTGGATTGCATGCATCATATGATATCTCAAAAGCCATGGAAGAAAAGCAAGCGCAAGATGTTCATAATATAACGATCATAGAGCAAGTTGATTATCATTCTTGATTTAGTATTGTAGATAGATTCTATTAGAGTAGAAAATTTTGAATTGTTTATTGTTTTGTTTAGATTTTACTTTTTAGTGTGTTAATCAAATGTTAAGTTGTACCATTGATATTATAGTTTAATTGTGATCTTTTTCAAATAATAAAAAAAATTTATTATATATGTATCAAATTTTATGTAATTTACTTTTTGTTATTTAAGCTAATTTTAAGACCATGTTGAAAAATTTTATTTTTTTACTTTCAAAAGATACTAAAAACATAGTTTTTGTAAAACAAAAAGCTACCATAATATTTGTTTTGTAAATATTAAATTGTGATAATTTCATTACAAAAATAACTTGTTTAGTGATGGTTATATTATTAGAGTTCTCGAAAAGGAGCTTGGTAGAGAATAATGTTAGTTATGAAATGTGAAACTGCTAAATCTCTCGATGCAAATAAGATCTATAAAATCAAACTATCTCTGATACAAGTATTAGTGGCAAGTAAAAGTCATTTTCATATAGAAGATTTAAATTTAAATTCTAGACGTGTTAAAAAACGTAATCCGACTGACCCAACTTATATAATTTGAGTCGGAACATGAACTGTTCAAATAACCTAAATTGTTAGGGTAGTCAATCATGATTACCCCTAGTTGGAGTATGAAAGATAGACAAACTATTTAGACATTATTTAGTACACCATAATAATCGATTTTAATCCACAACAATCATTTATAATTAGTAAAAATCAATTATAATAGCGAAAAAGCAATTACAAATTTATAATCACTAAAAATACAATTTAATTATAATTTATAACTAAAAATACAATCGAAAAAAATGGAAAAAATTAATTTCAATCAAAAATCATGTTTGTCTTTGTTAATTGGAATTGGAAAGTAAAGCCCTAGTACTAGAACCTCTCGAATTAAATCCAATCTTCCCAAAACTACTAGAACATCAATGTCGTTCACTGTAGTTCGATCTCGGTTATGGCAGAAACTCTCCAATTCTACAGCCATTAACAGCTATGACAAGAACACCATAATTTTCCGAAGACTCTTCTGCACTAAAGAACCTCCATTATCATCTGCTTCTTCTCAACTTAATGAAAATCCTTCTTCATCTGCGCCTTTACCACCGCCACCGATTCAGAAGAAGAACGGCTTTGTAACTGCGCTCAAATTCGGCCTTACTTTTGCTCTCACTGGTGTTGCTGCTGCTGCTGGCTATGCTACTTATGGTTTGCTGCTTTCCTTTTCTTTTCTCAATTGTTATTGTTTGTTTTTGTTTTGAATGCTTTGAATTTTTATTCATTTATATTTGTAGTTCTGGGGCTTTCATTGATTGTTTTGTACATGATTTTGCAATGGTTTTCTCCCTACTTTATGTGAGATCACAAAATTCACTAGTCTCCTTGCGAATTCTGAACTGAAATAAGGCTTTCATTAATTGTTTTGTACTTGTTTTGGGCTTTTTTTTTTTTTTGCCATTTTAGCCAGTAGTAATTCGTAAGTAAATTAGCCTGGGAATTATGTTACAGTGTAATGTTCTATCTTTGGAATCATGTTGTTCACTTTTTCATATTTTTAGTATCCCCTTTTTCTAGCTGAATTTGTGGTTATTACTTTTTTGTTAACGCAATTCATTGTCTAAAACTTGAAATTGCCTACGTATCTGCTGGGTTGTTCACAAGAAACCACTTATCACTGCATCTTATAAGGAGCTCAGGCAGACTTATGGGGGTATGTCTGCGGATCATACCCTGATTATAGTTGTGTGATGGATATAACAATGATTTTTTATTGCCTTTTTGAGTTCTTGGCAGTTCAGTACAAGCTTAGCAGCTTACACAGACTTATGGAATATAGCTCCAGATTCATGTCTTGATTTAGAGTTTTGTGTTGGACAAAAATTGACCTTTTGAATGCTTTTCAAGTTCTTGGGAGTTAATTCCTGTTGAGGAGCTTATCTTTGTTATGGTCCTTTTAAGGTGATTTTTTGGTTTGATGGTGGACTCTAGAATTTCCTAGTTATTGAATGTATAAATAGTTAGCTGGATCAACAATACATTATGTATTGTTTCAACTTATTGTTCTCTCATGTAGCTGTTGTCAGTATGTAATTTTATCTAACTTTATGTGATATGGATAACAAACAATTCCACAAATGTAGCGAGATGTCTTTATGCAACTAAGATATATCTGTGTTTTGTGGATCACAAGCGTTTGATATGTTTAGAAAGCGTTTAAAATATTTATACGAAAATTTTTTTGGTGTCATGATTGTGAATAATAGTGTCTTTTGAGACTATGTGCTCCTTTAGGATGTAATTGCAATGTGAGAAGTATCAAATATTTGTATCATTTACGGTGTCTTTAGTATGTATGACCACGATACTCGAGCTTCCTACAAATTTAACATGACCATGATACTTTAACTTATTATGACCATGAACCCGAGATACTTACTTCCCTCAAATATATGGAATTCAAGGTATTTTTTGTTTGCAGCATACACGCTAGAAGAAGTCGACGAGAAGACAAAACTATTTCGAGAATCTGTAAATTATCACATTGAGGATGGTGAATCTACTATCAATGTGAGTGAGAACTTCTATAGTGTTGCAATCATAATACATCACAAAACTTTTAGTATTCCAACATATAATTGCATGTTTTCATGTGTGGGAACATAGGATATCTAATTAAATTATATTGTTATAAAATTGTCCGAACTCGGCTAGAAGGCTCAAGTCATAGTGCAAAAACAAGGTTGCATCACCATATCGTGACCTTATTATTTTTAGGTTTTTGAGTTTACCGCGACCAAAATATAGGTTGCTTTGACTGCAAAATCATCTATATTGGCTGTTAAATACCGTATTTTTGCACTATGGGTCCAATACATGTGTTATGTTCACTTTTACACATTTGCAAAGAGCTATCCACATTGCAAAAACACGATATTGATTGGAATCGTGGTAATGAACATGATGTGGTTATATTGTTATCGTAACCCCATATATGTAGAAAGCATGAGATATCTCTGAAAACGGCCCAAAATGCTTTTTTTTTTTTACACATTTTACAAGGGAAAAATTAGTTCGTTTTTTGTTTTTCTGAAAACCTTAACTAGATGCGGTCTTGTTTTTGCACTATGGAGATTGTAGTTAGAAAAATTGAAGTATCTCCTACTATTAAGTGTTGAATACTTGTATATAAATCATGATTCATGTGTAATTCTTAATGGCATTAGGATAATGGGACGTCGCTGGAATGTTGAATACTTGTATATTAAATTATAAGAAAACTAGGATAAGTATAAAATTTCATGATTTATTTTTGTTCTTATAAGTGAATTGAGTTATCACGTGAAACATATTTTTGATTAGATTTTGGTATAGTTGCTAAAACATAACATATTAACGATTAACAAAATTTTCTATGACACCCCCCCCCCCCCTCCCCGCACCAGTCTCATAATCCCATGTCCCAATATTTCAGCCATTGCTATAATTCATGTCCTCAAATTTCATCCAATGTTGTATCGGACACCTAGAGACATGTCAGTCATACTCCTAACCGCCCACGTAACATAGCATATTGATAATCATGCTTGTGAAAAAGATGTTGAACTAAGGATTTGATGTTTAGGAATTTGGTGTGCATTTTGACATTTATCATTATTGTGTTAAAAATCTTCTATAAACATTGTTATATATACTTTTCACATAAGTAATCATGACGTGAATCATTGGTTATATACCTAATGGCAATATGTTTTCATGTGTAGAAACTAAAAGCATCTCTTCGTTATGGTGCTGTTGTTGGTATGTTTCTTACTCCCTTTTCTTTCATCTCTATGAGTCTGACCTACTTTGACCCATTTATATAAATATGGATATGATAATTAAAGTTTTTCATATGTAAAACATTAGATTGTTAAAGGTTGATCATTAGTTTAGCAAAAAAAATTGCATGTGATCATAGGTAATGTTTTATTATTTTTTTTATAAAATGTAACTAGTAAATATTATTTTATATTAGAGGTAAATGAATTAAGTGGGTAACCCATTCAATAAATTAGTTGGGTCAGGGTTGAACTTTTCAACCTATTTGATGAGTTGTTAGTTGAGAGGAGAGAAGGGGATAAGGTATTCACATCCTCATCTAGACAATCACAAACCGACTTGTTTAGCTTTACCCACGGTCACTTAAAAGCCATTCCCATGACTCCTTAACCCTGTTGTAATTTCGTAACTATAGTGCTTGGCTGAAATTAAAATAACAATGTGTTCTATTTGTTTGTAATGATATGCATCTAATGGTTCCTTAAATTTTCAAAAACTGTTGAATATGCTCATGCTTTTCCAAGTCCTCAATCTGATTTATAATATAATAATAGGCTTGAATCTTGTCTGGTATTCCAGTGCCTGCTAAAGCAATTCAACTTTATCTAGATCTGAGGCAATCTATTGAGGAGCAAGTTCGAGTAAGCAATTCAGTAGTTCAGAATTATGTGTCCCATTGTTCCGATTCTTAATTTAATTTGTGCTCTGGTTATAGGTTTGAAAGGTTTTAAAAGGTTTATCACCCCATTGCAGGGTTTTACTGAACCATTGTCAGACAAGTTGCTTCCCGACTTGCCTCCTGGAATGCAAAATGTTTTTACTCTTGTCTTGGATCTTAATGAGACTTTGGTGTACTCTGATTGGAAGGTAAGACCTAAAAGTTTACACAGAGAGAATCAGTTGACTTTTATTGGGGATCTGAAAATCGTTGAATGATTAACTGGTGTCGTCTTTGTTCTTAAAGTTTACTCTCCAAGGTAAGCAGTCATATGATTTGAACGTAAATCTGGGCTATATATTCTTTTTATGATATCATGATTTAGTGATTGTTTTCTATCTTCAAATGTGTTTCTTGGATTGGGAATATAAAGTTAATAAAAAAATTTCTCTGGTTGTATATGAGATGCTTAAAGTACAAAGAGATTGCTAAATTATTTAGCTCTTTTGTGGTCTAAGTGAAAGGGTATGAATCAATTGGTGTATCTATCTATGAGGCGTTAGCTTGTCTATCGTAAATTATTTAGCTCTTCGTTCTTAAAATTTAATTAATTGGTATAATGGTTCTCGGTGTAATTGCTTGTCTATCGTAAATTTGTCTTCCCTTTATTCACCAAGGAATCTAGAATTGACTTTTATTTGCCAATGTTCAATTTATAAACCTGTCTATAATGTTAGGCCATTATTTTAATCTTTATCCCGTAGAAATTGGATTTTTTGGTGCTCAAGGGTTGAATATTTCTTTCCCTTTTCTTCACAAGGGATGATATATGTCAATAGAATTACCCATTCCTTACTGAAAAGATTAAAAAATCATTCATTTGGCAACACTATCCTCATGCTCTCCTCCCACAAATGGGGATAATAAATGAATTTACTTCATATTGTCATATCATATTTTATTCAATTACATTACATTTATGGTCTTGAAATTGATATTGTCTTAGAAATCGTATGCTTTTCTAATCAATGATCATTCATGGAGCCAATTATTTTATTTTATCGTTCTTTGCTCTATTAAAAGCTGATATTACAAATGTTAGCTAGTATCTGAATGAAACTATGACCAATCATACATTTGTTTTGTGGATAAATTTGTCTGAAACTACCATTTCAAGCTGGAACTTGTCAAAATTATTTTTTTCCCTTGAAAACGACCTTTTATGCGGTTTCCATTGGTAAGACTGATGACACTACCTCATGACGGCTTTGTTCCGGCGTTCCCTTCCCACGCAAGGTGCACTGGACTTGTATGGAGTTCACCTCATTAGTGGAAGGCTAAAAGTCAGGGTTCCTGTATTTTTTTCAACAAAACAACTAAGCTAGAAGGTTGAATTGACAACATCTGATTCATACGATGCAGTTTATGATTTATGACATATTTCCTTTACTTAAGTATGGACAGGAAGATCTTGTTACTCCATCTTCTTCTTGAGGCAATTGAAATTGTAGGAATGAGTCTTCCTTATTATTGTTTGACTTTAGTGACAATTGTCTTTTCTCTGTACTCTCTGCAGCGTGAAAGAGGCTGGAGAACATTTAAGAGGCCTGGTGTTGATGCATTCCTTGAGCATTTAGCACAATTTTATGAAGTTGTTGTCTATTCTGACCATTTGCAAATGGTAATTTTTGTGCTTTTTTTTGGTGCTTATTACCTTTTACTGATTTGGATATTGTTCATGAGACTGACGTTGTATTTGGCATGGACAGTATGTCGACCCCATTCTTGATAGATTAGATGCAAAACAATGCATAGCCCATCGGTTGTCAAGAGCTGCGACAAGATATGAGAACGGAAAGCATTATAGGGTAAGGTTCCTCAATCGAAACTAACAATTAAAATCACTGTTGCGCGAAAGTTGAAACGCAGAACGTTGCACTGATTTCTGTTTCAGATCTTTTGTATGGATTTCAAAGAAAAACAATCTGTTACAACTCATTATAATTGACGAGGAGCTTCCTGAAAGGAGCTTATAAACTTGTAGCTTTGTGCTTTTCCAGTAGAGGATAAGTGGAAGTGTTTCATGTTTAGCAGTTTGTAGTTCTATATTTGTTGGATGCCATCTTTTTCTTTTATTTTGAAATGATGTTGAATACCATCTTGGAAGGCTGGTCTTGGCCATGTTGGATAAATGTGTTTTTCCTTTCAAAGGCAACTATGTCTCTCAGTTTGGAGTTCATCTTTCCAATTCCATTAGCTCTCTTGATTGTTGAATTTTATGAACTTTATACTTTCTGTGCAGGACCTTTCAAAACTGAACCGTGATCCAAAGAGAGTTATTTATGTTAGTGGCCATGCCCTAGAGAGTTGTCTTCAGCCAGAAAACTGTGTTGAAATAAAGCCATGGAAGGGCGATGATGTGAATGATACTACTTTGTTGGATCTTCTTCCGTTCCTTGAATGTGAGTATGTGTATGCTTTGTTATATATTGTCAGTGTATGCTTTGCTTACTGGCCTAATGTTTTCTTGCTTTGGTTGTAGTTGTCGCCCGGAGTGGACCACCTGATATTCGCCAGGTGCTTGAATCTTATAGAGGGCGTGATATTGCAAAGGAATTTATAGAACGCTCTAAAGAGCACCAAAGGTTAGATATGAACCTTGTTATTGCTGATCAATCTAGTTTTATTTTTTGCATTTCTATAATATTCTTTTGTTAAGGAGCGGTAATGCTTGGATTCAGATGGGTAGCATGACACAACCTGGTAGATTTGTGTTACCATTAGTGTTACCAAATTTACATGCTCCTACAGTCTGCGAACCCTGATTCAGTTCAAACGTCCTTGATGATCGTGGTTTGCTATCTCTTCATTTCGCAGCAATGCACGATCTAGATTGATCAAATTTGCTTACCCATGCTTTAACGCCGATTTCTAGCTGCACCTTGTCGATTGATTGTCAAGAAAACCACCAAGATCAATGAAAATTCTCATATCAAGGCTTTAAATGGTTCGTTCTAGTACAACACGACACGACACTGTTCCCAACATGATTGGGCACAACACGATTTAGCACAAGACACGATAGTCTTGACATATGCGCGGTCCAAGACAACACATGGTAGGAAATACATTTGATTGTCGAATTCAAATATTAACAAGTATTCTCTCTGTCCCTATGAAATTACATTTTATCTTTCTCACTTTGCATTTTTTCTATTTTGGCATTTGTGCTATTCCCTTCTAATTTCATCCACAAATTAATTCACCCTCTTTATATTAATCACTCATTTATTTTCATTTACTTGTATTTTTTCTTATTCTCCAACTATAAATTAATATTACCACAACAAAAGAGCAGTGCAATTTCATAGGGACGGGAGTAAATCAGAGTACCCGAGACTTTAACAGTAAACAAGAAACTTCTAATGATCCCTAACTAGCTGTAATTTGATACTTCTTTTTCCCTAAATGAAGTCCATAATTTCCATATTTTCACATCTGAAACGATTTGCCTATTTTTTTCCCCCAATTTTGCTTTTTTCACCAACACTTCACTCCCTGTTAATTAGATTTGTTTAAAAAAAATACAGGTTTTTTTTACCTAGGTAAAGGTTTGAAAAAAAGATTTTACCAAAAATTTAAATTTTCTAATGGAAAATTCGAAAACAGCATTTATTCAAATTTTGTGAATTCGACAATCGACCATTAAATCACAAACCATTCTTGGACATTGTTCAGTTATGCATTGATCAAGAGTGACAGAGTCCAGACAAAGTTACAGGATATATTGGATGATATAGCATATTACATGTTTGTCTGGATGATATTGTAATCAGTGAGACAAAAGGTATAATCTCAAGGGTCTACATGTAGTAGAGTAATATGGAGAGCGAATATAGTACTTATAAAAACAAGAATGTAGTGGTATTTGATGATAAAAAGATGTTCTCAAGTTTTTATGAAGTAAGTTGGCTTTTCTTTCAAAATAATGATTGACCTAAAATAGGATTAAGGCCGTTTGGCTCATCGATGTATTTTATAATTGTGGGGTAGCCAAATTGCGTGTATTGAAAAATATATGTACACATTAAGGGATGAAATTTTTAGTAAAATATTCAAAAGAAGCTGGAGTTGGAGTTAGTGAGGATAAGATGGAAGAGAGCTCTTTGATGTTACTCGGACTTGTATACCCATGTCTGACTCAAATGCATGTTAAAATGTCTGACTTTGCAAAGTTAAACTACCAATGCCTGAGTATTAAGGATCCTACACGAGTTCTTGAAATAGAATGGATTTATTGAAGAGCAAAGAGATCGTATGAAATACAGTAATTCTCTGGGAGGTTAGCAGTACTCAAATCTACCTTACCTTTTCTTGTTTTCATTTTTGTATTACATCTTTGATCTATTACGGTCCGACAATGGTACTTGAGGTAAACTATGTTGGTTTGTGCATGTGTAATGTTTGCTTAAAGAATGCACAGGTAAATGAAGTGTAGAGGTGCAATTATGAGGATTTTCAAACAAGTCTAGAGAGGCCAAAGAGATTACTTGGATTGTGGGCTGTTGGTTCGATAGCATTAGACATAAATGTAGGAGAGCTTAATTGGATGACCACATGAGATAATCTTATGGCTATGCAATGGGTGTCTTTTTTTAAAATTAAGCCAAAACGCAACAATTGATACATATCTTAGGCATAGAAATCTAGATTGTATCACGCCTAGAATCAAGATTCCAAATGCCACAAGCAACCCAAGCTAGTCAGTTACGACTCCACAATGGTAAAATTATAAAAAATCTAGCTTAGGGCAGGGCGTCCCCATCAATTATACCTTAAGAAAGGAGCACTATAAGAAGGGTGTCCATCAAAGTTTATGTTGCACTTATGACTACCTTTTTGAAACTTGTTAACTGCTACTTGTATCTTTTTGGATATACAGATTTTAGTCGTTTTCTTTCGTTTTCCCTCATCCTGATTTAGTGTAAGAAGACTCCATCAATTTAGCTCCAAATTGGAGATCTTACTTATTCCTTCTTTCAGTTCTATGTCTTGTGGTTGATCAGTAAATTTCGCTCTCAATTCTACTGCCCGCTGTTCCTGTACTCTCATAACCCGAAAACTTGATACCTTTATACCTCGCTTATTTTACATTGTATCTCATGTTGCAGGAAAATGCAAGAACAGAAACATGGACGTTTTTGGCGACATTGAAGTAAAATCTATTTTATGCCGAAGTGGATGGCTTATCTTGCTTGCTATAGTTCATAATATCTTAAGCTCTTTTTATCCTCTTATCAATTGAAGGCGAGGCATATGATGGAACTGAGTAAGAGCTGCTTCACATAATAATATACACAAGCGTGAAAATAGTTAAGCCGAAGAGGTTAAATCTTTGCATTATCTTGATTGTACGATACATATTCGCTTTCCAATTGTCGATCTCAAATTTGGAAACTATAAATTGTTTGAAATGAGGAAAATTTTGTTTTATCTTGATCATGTTGTCGATTGTTTTGATGTTGAACCGGAGATGTTGAATGACATCAGTACAGATATCATATGAGCTGAAGCCCCCCGCCTTTTCTATGAACCTACATGGATTGCTCATATTACATAAATTCTTGTATGAGATTGTCTCACGGTGAGATTGATCCATACAACACAAATTCAAAAGAATAAGTGTTTTAATATCTAAATATCTAATAAAGTGTTGATTGTAACACTTAAATTGCCTATAAACATTGAACAATCAAGAACGAGTGTTTTAGGCGTGAAAGTGAATGTTTTATTTTAGTTGAACTATTTGGGTCAATGTTATTTTAATTTAATCTTTTATTTTTTTTATATTTTAGTTATGTTAAAGTAAGAAATATAAGTGAATTTTCTTCTATCAATTGTATAAGTTTAACTATTTAGGCCAAAAAGTAGGATTGATTGTCATTAACCAACATTAATGACTTGTAGGTTGTATCTGCAACTAATACGTTTTGATGAAGGCTGATGACCTTAGACTTTATTTGATTTTTATGGCACACAATAAAGAATTAAACTCTTATTATAAGGACAAAAAATAAGGCCGTGAATTATTAGGTTAACTTATAATTATTATAAAACAACACTATTAACATGAGCTTTATGGCAAAACAAAGAGCAATACTCATCAAAGGATTTTTTTTTGTCGGAATTATCAAAGGATTTTTGATAAAACATGATTGTGTGCATCTTGAGGTAAGTAGATGTGTTTTAAGTATATACGATCATTTTATATGGTCTGATACTATAATTGAACTTAATTTTGATGTGACTTTAAAATAAATTTACAACTATGTAAGAATTAATATAAATTTAAGATCTGAATTTAAATTGACCTGCACAAACATTTATTCTTAGTTTTTTTATAAATTAGTTTAACACAAACTAAGATTGGTATTCAACAATATTCAATGAGATTGAATAAAATAGTAGAAATATTCATAAGGCTTTTTCTACCATATTACGTTTAATTTATTTTTTTTCCCCCCGATTTACAAATAAGATACAACATTAAGTTTATTTTAATTCATTTTACAGGGTTTGTTTGAGGATAAATCCTCTAAAAGAAACGAAATATCTTGCAATGATCCTTTTCTTAGATGAACAAATTACAACGATAAATTTCCATTTTATAGAACTTTTACACACATCAAAGTGATAAGACTAAAAAAAAGTATAAATACACAAACTCGTACTTTTTCTTAATTTTATCTACATGTACCTTAATCGATTCAATTCATTTTTTAATTTTGTCATTTTTCTCTATTCTACTCTAACAAAATAGAAGAACAAAGTATGACTTAGTTCAAGAAGAACTTTAGGAACATAATTGAAAATATTATTACTCCACAATATGCTCCCTTTTCTATATTAATCCCTCTAAATAATTTTTCAGCAATTCTATTTTTGAATACTAGATAGATTTCCGTGTAAAACACGGATGCTATAAATATTTATTTATATTAATAATGATATTATTTTATAAAATTAATTCATTTAAAACATAATCTTAATTTTTAAATGTTTGTATATGTTAATTTGTTATGATATTATCATTGTCAAAGTGAATAAATATTTTATTATACAACAATACTAAAACATATAATACTTATAATAATTATTGATAATTGAGACAAATAAAATTATTAAAAATTATTGATAATTATGTTTTAAAAACTCTAAAAGTATTACTATCAATTTGAGATATATATTATTAATATACTACTATATAAAACATAATTATAATATTATGCACTAAACAATATAGATTATAAATAATTACATGAAATAAAAGCAAATTTCAACATATAAAATTAATATAAAAAATAATTTATGTTCAATGTCTTTGTAAAACCTTTAAATAAATTTTTAGTGTGAAGAACACATTTTTACTATAGTAATTAACATATAACTTAATTTTTTATTTATGTGTTATAAACTTGTCAAACATAGGTGATAAAATCATTATTTGAAATTTTATTTCACCGATATCTTATCCTAATTATTTACTTAAATAATTAATGTGTGATTTATTTGATTTGTACAATTTTTTTTATTATAGCCATGTAAGTAATATATAGGATTATCTATGAAAAGCTATTTCAAAATTGTTTTCTTTTCTTAATTTATTACAAAATTATTTAATGAAAGTTAATTTTTTACATAAATTATTAATATCTTATTTGATAATCATCCATTGTATTTAAAAAATACTACATAACTAAATTGATTGTATATGGTAAAAAATATTAGTCAAAAAGGTATATTTTAAAATCTTTTGTAACTAATCAATTAAACAAATCTAATCAAAAAGATATGACATGATATGTTAAAAAATATTTGCCTAATAAGTACATGAAAAGAGCCGAAAATTTTTTATTGTAAAATCGACATGTCTCCTAATCGTTTCTTTATTAGTATATTATATAGAATATAGATAAAAAATAGATAGATTCATAGATAGATGACATGAGTTCTTTTATTCTGTATATTTTTTTTTATTTAAAAATCCCACTCATTTCTCCTTGCCTATTTCGGTATAATTTGTCTGCTACCTTTCCTTTCGAATCTGCCTTGATTACTAACTCGACTCTTAAATATCCCACGCATTACTTAAACTACAATATCTAACTTTTGAGTCTTCCTGTCGAAAGCAAATTGACCAAAATAATAAGGGTAGATTGCTTTAAAAAATGGTGATATGCATAGTTTAAAGAATCTTAATACCAAATTTCGAGAAAACCATGAGTAGTGCTCAAGATAAACACTCATGGCTCAACCCTAAAGGCACAACACTACCAGTTGAGCGTGAAGGATACTGTATCTCTTCTCTATTACAATTTACATTGAACTAATAAATTTACATTTATTTTATCAAAAATTTAAATTTAATCGAATCAAATACTAGTAGTAACTGTCAAGTTTCCATAGCTTCTGCCATTAATACCCATGTTCGACTTTCTTAAGCATTTAAATAATACCCTTTACTCTTTTTACTGTATATATTTTTATTCTTTAATGGCATAAAAAACCCCTATTTGGCTCTTTTACTTTGATGTAATGATTAATACTTCTAAGGTTCAATTTTGGAATCTTCTGCCTCATGTTCTTTTTTAGAGGCTGAGTTGGTTTTGTTTTTTTATGAATTTTTTATATATTTTTTCTTCATTTGTTATTGCAAGCAACTCCATGGTTGTTATGGTGTTGGGTTTTCGATTTCAATGAAGAATCTTTGAGGGGTTGACCTAATTTCTGTATTTTTGTTCCCTATTTTCTGGGTTTTTTTTTGATAAGTTGAGTTTGATTCTTTTTGGATCAGATTAGGGTTTTGGTTATTTCAGTAGTTTATACTGAAAATAATGTGAATTGGGTCAAATTTAGTTTTTCATTTTGCTAGATTTTAAATTTTAGTATTATTGAATTTAGTTGGAGATTTTCTATTGTGAAGCACAAGAAAATCTGAGCATAGCACCATTGTAGCAAAAATGGCTTGTATGAAGTTGGGATCCAAGAATGATGCATTTCAGAGAAAAGGGCAGGCTTGGTATGTTATCTCAAATCTCTGATTTTGATTTTCTATTTTCAGAATTATAATTTCTATGAATTTATTTTAATTATATGTAAATGAGATTACATATATAATTTGAAACTAAGATAGCCAGTAAGGTAGTAAGAAAGTTGGAATTCGGGGACTTTAAAAAGAGGACGAGGAAAAAGAAGACCTGGAGGGCATGAATGAAAACTTATACGAAGGATTTAGATTAACCGGGGTAGAAATTTGAATGCAGACGGAGAATTCATGTTGAGCTGTCCCTAATCTTTTCGGATTAGACTTTGGCATTGTTGTGTTTGTAAATAGTTATTTCTTCTGCATTTACATGTCTTGGCAAATATTGTATGGATTTTGTTCTTATGTGTTGGAAAATAACCCACATGTGATCTCACATCGAAGAATTAGAGAGATGTTGACTAACATATATATTTGATGGGATGCTCCTATTGGTTTTATGATGGAACCTCATCGGATTTATGAACAACCAACTCTTCTCTTATACGGGTCTTATTGTGTACAAGCCTGTTAACAAATTTTCCACCTTAACAAATAATGCAAACATATCATCTATGTGACATTGGGCAACCTGCTGACTTCAGAATGACAACACTTTGCCTGTTTACTTAGGGATTTTTGATGTTGTTAACTATTTAGGTGTTGTTTTGTGTAAATTTATGTTGATAACATCTTTTTCTTTCTTAGGAGTTTGGAATGCATGCCTTTGGAAACTTGGTATGCAGTGGTCAATATACAAGCTTGTCGCCCGTTTTTTTTAAGTCTATGTAGGAGTAATGAATACGGGTTCATTTTAGTGGTCGGAATATTTGATTGTTTCTGCATTAACCGACAGTTCGGTGTTAGTCATGGTGCCAAGCAATATTTGTGTTCCTTTGACCGTCATTTGTTACTACAATTTCATAAGGGTATTACCTCGAATCCATGGTGAGATGTATATATCTTGTGTGTTACGGTAATACAACTGTATGGTAAAGGTTTTTGAGCTTTCAACAAAGAACCGTGAAACCATCCACATTGACCGTGAAATCCGTTTTGCGTCCGTGACCATAACTGTATTTTGCACTATGCTTGACCATATATCCATAGAGAAGATGAGGTAGAGAAATAGATAAAGGAATTATCAGATACAGCTCCACAAGTTTCCTTTATATCATAACTAGTGCTACCTGGAACGACATTTGATTTGGAACAGGGAACGGGGAACGGGAACGGGAACACGAACACGGAACGCAACCTAGACTGACTTGGGAACGATTGGATACGAGATACATTACGTATAAAATATATATTTGAAAACAAAATTAAATTAAAATGATTATTTCACGTTAAGAAATTATTTTCAATTGGAATTTTTTTAGATTGGCTATTCAATGCTCACACATGAATCACGTTTACGAATCAAATCTTCTGCCTTCACTCTTGACCAATTACAGGTTTTGCACGACTGGTCTTCCAAGCGACATTACTGTTGAAGTTGGTGAGATGTCGTTCCATCTCCACAAGGTAATTTACATCCCTTCTATTTTACTGATGGCTACCTTCTTCAAATTCATCAGGCTTACCGGTGATTAACTATCTTTTTCTGTGAAAATACTATGAACGCCTTTTATGACCTAAATTGCATATAAGTGTAGTTGATACGATGATTGTTTCACTATGTTTTTGCTGCCTGATATTTGTAGTCTATGTTACTTGGACTCGGGTACTGATGTTGGATACTGGTACGTGTCTAAGTGTTAGATTTGTCTAAATATTCAATTTTAAGCCTAAATGAAGTGTCTAAGTGTCATACCAATGTCTGAGTATCAAGGATCGGACACAAGTACATAAAGCAAAATGAAGAGAGTCTGAGTAACATAGTTTGTAATGTTCAGCGTAAAATTGACATTGTTAACCGAACATAAAACGTCACGATGACAATTATTTGTGGGTGGAGGCAGTATTAACCAATAGATTGCTAGTTTCGTGAAATTTATCGTGCCATGTTCTCAATTTATTGTGTTTGTAAACTTTAAGACATACTTATCACCTAGTGTTGCTGTGTTTGCTTCTTGTTCATTCTAGAATTGTTGTTTAGGACTTATTTTCTGATGTATTTGCTGCAGTTTCCGCTTCTATCACGGAGTGGGGTCTTGGAAAGATTAATCGCTGATTCTGATGAGGGGGAAGAGGGTTTCGTTATAAGCTTAAGTGATTTGCCCGGTGGAGCAAAAATGTTTGAACTTGTTGCCAAGTTCTGCTATGGAGTGAAACTTGAACTTACGGCTTCAAATGTTGTCTACTTACGTTGTGTCGCTGAATACCTCGAGATGACCGAGGAGTATGGAGAAGGTAACTTAATACATCAAACCGAAACATTTTTGACTCAAGGAGTCCTTAAGAGTTGGAAAGAGTCTTTGAGAGCTCTTCAAATGTGTGATGACATACTTTCCTACGCGGATCAACTCCATATCACAAAGAGATGTATCGAGTCCTTGGCCGTCAAAGCTAGCACTGACCCGAATCTATTTGGATGGCCTGTTGTGGAGCGTGGTGGGCCGATGCAAAGTCCCGGTGGCAGTGTCTTGTGGAATGGCATTAGCACGGGTGCTAAACCTAAAAATTCAAGCTCGGATTGGTGGTACGATGATGCGTCAACTTTGAGCTTCCCTTTGTACAAAAGGCTGATAGCAGCCATGGAATCTCGGGGAATTAAGCCCGAGATAATTTCTGGTTCTGTTGCTTATTATGCTAAAAAATATCTACCTGGTTTGAACCGGCATCAGGATGTCGGTGATCCTAGCTCCCACCTCGGGCCTTCTATGTCAAGTCCACCCTCCGAAGACGACCAGAAGCTATTGATTGAAGAGATGGACCGATTGCTTCCCATGCAGAAGGGTCTTGTCCCCACCAAGTTTCTTGTTGGTCTCCTTCGAACTGCCATGATCCTTCGAGCCGACACAACTTGCATATCAAACCTTGAAAAGAGAGTCGGAATGCAGCTTGATCAAGCGAAGTTGGAAGATCTTCTGATGCCTAACTTCTCTTATTCGATGGAAACGCTGTATAACGTCGATTGTGTGCAGAGGATTCTCGAGCACTTTATGTCCCTCGATCAGGCTAACGGTGATATTTCCTCGTGTTCCAGTGATGACGATCAATTGATCGGTTCACCTTCTTTAACACCTATCACAATGGTTGCTAAATTGATTGACGGGTACCTTGCCGAGGTGGCACCCGATATCAATCTAAAGCTTCCTAAATTTCAAGCTCTTGCTGCTGCTGTTCCCGAGTTTGCTAGACCCTTGGATGACGGGATTTATCGTGCTATCGACATTTACCTGAAGGTAACTATTGCGTCTTTTCCTAATGAATACGTTTCTTACTTCACGACCGCCTCATAAAGAATTTTTCCTAATGAAATTTGCAGTCGCACGCTTGGTTATCCGAGTCGGAGCGAGAACAACTCTGCAGGCTGATAGACTGTCAAAAGCTTTCTTTGGAAGCTTGCACCCATGCAGCTCAGAACGAAAGATTACCGTTGAGAATCGTAGTACAAGTTCTGTTCTTCGAGCAGCTGCAACTACGAAATTCGATTGCTGGGTGTTTTCTGGTTTCCGAGAATCTTGAAGGTTCGAGACAGTTGAGAAGCGGGATGGCAGGATCCAACGAAGGAGGCTGGACTACGGCCGTGAGAGAGAATCAGGTATTGAAGGTCGGAATGGATAGCATGAGAATGCGTGTTTCAGAACTCGAGAAGGAGTGCACAAACATGAGACAAGAGATCGAAAAACTCGGTCGAGTTAAGGGACGATCAAGCACTTGGGGTAACGTTTCGAAGAAATTGGGTTTCAGAATGAAGTCGCAAATGTGCAGCGCTGAAGAAGGGTCGGTTAGTAACCAAAGTAGCTTTGTGAGTGCGAAACACGAGAAAATGAAGGGAAGGCTCGGTAAGCACAAAAAGATGTCAGGAATCATTCAATTGGATGAATGATTGTGAGGGCCCGATGATCTTTTGCTACCGACTGTTTCGATTTCTCGAACTAGAGCAGAATCTCGTTGATTTGTGTTCATGTATGTGGTTCGGTCCTTGCGACCGCATCTTTGTAATCAATGTGGACTATATACGTTCTGTCCGGTACTGGATCATTAACTGCTACTTGTAAAGTTTTTTGTGATTTGTTCTGCTACATGCCTACGTCTTTTGAATAGACTCGTCTTATAAAAAGTCGATGCGGTTTGGACATAGTAACGTGTTTGTATGCTCGGGTGCATTGGAGTGGCTACCTACTCACACTAGTCCAAGTTTCCGACCCATGAACTGTTTGTGCCTACGCTCTTATAACAATGGGTTATGTGAGTCATTTTTCCGCCATAATGACCCATAAACAGTTTGTGCCATGCGATGTGCATGGTTTCGAGATTGTCTTTAGGACCACATGTTAGATATTATGTCGATGGGGATAGTGTTTTGAGTCCTTAGTCGTAGCAATTGTTTAGGAGAAGAAGGCGATTTGGCGAAAGAGACCCGTTGTAGAACAAACCGGTCAACCGATGAACATAGGTATCTGTTGCATCAAGTGAGAAACACTATCATAACTAAAATCTATCAAAGTAGACATTTATCTATTTAGTAAGAATAACACAAATTCTTGTATGAGATCGTCACACCATGAGATTCGAATGCGATATGATATATGTGAATAGTTTAACTAGTACAAATTATTAGCATATTGACTTTTTATTTTGAGATCGATCAAAAGATGTCTCTCACAAGAATAGCTCCATAAATAAATATATGAGATTTACTAATAAAAAAAAGTTTAAAAAGATTTTTTTTGTGAGTTTTGACAGGTAACATACTCAAGTCAAGGCCTAACATTGTGCGTACTAATTTCCTTCTTAGTGAAGTTAACTCCAAAAACTTGCTAAATTATGATATGAATTGGTTTTGCTGTTTGTTCAAATGAGATATTTCCTAGTCTTTCTGTCCCATTTAATTTACGCCTTTATAATAAAATAACAGTAAAATTAATTTTTAAAATATTCTTCTTATGACTTATTTAGTTTGAAGTATGATATATGTGAATTGAAAGAAAAATGTTTTTCCTAAATGCAAAAGGTATATATAACGAAAAATTTATTTTCTTTGATAATGTTTCACAGTCACAGAGATAATAATCATATAAATATTATTTTCTCTGTTCTCTAATGTTCTTTCCATTTGAAATATTTCACCTTAAGAAGAGAGAAATTTAATTAATGTTTTTGACACATATTTAGAAGATAAAATATATTCATGTGAGATCTCGTTAGATTCGTCTTAATGTATATTTTGTTATTATGTATTTTTTATAATTTTTTATTATGAATGATTAGAAGTATTGAAATTTAAAATTTACATTAAAAACTATTCAAAAAGTAAATGAAAAGAAAAAAGAAATGGAGGGAATATTAATTTTTCCTTCTTAAAAATTGCTAGCTAAGTTAAATCAAAAGGAAGCAAATATTTTTTACCATTTTACAATTTTGAAAAAGTATTAATGAAAAGAAAAAGGGGCGAGGAAAAGTTGTACAAAAGATAGAGCAACCCTAATGGAAAGTAGGATATACTTTGAACCTTAATTTTTTTATAAAGGCAAAGATGGCCAACTCAACCTTTATAAAGACTTAAAAAAAGGTAACTTTAAAACTTTAAACTACCTCCTGATTTCTATTTCCTTCAAATGATTATTTTTATATATTTTTTTTTGGTCTTATTTAAATATGATAGGAGTAATTGAATTTTCATGCAAATTCGATGTAAGGTTTAAATAATATATATATATATATATATATATATATATATATATATAAAACTATAAAATTTAATATTTAAAAATTATATTTTAAAATGATTTTAAGAAGATTTAATTTTTTTATATATATTTTCTGTTTCTCTGAGTTTATACTCTACGAATTAAAAAGCTTTCACATATTTGAGTTTAAGGTATATACTCTATGAATTAAAAAGCTTTCACATATTTGAGTTTAAGGTGTAAACTCAAAGAAATACATGAGTAATTTCTTAAAAGAAGCCCGAGAAAACTTGAGACAAAGTACAAGTGTTGCACATAATTAGAACAACTAGTTTCTTGAGAGACATATGTCAAGCTCACCCATTAAAAATTAATGTTACTTACTGTATTTTTAATGTCTATTTACATTATTTTTAATGCTTATTTACCATATATTTAATGCCTACTTTTAATATTTTAATGTTTACTTACATTATTTTTAATACCTATTTACAATATTTTAAAAAATATATAATGGGCCGACCCAATTAGAGATGTCTCTCAAAGAGACCGTCTCTCGCAAGAATTTGTGTAATTAGAAAACTATATTCTCTTTTTATACTTACTCCGTTTCATATTAGTTGCAACATTGTCAAAAATGGCACTATTCATTCATCATTTTTAATTTGTGAATAGTTTTTAATCTATAGGTTAAAATATAGTCAAGTGATATTTTGTTTGATTCGTCTCATTGCAAAGATTATTAATATCAAATTTTTATAATTTTTTTATTATACATAATTAGAAATATTAAAAATTAAATTAGTGCATAAGACAGCATGAAAAAACAAATGTTGCAAATAAATTGAAACAGAGAAAGTAACTTTTAGTTATGCAAATTAAGAGACATTACAGATTGAAGTGCATTGAGAATCAAATATTGTCCCGATGATGACAAATAACATATTCTACAAGCAAGATTTAAATTCGATTCGTATTTGATTCTTTTCCAAGTTTATCCTCTTGTAACCCAAAAGATTGAAATATATTATAACCGTGCAAAAGAAATAAGACGTCTACCCACTTGTAACCCAAAAAAGTTTGAAATATATAAACAACAATGTAAAACAAATGAGACACTTGACGTGAATATTATAAATAGTAGAGGTGTTCATTTGGGTCATCGAATTTATTTAAGGTCATGTGTTTCGAGTCGGCTATCAAAATCAAATTTTGTCTCCACGTTGATTTTTACACAATTATAAATTTATTTTAAAATAAAATTCAATTATAAAGTCGATTGAATTGGAACTATTTTGAATACATCCGAAGACGGTAAAAGTTTTTGAACATATTTTCATGTGCAACAGCTTAGCTGCTGGAGGGAACCAAAAAAGTTCCAAAAAAGTAGTGTAGACTGTTCTTCTTTACTCTCCAAACCCCCTTCTTACATGCCCACAACCCACTGGTGAAATTCCTTCTTTCTTTAAATTTTTTTATGGGGAAAGTCATCCCATGATTTCTTTATTGACCATCATCATCTTCCATGGTTTTACAGTAATTCATAAATAAAATTTCAAGTTTGAATATTTACATGCTAAGAATGTTTGTGGGTTTCTGTTGACTAACCCATTGCTTGTATGCTTCTCATGTTCTTTTCAAGGTTTGTGCTTTTATCCTTGTTTTTATGCCATTTTCACTTATATTTCTTGACATTCCCTGAAAATTTCTTCTTTTTTTTGTATTTTTTATGTTCTTATTTTGTTTTTATTTTGATTTTTGGTGTTTCTTATGCATGCCTTATTTAGGTTTTTATGTAGATTTGTTTATTGATGTTGGGAAGATCATATTTTTTTGACAGTTTCTGTCAGTATTCCTGTTTTATTGTCTTTTCCAGAAATTAAGTGGCTTAAAATACAAAATTAGGGAAGGTATTTGGTCCTTTTATATAAAGATTATGCCTTTCTCTCTAGATTTTAACAATTTTTGAGTTCTATTTACTGGGTACTTTTGTTTATTCCTTTAGCATGCCTAAAATAGAAAATGGAAGACAAGATCTTGGGAGGGGAGAGATAATAAGAAGAAAAAAAAAAGAAAAAAAAAAGAAAAATTAGTAATGTTTTTGTGATGTTGGAAATTCTAATGTCTCCCCCTTTCCTTTTTTTGTCCTTCTAGATGGGAAACGAGAGTGATACGGTTATCATAATCGGCAGAAAATATGAGATATTCCTTGAAACGGTTGGAGGGATTTGGTTGATGAAAATAGTAGAAAGTAGATAGAAAGCATTAGGAGTTAGGACCTTATGGGTTTTTAGATTTTATTGTTTAGTTATAAGTCCATTGAAGGTGAAAATGTAGATGTTCAAATGTGGGATGATGAGGGAAGGTGGATCAAGGGCGCAACAAAAATTGACAAATTCTTAAAAGGCCTTGTGCAATTTCAAAAATTATGATGACAACTTTGTACTTTTAAACATTTAACATATATTACGTCATTTAATATTGAGACCTTTATTTTTCGGGGCCTTGTGCGGTATAACATGTTGAACATGATCAGAACCTCCCCTAAGGTGAATTATGCTCTGATTGTGTTTTTCTACTAATTGGGTTTTTGCTAGTGTTTGCAATTGTTTGATTAAAGGGTTTACTCAATTATTTGATTATACCTTTGTTACAACTTTTTCTTATGAATTTAGTGTTGTGGCCGAAAGAACCCTAAAAAGTTGCATCGATCGTGTTACATATGTGGCCTTTGGCTAACATAGGATGGATTATGAAGAAACGGAAGAATTGTGAAGCTATATAGAAGTTTATATTTTTGTTACTTGTATCTAGAAGCGGAAAAAGGATCAAACTTGAAAATTCCGATATGGGTTGTGCTTCTTCGAGGGTCGATAATGAAGAACGAGTGCAGATATGTAAGGAAAGAAAGAGGGCGCTAAAACATCTTTTAGGGTATAGAAAAGAATTTACCAATGCCATTTTATCGTACTTAAAGGCACTGAAAGACACGGGTATAACACTTCGACAGTTTGCTGAATCGGAGTCACTTGAATTCGAGAGCACTTTACCGCCTTCTCCACCGCTCCCTCTCCCTCCCGCGCCTCCATTACCTCCTCCTATTGACAGTCCTGATTCGAGGAAGGTGGAAGGTAATCGTAAGGGAAAAGAAGTGCTAGAAGAAATGATTGAGGTTGGTGATGAGAGTATCTTTTCCCCTCCACCGCCTTCTAGCTTGGGGGATCCTTGGGGCTTGCTTGACGGTACTTCTGCACTACAAAAAGCCGAGAGTGGATATTTTGAAGATGTCGATGAGGAAAATTGGGCCGAGACAACATCACAATTTGAGGAGGATCAAGAGAATGTGACATCTGATAAAACTTCGGGTGCTCTTGGAATGAAGTCTCTGAAAGTGGGTGACAATTCATCAACCGTGACAGGGCAGACGGCTGAAATGGGAAGGGCTATGGTGGTGTGGAGGAGGAAGAGGAAGACATTATCATCCATGGTTAAGGAGCTTGATGATTACTTCTTGAAGGCGTCTGCCGGTGGAAAGGAGATAGCGGTTTTAGTAGACATGACCACTTGGAATGCTTCCTTACATCACGACTCGAAATCAAGAAATGGTAATTTCATTAGCCTCTATTGCATTCTTTCAATGGATAACCATACCGAGGACATGTAAAAACAACTATAAGTCGGTTAAGGTCTATTTGCTTGTTGGTACTAAATAGTGGTAATGAAATTGATTTAGAATATAAATTTTCATGAAATGTACATGTCATTCCCATGGTCATGAAAATTTGATCATGAAAGTGTTATGCATTAAAATGAATTTTGTAAAGAAAATGCGATGATTGAAGAGCATGACCGTTACACCTGTCAGGAGATTTTCCTAACAAAATTACCCAACTTTCCTCTACCTTTCCTAACCTTTGATACCGGCAACCAAATGGGCCGCTCATGTGTACATTTATAGAATCATATCAAATAATTTTATGGTCTGATTTATGGGATTCATAGCTTGAATGCTTTTAAGAGTGAAAATATTTAATACCAAGAAAGCTCTTTATATGTCAAAAAAATGTCTCTTTCCATTTTGGAAAACATTTTGAATTATGTGTATTATTTTTATAAAAAATGAGCATTAATTGTAAATTAGTCTTCAAGTTTAAAGCTTTTGTGAATTACAACTTCAATGTTTATTAGTTGCGAACTATAGCTTCGAAAGTGTCAAAATGTACACCATTCAAGCCAAGTGACCGTTGACCAACCCACGTGAACTTTGACCAACCTAAATGACTGTTGACCATTACTAATACCTTTGACTTTTGTTGATCACCCCCAATCACCTTTTTCCTAATTACCAGTTGTACACTTGTGTTTTAGCACTTTAACGTCGTTTTTACCCATCATAACAATATTATAAAAAGCACTATGAAGTGCTTCCCTAAATACATGGTGAAATTTGTTGCTTTTCTCAATCCTTTGTGTTGAAATGTCATCAGAAGTAACGTTGATGGAATGTAGTTATTTTCAGGGAAAGGTAACCACTCTGCTAGATTGAGTTCTATGTCATGGAGCAGGTCATCTCCACCACTTCAGGATACAAGGGACCCTTTAGAGGTTGGTACTCCTGTTGAACCATGCAAACCAGGAGCACACTGCATCACACTTGAAAAGATTTTTGCTGAAGAACAGACCCTTTATACGACTGTAAAGGTAATGCCTTTTTTATAATGTTTATGATTGATACTCGAATTACTGCAAGTATAGTCCTTTAGGACTATCTCGAGCGGACTAAACTCCCTACTAAAACTCCTAGCTAAATCGTCATGATATGAGAATCTTGGGTTAGCCAGCTTTCCCTTTCACCGTTTGTGACAAGGGATCGATTCTCACCGCCTAAAACGATTAATTCCCCCTCCCCTCCTTGCCCGAATAGGATTCTCCAGGCTTACCCTGATATAAAAAATGGCTAATATAAGATAAGATATTATGCTTTTCTATACTCCTATAATTCTAATACTCTTATAATTTCATAACAAATGTCTGCTTTTATGGGCCCGTCTTACTGTAAGACAGTCTCATACAAGACTTGCTGAATGAGGCTAGTCCGTTTGTATGCTAAATCATGGTTATTATTTTTACACACTTACTGTGTGTTCCCGTTAACTTGATAATATTGTTATGCCATTTGCAGAAGGAGGAAAGGGCGAAGTTGGAGCATAAACGGAAATCTATGTCATTGCGGAAACAAGAGGGTGAAAATGGTGACATGGAAAAGATAGAGAAATTGCAGTCGGCGGTTGAAACTTTGCAGTGCGAAATTGTACATCTTCAAGAGTTAGTAAGAAAGACATCTACTTCTATAATGACAATCATAGACGAGGAGCTGCATCCTCAGCTTTTTGCTTTGCTTTCCGGGTAAATTTCAAAACATTTTATCTTTAATATGCTAACCTCTTTATCATCAATGCAGTATAGTAGTATAGTGTCACATGATTCACTAATCTCCTTGCAAATTGCATATCAAAAAAAACGAATTATGATCAATTTTGGGCAAATTTGAGTGAATCTCACGGCTCACATGTGTACACATACCGATATTGGGATTTAACTTTGTGATTTTGATTGTTGACGAATGCTAAATTGTGACTATGAAACTGTTAGACTGACAATTCTTCACATGATCACCCCATGGGCCCACTTGTGTGGATATACATACACCCATACACACCCACGGGCACCCGTGGGTTCAGGCCCACAAACCCACAAGTAATGAGCATTGACTTGCATACAACACATGATGAGGTTTACTCTTTTCGGAAACCATATGGTATTAGGAGATTCACCCATGAAATACTATATACAAGTCCACAACCCACTTTTTTAGCGATGTGGGATCTTCCTCACATGTAAAGTATTTTCAACAGAAAACTAAAGTTTTAAGTGTTTTCGTGTGCCATTGAAGGAATATTTATGAATGAAAATTTGCAGGCTTATAAACATGTGGAGAACGATGTACGAGTGCCACCAAGTTCAGAGTCGTATCTCGCAACAGGTACAGACACTAACAAGTCACAATGCAGAGCCAACTACACTGCATCATCTTGAAATAGCAATGCAGCTTGAAAGTGGAGTCAATTTCTTGTACACTAGCTTTTGTAAACTGGCAAAGTCGCAGCGAGATTATGTCGGTACCATCTGCTTCTGGATTCGGCTGACGGAAAGTCCTATAGAAGGAGAAAACGAGAATCGCAGGCCGTCTGTGGTTCGTAATCTATGTGAAAAATGGCAGCTTGCCCTTGATAGGCTACCAAAAACGGTACCATTTTATCCTGGAATCCCGACCATTTTTAAATTTTATTAATATTTTTTTGGAATCGGTATTAGTCTAAAACAGGGCCGTTCCTAACCATAGGCAAGATAGACATTTGTCTAGAGCCTATGGTTAGAAACGGCGCTTATATCCGAAAATTATGGTTAATAAAAAAGACATTTAAAAATTTGCAATTTATGATTATTCTTTTATCGGTTGAAAAGTATATGACATGTCTACGTCTATATTGATAATTATAATGCATAGGATCCATCTTTGTTATTTTTCCAAACACCCGTTAAAGCTCAAAATCGACCCTCCTTACAGAGGGTTCATTTCTTTCAGTTTGCCTAAGGCTTATTAAATAACAGGAACGACACTGCTCTAAAAGCTACTTAAACTGGGGATAGTCAAATGTCACATAATTTGCTAATCTCCTTGCGAATCGAAAAAACCGAATTATGTTGGTTTTGGACTACTCTTGGGCATACTTGAGCGGATCACGAATTCAAAAGGCAAATTAGCTAGCGAACTATGTTACCCTGGGATAGACTTTCCTAGGTCTGAATTTTGTTTCATTTACAGCAGGTGTCTGAGGCGATTAAGAGTTTTCTTGAGGCCGTACAATCGATAATCAAACAACAGCGGAAAGAATGCATTCAGAGGAGAAAATTAGAGAAGCGGGAGAGAAGGCTGATGAAGGAACAAAAGACGGTTTTAGAATTGGAAAAAGAACTTGAAATGCCGGGAGATGCAGCGATTTCAGGTTCGAGCCAGAAGCAAAGATTGTATGAGAAACGCGCAAAAATCGATTTGCTAGTAAAGGAACACGAGGACGAGAAGGCCAAGTACGAGAATGCTGTCCGTGAGATCAAGGCTTTGACGTTAAGTAACTTGCACGCGAGCCTCCCTCGTCTGTTTGAAGAACTGATGGGATTTTCGAGTGCGTGTACTCAGGCTTTTCAGACGGTTTTGAGTCATGCTCAGCAACTCGGTGATGCTCAAGAATCCCACACCGAATGATGGCGGCTTTTAGTTTAGAGTTATACGATTTTGTTTGAAACGCAGATCGGTATTGATGCAATGTGATTAATTCATTGTAAGGCATGTAAACATCTGTACTTAACAGCGCTGATTTTAGCTACATTCACCCTCATGTTTGTTGTCAAGTGAAAACTATTTGGTGAAATGATCTATTTTTTTGATGGCCAACTTAATCAAAAAATAACTTAATAGCAGGTCTTGTATGAGACTATCTCATCATCAGACGAGCTCATATAATTAGTTTATTTCTCTAATTGATCATTTTAAGATTGTAAGTGATAATTTTAAGGTTATAAGCTTTAAGACTATAAAAAGTAATTATTTTAGATGATTATTTAAAATTATAACTGAACACTTTAAGATCGTAAATATACATTAGATCAATTCAATACAGATGGTTTTACCATGAAACTGTTTCAGTTGAGAATTTGTGAGATTAAAGATGTTTTGGCCCCGACATGCTGTAAAAAAGGTCCGCCATGGCCTATGGCAAATAAAAAAGTCCAGAATATCATGACTTATCAAATATTTTCAGAAAATATTTTTCTTTTGTTTTTCTATAATTAAACAAGGGTTTTACAATTACGCAACAATTTTCTTGTGCAAAGTTTTTAAATAATTAGGAATATCAAAGAGTGTGTTAACAAAAATCAAAGTATTAAATCAATCAAAAAATAGAAGTATTAACAAGGCATTTGATTATTAGTTAATATAAATTGATAGCAATGAAAATGAATTTAATGTTAATTTCATAGTGTGATGCCATTCAGAGTAATAAACTCTCATCTTAAAACATAAATAAGTGAAGAAAAAAATAATTATAAATAAATATAATCGTTAACCTTGTGTGATAGTTGGTCTTATTCCACCATTTAATATCATTTGCCGTAAAAGTAATTAAAAAGATTTTTTTTCGTTTTTTCTTTGATTTGGTCGTATTAAGTGAATGTTACAACCAATTCTCCCAAACTAATCTGAACCAAACTAAATTTTATTAAATTAAAATTAAGAAATGACGATTTTAACACCCACAAGAATTTCAATTTTCAGGTAAACATTTTTTAATTTGAATGCACACGAAACCTCAACATTTTTCGATAAACTTATTTCCAAGACAATAGCCAACAGCCAACAGTCAACGGCCAATATGATCACATTTCAATCAACACAAAAAAGGCTATGCAAAATTGTGTATAGATCATAAGATTTGAAAGAGATGCACAACATTTGGAAGAGTAAATATTATCGAACATTGAATTGTTGAACGTACATTACCGGATTGACGCAGGCAACGACTAGCATCCCGGAATTGCAGAGTTTTAAACCCCAATGTAAACTGACAGTGTACAAAAACTGAACAAAACTTATGAGAGGGAGGAATAAAAGGATCTTTACATGAGACGGTAAAGATCGGAGAAAATGCAAGGCTTTTTCGATCAACTCCGTTAGTGCAATCGGGTCAATTCCTCAACTCTCTTGCTAAGCTCCTCTACAGAAACACCCATTGATTTTGAGATTTCATCCATACGAGTACGACTGAGATCAAGAAAAGATTCAATCAGATCTCCATCGAGGAAATTTCTGGCATCAACCGTCTTCTTCTCATTGTAAAACGACCGCCAGTGTTCGTGACTCAATCCTCCTACACCCTTTATAACCTTCCTCAAATTTGATTGCAGCTTCTCCAGGAAGATGTACTGGTCATGTGGAAGGGATGCGATGACACCTATAACACCGTTTACAGTTCCAAATATCACAGTTGGTATTTGACCGATTTCGGAATCTGGCAATCTCATGACTAGAGAACCATGACGGAAGCGATTAATGAATTCTCCAAGGTGGTATTCCCCGACCACTTCAAGGCGTGCGCGCTCCTCATCAGTGGCACCTTCGCTGTTTTTCCTCACTGTAAACAGATTGAAATTGTTTTCTGCACCCAGATACACATCATCATCAAGAATCTCTACAGCTGACATCCAATTAGCATTGTAGTCCCGGGCACGCTCCTCAATCGCACCTTCTTCATGCTGCAATCATGTAATAATAAATGTGAAGAGCACAACTAAGCAAACTGAAATTAAAGCCCGATTGTTATGCCCAAACATTCACCACAAATTCTTGTGAGAGACGGTCTCTTTGAGAGACCATCCCTAATTGGGTCAGCCCAATATCACCTTTTTGTTAAATAAGCATTAATGGGCTGTGCCTTGGAGACGTTTCGCAGAGGACGGTCTCTCAGGAGACCGGCTGAACATTCACAGTCAACAGCACCCTCTCCCCCCAGAAGAAAAAACTTTTACAGCAAGCCCACACAAATGAAACAATATCTTGTCATCAGAAAACAAGTCAGAACTCAGAACACATACAAGCATAGATACATCATACGTTCACATATAGAAAAAGAAATTCATCTGGCATGTTCTGGACTCACTACCTTATATATTAGCAGAGAAATCGATTTCATCAGATCCCCAACAACAATAAAATCTCCACGAGTCTGCACATACAAGGCAAGAATGTGCCCATGATGCCCACACTCAGACTGTAATTCATGAGTACCATCGTCCCGAAGCATCCATTTATAGAGCTGAATTTTCTGATTGATGGCAGCAAGCAGCTTGCCATTGAAAGCATTAAGCGAGTACACGGCACCTTTAGTTTCCTTTTCAGCAATGAGTTGCAGCTTTCCATCTTCTACAACAAAAACCAAAATTCTTCCCTACATCATAGAGATGACAGAGAGGTAAGTAATCATTTCAGTGGTTCAACTTTCAAGACGACTTCAAAATTCTCCATAGATAAAAGGACCATCAGATAGATATAACCATGCACTTCGTACATGCCAGTTAATGCACAACAAAAAATTTGGGCCTATGGCAACAAGATGTCCAAGATGATTTTAAAACAGCCACACAAATGGGGTGTATACTCTCGGTAAATATTAGATGAAAGACAAATGCACCAAAAAGAAGTTCTTGACAATTTAATTCTCTACCTTGGTTGGCTCATTTTCTTCTGGTAAAACATATGCTGTCCCAACACAGTAGTAAACATTGCCGTCATCTGAGAATGAGCAACTCAGGATAGAGCAACCACATTCATATGTATCAAGGGCATAGGTAGATACAATATCAAAGGTTTGGTCATCCAACAAGCGTATAAAATGCATTTCAGAATCCTCTGCACTGGCTTGGTTGTATTTCAAACTACAAATGGCAAAAGTGCGAGTTTGTTCCTGGTGGCAGATTCGCCTTGCATGCTCGCCAAGAGGGATAGACCGTATATGAAGTTTTTGAATATCATCAATGGTGCCAATTGTAAGTTCACCTTCTTTTGCAATTGCAAGGCTGTCAACAAAGGGTGAGAAGGATTATTAGCACACACAAAAAAGGTGAAATATACTAATCAACAAGAACAGGGAATAACCCATCATCTGAAAAACTTCTATGGTCTTCTCAAATGCAAACATGTATGATTCACAGCAATGCCAAACCAAGGAGATGAATGAGAAAGCATAAACAATGCATATTGTGACACCGAAGTACCCGATACCTTATTCATCCATGATCTTTATTTCTTTCTCATTCACAAATTAGCACTAGCCGAAACTACATAGTAGTATAATTTTAGTATAGAATGTATCCTTTGTTTTCAGATCTAAACAAAAAGGCCATTATTACCAAGAGCATTTTAAGCGTACAAGGGTAGAAGGGGAACAAACAACACACAACTTTAATATAGGATGCATAAAAGACAAACACAAACTTTGTTATTCAAGAAAATGACAAATCACAATCAAATGCCAGAAGAGATTGAATTCCACTGCACCAAAACCTAAGAAATTGTAAGCTGTATAGTTCAAGTTGTGAAACAACTCCGCTTTTTATATAAACTAACTTAAAGTAATTACACTTGGTGCACCTACTTACGATGTTAGACTCCAGACAGCTCTTAACTAGAAAAGTAAAAACGTTATGCTTCATGGCTTATACTGACAAGTAACTCATTCACCATCAATTATAGACTAATAGGGTGATATGACATCATGTTATGCTTTAAGCAGCACATTTTTACCATGACAAATTGGGATTTACGATAGCATATGACAAAAGATATGAATAAATTGGGGAGGGGAATATAGATGATCATTGAAATGGATCTTAGTTGTAGATTAGTGTTAGTCTATTAGATAAGATCAGATAAAGTATAACCTTTGTTAATAAAAATTTCTCTCGGAGATTGATTTGGTTCATGTAGCCGAACAATTTATTAGAATTAAGGATTTCATATTGTTAATTTAAAGCACTGTTATTACGATAATCAATTACACCTTATTCGTCAACACCGTGACAAGAGACGGATCAGCATGCACTGTACATAGTACAAATTCTTATGGTCAACAAGAAAGTAAAGGTGCACGAAAACACAATAACATCCCCACAAAATTATAAAAAGGAAAGCAGAATAAAACTATGAGACACCAAATGTGTCCACTTTAAAGTTTTAATCTGCACCACGAATGAAGAGTTTTTTATGCTACAAGTTATCCCTTTCTGTCACAAGATCATAAATCATAAACTTTCAGCAACCTCAAGTTAACACCACTTGAGGAAATGATCAACTATACCTGTCAGGGAAAGCTGCTGAGTTAAATGGACACATATGGCTGACTTCCTTGAGATTTACATTGCTGTAAAGTAACTTTTTATTACTGCTGTATATAACAGTAGGCCGATCAGAGGCAGCAAAAACATGAGTAGTATTCTTTGATGAGAATGTCTTGAGTGTAATAGGCTGAGTACCCAGAGACACCTTCTTCCGGTCAGTCAATTCACCAGTACTCATGTTCAATGCAAAGTTCAACAAATGGCCATCTCCAAGAGCACACAACAAATAAGATATCTGGCCAAAGTTACTAACTAATTAGAATCCAGGAAAAAGAAATAGATGTAATACAATACAAAGTACTGACAAAGAGCTTTCTCTTCAACTTGTTTCAGGAACTTGTTACATATTCTTGTAAAAACAGACCAGAACAGATATATTTTTCTATAGTCATTGCTATATATCTAGAATTACATATTCATATGAAAGTACACATCAAGTTAAATCTAATAAGGTCCCACATGATAACTTTTTTATACGTATCAGCATCCAATTGATGTAAAGTTTAGTCAAATCAGGGGAACGAGACCAGACTTCGAGAAAATTCCAACAAAAATATACATCAGCAAATAGTAGTAAATAACACTCTAATTTGGTGCTAGATCGGTTCTACTCAGAGAGCTCAAAATCAAAGTTTGGTGGACATGAAAAAAGATAACATAATTTAGCAATAGAAGGAGAAAGGTGCATCTAATCCGCCCACATGAAATGAGCCAAAAAGAGCAGTTTCTAAAGCTGAGTTAGAATACATGAACACCAAGCAGTTCTAAAGCTCAGTTAAAAGCACTATTTTTTTAATTTTTACCTGATTCCACAAAAAGACCTAGAGGTGGCAATATCTGACATTACACAATAACACAAGCAGTTTCTTTTAACATTCTTTTAGTTTTAAGTATTAGGTTAAATAATGTTTATTAGAAAATTAAATAAAGAATAGTACTAAAAAGGATAATCAAATATTAAGGGCATTTTACTAATTTAATGTTGTTTGATGACTAACTTAACATTTTTTCATTAAAAAGGGTCACAACTCTACTTTCCAAAAGCACACAATTACCACATAGAAAAATATATTTTTTAACCATATAGAAAGGCTATAAACATGGGGGTTACCATGTAGAAAACAAAATTGTCCAACATAGAAAATTTATAAACACGGGGTTACAACGTAGAAAAAAAACATTACTCACCATGTCGAAAAATTGAAACTCAAGATTATCATGTAGATGATCTCTCAAGGTTAAACTACACCATTTAAAACCTAATATTATTTTTCTACAAAAAAAAGATTATAACGATTGATATGGTCGTAACTCCAAAATTTGTAGATGATCTCTCAAGAATATGGTCGTAACTCCAAAATTTCAAATCACATGATGCGTTTTGCAGAGCGGTGAATCACCTCATATTGTTTCCATGGACAGATCTCTTTGAAAGCGCATTAAATATCAAGGTGTCTTAATATAAAAATGTTTCTTACTTTCTCTTTTTTATACTACTATAACTATATATAGGTTTTGAATGAAATAAACAAAAAGTCAGAAATCCAAAAATCTCAACCATGCAGACTAGTTATTTTGTGTGCAAAAAGGCATGTTCGTTACCAATGCCATCACAAAAATTTCAAATCTCACTAACTTTAAAAGGAAAGAAATGGGTTGCATGAGAATGGACAGAACTAAGCATGCTAAATTACATACCCCTTCAAAAGAACATAGAAGAACAGAACGAGGAATGATTTCTCCTCCGAGATTCTCTTTAGTAATTAGATTAAGATCCGGAAGCGAAAATGTCCTAACACTTATATCTGTCCACATTCCAACAGCAGCTAACCGACTATAATTTGCATTTTCACCAATGGGATTTATGTCAAGGCAAGATACTTCGTACTCCAATTGAGCATGTTTCACTTCCGTCAAAAGTCCATCACCTATTTCCAAATAGACAAGATGCCCACCACCAGTTGCAAGTAGAACCTGTGAAAAGGTGGCAATTGTGTTGAAAATTACTGCAGGGAATAATTTATTGCACATTCAATTCACATTCGATTCTGGTCAGAGGACATCCACATGATAGGCAAGATGGTTAATAGTTAAAAGTAGATGATAAATGACAAATCATGCTTGCAAAAACTGGGAAGGACCAACAATTGCCACCTCCTAACCTCCCCATTCCACAACACACACAAATTCAGCAAAAATAATTCAAGATAAAAGTCTTGCTAAATACTTGAAGTCTGATTGTTTTTTTACTGCCATATACAGAAACTAAAAACTTCGTTTAGGGTTCCAATTCAAAACACACAAACAAGGAACCCAAGGTCACAAAGGAGATTGGGCATCAAACAGATGAAATGAAAGAATTCAAATGTAACCTGGGAAGCATTAGCAGTAGCAACATTCACAGAATATCCTGTCGGGGCTTTCCATTCATTCCGTAGCTCCCTAGATGCAGAACTGACCAGCCTAACAGAACTTGATGTGACCTGTCAAAATGTCAATCAATTAGCATTAAATACACTACTATGGAAGTCAAACAAATCCTTCGAGAAAGCATGCACATTTAGTCAGAAAATGAAAATGAGGCGATTGAAGAAGGCTATTAACTCCATAAATGCTGAAAAACTGCATAAATTCATAATGCGGTTAATTTGTGTGTATGTGTTCTCTTTCCTAAATAACAAAGGCATTACGAATCAATAGTCGGGCCTCAGCAAATATTTTGAAATCAAAGCATGATGTAGTGCAATAACTGCAGCGAACATCACAATAACAATTTAGCTACCTAAGAGAAATCAACCATCCTCTTTATATGCAGTACCCTGGTGCCCTATGCTGAACAGAGCACAAAAATTATCTAAAAACAATCTCGTCTATGTATTTTTGTTTTCAAGCATAAAACCTAGAACATAGGGTGTATCCTCGTTGCACAGTCCACTAATGTGCGTCCCATATTGCTAGTAAAACACAACCCAAATTGTCCAAGGTATCATCCTGGTTTCACAGACCAACTAACTTTGTGAAAATATTTTCTAGCTTCCATTTACAGATTAAAAGAGAAAACAAATGAAATCAAAACAATAAAGTCTAGCAAACTGTAAGTCTGCTTAGAAACAAAATTTTTAAAGCACAAATATCATTTTCATTTTCGTTTGTTCAATACATAATGTATCCATGCCCAATCATTCCGGGGTCAATCTAGGTTGCATTCCACGTTCCCGTTCCCCATACCAAATCAAATTTTCAAGTACAGCACTAAAGTAGCTTCCAAAAGCTCTTGCTCTTGAAACTAGTTTATAGCACTTTCTCAATTGGATCACATTATTGCGAGTACATTCCACTTATTAGTAATTTGAATTACCATGTTTTCTACATTACACTTTCTGTATGAATTTCAGTTGTAACGTACTCAAAGAATATTGATAGTGTGAAAGAAGTTTGCTGCCAAAGCAAAATTTCTAGAAGATGACAAGATTTTTAATCTAGTACAAGTGCATAAGGATATAGTTTACACATTCATACAGCACATAAGGGAAGACAACCTACTTGTACCAATTGGTTGTACAAAGCATCATGGCAAAACAAAGTCTGCACTTGTGAGTCAAACCCTTCAATTTCTGTTTCTTCTAATTCATCCTCAAGATTCATAGCTAAAATCCTGGTCTCACTGATGAAACTAACTACCAAGAAGGTATCATATACGTCATCAGTTGAAGACCTCAATGACCACATGCCCTTGATACCTTGAAGCTCCACTGATGCCTAAAAATTAACTTTGGAAATCAGTATACTAAACTAAAATGAGGCTGAACTCAAGAAGGAAAATATAATCTAGACCTGTTCATTTATCCCGATTCCATTGCGTACTATACGAAGAGAACCATCCTTGTATGCTCCAGAACAAGTTACAACCTGGCCTTGACCTTGTCTCTCAAGGTCAACAACACAAAAGTCTACAATGGGTCCCAAATTTACATATCTTTCCAAAACTTCTACATACGATCCTTTTGCATCTGGTTGTAAGTTTAACTTTATAAGCTGAAATGAAATAGAACAAAGGATCAGTAAATAGAAAGAATGTTACAGTAAACTAACTGGATCCATCAAAACCAAGCAAGCATGATTGCACAAGTTAATGTACATAGGAAGATATAACGTTCCCAAACAAAGTAGATACATACAGATAAAAGCTAAGAATGGCGAGGAGAACAGACAATCAAACCAAAAAAATAGCCAAATTTAGCTATCACAAAAAAATCCAAGGGCAAGAATGTCAATACACACTAATGAGATCACAGTAAACTAATTGAATTCATCAAAGCGTGTTTAGTTACCATTTAAGGTAACAACACATGTGATTAAAAACCCAAGAAACCAAACCAAAACACCTATAAAATGAATGTATGGATACCAAACAATGGTGTAGAAATAAAGTTGATGAGATTACGAGAAACAAATTATCACGACCATTCCATTAGCCCAAATATATGTATAGACATCATTTTATGTGCATCAATATTTGTTATGGTGTGTTTATATAATTCATAAAACAAAAGGTAAGTTGTGATATTCAATTGCGGAAACAATTCTTGGATAAGACTAATGATCTTGCAACTTGCAAAACAGATGGAAACTTAAACCCATCAATGTGTCAAAAACTTTGAGATAATTACATAAAAGTACGCAGACCCAATAATCCACAAGTTTTGGTTCCACATGAACAAACAAGGGATGATTGAAATATAAGTCTCTCAACTCAAGCAAATCAAGAATACCTGTGAATCTCCATAGCTTGAGCCAACATAAACAAAAGCATTGTCAAGATATGATATTGTTGATGCAATAGAAGTCTCTCCCAAAAGCTCAATTTTCAATCCAGTAACTCTGCCAACCAAGCAATTAATACAAATTACTTGAGCACCATAAAAGTAGTAATTAAAACAAATATTTCACATAATCATAAATGCTCATGAGTCTCCTATATAGAAAGTTGAAGATAATTCAGTTGCCAAAGCACGCAAGATAATTCTTCATTGACATTTTGGTACACATGTAAGAAAAGAAAACAGAATTTAGGATAAAGCTGGAACTAATTAAAAGTACAAGATTCTTCAGAAGGATTTTAGCTTGAATGGTCATTAGTTTTGGATTTTGCGAAATTGCACTCTTGTGATTTTGTATATCAATCACCACAAGATAGTTTCATAATGCCAATCTAAGTTTTCACTACAACAGTTGAAACCTAAATCTAATACCTTTCTCAAGTAGCTTTCACACCATGATTTATGTTCCTATCATACTTAACAAACAACGCAGTGTCCACTTTTATCTTACCAGGTCTAACACGTTCTCACTTCTGCACTCCGGACATGTTGCATTCACATGGGTAAGGCTGGGCAAAGTCACTAATCCGAGCATAAAATTAAAGTATTAAGTATATACACATGTGATCCAAACGTGTGGACGTGTGGTTATTTACCATTCATCTTTCAGACAAGAGCTTCACATGTCTTCAAGTGCAGAAAAATATAAAGAAAAGACTACAAAACAAAAACAAACCAACAAATGACATGAATAACACATAAATACCAACACAGATTCTCCAAAAAATCAATAAATACCATTTTTAATAATCATAGTTGTACTACACTCGGGCACTCACCGAAAGAAGAAACACAGGCCCTAAACTTCGCTCAGTCAAATGTGTAGAACAAGATACATACAGAAGCATACTTCCTTTGTGTTTTAATAGTCGCAACATATTTCCTTTTAGAGAATCTTTTGATACAACAATTCCTAAATTGGTCACTTTGAGCAAAATTCCCCCATTATTATGCCTATGTAGTACCATGTTTGTATCGCAGGGAACCACGGACCACACCTCAACAAAGCACACGGGTGATATGGTCTAATTTATTACAACTAATATTGACTTTACCATTTAGTGTGCCATGAAGAAGCATTACCACAATAAATAGTATCTCAAATATGAAACAAATTTGCAACACGAACTTATAAATTGGTAACCATTCTTGACTCCTATCAGAATTCAGGAAAAATACAATGAAAGGAGCAGAAAAACTGGCTATCCAAAGGCATCAGTAGCAGTAACAATTGAAACTGAGGGCATCGCATCAAAGATATACAACATCATAGCCACATATTTCTTGAACATTAGACCATAAAGAGTAATAACCTAACTCAAATATTTAAAGATGATATTCATCACATGAAAGCTTGAAAGCTACGACATACTTCTCTTTTTCATGAGTAATAACAAGCAGATGCAGAAGTCCAGCGTGATCACCAAGCAAATAGCGAGAGCCATCAGCATCCACTCTTCCATAAGCTCTTGTAATTGACTGAAGCCATCCAAGACAAAATTATAAAGTGCTCTCAAGTTCTTTGTTTGCGGTAATAAAAAAAATATGTTCTGCCTCATTTTCCCAAGGAAAGACAAGAAATGTGTACAGTCCATTAACCTAGTGCCACAAAGTGGCTCCCACGTGATTTTGGGGGTCGGAGTACGCAATCTTATGTTTGTTAGAGATAATAGAGTGCTTAGTGTCTAAAACTTACAGGTCGAATGGGGATTGCTTTAAATGCAGTAGCACTGCAATATACGATTGTTTCCTCCCCAACAATTATAACTCCACAAAGTGGAGGAGGAACTGGAATAAGTAAATCAGCCCCATTATCAAGATTGTGTTGGGACCATTGCCCCTCCGCGAAATCTTTGTCCTTCAATGAAACCTCATATGTTTTAATATGACGAGCATCTTTATTATCCTGCAACAGAAAAACCATGATTTTCATACACTACTTGAACCAAAATGAAAGTCAAATACAAAGTTGTGAGAGAATCCATAGAGCATGGCCATCATCAACAAAGTAAACAAGCAGTCCCAACAAATTCACGAGATGATAAAGGAAAAATATATGCCCTTCAATTAAAAGGTTTAGAGCACCTGGTAAAGTACTACAATTGTAGGTCTCGAACAGCCATAAAGAAACTTTATATCAAGCACTTGAAGCTCCTCAAGCCTGTGCATCAGCACAAAACAGTGAACACAGTCAATTTAAGGATTTAACGGAGCATCCAGATAACATGATGCGTGGCTGCATACTATTTGAAAATAAGAAATGCCGCTACAATCCCGATAACTAGCTTGACTATGATCACATTTTGAAAACAGTGTATATTGAGCAATAATGTAAGCCAGAACATATTACTACCTCCTAAGCTCTTCAAATGTCTCATTTGGGATTTTGCAATATGCATCCGTCACTCTAAGTTTCTATTTTATTCTTAATCTATAAGTTAAAACATAGACAAAACTCAAATAGGATCTTAAACATTATTAACATCAATTTTATACAATTTTATTTATGCACAATTAAAGATATCAAGGGTTGAATTAGTGCACCGGCAAGCGTGCAATGAGAAAGGGCACATTTGAAGTGAATAGGAGAGGGTAAAAATTAAATAAAAAAAGTTTCAAATAAACGTATACGCGGAAAGAGAAGGCAGAAATGGAAGCTCAAACAGAACATACAACAGGAGGTAGCAATGGAAATTCCAATGAATAGAAGAATCTTAGAGAAAAAATAAACCTAGGGATCTTCCACCATTTACGGGCTTACAGCAGAATTTGCAAGGCAGCAGCTGTCTTAAATTGCATCGCAACCCTTTTAACTTTAAGTTTTACAAAACGCGTGTTGGAGAGATATAGTGTTGGGCTATCTAGTCAAAGGCCTTATTACATATAAGCTTGATTGAGAGAGAACCATGTCCATCTATGTACCATGTAGCAGCACAGTACAAATAATAGAGTGTAAATAAATAATAGTGGACAGTAGTTTTAGGAGTCGAAGCTCATAGGGTAAACATGATTTTTTAAAGAAACAAGTGTTGCTATGACAATGGACCTGCAATATATTTAAACAAAAAATTTCAACAGCTCATTCTAACAATTCTAACACTGGATACCTGATATTAAAGGCTTCTTTCAACTGTCCTTTGTTGTCAAATGGAATAACCTGCCACCAGCAGCAATAAGTTTCATAATCTCATGACAACCATATGCAGAAATCCACAGGTGGATGACAGAAAATTAAGTTTGTGCACACACCTTGAATAAGCCATCGTATAAATGGAGTCCAATCAATCTACAATCAGGATCAATGATGCCAATCTATAAATAAGTCCAATCCCAAAGGAGGAAAACATATTAAAAGCACTTCAACAGTCCAGCAAGAGGGGCATCACCAAGCACTTCAACAGTCTAGAAGTAAAGAAGAAACAAAATAATGATCAGCTAATTCACCTGTCCATTATCAGTAGGACGACCAATGCGATCTGACACATCTCCCATTGCTCTGCTGAACAAAGCTTTTGACAAATTAATTTTCTATTTTGATGAGAGATATATTTGGAATTTGAAACTTAGCAAAAGGGGCATCACCAATCACCAATATACAAAAAGGGAGCAGAATACAAACATCTAAGATTGCGATACACTAAATTCCTCTATAAACTGAGTTACTTTTCAATTAGAACAAAGTCAACAAAAAACCTTATCACCAATATATTCTGTTTTCATACAAATAGCAGAAAAGAAGTTACACCAGACTAGCACAGAAGAAAATAGAGTTGAAACTGTATGGAGAAAGACGATTATCATTTTCCATATCAAAAATTATATGGATCCCTTATGTATGTGTATTTTTATTTTTGTGCGCACATGCAAGTGTTATATTAGTTGAATGATACATTTGAGTCGTTCAAGCATGTCAAAGGTCTAGGTTTTAAGCCTCTAAACACTACCAATGAAGCTCTAAAAGAAAAATGGATACAAAGATTTGCAAAGAAGACAACATATTGCAGAAAAATATCAACAAGCTCAGAAAACGTAAAGGTAGAAAAAAAAAAGAATTTTCCTCTAATGGAGCAGGAATGTGAAATACTGTCTTAGGAATTTAATGATTTCAAGCTAAACAGTGGTTGGTTGGCTGTCTTGCCATCAAATTTATGTCGTAATCTTCCCTCAAAGACTTGATGGTTCTTCGTGTAACTTAATGAGGCTACGGAATAGTACTCAAAATGTACTAGTATAAGGATCGGGAATCGGGATAGTAATTAGAAGAACAGATCAGAGATACAGCTTTACTCCCAACTCCCAAGGCTATTGTAGCTTTGAATCCTTCTTTAGCGAAGGTAGATCCTAAGAGGAAATAACAGAACATCCTCACAGCAGAGGGTTCTAATAAGAGCTTAAAAAAGAACATTCTTACAAATTTCCCTGACGGTATTTGGAAGGCAAAAGCACCTGAAAACAAAAAGATGTAAGTTCTGCAACTTTTACAGTTTAAATCATACGAAAAAAGGGTAAAACAAGGTTTACTCTTCTATCCCTAGGTTCCTTCTCTCTGACACGACCTTTTTCTTACTTTAATATATTTGTTACTTGGGTGTGACTCAGTCAAGCGATGTTCTTGTTGCTTAAAATGAAATATGAAGAAAGGTTGTCCAACTGAAGTGAAGAATGATTCGGGACCAATTTGGTAATTCACGTGGAAAGAAAGAGAGATGACTTTTCAAGGTGTAGCACACTTGGCATGACAATTTAACTGCTTAATTTGAAACAATTGTATACCACAAGAGTTAGGTTTTATACACTAGGCATTTCATGATTGTGTTGATGCATAGTTACTTGATCACAATAGCTTGAGAGCAAGAGAATTTTCCCTCTGCTCTCATTCTGTATATACGAGGCAGTCCCTTTATACTTTTCATTAAATATTTGAATGTCGCAATTACTCACCATATAAATCATAAAAAACTACATACACACGAAATCAACCAAGAACGAAATAATGGCAACGAGTGCTTTCTTCTCAATTTCATTATGATTCGTGACTACAAAACAAGGAAGACAAGCAAACTAATGAATAAACTGCAGCGAAACATGTCAGGATTACTACAAAAAAATAGAACAAATATTATTCACAAAATGGAAGTGTGTGCCACATTTAGAATAGAATCAAATCAGCAAGTATACCAACAGAAAGCTAAACAAAACAGTCCATAAAAAAATTACGACCTGGTGACGAGCTCTGATGACTCAGGATCCCATTGAAGAACACAAAATTTATATCTTTCTGTAGCAATAAACAAAAAATCTTGCGCTTCACCCTGAGTCAAGTCGGGAATGGAAACTTGTCAAACGGATTTATCAAGGTTGCATTTTAAATGGTTCCTCTATTTTTTAAGACTACACTTACAGTTTTCCCGCTATCTAATGCTTTATTTTAACACTAAATATTTTTAAATATGCATAATAAAAAATTATAAAAAGTTGATATAATGAAAATATGCATCAAGACAGATCAACCAAGATCCCAAATGACTACATTTTTCTTTAAAGACTCGGAAAAAATTGAAAATAAGATTGATAGTTGAATAGTGGTTACTATTCACGTGTAGTCATTAAAAAAACTGAGGAAATATAACAGAACAAAAAACCTTTACTGACATGAGGTCGAAAAAGCTCCAGCGTTGCAATTCTTCCATATATTGGAACATCCAGCATGGGCTGCAAATACATAAACAGAAGAGTGACTCCATCACAGAATAGCTCGAATCAGAGATTAAACCATATACACAATCTACAACACAGCAATAAAACACGACAACCAAAAGTTGTCCTACTTTGAATTTATTCTAAATTTATATGTTTATATTTGTTATACATAGATAGTGAACAATTAGAAACTGGCAACAGAAACCAAGGGCACTACAAAAGCACTTGTCTCATAATCAAGGTTTTAGACTTCGGTTAATTCCATTAACCTCGTAAAGAACAATTTGGTCTTTGGCTGATTTTTATTTAGGATAATTCTCCAGCCACAAATTTCCCATTTTCCTTCCCGATGTATCCCTCAAAATGCTAATCATTGCGGGACTTGATAACAGAGAGGTTCCACGCGAAGCACGTAGGTATCTCAATTGGCAAAAGGGAGAGCACACAGAGGAGCAACTAGGGTTATTGTCATAAAAAACATCGCAGACTTGGCAATGTATTAAAAAATCACTTAGGAGAATTCTCCATATACAAAGTAGAACTTTCTTATTTTGATCTTCCCTGTGTGCTCCTCGCAAATGCTAGTCACTTTGAGACATGACAGCTGAGAGATTTTACATGAGGAGGCATGATGGTAATCTTGATTAAAAAAAGGGAGTGCACCACAAAATAGCAGCTCATCTACTTGTACATCCATAACATGTCCTTGTTCACTATCCTCAACAAAACAGCCTTTCTTCATCCTTTTCGCCAAACTAAAAGAACAACTTTGGTAGAAGAAGGCTAAACCGCCGCACTCAACCAAAACAGCCTTATAAAAGTACCCAAGAGAAAAGATTCAAGGACAATTAGGGACATGAAGGATAGACTATTCTTTCTTATGGTACAACCTGTAACACCTAAGAATTGAAACTTTCTTTTCTTTAGAGCGACCACAAATGATAACCACCAATCCAAATGGAAAAAAATCTTTAGGGTGAGCTTTCGTCATCTAAAAACCAATACAAGAAGAAAAACATTGAAAAAGTTCTTTTTACAGAATAAGAGCTAGTCTTCCCCATGGCACCAAACCATCTCACCCATCCTTCCAAAATGACTTCTAACTTCTTCAGCCAAAAGCAATCCCAAAAATGAGGAAACAAAGAAACCTTAAGGTCCTATTAGCTCATATCCCAAAATTCATGGAAACTCAAAGGGACATATCCCTATTATACAAACAAGAAACACCTTAATGTCCCTATCCTAAACCTTTCCAACAACAATCATATGCTACAAAAGTAGAAAACAAAAGAAAAAGAAATAGAAATGTATTTTAATATTCAGAGCACTTAATTGCATGCAATAGGTAAGAGAAAAGGTAAGCTAACCTGAAGACCTTGGGGAGTTAACAGGTGAATCTCAATTCTAGTGCATTTTCTGAAATTAGGAAACATTAGTATGGTCAGACAATTCATTGATTGGTTTCAACATGACAAACATAAAAATTGCATAAAAAGTGAAAATGACCACATAAATTATAAGTAATTGCTCTATAATCACCATGTAAGATACATTAAACCACATTGTCAAACAACTTTCAACATTATCTTACCTCAATGTCATTAAAAGGCTCCCACCTAAGTAGGTGTGGTTTGGAGTCAAATGTTTGCAGCTACCCTTGTTAGTGATAACAAAAAATTTGTTTCTGATTGGCCTTTGGTATGCAACTTACATAAATAAGAGGTTCATTTATTCCATTATAATCCAAAAAAAATCAAAGAGCTATAAATATTTAACCCCCATCGAGAATTAGACATAGGGTTTTCACAAACATGTTCCCAAAAATAGAGTTCCTTACATCATATCTAATTCAAGCTAGGGTAACATGAGAAGACACCTGAATTTTAAAACTTGCATCTAGGCACAAGGAGAACACTCAAGCCCTAGAAATTCTAATTTTGTATGTCAAGGCAAGTTGGAGTAGGAATGGCACAGGAAAACACACAAGGTGCACAAAGCGCAATTGAAGGCACGCTTTGGAACTGCGCTATGTGCGCAATCACACTGGAAAAAGATATTAGAAAAGAAATCTGGTTTTAAACAGATACTTCAAATACTACACTTGAGGTCATACATATTACAAATCCCTCTTCCCCACCAGAATTATCACGAGAGATGCCCCTTTTGCTTTCATTCTTAGTCCATAACTCTGATTAAAAAAGGAATGGATTGGAATGGTTAGTTGCACAGTTCATTCAGCATCCAAGTTTTTTATATGTCTTCATATCAGGAAAAACCTCACACCAAAACTGCATTCCATAACAATGATCTAAAAAGGCAATAACTAACACTGTAGCATAGACACTCGCTCTTGATAATACTTTGCACGTTGTCTGACCACTCAGACCCAGAATGACAACATTATTTCACTAGAAAGGGTCATTGAAGATAGTTTGAAGCAAACTACAATGTTCAATCACTCGAATCAAAGTCGAACTTTATAGTTGGAACCAAGAAAAACAAGAACACCGCACTGTAGCATAGACACTCGCACTTGATAATACTTTGCACGTTTTCCGGCCACTCAAACCCAAAATGACAACATTATTTCACTAGAAAGGGTCATTGAAGATAGTTCAAAGAAAACTACAACGTTCAATCAATCGATAGTGAATCAATGCAAACACAGAGCTTATAACCCAAAACAACTTTATAACTACCTAAAATCGAAAAAAAAAACGTAGGAACACCAGAAGTTCGTTTTCCATATGAATTCAATTGCATAAGTAATGTAAATAATCAAAACAGTGTAAATGAAAATTATAAAAAAAAAAAGAGAAAAAACCCTAAAACGATAAAAGGAGAAGAATAAGTACGCGATGATAAGATTAAGCTCCTGAGGACTGGTGAAATTGCCGACACATGAATGCGTAACGTTGGTGGGTTTGTGCGCAGTGACGGCATAGTTCCATATACTCATCTTCTTCCTTTAACTTCGATCAATTCTTTCTTCTCTCTGGTTTCTTCACTCGACTTCCTTTGCTTTCCTCTTCTTCCCTCTACGAATGACGCACACACTCCATGCTTCCCTAATTTCTCGTCCCTATATTTCTTTTGCTTGCAAATATGGTTGGGTTGGCTTGGGTTAGAGTTAGGGTTAGTAGGGTTATGGTTAGGGTTAGGGGTCATGGATGGGGTTTGGGTTGGATCGGAATTAAGTTTGTTCACATTAAATGGGCTGTTTGGTAAAATAGTTTAGGTTCTGATGGTTTATCTTATATTAATGAATTAAAAATGGTGTGCACATGTTATAAATCATTCGAGCCTTTCCTTCCATTGACGTATGGTGTTATGATGGTATTTTTTTGGATTATGGAGTATGTGCATCCCGTGTTTCTCCAATTATATATTGATATTGACAACAAGTCCAACCTAATTTAATAGTTTATAGGGTAATTTTAGGTTATTTTGACATAAATAAATGGTTGGGTAGTTCAACTATCTTTCTAATGTTAGTGTTTGGTAAATTAACTAGTTTAAATAATTTGATGTTATAAATATGTTATTTTTAACAAGCTACTTTTACTAGTGTCTAAATTTAATTGTCTAATGAGTTGGTAAAATCAAATAGTCAAACTAGTCATTATAAGTACAATTATTTGCAATTATCCTTGTGATTTACACTCCTTTATGATGAACATTGTTGTCATTTTGTGTTTATTTTGAAAGATTCGTGTTGTTTCACGCTTATTTTATGTTGATTTGAATGGTTTTTATAGTTATTAGCGTAATTCTTATGGTTTTCATGATGATAGAGCTTAGTGTGAATGATTTGGGCTTGATTAGAGAAAATTACAAAGAAAACAAGCAAAATAGCTAAAATGTAAAAATATTAAGATAAATTTAGTATCATCATCATGTTACCCAGTGTATTCCGCCCATAAAACTATGAGCAGGGTCTAGAAAGGGAAGGATGGCGACAACTCATACCCTTAAAGAGAGTGTGGCTAAATGAAATTTAGTATATGTCTATATGATCACTATTTTGTTCACAACTTTTGATGTAAAGATAAATTGGAGTGATGTAAGACCAAATTGAATTGAAAATTAGACTTTAAAAACTTTTCCAACAATATATCATATGTCGTATTCTAATACCCAAGAAATAAATGTCATTTGAAGTTTGCCAATCCAATCACTTGTTTGTTCTTTTCCTTCGCCCGACTTCTCTTATCTTTTATTATTCTTCAAGTTAGTATTATTATTTTTAGGGCTATAAGAAAATATAACCTAATTAGATATTAATTCCTTTATCTTAGTTTTTATTTTCTTCAGCCCTATATTTCATTTGAGAACATTATCCTAATTTTCCATTGTTTATGAATATTTATTTGAAATTCCATATAGTAATTCTAAAGTATTAGGTTTTTAAATGATAAATAAACATTTTTTTAAATCTACATGTAATTTTGAGGTTTACCAAATAAAAAATTTATAATACTTTTTTTAAAAAAAACCATTCGACATTCGTTAATTATAAAAATCATGCTCAAGTTTTTATTAAAGTTTTTTCACAAAAGAAATTAACTTTTGAAGAAGAATTTTGCTAAAAGGTCATTGAAAGCTAATTTATCAAGTTCAAATTTGAAGAACTTTTTAAGAAGAATTTATCCATATTTTGAAGGTTTCTCCTAATATCCCTAATCCTAATTTCACCCTAATTTCCTTGCATTAATCCATATGATTTCATCATAGCTTACAGAAGAATTTGATGGTGAACCGTGGAAAAAATCCATTACTCAAGAAATTGGAAATTTGATAACAAAAATTTATTTTAATTTGTTCCATGAATTTGAATAAATAAATTTCGATTTTTCATAGCCCTTAGAGTGAAAACTAACAGATAAAAACGTTTTTTTTGTTCAAATAAATTTCGATTTTTTATAGCCCTTAGAGTGAAAACTAACAGATAAAAACGTTTTTTTGTTCAAATAAGGTTACAGAGCTAGTTTTTATTTGGTATCATCATTTTTTATCACACGTATACTATTATAATTTTACAATAAACAAAATTAATGAACAAGTCTTATATATAGACTTGATTATTACTTGTATTTTATTTTATTGTGCACTAAGTTTATTTAAGACTAATCTCACTTTATTTACTTGTTGTAATTTTCAGGAAACATAGTACTATTTTGGAAAAACATTAATATTTGACCAATGATTAATAGCTAATAGTTAGTTATTTTTCCAAGTGATTTTAAACATGTTGCTTGGAGCAACTTGTTCAACATAGTTTATTTGTCACAGTAAACTATTTTAATCAACTAATCTACAAAACATTAATATTAAATGATTTGACATATACCCATCTATTTGTGTTAAAACAAATTAAAATTAGTAAATAAATAATTTTTTAGCATTTAGATCAAAAATTCGTATTAGAGGTGTTCAAAATAAATTTAATGAGCCGAAATTTACTCGACCTTATAACCAAAGACGATTTGACCTGACTTCAAAAGTGATTTACAATAATGTGAAAAACTATATGGATATAAAATCTAATTTCAAACCGACAAAAAATACTTTACCCGAAATAAATTTGATAACCCAAATAAACCCTTTAGTTCAAAACTTGTGACGATTGGTGTGCACATTTTGCAATACATACAGCGTAAGCGGTGACGCAGGCATCTCCAAGTCATTTTGAAACCCATTCTCACTGCAAGCAGTCAGCACCTTAGAATTTGGCCCAGTAGACATTATTCTTGACCTTTTTGTCATTTATTCATACCCTCCTTAGATTTTTAGCTGACTTGTTTGATTATTTAAACGATTTTTAATAAAATTGGATTTTAACCGTTGACTGTTTGTTGTTGGTGACAGAGCAAACGAACAAGAAAATTAGATATTTCATTTTGATTTTAAAAATATTTTTTAGCCGGCTTAAAAATCTGATCAATTTGTTATTTACTCGTAGGTCGTTATATTTTTAGTTGACTTGTTTGATTATTTGAAATTAGTTATTTTAATTGCTAACTAAGCTAGTGGGATAAACCGACTGTCTAAGAAGATATTTGGTAAAATCAAATTTCATTGGAGAGAGACCGGGCCAACAAAATTAGACTTTTCATTTTGACTTAAAAAATATTCGCTTCTATTCACTATCATTGTGTCATTTGATTTTTGAATACTATTCATCAATCACTTTTAATATGTGTTTTGTTCTTAATCTATAAATTAAAATATAGTCAAGTAAGAATAAGATCTTGTTTGATTTGTTTTGATGTAAGTTTTATGAAAATCAATTTTTTATTATTTTTAGTCAAACACAATTAGAGATATTTAAGATTAAAATACTCTCTCTATTTTTGTTGTTCTTCTCATTTACTTTTTTCATATTTTTTAAAACAAATTTTAAACTTTAATATCTCTAAATATACATAATAAAAAATTTTTAAAAAAAAATATACATTAGAGAATGGAGAAGGTGTAGGACCATTAGTAATTAACCCCATAGTCATAATTATAATTGTCATATTCCGCTATTCCTATGATATATTGTCGTGATCTTCTCTCGTGCTATGAAAAGTATTACAATCACTTAAACTTGTTGGGTACTCTCATTTTCAGTCTTCATTCTATCTAGCTTAAAGATGCCCATTAATCTCCTCTCTGAATTGGGTTATTATCATGGGTTTATCTGATTGTTATGCAGTAATCATGGAGTAAACTTCTGCAAAGCTTTTTATGTATGTATTTTCTATTCCTTTTTGAATACTTGCACTACAATCTACACCCATTTTTTGATTTTTTTTTTCATTGAATTTTGGGTTTTTGGGTTTGGATTATAAGAAACAAGAATCAAAAATCATGCTTGTGCATTACTTATTATTGTAATCTGTTTGCTTCTCATTTTTGCTCTAATGTCAAATATCCAAAACTTAAAGTTAACGGTCGAAGTCTCATATATACGTCCTCCGTTATGAAATGCTTGTTACTTTAGGGTTATTGACACTTTTTATTGTTTAAGCTTATATTATGTATTACGTTTAAGACGAAAGAAAAATTATAATAAGGTGAAATCTTATTGTACTGTTTAATGTATACTTTTATAATATTAATTTTTTATATGTTTATAATTTAATGAAGAAAATGCAAAATAATACATTGAATTGCGTAAAAAAGTCAAATCTAACAATTATAATTAGAATGAAAAAAAGTATATTCTAACTAATTAACATAACCGTCACACGAGAGCTTTTTAAGTTAGAAGCGTGGATGCATTAAAAGCCATCTCATACTTAAAAATGTTCTACTTATAATGAAAGTTGGCCAAACATGTGAACTCTTGTCGCGTTGAGTTATAATGCCATGTCATGAAACTATTATAATCAAAAGTTTAAACTAATGGTTGAAGTATACTTATTGGGATGCGATAATGGATGAAAATTGGTTTCCTTTTATTTTATGAGAAAAATGTTTTTGGAGTGATGGAAAGGAAAACTCTTTTGTGCTGGGTTTTCCATTTTATTTGCTTTGTTAAACCAAACAACATAAATTATGAAAATAAACATTCTCCTAAAACAAACAATCCCTAGACTTTCACTGTTTGTCATGTTTGATTTGTTCTTTGGTGATAACCAATGTGTTTCTAATGGTTTTATTGGGGCTGATTTTGATGCAGGTTAGAGACTTTTGATCTATAAATTCAGCTTCATAAGAGTAAAAATTGATGGGTTTCAAGCCATTGGAATGGTATTGCCAGCCAGTGGCAAACGGCGTCTGGGCAACAGCAGTACAGAAATACAGAATGCTCTTGGGCCTTTCACACCCTGTGCTACAGACACCATTGTGATTTGCTTATCACATTTGGTTGTGATGGGGCTTTGTATGTACCGGATTTGGATTACCCAGAAGAACTCCAAAGCTCAAAAATATTGTTTAAGGTCCTGTTATTATAATTACTTTTTGGCTTGCTTGGCTGGTTGTTCTGCTGCTGAGCCTTTGTTCAGGTTAATTATGGATGGACTGGCCGGTCTTGCGCCTTATGAGGTGCGTCTCTCGTTTAAGGGTTTGGAGATGGTTTAATTTATGCTAAGCATTGTTGTTTTGAGTTTATTTTTACTGCAATAGTTGTTTACTTATAGTGGATTTGTTGGAAAATACTCACATGTTTATCATGGTATCAGAGATCACAGATGTCTGATCGATTGGAAACTAAGAATCTCGGTCTTTCATAAAAAATAATGAGTGGGTTCGAAAAGAATGACGTTCTCGGTCATTTAGAAAAATGGGGTCACATGTGAGGGGGAGTGTTGGAAAATACCAAAATGTGATCCCACGTTGAAGAATTAGAGAGAGGTTGACTAACATATATACTTGATGCCAGGCTACTCCTCCTAATACCAATTGATTTTAGAATGGATCTTCATTGGGTTTGTGTGTAGTCAACTCTACTTTATGCAGGTCTTGTTGTGTACAAATCCAATTACAAATTTATAAGGATTGACCACTAGAGTTCAAGCTTAAGTATATATAGACAATATCTAATTTAATCCGCATTTACTGGATGTATGTACAAATGACTTGTTGCATAACTAATTGTGCTTATTTCCTGCTGCTTCAGGTACTCTCGTTAATCGTTGAGGTTCTTGCTTGGTTGTGGATGCTTGTTATGATTGCCATAGAAACTAAAGTTTATGTTCGAGAATTTCGATGGTTTGTTAGATTTGGTGTCATTTATGCTTTGGTTGGAGATGCTGTCATGCTCAGTCTTGTTCTATATGTGAAGGAGCACTATAACAGGTTGATTCTTCTTGAATGCCTCCAATGATAACTTATTCTTGATGTTGAGGTTCATTACCTTTATTTTAAAACATTTGCAGCTATTATATCATCAAAGTCTTTGTTTGAGCATAGATTTTGCTTGATGTAGATATAAAATTAAGGTGCAATGGTATATTTATGTTTGGTTTAAGTTTGTGAATTGGGTTCTGTTGTTGTTTTAGATCAGTGCTTTATCATCCAGGTTAGTTGTGTTTATCTTTGTAACCTTTTGACAAACTTCATCATGTTTATTTTCTTGATGTGATCTGGCGTATGTAAATGGCTTGTTTGTTATTGCATCTTGTTAGATTCAGGAACTTAAGTCTTGCTGCTTCACATACTTTTCATTCTAAAGTAATACTTTCTATGTTTTTCTTAATTGCACCTTTTGGTTTGGGAATGCAAAATAAGATCGATGCGTTGTAAGTGTACCAAATTCCATTGTGAGTAGAAGCGGGAGAGATTGTATGGTCCTCTGTCATACATGGCATACGCATAGGGTCTTAAATAATGTAAAATAATAAAAGTTGTTAGAGTTGTATTTTTAGGGTGTTTTGTTAGTAGTCTTTTAGTAGCTTGTATTCTTGTTTGTATTTACCCTCCCATCTCTTATAAATAGAGGGAAGTATGGGATGTTTTGGAGGGGAGGAAATATCTTGAGAGAGAATTGGAAACACTTAGGAGTGTTTGGGAGACTCGAACGTCCCATACTTAGGAGTGTCTGGGAGACTCAAACGTCCCTTAGTATCATTGTATTTGTTGCGCGGCAGCGGAAGCAAAGGTCGAAAACAATAATGAAACAATAAAGATTCAAACAAACAATAAAGAAAAACACAACGAGAAATTAACGTGGTTCACTATCAACGTGATAGCTACATCCACCGGCATCGAGAATAAACTTTTCACGATAAATCGGGAGATTACAAGATGAACACGAGAAACCACAACAATGGCTCTCTAAGCTTTTTCTCTCTTAGTTTTTCTCACTTTGTGTTTTGCATTGCATCTCCTTCTAATTCTAATTACATGGGGCCTTTATATAGCATACCTCATAATAAAAAGAAATTAGGGTTAAGAAAATACAAAAAACCGTCAAATACTAAGAGTAACCGGCCAAAAACGTGCCAAGAAACCGCCATTATGCGAGCCGTGTAAAACTACGCGAGCCGCGAAACTGAGACAGAACCTACTCCGCGCCCCGCGGATTGGGACAACAGGTACTCCGCGCCCCGCGGATTGGGACAGCAGGTACTCCGCGCCCCGCGGATTGGGACAGCAGGTACTCCACGCCCCGCGGAGTTCACTCTGTTCGAGTCACCACATATTTCAACAATCTCCACCTTGACGAGAACACGTAGTCAACCACTACCTCATCAAACCATAGTGAAGCAAAACTATTCTCAAGCCAAACCCGATGCAAAGCTTAAGTATAAGCCATACATCCCGACAAGTCTCCAACCAAGACCCATCCCGATAAGTCTTCAACTAAGACCCATCACATACCCGTTTCCAAGTATAACAACTCATAACGCTCAACTAGCATCACAAGTTCACTCATAATGCTCCATCTGCATCACGAGTACACGAGGCAAGCTCCAACTTGTGGTTGTGCACACCTCCACCTGTGAGCTCCCTCATACCACCTCTAAGGGCCTATGCTAATGAATCCAACATAATAAAGAATCTACTAGGACTGTCAGATCATCCTACCTTCTTTACCTTTATCTTCATGTACGTGCATTCCGAATGAAATCTGACCACACTGTGCTTCTCTCGAACATCAAGCACCTGATCATTAAGCACACAATCGTAGTACACAAAAGCCAACCAAGGTTGATCACAAAGAACCATCACCGAGATTAAGACATAATCAAACTCAGCGAACACAACCCAAGCTTCAACCGATGTAACAAAGCACTTAATATCACTCCCGTACATAAGAAACACAACAGCTGATCCAAGCAAACCGTAGAGAGAACAAATCTCTACCTGCTAGTGCCCCCACCCAGGTTGAGTCACAAACCTACAAATGACACTTCTGGCATGCGCAAAACAAGTACACATCACAGCATACTTCAAACACCGAACCATTACTCTAGACATGTAGACCGACTTAGTCTCAAAATGAGGTGATGTAATTGAGTTAAGTAACACTACCAGTCCATACAACAGTTCCCACACTTTGCTCATACGTAAAGTCATAGCAAGCCACTGCGCCCGCTCACTATACTCTACTACGTGCTCATAAGAGGGTGGTCCAAGTGACTCCACAAAATTGGCTACCAACCTTGCCAATCCCACAAGGTTCAATGCATAACCTACCACACTTATAGCAACCAAAACAACACTCCCTTCAGCCAACCTATTAAACTTCTCGAGAACACATATAGGCTTTTCTTGAAACCCTTTAGATCGGCGGAATGTTCCCTGTACTGACTCCTTTAAACTATCCACAGAGATAAAGATAGCACCAGAAATCATAGTCAGAGAGATACCTAGGGTAGCATCAACATCATCAATCTGGGGTCGAACAGAAATGGATGAGGACTTAACCTCATACTCCACCTCAAACTCGGTACCACTATCACCATAACCAGCTGCTGCAAATATGAGATAGCACGATACCCTACTGAGCCACACCACACACATACTGGGCACCTCTAATCCCGTGTGTAAATCCCGATCGAACAAACTAATCCAGTATCTACTCAACAACCAAGTACTAGAGAGCATGCATAAGACTCTCCCTAACAAGGTCCAATTTGCTATTCCTGTAACACTGTTCTGCAATGGTGTTATCCCATAGGTATGATGCCACAAAATACCTAAAACACAGAACATAACAAATCCACAAAACGAACTATCCAAATGTAGCCAACTAACCATCTTACCATACAAGTGATCATGAGCTTCAATGGACAATTGTAAGACGATTCTCAATGGACAATTCCAGCCCTCTACTTTCACCCATATGACCATGCCTATCATAAATTGTCATCTCCTGGTGACAAGTAGAAGCACTAACTGAAGAACTAAGTAGCGTAACACCCTGAAAGACATACAGGGATTTCACCTTGACACCCTTAAGTATCAAATCCGAACCCTTTAAGAAACTTACTTCCCCATTGCTAAACTCACCCTTGAGCCCCAAATCATCTAAGGTCCAAAGCGATATCAAGTTCTTCTCCAATGCAGGAACATGCCTCACCTTAGTCAAAGTAACCCTTCTCCCATCACTAGTCCGAAGTCTCATGAAACCAATACCTACTACTTCACATGGAGTACCGTTAGCAATCGTAACTGAAGCTCCAAAACAAGACTCATAAGTATCAAATCAATCCCGACGAGGACTCATATGGAACGAACTACCAGAATCAAGAATCCAACTATCAACCAAATCACTAGACTCAACACAACTAATCAATGCTAAATCTTCCTCCGAATCATAGCTCTTGTTCTGTTTACTTTCGACTACTGTGGCCTGAGATTTATTCTTTAATTCTGGACATTTAGACCTAAAATGTCCTGGTTCCTGACAGTAATAACATATTATGGTCTTAGTGTTGCTAGACCTATCTCTACTATTGCAAGTATCCGATCTGGCACCGTTACTATTGTTAGACCCCTTTTTCTTTCTAGAATTTCTTCCCGACCTAACAACTAACCCACTGCCATAATTCTCATTATCACCTGTCGCCTTTTGACGCAACTCCCTAGTATAAAGTGCTGCCTTCACTTCTTCTTGGGTCAACGAGTCTTTGCCAACCATAAAAGACTCCACAAAGTTCTCATAACTATTCGGTAGAGAAACAAGCAATATTAACGTTGCATCCTCATCATCTATCTTAACTTCTAAATTACGCAAATCTAGTAAAATAGAATTAAGATTTTCTAGATGATCCCTTAATGGCGTACCTGACTGCATCCTGAGGCTAAACAACCGCTGTTTCAGTAGTAATTTGTTGGTTAAAGATTTTGTCATGTATAGTGACTCCAATTTTAACCATAATTCTGCGGTCGTCTCCTGATCAGCAACCTCCGTGATGATATGATCATTAAGACTTAGTAAGATGGTAGAATGAGCCTTCTCTTCCATCACTACTAACTGTTCATCAGTCCATCCGTTTCCAGATCCCGACGTAGATGCCGCACTCTTTGGGATCAACGGACGCCAAATCTGCTACTGCTTTAATAACGCCTTCATCTTAATCTGCCATAGCCCAAAGCTATTCTTTCCATTAAATTTCTCAATTCTTATTGTAGAATCTCCTATCATTGTTTCCTTCAAAAACTCTTCCTAGGATTAAACCTGAGCTCTTGATGCCAATTGTTGTGCGACAGCGGAAGCAAAGATCAAAAACAATAATGAAACAATAAAGATTCAAACAAACAATAAAGAAAAACACACCGAGAAATTAACGTGGTTCACTATCAACGTGATAGATACATCCACCGGCACCGAGAATAAACTTTTCACTATAAACCGGGAGATTACAAGATGAACACGAGAAACCACAACAATGGCTCTCCAAACTTTTTCTCTCTTAGTTTTCCTCACTTTGTGTTTTGCATTGCATCTCCTTCTAATTCTAATTACATAGGGCCTTTATATAGTATACCTCATAATAAAAGGAAATTAGGGTTAAGAAAATACAAAAAACCGTCAAATACTAAGGGTAACCGGCCAAAAACGTGCCAAGAAACCGCCATTACGCGAGCCGCGAAACTGAGACAGAACCTACTCCGTGCCCCGCGGATTGGGACATCAGGTACTCCGCGCCCCGCGGAGTTCACTCTGTTCGAGTCACCACATATTTCAACAGTATTCATTAATAAAGTCAGTTTTTGTTAATATCACGGACTGATCTGTTACATCCGCATATGGGTAGATGTAGTGTGAGCTCATGCTAAACTTCCCCTTCACACGGCAAGAAGTTCTCATTATAAGAAATGATGCATTTAATCAGAAATTAAAGGAAGTATTTGAAAGCTTAGCTCGCGTGTTTAATTGAAACTTTACTGTTTCTTGCTTTGTAATTTACCGAGGACCAGAATTGAATGATTATTCTGCCTTGGGTGGAGCTTTTTTCGGTCATGATGTAAGCTACTAGACTAAAAAGCTCATGGAAAAATAAGCAACATGTTACTGATGACCTCTCATGCTGATTTATTTTGGTTCATATAGCCGACTACATATTTTGGTTTTGAAGCTTTGGCACTATTGTTTTTGTGACTAATATTCACTCTTATCTCAAGGAGATTTGTATGAGTAAGATATGTTGTATCTGTTTGTTTAGGGATTGTTCGGAGTTCTTTTATTCGTCTACGTTCCTAGTCTGGATCCTTACTCGGGATATACTCCCATAAGGCATGAACAGATTGAAGATATCGAGTATGAGGAACTTCCTGGTCGGGAGCGAATGTCTCGAAGGGCGTGCTAACATATTCCCCAGTATGTTTTTTCATTTATAACTTACTATTGTCGTCAATTACTTTTTGCACACTAAATTTATTAATGAGTTCCATAGTGAGAAAATTTGTTATTACGCTATTTTCTTTTCATAAATTTCTTGCTATTTTTGAAAGAGATTATCTCTCACGTTCATTTATTTTGGTTCATATAGCCAACCTCCTATTATTGGGATTAAGGCTTTGCATTGTTGTGATGTATAAGAACGGTGCAATTTGAACTGTATTTAGCAAAAGTCCATAGCTGATCTAGAAATTTTTTTTATTGTTCTGTTCCCTTTGTAGCTCCAACCTAGGGTGATGTTTGGGGGGATTCAGATGTATGCAACCTTACCCTTGTTAGTAATAACACTAATAAAAAAGATTGTTTCTGATAGACCCTTAGTATTATATTTGTATATATCGATATACCGTCTAAGGCACCTCCAGTTATCAAAAGCAATCGCCCTCCTCCTGGTTGGCCTTCATCGGGGTCCATCAAGTTTCAGGATGTGGTTTTACGTTATCGACCTGAACTTCCCCCTGTCCTTCACAGTGTCTCCTTTCTAGTGCCCAAGTGACAAGGTCGGAATTGTTGGACGAACTGGAGCAGGGAAATCAAGCATGTTTAATGCATTGTTCCGTATTGTAGAACTTGAGCGCGGGATGATATCTATTGATGACTGTGATGTGGCCAAATTTGGACTTACTGATCTGCATAAAGTTCTCGGAATCATACCTCAAGCACCTGTTTTGTTTTCAGGTACGATTCATATACTCTTGGTGAATCTATCTTTGTTCACACTTTCATGTTATTCTTAAGCTATCATCTCATTATCAAAAGTTGAAATATATCTAAATATGTAGATTCTCCACATAATAGTGTTAAAATGCGAAAATGGTCGCGATTGGTAAAGGAATGATGGTGTGGTAACAAGAGTGATGTGGTTATCATAACGCTTAAATATCGGTCAAATTACAAGATATCCCTTGATACGGCCCAAAACTCGGATTTTTTTTCACTTTTACAACGCGGGAAATATCGGTTCGTTTGTTTAGAAACCTTTACAACACGGTTGATGCGATGCTGCCTTGTTTTTAAACTATGCTCCACGCTCTTCATCTAGGACTGTTAGTTAAGTCTTTTTATTCATATCTTATTTCGGCTGTTGCACACGAGGTTAAATGAAATGTTAAAATGTCAGAGGATTTCGATGAACACAATGATGCTGATCTATGGGAAGCTTTAGAGAGAGAGCCCATTTGAAGGAAGTCATCAGGAGGAATCCTTTCGGTTTGGTTGGTGTGTTATCGACTTTTTAACCTTGCAAGTTATAAGTGATAAATTTGTTAACGGACTACACAATAAGATCCCGCATAAGAGGAAAAGATTGAAAAAAATAATCTTATTATTAAAAATAATTCTCCAAATAAGCTTTAGAAAATTTTAATTCTCAAAATAAGCTTCTCCATGCTAAAACTGAGATCAGGTATGATCTCTATTATTATATGCGAACAAATAAACTGGTAAAAGAAAATCAAAATTCTTTGTCTGCTATTAGTTATCAAAATATTCTGAAGCTTATTTTGAGATTTTTTTTCCGAACTTTTAGGATTTTTTTTTGATAATAAGCTTAATTTTTTCAATTTTTTCATAAGAGGAGAGTTGACTGCTTATAAACCCGATGAGGTTCCATCCTAAACCAATTGGATTTAAAAGGAGTAACTCATCAAGTATATGTGCTAGTCAACCTCTTTCTAATTGTTTGACGCGGTGCCATGCCCTAAAATTGAGTGAACCTTCGAGTTACATTGCTAATGTAATTAGTGAATCGATGTATAGTATTCCTTTGGATAGCATTCGGGTGGGTTTTACTTATTTCAGATGAAATCTTTCCATTATCCCTAAATATTCTGTTTAAAACTCTAATTATCAATATTTATAATTTTTCTATGTCAATTAAAACTATTTAGTTTTGCTTTGCAAAGGAATCGTCTCTTTTCTTTAAAAAAAATTGCCTAGAAAAGCTGTAGAAAACCCACCTTAATTTATAAATGGATGTAAATTTAGTATCGTTTATGTCATTTTAGGAATTTTAGGCAAAATAAAAGAAATGAGTCATTTTTATAGAGGATCGATTTCGATCTTTAATGGATCTTTGGCGAGTAAAATTACAATTATAAAAGCGTCTGTCACGAATGACTTTGAATGTAATAATATATAAAAGATTAAAATCATCCAACTTCACAATTAAAAATAAATATAGTAGTTAAAGATATTCACAATAAAAATTACACATTGTAGTAATATTTGAATAGGAGCTCTTATTAGTTAACCCTAATAATGATTATAAGATCTAGACAACATTCAACTTGGCAATACTCACTCCCTTTGTCCCGATAGAATAGTAGCAAAGAGAAAGTAAGAGTTTTTTTTAAGAAAAAGGTGGATAATAATAATAAATTAAGAGAAAATATAAATTGTGTAGATGAATTAATATGGAGTTACAATGCACGGACTAAATTAAAAGAAAGTTGTGTCATTGTCTAAAAATAAAAATTATGCAAATTAAGTTGGACGGATTAAAATGATAAATAATGCAAATTGAGTGGGATGGAGGGAGTAACAACTAAGAAATACATTTTTTTCCTCTTTTCTTTTATTATTTGCTACAAGGATTAAAAAATTGTGCTTTGTAGGAAAGAGAAAAAATGTATAATTGAAATGAAAAAATGAAATATGTGAATTTAATTTAAAAAAAGAGTGATGAAGGTAAAAAATATAGCAAATTCTATTAAACAAAAATTTTTAAAAAAAATATAGCAAAATCAGTATTGGTTTCGGTAAGAAAAATATTGAATAGGGAATGTTTGTTGTCAAAAGTAAGCATTAAGCAAAAAGGTGAATAAATATGGGGACAAAAAGCAAGTTCCATTGTTAATATTCTTGACATAACTTCAAGTAAAGCATATTTATGTCTACCAAAATATAATTAATAATATCATACAACTAGTTAATTAATTAATTTATTAATTTCTTAGCATATTAATATTATATGTCTTCCATAACATAATCAAAGAATTACCCACCAATTTAACAACATTAACTGAATACTTATGATGAGTACACTTTGCATATGTACATCCACCTTTGTATTTGCTGATCTTAGAGGCCTGAAAACCCCACAAATAATTTAATTAGTCCAATAATATTACACTAATAATTTATATAATTATTAACCATTTTTATAATTTTGAAATTTAATAATACCTGGAAACATCATATGCACATCTACCATAACCTGCAATAGTTTGTCCATTATGTTAATACATAAAATTAATTCATATATATCTCCAAGAAATAAAGACAAAATCAACATTTTTTGCATTTGTTCATTACAAAATATGTAAATTTATAAAAAAAATTCATCTTTGGCTAATAGTTGCTCGTTGTAGTTGTTGGCTAATTTAATCAGTTAAAAGTATTGACTAATGCGACATTTGTATAAAGCAATTGTTATACAGATGTTTGGTAAAGATTAGTTACAGGTCAAAAAGCCAAAACCGATAAAAAGCTTCTCATAGTAGCTTTATAGTTTTGGTTTAAAAGACATCATTTTAGCTAGCCGAAAAGCTATTTACCAACACTTTCTGGTTATTTGACCAGCCAAAAAGTCAAATATAAAAATTAACAAAAAAAAAATAATGAAAAAGGTCATTTACCAAACATAACCAAAAATATACATAGCCTTGATTAAGCTATAATTGTTTAAAATAACATTAGTTTAGATTTTTTAACAAAAATGTTTAATCACCGTGATTAATTTTAATAATTTTATTGTAAGTTTCTTATACATTTATTTCATTTATACCTAGCTAATAAAAGCAATAAAAAAAGAAAGTGGTGAAGTATTTTTTTGATTACAATATAGGCTAAGGGAAAGAAAATAATAAATAAGTATCGAACCCATGACTTTTCTTGAAAAATGATACTTACTCTCTAACTGAGATCATAAAACGTTACTCAATTCTCAATCGATGAATTACTAGATAACAAAGAAGAGGAAAAATGATAGGTTGGGCTGGTAGTTGAAGCGTTTTCCTTTCATGGTTATATCAGCCTAATAATGATTTGATTCTCACCACCTAGTGAAATAACTAATAAATTTTTTTCCTTTTTATCTGTAGAAATTATCTAGCCTATTTTAAAATTATTTTTAAAAATAACAAAGACTCAAAGAGTAAAGGGAACAAGCTAATTACTTGGGTCTTTCTTAGTTAAAGTAGCAGTTCCACCAAAGTTACAAGCAATGGCATTGTTACCATTTTGTTGATAGTAAAGATTAAAGGCATATGAAGCATGAGACACCACCGTGTCGGGTTGATAACAAGACCCGCCGGGTTTGATGGGTCTACAATCCGCGTTACCGGCCCCACAAGCCCAATCAAGTGCTATTTGTAGATCAGTTTGGGATACCCATGGAAGTGCTACACACCATGTTGTACCGTCTAAAAATGTTGTGTTCCCTTCTGGTGGTGATTGGCTTATTATTGAATTTGGAATATTACTTGCTTCTGCCTTTTCTTGCATAATTATTCTTCCCATTGTGTAATCTAGTTTTATAAGATGAAACAACACAACACATAAATTATAAACATACAAATGATTAAGAGGGCGTTTAATTTAAAGAAATGTATTTTTTGGGAGTGTTTTGACCGCACTCTCTTTTATAGGTATGAGCTGCCGTCTTCTTTCTCATCCCAAACCCTGATCATAGTTTTCCTATGAGCAAGATATACTGGGTATGATGATGAAGATGATGTATTTTTCGGGATTTTAAATTTGGGTGGAAAATGAAGAGTTTTTTGTCACTTTATAAACATTTAATTTTTCTTCAAAAATAAAAGGCTTTGATTCAGGAGAAAATATTTTTCGGAATTTTAAATTTGGGTGGGAAAGAGCTTTCTGTCATTTTATAAACAATTAATTTTTCTTCAAAAATAAAAGGGTTTTCGAGATTTTAAATTTGGGTGGAAAAGAGTTTTGAATTTATCTTCAAAAATAAAAGGGTTTGATTCTAAAGGAAGTATTTTTTGGAATTTAAAATTTTGATGGAAAAGAGTTTTCGGTCACTTTGCAAACATTTTCCTCAAAAAATAGATGTAAATTAATAAATTCTTTTCATTTTTTCACCACCAATATCACCTTTATTTTTTCCAAAGAATATTTCATCAAATCAAACAAAAGAAAAAAAATCAATCATTCGGATTTTTCATTCAAAAATAGTTTATGTTTTCAAAAAAAAATATTTTCTACCAAAGCAAACACCCAATATAAAAAAGTCCCATCTACATAGGAATTTAAAAAGGATTACCTAGAAAACATGCTATAATTAGCAAAGTGAAAATGCAAAACCAAGTAGTGTTTTTCATGTGTAGATTGGAGATGTTATCTTGGATTTATGACTTCTCGGACCCGACCTGTACGGAATACTGGGTTGATAGTTATGATAATCTTGGATTGATGAGTAGCTTGTGTAAGCTACACCTTGTGAAGAAATAGATAGTTAAGATTTTGTAACTTGTAATTAGATAATGATGGGGAATGAATGCTTGATTAGTTGATTTCCTCTTTGAGTCCTCTATGAGTATAACTAGTTATTAATGAAAGGGAAAGATAAAGGGAGAAAATTGGTATAAATGCAAGATTTGAAGAATCATAAGTACGTTTCTTCTTGCACAAGTAGATTGTCTTTTTTGTTGTTTAATCTTTACTTTGAAAAATCATTTGATAGGGATGGCTAAAAGATACTCTTTAGAGAGTCTTTTGGTAAAATAGTTTATCGGGTTATTTAATAGGGTGATTAAACCATCTAATGCTAGTATTTGGTAAATTAGTTAGTTGAAACAACTTATTATTATGAATAAGTTGTTTTTGAACAAGTTGCTTCTAGTAGCGGTTTCAAAACCAGTCAATCAAATTAGTTCATAAAATAAGCTGATCAAATTAGTCACTCTAATTAACATATGTTGTCACTAGTACTGACCATTCTTGTGGATTCGACCACATATTAACACTACACTAATAACTAACGAGGAGATATTAGTAAATAATGTTGATTTGTAAAGTTAATAAATCACCCAGGTAGGATTTGATAGGGTGGGACTTTTGTGATTTTAATTTACTTTTTTTTATCTTGTTTATTTTACTATTATTCTTTTTGTTTTTTGGTAATTTACAAATCACGATGATTGGTTATAAATTTTTAAATAACTAACCCGTTGTAGTGATAAGACGTGGTGGTTATAGCTTGACCCTCCACATTGGTGTTTAATGACACTCGAAGTTGGATCAATATGGGTACGTTAGGGAAATGGTTCAATAATCAGCAAACCTACGGAGTATTATGATTGGGCCTTTCATGGGTCAAGGGTCCATAACAGACTTTTGGGCGTGGTGGTCCCTCGTAGCCAGTGTCCCTACATACTTCTCAATAGACTATTTAGACAAAGTATTTTATCTGTCTTTTTTATTTTGTATAAGTTGTAAGATATGAAATTAGTGAAAAGGAAATTAGATTGGAGATTGAGACAAAAGTAAGGGGATGATAAAAATGAATGATTAAGACAAAGATAGAGTATAATAAGTTTGTGAATGAGATTAAAAGAAGGAGAGTGAAACCATTGCCAAAAAAGAAAAGAAAGCAAAATCATTAGGGCAAACTAAAATGAAAAGAGAGAGTACATGTGGGTGTTATGCAGCTTGTCTTGTATGAGAACGCCTCATCATGAGACGAGCCCATATATGAGAGAATCTATACAATATGCTTATTTCTCTAATTCTTCTCTTTAAAATTGCAAGTGATCACTTTAAGGTTATAAATGACGCTTTAAGACTATAAAAGTGAACACTTTAAGGTTATAAGTGGTTACTTTAAAATTATAAGTGATCATTTTATGACTGAAAATGTATATTAGATTAGTCCTATAGAAAAAGTCTCACTGTGATTTGATTACTAGTTTTATGTTCTATGATAGTTCTTGAATATAATAATGAATTTTGATATTAGGAAAAATTACTGTGAATAATATAACTTTTTGTTAATTTCTCTATAATAATATCAACTATGATTAATCATGAATAATACTAACTTAAAGGGGTGATTTTCTAGAAAATCCCTAACATGTTAAAAATCTAACTATAGGTGATTATAAAACAAAAAAAAAATTGGTAAATTAGTTAATAAACTTAAGTTGATATTATTCTAGGAAAATATGTCCTAAGTTGGTATCATTCATGGTTAATCAATAGTTAGTATTATTGTGAGAATTAGCGAAAGGTCGTATGATTCACGATAATTTTTCCTTTATATTATCAACTGTTCTTGGAGTCAGAGGATGGTTGTTTTATGGGCTTTTATGAGCTATGACTGCAATTTATGGTCGGATTATGGACTCGGACTTAAATTTGAATCGATTATTTTCTATGATTTAGTTGGATTATATCATAGTCAAATTTGGATTGCACTGTCATCGGTCTCACAGTATTTGCTACAAATACATATAATCGAAATACCAAGAAAAGGAGAAACAATTTTGTGGATGAGTGATAGAAATATGAGATGTAAAGATAAATTAAAAATATAGATTAAAATTAAAAAAAGAATATAAGTTATGGCCAAAAATAAAAATATAAAAAATCTTAGCTTATAAAATATAGATCAAAATGGAAAATGTGCAAAATTCATACATATAGGAAGTAGTCCAATATTACACTAAATAACGAAATATAGTACAACTTCACATACTCCTCTTCATATCCGCTCCAATTCTCTTTAATGTAGTCCTAAGGAGACAGAGATACTTCGCATTTTCATGTTTAGGGTAACTGTGTAGTAGTCAAATTTTAACTTTTTACACAATTTAATATGTTATTTTGATAATTTATATATTGAACTATATACATCTAAAAATTAAAAAATTAATATTATGAAAGTATGCGATTAGACGATTCAAACAAGATCCCACTCAACTATATTTTTTCTTACATATTAGCCGCAATATATAATATAAACTTGAACGATAAATAACATCGTTAACCGTAATGTAGTGAGTATTTCAAAATGAAGGTTCCATAAGGTGCGGCTTATAATAATTCTGTCTCATAGCGATATTTGTGAATAAAGTGTTGATGTCGTGTATGATAGCATGAACGGGCCACCCACCGGGCCATCATCCTAGCGTTGTTGTGATTCATAATGATCATATAGGAATAGGGATGCAGCAATAGCCAATAATGGGCATATAATTAACACACATATTTGTGTGAAAACAACTTAGCCGCGTGGGCGTGGAGTACCTTGTTTAAACCATAACATAACATGTCTTTAAATTCAAACTTTGTGTCATATCATTCTCCCTTTGGTCGTACTCCATATTTACTGCTCCTAAAATAGTTCTTATATTAGATTTACTGTTACTATTTATCTTTTAAGTTTATTTTATATATTGCGGTTAATATATAAGAAAAAACATAGTCAAATGAAACCTTGTTTAAATTGTATAATACTTTCATAATATCAAATTTTTATAATTTTTAGTTAATCATAGTTTAAGATATAAATGATTAAAATTACACGTTGGATTACGTAAAAAGTGAAATGTAGTAAGTATAATGGAATGGAGAAAGTATACACTAAGGATAAATTTGAACAAATTAAGAAAAATAATAAAAGTGAAATAATAAATGTGATTTATAGAGAAATGAAAAAAAAAAGTGTAAATGAAATGAAATTTATGTGTGGATGAAAATTAACGAAATAATATATTTTCTCTGTTCCTTAAAGTTGTTCTCATTTGCATTTTAAGTTGTTTTATTTCTTATTCTTATAAGAAATCTTTCTATTTATATTACAACTTTTGGACATAATTAACCTTATTCATCCTCATTTTAATATTTTAATAATGCTTATGGTCTATATATTTTCCACTAACTTCATTTAACATTTTCATATTGCTTATGGTCTCCACAATTTCTACTAACTTTATCAAAATATTTTTTAATAGTTATGGTCTTTATATTTTTCTACGAACTTTATTATAATAGGAGTATTTTTTTTTTAATATTTATGGTCCTTATTTTTCCTCTATTAAATTTTATTATTGAATAAATTAATATATCCATTATATAAAAATTCTTTTTATTTTGAATTTTCTTGAAGGTTCCTTGTGAGAATAATTTTAAGAAACAAAGTTTCTAAAAAATTTTTAAAAATTAAATAAATATTATACAACTAATCATAGCAAAATTGATATAATTGCCATTTTTACCAATAGAGTTCTTTAATTACTCCTATTGGTACTTCACTACGCTACTAGGAGTTAATGATAAAACCATCATTTCAGTATTTCAGTTCTTTAGACATAACAAACATATTACTTTTTGGCATTGTTTGGTGGAGTAAATAGTACTTTTCCTTTGTTCTTATTTGGTGTTCTCATTTCAAAGTATATGTTGGAGGTTTAATATCAATCAATGTATTTCATGGACAATTAAAAAAAATAAGAAATTTATAATAAAATTCTATATTATCGGTCAATTAATAAGATTTTACATAAATATATGTTAATGTGTAGATTTTTTTAAAAATTATGTACAAGTTTTTCTTCTTAAAGCTTGATTATATTAAGGGTAAATATTTAAAGAAAAAATAAAAGTCAAACTATACAAATAAAAGTATAAGTGAATTTAAAAGGGAAGATGGAAGATAAATCAGTCCGTTTTGTATGAGACTGTCTCACAGTGGGACGATCTCAAAACAAGAAGCTCATAAGTTAAAATTTTTATTGTTGAGCTATTTGACCCAAATATAAAGCATGTCTTACGGTGAAACCATCTTATATAAGAATTTGTGAAGATAAATATAATGGCATGAGAAGATGAACAAAATGGAAGATCATCAACTTTATTTTTGGGTGAGAAGGGAGGGAAGTATTTGTCCTCCATCCCAATAGGATAAAAATATTATCCCAAAAATAAAAGGACTAATTTTTTTCTTTCTACTTTTCAATCACTTTACAATTATTTCTTACATTTAACAATAATATTTTAATTTTTTAGTCCAAAAACCTTATTTTTTTAGTTTAACTTTTATTTACCCTACAAATATTTAATCTCTCCTCATGAAAACATCAAATGAAAACAACTTTGTTTCTAGCTTTCACAAATTCTTACTTGAGATCGTCTTTATAAAAGATGCGGCTCAAATTGGTCAGCTCATTATTCCAAAAATAAAACAACTACCAAAAAAGCGCACAATGTATAATGCTATTTGGAGTTGGTGTTATAACCTATTAGAGTTGGTAATATAACCTATTAAAGTTGGTACTAATACCAACTTTAATAGGTTATAACACCAACTCCAAATACCAACTTTAATAGGTTATGATAACAACTTCAATAGGTTATAATACCAACTCCAAATAGGGTCAAACACACGCGTCAGTTTTTAGATTTTTCCTTTTTTAAAAAAAAATTATTGGGCCTGAGCCTGAAGAGTCGACACTTTTGATTTGTTCGGTGTTTTTTTTTGTTTATAATAGAGTCAATCTTAATACTCATTATCTTATTTATTTTAATTGTTTTATATACTTTTTTCAATTTATTAAATGCATTTTATATCCTAAAGAGGGTCATGAAACTTAATAGGAGTAGCGGTAAATTTTTTTTAATGAGTGGGATAATATTGATTTTCACAAATTTTTGGGAGATACGGTCTCTTTGAGAGAGAAATCGTCTCTAATTGAACTGGTCCATTATATATTTTTTAAAATTTTGTAAGGAATTAAAAATAATGCAAGTAGACATTTAAGTTATTGAAAGTAGATATTAAGGATACGGTAAGTAAGCATTAAGAATAATGTAAGTAGACATTAAGAATAAGATAAGTAGACACTAATCTTTAATGAGTTAGGCTTGAGATACGTCTTTCAAAGAGACAGTCTCTCAAGAGACTAGCTGATTGATTTTTTAACCATCATATGGTCCAAACCAAAGTATCCTAAAATGAGAATATATTGATATGTTATACTAGTATAGTAATTTGTGCATTGCACATATTTATTAGTATGGACTATATAAAAATATAACATTAAAGTATAATGTAAATATATATTATTTTGATTAAATTTATCGAATGCATGATTTGTTAAAGCAAAAATTAAAAATAATGTATTTGAAAATTCTTTATCGATGCATCAATTTCTCATTCAATTGAATGTATCAAATTCTAGGTTAGACATATAGAATTACTACAATAATTATATAAATACTTTACCTAATTCAGCTCAAATTTTTAAAAATTATATTTCTCATTTAATTAATATTATGCACTAAAATAATTATATTTTTCAAGACCCCTTAACGATGATATTTATCATTTTCTAATATTTTTATTAGTACGTATGTCATGGTTATTAAAATCACGATTCTAATCTACGATTTTACGATTTTATGATCCAACAATAAACGAGCGATTCGAATCGTAGGTAAAATCGTAACGATTCTACGATTTTACGATTTGTTCTGCAAATTTATTCTTAATTTTTTTAAATTTTTCTCATGTACCAATTTTTCTTACAAGTTAACGATCCGTTATCTTAATTATTAAAAAGTAAATTCCTTTATCGATATGGAGATAAAAACTAATTATTAAATATTTTTTTAATTTCATTCTTAAAAATGAAGTGAATGAAACTTTAAATAATAAACTTTAACTTTTAAGGTGATAAAGATAATAAATTTAAGTTTATCGTAGAATTTTCTACGAATCGATTCAACCAATTTGATTCTATAGGTTTGAACGATTCCAAATAGAATCCCAATTTTAACATCTTTGACGCATGTATAATTTCACCTACTTAGTCTATATACGCACAACGCTATATTTGCTTCTTCATTAGCTTCATAGCTTGTACTATTCGCTCTTCACTATAGTACTTCTAACTTAGGAGTATTTTCTAACTCTTAATTACTATAATTCAGCATATAAATAAATAAAATAACACATTAGATTGTATAAAAAATCAAATATAACAAGTATAATAAAATGGAGGAAGTATATTCTAAGTCTAAGAATGATGCACGATATACATACAATCAATTTTGTATAAAATTTTTCCCCATAAGATAAGTCTATATAATTACCGGTTATTCTATTTTATAGATTCATCTATACAATTACAAGCAATTGGTTTAAAACTCTAAATCATATACTATCATATACTCTAATTATATATCATATACAGAATGCTAAAAGTCAACAAAATTTACCCACATTTAAAAAACATTTGTCTTACTTACAGACACACATCATAAATACCCTCTCACCCTTAAGTCCCAACTACCATTTCCCTTGTTCTTTTCTCTTTTTCTCTCTCTAGTCTGCCCTCTGCTTTCTCTCTCTATATCACAAACAACCAAAATCCCAACATCAAATAACATTCAATCGTTCATTTATATCCATCCCTGCATGAATCAAATTCAAAATCAATATCAAGATCAAAATCCGCCATTAATCCATCTCTACCAAGAACAACAATATAATGCTACAACAATTCCCTAAATATTCATCATCCGACGACACAGAATCAACCAGTAACAGTTCATATTCAAATTCAATGACGTATTCCAGTTACGAACTCCAATCGCCAGAAAACTTCTCCCTCTTAAAACCACACAGATCTTCCGATTCAGCTTTTGAATCCATTATTTCCGCCTCTAACGCCGTTAACAATCGTCCGTTAAGTTTAACTGATTTCAAATTGATTAAACGGATCGGCGCCGGCGATATTAGTACGGTGTATTTGTGTCGGCTTAAATGCGATGAGTCGTGTGAGTACGCCATGAAAGTAGTGGATCGAGAAGCTCTGGCGGTTAAGAAAAAGACGCACAGGGCTGAAATGGAGAAAAAGATACTTAAATTGCTTGATCATCCATTTTTGCCAAGTTTGTATACGCATTTTGATGCTTCGCAGTTTTCTTGTATTGTTATGGAGTATTGTTCTAATGGTGACTTGCATTCACTTCGTCATAATTTACCTTCTAGAAGATTTTCTCTCTCCTCCGCCAGGTATCTTATCTTTTTCAGCTTTCATTTTCGCGCTTGTTTCAATCTAGTTTGGAGGTATAATTAGTGCAAGTACACAAAATTTTCCAAGAATATATTCGACTTTTCATTCAAATTCAAATTATATTTTCATTGGTTCAAAAGCCTCAAAGTTATACTCATCATTCGCCGCGAGTTTGCTGCTCACAAAGATTAAAGAGTAGTTTAATTATTGGAGGTATGATACACCCAAAATGCTTGCTACATTGTGATTATTGACATTAATCACCGTTTAAGCTTATTTTACATTTTGACTAATGTGTACGGAAAAATATAGTCAATTAAGATCTTGTTTGAATCATCTAATTGTATATTTTCATAATATTAAATTTTTTATAATTTTTAGATGTATATAGTTTAATATATAAACATAATAACTAATAACTTATTGAATTGCTTAAATGGTTAAATTCAACAAGTATAGTGAATAAATGAAGTATTTTATGTTAATTGATTTTTTTTATAAGACTTAAGGATAAAAAATCTCGTACACGCAATAGAAGAGAATTTATCTGTTTTTATCATAGTGATGTAAGATAAAGCATATATTAGGCCATTATAATAAAATATGGCATATAAAATTACATGTGTATTTTTTTTTTCTCTATAAAAGATGGAGAGTTATTATACTATTTTTTTTATTTTGTTTCACGCAATTTGCATTAATTTTTATTTTAGTTGGTTATTCATATTTTCTATAATTTTTTTGTTGGAAATGAGCCCATTACTTCTTTAATCCAAACTACATATTTAAATCATTTTAATATCATTTATATAATTTATTACTTTGTTCATTTAAAAACTACTCCTATTATTTTACTAACTATTATGCAATAATTTTCTCACAATTGATTGATTAGTTAGAAGTAGTATCATAGGTTTTTTGCAATGATATGTGTTATAATTTGAAGTGGTGTTACATTATGCACTTCAATAATTTAGGAATTATGAATAACTTTTTGAGGGATACATTTGTTATAATAAATAATTCTTTTATAGAATATAAAGCTGCAAATTGCAGGTTAATTATTAATTAGAAATGAATTAGTTTTTGGGAAGTTGCAAAAGGGACAGAGATATTTCAGGAGTCATTAGTCAATGTCTGGGGATGAGATGAGGATATATTTGTGTTTGTTAGTAAAAAAATTTCTTAAGGTTTGATTGTTTTTTATGGAGACAAGGGGATTCAGATATTGTTCATATGTTAATGCATTGTCTGCTAGTTTTGGCAATATCCTGGTAGAAAAATGATGAAGCTTTTTTCTTCTTTTATCATGTTAAAAAAATCAATTTAGGATTAGATAACTGATCAAAGAAAGATTTACTCAGATTTTGATCCTGGGATTTGCTTGTTTTGGGTTTTGCTCTTTCTTTCTTTTCATCAACTAGTACTGCTTTTCTACTTTTTTCATGTAAGTTTTGAAAGAAAATAAATTACAAAATCTTCGAATTCTTTTTTTGTGGAAGCATGAAATTAACTTGGAAAGTAATATTTTTTTTCTTAGGTTTTTTAACCTATGCACATTATGCATATATGTAGATTACAAAATAGGAAAATTTTTAAAGTCAAATTACTATAATCTCTAAAGGTTTACTACTATTGTCAATATTAGAGAATATTCTAAATCCTATTTCAGCAAATTTATCTATTTTGTAAATTAATTCAAATGCATAGGTTAGAAAAACCCTTTTATATAAGTAAGTAGTTAAAGTTTAAAAATATTACTCTCTCGGTTTTTTTTGTTCTTCGCGCTTACTTTTTGTACAGTTTTTAATGTAAATTTTATGCCTTAATATCTCTAAATACGCATCATAAAAAATTATAAAAAATATATAATAAAAAAGTATATATTAAGACGAATCTAACGAGCTCTCACATGGATATATTTTATCATTAATAGATGTCTTAAAAATCTTAATCAAATTTCTCACTCCAAAATAGAATATTCTAAACGGGAAAAACATTAGGATACGAGACTAAAATTTTAATCACCAAATATTAGGATTTTAATGCAAATTGCAGAAATGATGTACATAATACTTTTTCACCAAATATTTTTACATTTTAACTTTTTATATATGGCTTTATTAGGCTTTAAATGTTGTGGAGTATAAATTTTTTTTTTCTTTTGACACATTTTATACTTATTTGAATTTGATTAATGGATGCTTGTTTCTAAGTTCTAATTAAAGCTATTAAGAGAAAAGCTAGTGATAGGTTGTTTTAGCATTAAATGATTTACAATAGTAAGGCTGCTATTCGTAAATATAAAGAACGAGTGTTACATAATAATCGATTATAATGAACAGAAAGGAGTCAGGAGTGGTAGTAGTAAAGTAAATGTAGTAAATTTTGGAGGTATTATTTTCAGTAAAGTAAGAACAATTAAAGTATATGTACGTTACATTCCAAAAAAATAAATATGTAAAAATACTTTTTTTTTTGAAAAATAAAATAAATTAATTATTTTCCTTTTTTAAATGTATTTCTTTTCCTTAAACAAGCTTTTTGTAAGGTATAGTATTTTGCACAAAAGTTAGAAATTATAAAACTCTTTAAATTGTGTAGATATTTAAAAAAGAGAATTGGAATGTATAGATAAGAATAAATGAAAATAAGTGAAATATTTTTATAAAAGAAATTTGTTGCAAAGTAGAGCTAGACTGTTAAAAAATAAAAGTGCGACAATCTTTTAAAGACAATTTAGTCCACTTATTTTACATCATTTTGAATTATAATGCAATAGTTTTTTCATCTAAATAATACAAAATGAATTATTATGCTCCCATTTGATTAGAAACTATTTTAAAAACATCAATTATATAACTTAAAATTACATCAAATTTAACATTCATCATCAAATATTACATTAACATAAGTTATTATTTCAATTAATGAACACTTCCAAAACATTTGTTTGCATATGCCTTTTTATAAGATAAAACTTTTTCCTTTTTATTAATTATTTTCATTACTTTACCATTTGATCCCCACAGATACCTTTTACCAAAATAAGGCTCTAACAATGATAAATAACCATTACTGTTTTTGGTTTAAAGTAGTAGAATAATACTCCGTACGTATTCATAAATGTTACCCCGATTAAGGGCGACATTATGTATCTATCCAATTTTTTTATTTTGGCTTCATAAAAGTTTTAGGTGATGTTGGAACTGTCGGTATTTTGTTTGTTGCTTTGGATTTGGAAAGATTGGGATATTCTCTAGTCGTTATTGCTTTGGGCTTAATTCATACACACAACTAATAAATATTTAAATAAGTATAATTTTTCAAATGAGATAATCTTACAGTTGATTATTTTTATTAGATTGACTAATTATACACTTAAAATCTTAAAATGATTAATTAAAGAAATAAACTAATTATATTGATTTCTTTCATGATTAGATGATCTCATATAAGATTTACTTGTGTGAGGCAAAATTAATGTGAAAGAGAAAAAACTTAAATTTTAGTGGATTTTTTTTGAATGAGAAATATTTTAATGACTACAATATACTTATTCCAAAGTTATGAATTTGATGCGTGCTATTTACTTCATATGCCAAGATTATACAAACCGATTATAAGGCGCAGCATGTTTTGTGTTGAACTTAATATTATATCTGATTATTTTAATATGCAAAACCCGTGAATATTCAATTTTAGGTTATTTAGTGTTTTAATTTAATAAAAAAATTATAATATATTTTTTTACTTATACAAACAAAGCTTTATTGCGCAATCAATGCAAAATCATGTATTAAAATGTTTATATCTAGAGTTGTTTATAAGTAAGATTTATAAAAAATAATATTATAAAATCAGTGACAACACAAATAAAATAAGATATTACATAACTAAATTTTACCTTGTATAATATAATAAACATATCATAAAAGAAATATCATAAAATAATAAATAATCCAACATTTGATTTTAGTGCAAGTAAAATAGAACCAAGAAAGTATATATAATTTGTACTTCTATTAGTTGGAGTGTCTCATATTAAAATCGTCTTATACGACAATTTGTATAAATCACGTGAGAAGTATAGTTAGATGATGGGAGTCGAGTAGACGAGGATGCTACTGCTAAGTGGTAAGTGCTAACAGTGTTTAATGTGTGAATCAGGTTTTACGCTGCAGAAGTATTGGTTGCTTTGGAATATCTCCACATGCTAGGTATCATCTACAGAGATTTAAAGCCTGAAAACGTTTTAGTTAGATCAGACGGTCATATCATGCTCTCTGATTTCGACCTCTCCTTATGTTCTGATTCAATCCCAGCCGTCCATTCTCCTCATTTTTCATCCCCTACAACGACTCCTCCTTTACATAATAATAATAATAATAATAATAATCTCAACAAAACCAAAAATAGAAAAACTCCATTATCAAATTGCCTCCCTTATAACCGTCTTTTCCGGTCTAAAAAAATACAAACACTAATCGGTTCAGGTAGCCGGTTATTCGTTGCTGAACCGGTGACTGCTAGATCATGTTCTTTTGTTGGGACCCACGAGTATATCGCTCCTGAAGTAGCTTCTGGAAACTCCCATGGAAATGCTGTTGATTGGTGGGCATTTGGGATATTCATGTACGAGATGATTTATGGAAGGACTCCATTTGCGGGTGCATCTAATACTGCTACACTGCGAAACATCTTAAAGAAACCCTTGACATTCCCTACACATACACCTTCAACCACGTGCGAAGCACACGCTCGGGATCTCATTTCACAGTTACTAAAAAAAGACCCGGCAATACGTCTCGGGTCAAGTCGTGGAGCTGCAGATGTTAAGACCCACCCTTTTTTTAAAGGGTTGAATTTCGCGCTTGTGAGGTCATTGACGCCGCCTACGACGTCGTTTAAGGAATCATCAAGGCAGGAATCAGCGGTTTATGATTATTTTTAAAGCAAGGGGTAAGATTGTCGCCACGTGGCGATGTCGGTCCCGCTGTCCAAGGGGACAGTGACAGTTTGGTGGGGACAGTTTTATATTCGAGCTGTCTATTTTAATGGAGGAGAGAGAATTAAAAAATTCAAGTTCTCATCTTCATTTTATTTATCTTTTATTTTTGGAATTAAAAAATGGTAATTAAATGGAGTTGGAGCCTTGTAGGGTTATTAGTAAGGAGTAATTAAGAATTAAGATGTACTAAGTATAGTCCGACGTCAGGCATTACGTGATGACGTGAGTACGTAATTAATTAAAGTAGATTACCATCATGATTTTCTGGTAATAGTTTTAGGGTCTAGGAATTAATTAGTGTAGGTCGAAATAGGAAGACATTTTTGCACCTTTGATTTACAATCTGTACTCCCTCTCTTTCATGGTGTTTATTTCAAGGTGTTAGTTACGTAATTCTCTCTTCTACTGAATTTATTATATTTTAATATTTATGTAATTTAATCTCTTATTTTGATTATTAGTATATTAAATTTTTTTTATATTTAAATTTATAAAAAAGTAATATTATTAAAGTATGTGATTAGTCGATTTAAATAAGATTTCAATTAACTATATTTTTTCTTTACACATTAGTCACAATATATAAAATGAACTTAAACAATAAATAGTATCAAAAATAGTAATATAGCGATTATTTCAGAACAAATAAGGTATTTTGTTTTGCTTTTGTTGGTTAGTCGATGGAATTAGTGTTTGATGATGGAACATAATCCGTAGCTAATTTGACGACGAAATTCTACTAAATTTCTACTCCAGTCCTTAGGTAATTCAGCTATGAATTGAATTTGTCACTATTTTTGCGCTCTTTTGTACAGAATGTAAAACACCAAATTAGTTAGTGACTGTCAAATAGAGTACTATTTTTCCTTTTATTAAAAGCTAAATTCCGGTCAAAATGTTATCATGTAAAAGAGAAAGTACTTGCTATTTGGAAAAAAGGTATTACTTATTTCGTTTATTATATTTGCTATATTTGATTTTTTTGCAATTAAGTGTGTTATTTTGATCATTTATATATATATATATATATATATATATATATATATATATATATATATATATTCTATTTTACATAACTACAAGTTATGTCATAAGGCATAGGTTAAGAACATTAATTACCTCATTCAAACTATTTCATTTAGGGCATGCTTGAATTTGTGTAAATATTTAAGGTGAAATAAAGTCAAACTAATAAAATGAAAGCAAATAGAAATTCATTTAAAGTAGCTGAGATAGTTTTAAAGAAGGTAAAATGAACATGAAATAAAAATAATAAAGGAAAAAAAAGATAATTTCTTCTATTATGGAGGTAATACATTACCGCAGCCTCCTCTAGAATAAATATTTAACCCACAAAATTAATTGTTCCCTTCATTTTTCATTACTTTGCAACCATTCTACCACCTCTACAATAATTAAATTTCACTAATTTCTCATTTATCAACTTTATTTTTTTACTTTGACTTTTTTCACCTCTTTAAATATTTACACCCTATCCAAACATGCCCTTAATAGTACTTCGTATTTTTTTAAATATGCTCTTGGACATAATGATAATGAGGTAATTAATGACTCTTATAAAAGTATTAGGCGATTCAAATAAAATCTCACTTCTCATCTGATTATATTTTGACTTACCCATTAACTAAAATATATAAAATAAACTTAAATAATAAATAATACAATTATAATAATATAGTGAATTTTAGAACACAGAATGTATAACTTCTAAGTAATGATGGTCATAAAACAATACAAACGTTTTTCAATCATTGATTTTATGTGTTTATCATATTGAAGTAATTCCTTAATTTATTTCCTTTAAAAAAAATAAATTAATTCTTTTATTTCAAATTACTTACAATGTTTATCTTTTCACGTATTTAATGTATTAATTTTACCCTAAATATCTTTGATTATGTATAATAATAATAAAATATAAAAAATATATTTATATAATCCTTGCATTAATACGAATTCAATAAGATTTTATTTAACTATATTTTAACTTATAGAAATATATCAAAAACTAAACACAAATTAATAGAAAAATGAATAGTCTTACATCTCTTGTGAAACTGAGAAAGTATAAATATAAAATGAGAAAGAGATCTTCCTGGAAATTGATCACGTTGAAATAACAATGTGTTGTAAATATAAAAATGTTATTTATTTCATGACTCTTATCTCACTTGAATAATAAGTATTATTTTTCAAGAAATATTTAGGTTTAGCCGGTCTTTTTAGAGACTGTTTCTTTGAAAGACATCTCTTTGGCTCATCCTATTAAATTTTAAGGTTCACTTACAGTATCTTTAATGTTTATTTACATTATCATTAATGCTTACTTACAATATATTAAATGCCTACCGAGAAATTTACTCTATATTTTCTTTTGAATCAGTCCAATAAGAGATCGGTCTTTTAAAAAGACCATATCTTATAAAAATTTGTATTTTAAATTTGATTTTCACTTAAGTCTCTCTTCTCAGAAAAAAATAATACTCTTAAAAATTACTATACGCTCTTTAATTTTTAAAATTTACTACCGAAAGTGATAAATAAGTCAAGTCACATAGTAAGTTCCAAGAAGCAAGAGGGGCGTGAAAGAAGGGCAGCAGCAGCACAGACAATGGAGGACCAATCATGTGGTAGTTTGGAATAGTGTGGGGCATAACCTTAGCAATCCTTAAACATGAATAGACCTTTTATTTCTTCATGTTTCTTTTCATTTAATTATTATGGACTTTATTATTTTATTTCAACATAAAGAATCCTTCTTCATTAGTTTTTGCTAAACTGTTAGTTCATGTCGGACGATCTTCATCATTTATGAGGAGCAAACTCATTACATAGTCAAGATGGAAGTTATTTGAACAAAATTAATAATAATATATATAATGTATGTTTCGTATTTATTAATGACGGAAATATATTAAATATATATAGTATGTTCAAATCACATATGTGTAGATTAATTTAATCTCGTAAGGGTTCTCCTAACTTTCATCTTTGATGACCCAAAGCCTCTATTTTACAACTATAGGACATACAAAAGGGGAAATTGCTTTGGAAATGAGAAAGTCACGTAATATTTAAAAGTAAATTTATAATATATATTAATAAACTTGTACCATCTCCATCAAGTTGGAGCGTAGAGATCACGAATGTCTAAATTGTGAAATATAGTCAAAAAGTGTGTATGGCCAAGAGCTTTCCAACTTATCATGAGTTGACTCATGTGAAAGTATCTCCTTAAAATACATCGCATAGGAAGGAAATGTCAACTTCAATGTGCTTTGTACACTCATATAACATAGAATTCTAACTATAGTACATGTTCATAGCACCTGATTATATGAATCTATTATTTTTAAATATAAGTTTAATATCCAAGGCGATTCGAATTAGGATTATAAACTACTAGTATCGAAATCAAATAATACATCACGTAGGAATAATACATCTCTCAAAGTATAAAAAAAAAAAAAAAAAAAAAAAAAAAAAAAAAAAAAAAAAAAAAAACTAAATTTTTCTTTGCCAAAAGAATAGAGAGTACTTCTTACTTGAGGAATGTTTGACCATTTATATTTCGGCACTAAATTATTGCATGAGCAGCTTCAAAAAGTCTACTTCTATATCATATAAGAAGATATGGAAATGAAATCCACAAGCTTACTTCCTCCCTTCTAAGAGATTACACCATCAATATTTGATGCAAATATTAAGAAATTAATAGAATCAGTAAATTATAAGAGTAGGATTAAAAGTGATTGAAATTAAGAAAAGATGTGTGGATATATAAATTAAATAAATTAGTGTGAGCTAAAGGTGTTTATTCGTGTAATCGGTCGAGTTTGAGTCGGTTTAAAGTAGAGTCTTGTGTACATGTTGCCCTGTACATAAATACATGATTACAAATTCATTTTGAAGTCGAATAATCGGATTTAATTATAAGGTCGTATAAATATCAAATCATCGGGTCTATTTTTTAAACATCTCTAATGTAAACACTACCTAAAATATAAATATTATAAAATTAAGTAGACAAACAAAAAAGGGAAAGTATAATAATCTATTAAACTTTAGAGTAAAACCTTGGGTGATGTGTCATACATAAGAATATACTCCTATGTTGTCCAAATCCAGCAAATTAATGGGACTAGACCAAAACCCAGCAAACAAAAAGTTGGTATTATAGGTCCGGTCCAATTATTTTCTATGATGTAAACCACGTTTGAATAGTGTTTGGTTAAGGTTCTATAAAGCAGGCTAAAAACTCAAAATAAAATATCAGTTTGTTAAACAAGTCAATATTTTCTTTTATGGGTATAATTTGTCGTTTTTCATTACTCCATAGACTCTGATCATAGTTTCTATAATCGAAATATATTGAATATGATGATGATGATGTCAAACAAACCAATATCCAACAACCAACATGTAACAATCAACGACCAACTACCATAGTAGATAATGTCAAACAAGTTAACATCCTCCTTTACGAGTACGGTTTGACATCTTTCATCTCTTTTCAGACTTTGATAAATAATTTCTATGAGCGGAATATATTAAATTTGATAATGTTAAATTAGGCTGGACTTATTGTGAATGCCAGCATATTAACGGGGGGATACAAGTGCACACACTTCATAAGCCAAGGAGACATATACCATCCCAAAACCATATGGCAATGGAAAGAAGGTCTCTAATAGCTTATAAAGTGTGCACACCATTTTCAATTTATCGATGTGGGATAACTCATCCCAACAGATAATGATTTTCAATTTATCGATGTGGGATAACTCATCCCAACAGATAATGATAATAACGAAAATGTTAAATAAGCCGACAAATAAACAATCCACAACCAACCAATAATCAATGATAAATTATTCATCAAAACCTAGAAAAGCATTTGAAAGACGACTAAAGAGTCTTAGAAAAATGAGCAGATGGAAATGGACCACGTTGAACAAACACTCACAATTTTTTAAGGAGTTGTTACAATTAACTAGTAAAAATGCACACATAATATATATAATGTAGCAAACTCATTAAAGTAGAAGATAAAACTAATTACGATTTACAAATGGAAAGAACAGCAAAAGCAGATGGATCATCCCTAATATTTCTGGGAACCGGATGCTCAACCGGGTTGCCAAGTCCAAGGTGCTTAATTCACCCATCGGATCCTCCTTGCCCCGTTTGTTCTTACTCTTTAAAACTACCTCCCCAACACAATCCTAATTACAGGTTAGTTTATCGTCTTTATTTTTTTTACACAAGAGCTGTTTAGGCTAGAAGTATAAATACATCCAAGAATGAATTCTCGATGTTAGTTGAGATAATAAGTGGGTTGAATATTAATGATTCGATTTAAAAGAGTTTTTAGTCAAATGATTCGGCTTATGGTCTAGGTTTACCTGAACATAGATTATTCTTCCAAGATGTAATATATGTTGGAAATACTTTATATGTGATGAAAATTTCACATCACTAAAATAGTGGGTTGTGAACTTGTATATAATGTCTAGTGGTTGATTCTCTTAATACCATAAATTTTGGGAAAGAGTGAACCTCATCAAGTGTGTATGCAAGTCAACGCTCATTTATCTGTGAGTTTGTGGACTAGAATCCAAAAAATAATTATATGACGAACTGTCAAGACTAACAACACATAATATCCTCCTTATACCTGAAACAAGGGATGGCTAAATATTTGGTTGAGATAAGAGGTATATTAATGAGATTCAAATTCCACGGTTTTGTCGCGTTGACTTATTTGACTTATTGATCATATGTACAAGTATTTTTCTATATTTTTCAATTGTATTATTTACTTTTTCAGATTTTATGTACGTATTCAATTATTAATGTCTTTAATTATGCAAATCACAAAATTAAGAAACTAAAATTTAGTAAACTTTGGCATGATCAGATTATTCAAACATTATCTCGTATGACTATATTTTAACTTATAAATTAACAACAATAAGTAAATCAATCTGATTGATGAATAGTGTCGAAGTCAACAGGAGTGAAACTAAAAAAAAGGAGAAAGTATATTGTTATTGACAATAGTGTTATGGTGTAGGTGTAATACATCTTTGCTCATAGATTATCTCGTGGCTAATGATGAACACAAATATATTTTGATTGATGCGGGCAAGACATTTAGAGAGCAAGTTCTTCGATGGTTCACATTCCACAAAATTCCTCGTCTTGATTCTGTGAGATTATATATTCTTCATAAATTGTTGTATGAGACAGTTTTATCGAAAGATATGTCTTATACATAATTAAATAGTCCATCTAATATATATTATGAGATATGGGCTTCTATTTAAGTCTTCTCACTGAAAGACGATCTCTTACAAGATTATATATCCTTTACTTTTTCTTTGCCACCAAAAACTAGTGGTGGAATTTATAACCTGAATTTGTTGGACAAACTTTACAAAATTTGTTTGTTGTTCCTTTTGTCTATTGTGACTGATTTTGGGATACGTTAGAGAATCCCTACAAATAAGAGGATAGTATTAATCTAGTTGTGAGTGGTGAAAATTAAACCTCTAATACTGTAAAAGGCTTTTCGAAAACTATACATAATGATTACCTTCTACACCATAAAATGGTAAACATATTTAATAAGGAAAATTTTATTCTAAAGATCTTACATTTTTGTGATCATTCCAATCTTTCATTTATCTAAAGATCTAACCTTTGTTTGAAATTTTCTTCTAAAGATCCGAACTGTCATTTATTCATTAAAAATTCAATTTTGTATGATTTTTTTTTTCTTCCAAAAATCTAAATGATGTCTTACTTGTTAAGCCATGTTGATTTTTTTTTGTAGGGTTGGAATTAGGGTTTTCAGGTGGGAAGGGAAGGGGCATGGGAAAGAAGCATAATCTATTTAACAAATATGAGATCATTTACACATTTAGAAAAATAAGTCATGCAAAGGTCATATTTATAAATGGTAAATGAAAGATTAGACCTCTAAAAAAAACATGCAGAAATCGAATCTTTAAACTTTAAAGATAAGACTTTTATAATTAAATTTCACTTTTTATAATTGCAGATACTGTTGACGCATGATCATGCTGATGCAGTACTTGGTCTTTCTGATTTACATTGTGTGAGACCGCTTGACTCCAATGGAGATGTTAATCCCATTTCAGTCTATGCCACTCAAGAATGTTGTGATAGGTATGGATATTTGTTACTGATACTCCATTTCTCAAATGTCATGAAATTCTATAGCTTAATTTACTCTCATATCATAGAGATAAGATTGTATACATCCGACTTTTTTAGCAGTAAATCATAAAAAATCACTTTGGTATCAGAGGGCCAAAGTTGTATACGTTTGACCCTTTTGAACTATACATAGGCAAGAGCCTCTTAGCATTAGAGTAATGATTGTTGTCGACGCAGTGTTGCTACTTCATGTTTGATTTCAACATCCCACCTTCTTAAATCTTACCATTAACTTGTGTTAGTATTCCCTTGTCCTTCTGGGATACCATTATTTGACTTAGAAAGTTATCGCATATTTAAGTCAAATGGTGCTATTTCAGATGGATTGTGACAGTATTCTAAATATGTTAAAGTGTCTATTATTATTCATATACACATCGATAAAAAAAGGAATACGTCACTTAATAAATTTGAGTTATTTATTTTACTATCAAGTGGTATTAAGCGTGAGAAGATGCTAATTTTATGTAGTGGTAGGTAATCTATTTCTACTTTGTAACAGTGTTGTGTTAAAATTTCCTCATCTATCCAAGAAAGTGCATAAGCACCATGAAGATATAGGACAAGTAACCCAAGTAGATTGGAGAATAATCCAAAACGATTGTCATAAACCTTTCATTGCTTCAGGCCTACAAGTTTGTCCTTTACCAGTAAGTTCTTTTAGCCATCAATTTATTACTCTTCTTTTTATTATTTTTCTAGATTAATACCAGGTTGATGACTACGACTTTTTTTATACTCGTTTGATTTTGCTCTCTCCCTCTGATAGAGTATATAACATATACGAGTGCTTTAATCATCAATTTTAGTTTTTGGTTAAGTTATTCTCTTGACATGGTATCAAAAGTCAACATGATAAGAGTTCACGACTTCACAGGTTCAATTCTAGTCCCCTACCCGTTTTTGCCCTCCTTTTTTTTGTTGTGACAAACGCAAATTAAAAATATAAACATGATACAAAATAACGCACAATAATTCTAGACTAATAACAGAATCAGTCAAGCAGATATAACTAATATTATATATATATATATATATATATATATATATATATATATATATATATATATATATATATATATATATATATATATTATGATTGATAACCAAACAAAAATGGACAGGTGATGCACGGTGAAGATTATGTCGCACTTGGATTTTTATTTGGTGATAAATGTAAAGTTGCATATGTCTCTGATGTTTCACGATTTCCTTCCACCACAGAATACAGTAAGCATTTTCCATGCTTTAATTAATTTGTGTGTACTAGCATTAGTCTTTTTTTTTTTCTTTTGTTCTTTTTGTTGCAAATAATTTTATATGCTAATAAAGTCATTAACTCATAATATATACATGCTTATTGAAATCATGATGAAATATTGAAAGATTTTGATATCTCGCTTATAGAAGTTATAATTAGGGTCTGACATAGTGTTTTGCATAGTAGCGGATGATGTTAGAGTATATAACATACCTTGAGGTCTCAACCATCAACTTAAGCTTTTGGTTGAGTTGGTTCCTTGACATGGTATCAGAGCCAACATGACAAGAGGTTTCAAATCTCAACCACCCTTCATTTAAAGTGGAACATTCAGCACCTATGCGCATCCACACTTCTAGCCCAATGGACTCTCGTGTGAGGAGGCGTGTTAAAGTATATAACATATCTTTGGGCTTCAATAAACTTAACCAAAAGCTTAAGGTGATGCACCTAAAATTAGTCCAAACCTAATAATAAAGGTTTAGGTTTTATAGAATTCTATTCTAATTAGGGTTTCTTAGGTCCTACATAAACCCATGTTAACCTAGTGATTTGTATTATATTTTCGACTCTATCCCCATATATCAATAAAATTATTATTTTTTTGTCGGTCTATAGACATAGCTACCATATTGGTAGTGAATCATGTTAATCTCTATATGATATTTATTATTTTCAGTTTATTTTCCTTACGTTTGTCATCAAATATATGGTACAATGTAATCAAGGATATGGAAATCAATGCTAATTTGGTTGATTATTGCAGTAATCTCTAAGGAAACAGGAGAACAGCTTGACCTTCTTATCTTAGATACCAATTGTATATATTTGGTATATAATCTATTTTCTATTTTTTCCTTATTTTTCAATGCATTTTTTATGATTAACTTCAACATTTAATCCATTAATTTCTTGTAATTTTTACAGAATGGACAAAAAAACACACACTTCTGTTTCCCTGAGGTGAGATCCATGTTGTGTAAACCTTGCACTTGCACATTTAATTGTTCGTAAGTCATAACAATATGATTAGCTTAATTACAAAAATATGATTAGCTTAATTACTTGTAGTTAAGTTACATTGGTTCATTGACATGGTATTGTGTCAAGGAACCAACTCAACCAAAAGCTTAAGCTGATGGTTGAGGCCCCAAGATATGTTATATACTCTAACACGCCCCCTCACACGAGACCCCATTGGGGTAGAAGTGTGGATGCGCATAGGCGCTGAATATTCCACTTTAAATGAGGGGTGGTTGAGATTCGAACCCGTGACCTCTCACGTTGGCTCTGATACCATGTCAAGGAACCTACTCAACCAAAAGCTTAAGCTTATGGTTGAGGCCCCAAGATATGTTATATACTCTAACATATTGGCATGTGAGTCAACGTGATTGAAAGGTTTGGGGTTCAAATATCATTCATCCTTCATTTTAAGTAGAATATTTAGCAGCATATGTTGCATCTACACTTTTAGTAGAAAGGACTCTTATGTGAGGCACGAAAAGGTGTCATAAAGTATATAAGGGTTTTTAATCAGCAACTTAAACTTTTAGTTAGATTCGGAAAATATCCAATAACGGCCATCTAATTTGATTTTATATTTTTGAAAGACTCTTGATGCGGTGAGGAGGATTTGTCCAAAACGTGCATTATTAATCGGGATGAATCATGGCTATGACCATCACAAGATCAACAAAGACTTATTAGAGTGGTCAGAAAGGTATAAGTTTGTGATTTTCTATATACTTAATTACCTGTATTTATTAGCCCAGAAAATTTTAATAAGTGCTTTTTTTATGTTTAAATGTTAGGGAAGGAATTCCAGTTCAACTTGCTCATGATGGTTTAAGAGTTCCTATTGAGCTTTGATAAATATTCTTTTCTATAAATATTCCTTGTCTAGAGTTTCTAGAAGCTTATGGCTTTATGTGCTTGAACGAACACTTGTTGGCTCATTCCAGCAATTGTTTATGCAGGATAAAGTTCCTCTTATTTGTTCCCTATATAAAAAGCCTTAAGCCTCTTATTCCCTAAGATTCTTGACTCATGTAATTTCTTATAAACTAAAGGCACTTATTTGACTGGGTTTCATAATCTATGAACAAATTGTTCATAGAATTTTCCCAATTTTCAATATCGGTATGTTCTTTCTTATTTTGTTCTTCAATTTCATATTCTATATTCTTATTTACTTCTAGGTTGTTCTTGGTTTAATATATTTTACGACTGTTAATGGGCAACTAAATCTTTGATAGATTAGCCCATAGTTGTAATACAACCAAAAGCCTTAGTAGATGGCTGAAGTCACGTAATATGTAATATACTCTATAAAAATATCAAAACAAATTAGAAGCGAAGAAGAAATCTTTTAAGAAATAATTATTTAGAATTAAGAGAATAGGATTGAAAAGTTGAGACTCCTAAAGAATAAAATAAAATAAAATAATACTTATATTCATGATATTCACCCAATTTAGTTGATTCACTAGAACACACTAAAGTACAAGACAATTTTTACAACTAGAAATACATAATTTAAGGGTATATTTGAAAGCTTTAAATATAAATAAAAATCATTGAATAAAGAACATTACATTTCTAAAGAAGCATTTGTTTTGTTAACAATTTGATATTGTTTAAGAGTAGAAATGAGAAGTAGGATAAGTAGAACAACAAGGCCTATGAATGAAGCAAGAATGGCTCCAGCACCATGCCTACAAAAGCTTTCAAATTTGTCACAAATTTTGTTCCATTGTGCATGATTATTCCCATGCTTTGCTAACTCTGCCATAAATACAGCTGAACTTGTGGAAGCTGCTAATATTGCTAATATTATCTGCATTATTAGTTCATCTCTTGTTAAATTTAGATATCGGATCAGCATAAGATGTGATAGAGTATATAACATATCTTGCTTAAACTTTTAGTTGAGTTGATTTCTTAATATGTATCAGAATTCAACGTAACAAAAGGATCAATTATCTGCATTATTAGTTCATCTCTTGTTAAATTTAGATATCGGATTAGCATAAGATGTGATAGAGTATATAACAAAAGGATCAACGTAACTAAGATAAAAACTAAAATTCAACTTTGATCTCAAAAAAAAAGAATTTAAGAAAATACATTCACTATCTTTTAGACCTATGTATAAGGAGCTAAAAACAAAAACATAACATTAGTTATATCATTTGACATATAATTTGGTGATAAGTTTCAATTTAAAATATAAGATATAGAAATGCTTACTATGTCTAGAATAGAGATGACCATAAAGCGAACTCCTTTTGGATCCAACTTCCTCCCAAAAAATTCAGCATGCAAAGCCAACAAGCTATGTAACGCCGCTAACCCGTTTCCCACAACAAAGAATCTACATGCACATAATTACTTATCAACAAAAACATAATCACGTGAAATTTTATTTAAATGTCTTGATAATTATTTAATAACATCAACTTTTAAATTTACTCTTAAATGAAAAAAACATTGAGTTTCGAAAAAACAAGTCCAAATGATGCAAGTATAAGTATACCGAAAAAGTAACCATGACAATACACATATCATAAATATTTCTCGGTAACTATTAATATTTAAGTTATATATATATATATATTCATTTTATTTATTTTACAGATTGGCTTCATTTTTAAAGTCAACCACTATATAATGACCCGTAATAGTTTATAGCTGGAAGTGATTTACAAACAAAGTTCTCACCGATAACAACATAATATCAGATCTTAAAAGCAAAGATTGATTTGGGCTAAATATAAACTTACATGTTAGCAGGAGTGTGTTGAAACTTGGCAGCAATAGTAGCCTTAACAGAGGTAGTACCAATGGTAGCAACCACCAAAGTTTTAGTTTCTTTGTTTAAAGCCATCACTATTGTAGCTGACAATGTGGCTAAAAAAACTATTATCCTCAATAACGTAACGATTATTTTTATTTTTTTCTCGCCTTCTGATAATCTCAACGAATTGTACCCGACATCCAATTGCTTCATCTTAAATTTGTAACAATTCAAACAAAAAAAAGATTTATATGATAAATAGATAATTGGAATAATTGAACTTAATTGATTAATTCTTTAATGATCAATTGAATGATTTTGATAAAATTAGCTAGCTTGGCATTCTTATATAGCTTAATTAGGTGTCTAGTGTTGCTTGTGTGTAAAAGTATAAATTAGTTTCTAAATTATGGTCTTGAATGTTGGAACCAAACTTGTGACTTTAATTTCTTGGGTGGTATAACCACATTTCCTAGTTTATTAAAGCTTCCTTATTGGTTGGGAATTTTTGTCAATGTTTTTACCTTATTGCTTTTTGGTGGAATGTAGATACACTTGATTTAAGCATCAAATTCAGGAATTGTATAATTGATGAGATAGTTTAACTCTTTAAGATTAGAATGTTAGAGAATCGGGTTTTGTCACAATTTGAGCAAAAACTAGTTTCAAGCTAGGTACTAGGATCAAATTTCACCTAGTCCTTTTTTACTCTCGGCCTACCTTATAATCCAAAAAACAAAGATTAGAAATGTTATAATGTTTTTAGCTTATATTTAAACTCTTTAAGATTAGAAACGTTAGAGAATCAGATCTTGTTACAATTTGAACAAAAATTGCATTTCTCAAGCTAAATACTGAGATCGAATCTCACCTAACCCTCCCTTTCCCTCAACCTACCTTATAATAAAAACAATTAAAAAAAAATTAGAAATGCTACATTGTTCTTAGCTTATATGCATATCTTGACTTTTATTAAACCATTGTGCAACTTATTAAAATTCCACTAACTTTATATGTTGAAGATAATATTTAGACTTTGAATTCTACTTAGATGTGTGTAAATAAATTTAATTTGACTTAAATTCTCCAAAAAAGTGTCTTCATAGTTTGGCTCCTTGGTAAAATACCTACCAATAATCTGGAATACACAGACACCTCCCTGGCGTGTCCCGTGTCGGACACGTGTCGAACACGGACACGCGAAAATCCGTGTCCGACACGTCAAATTAAGTGTCCAATATTTTAATATTTTTTCGGACACGCGGACACGGCAAGGACACGGAAGGGACACGGCAAGGAACACGACAAGCAGTCAAGGACACGTTTTTTAAAAAAAATATAAAATAAAATAAAAAAATTATAATTATAATTCATAAGCAGAATTCTGAATGTGTTATTTGTTAATCTTAAATTCTTAATCTTAGTGTTTGTAATTTGAATTTTGAAATGTTGTTTTTGAATTTTTTGTATATCCTCTTTGAATATTTGTTAATTGTTATTTGTTGATGTTAAATTGTTAATGTGTTTGTAATTTGAATTTTGAAAAGTTGAAACATTGTTCTTGATTTTTTTGTATATCCTCTTTGAATATTTGTTAATTGTTATTTGTTAATAATAAATTGTTAATGTGTTATTTATTAATCTTGATTTTTAAATCTTAAATTTATCTATTTATTTGGTTTTCTTTAATCTGGTTTGTATGACTATTTTTAAATACTCATGTTGTTTATTTGGTACTTATTTGCATTTTATGTAAGTTTTATGTTTTTAAAGTGTTTATTTACATATATCAAATGAAAGATTGTAAAATTATCTTTTAATTTTATATATTTATTATATTACCATTTTCGTGTCCCCGTGTCCGCCATTTTTAAGTTGGCGTTTTTCCGTACCCATGTCGTGTCCGTGTCCGTGTCCGTTCTAGTGCAACCTAGCCAATAATACATAGACTTCTTAAATAGAGACATAGGAAATCACAAGCAATGAATAAGGTAAAAGCTCCAATATTTTACATAAGTAAATAATACCTTAACTTAAGTATGTGCAAGTAAACTTTACAGATGATATAACTTCATACTTTCAAGTAGATTAAGGTTCCTGAATTTAAGATTATCTAATGATAAATTTTACAATTTAGGATAAGGAAAATGTGAAAATAAGTAACCACTAACCAATCATGTCATTCACAAATCTTGTAGCTTATGCCCAGCTATGGAGTTCAGGAGCCATGAATTGTTGCCGAGTTTTGCTCCACTTGCAATTGCAAGAGCTTCTGCGTCAGATCGCCTGTGATCAAGAATCATATCTTCCTTTCGGAGATCACAGTTAGCAGGCAGCTCAATGCTGTAGATTATGACGGTTGATGGTGAGGACGAAGGTGTTTTGATTCCTTGAGTTTTTACGATTGGCTTCCTGTGTAGTACAGTTCCTCCAGCAGCAGTCACAAGGTCTTGTAAATAGCCTTTGTATGAAGGTTCGAAATCTCCAGAGAAATAGAAATTGAATCCAGCAAAGAGCTTTGGTTGCTGCGGTTTCAAGCATTGTTTAATAGGCTATTAGACGGAAAAGTTCCATGAAATTGCGCATTACCTGAGGTGAAAAGTGACTTTTGATGAACCTTACCTTATTCAGAAGTCTTAGTCTTCCTAAACAAGGGCCATTCTGAACCCCGTGAATGTCACAAGTGATTTCATAAGGAGTCTCATCAACTAGTTTCATGGCCTTATTACACTCTTGAACCCCTACGGAATCATGAAAGACTAACATATGAATAATCCCAAGTGAAGCAAATCTACAAATTTGCACTGATCACAGTAAAGAACTAGCAATTTTGTAGTAACTATTGGAAGGGGATTGTGCACTCACATTTGATACTTAATATCCATTTTCCTTCTAGGATCCCCATCATAACTTTAAGTGTTCTCTTACATGCTCCTTTCTCATTCGTCGATGCGATAACATGGGTGACACTTGGATTCCAGCTTGCCGATAGCACAGCTCCTGAGGACTTTGCTAATTCAGAAACAGCTTCCTGTATATCCCACTTTCTGATTTAGTAAATATTTAAAGCATTTGTTGCATGTTGAAAAAGTTGAGACCAAACCGAGAACTCTACCTTCTCTGTGGCAACAAGAGCTGAACAACAGAGGACTATTTTCTCAGATGACCGACAACAATTCCACTTCTTTATATTAGTAGCTGCAACTTGAGGTCTTTGGCTCCTGCCAAAGAGAATAATACATTCCTGAACTTCCTGCATCACAGTGACAGGAAACATCTGAAAAGAAACTGAAGGATGGCTTGGAAATTAACATACCACTTCGGATTACATTTTCGTTTTCTAGCTTGTGGCATCATCAATTCACAGGGTAATTTTGAAGAAGCATGATGAGGACATAATATGACAAAGTGATCCTGTTGGAAATGGGGCAAATGAATAGTGAAAGTTGGCAAAAACTCTGGCATATGTATCTGTCACCTACCAAAAAACTAATAAGCAACTTACAGTATCCCAACGACACTCTTTTAGCTTCTTGGCACAAGGGACATGAAAGCTTTTGCGACAACTCTTCTCATAACAACCCAGAGCTGCTCCTTTCACCCCACACAAAGAGCACTTAATCTTACGGCTTCTTGTTAATTCTTGCTCAAGGTTAACCGCGATGTTCTCTTCAAAGTAAACATTAGGGGCCCTAAAAGAGTAAATTGAAATGTTACATCAAAGATTCAAATCAAATTACCATACGTCCTTAGGTAAAATTCAAACAGCAAATATATTCTTTTCCATGACAAATAAAGAGCCTGGTAATTAGTCATAGCACAAGTAAGGATGTCCTTTTTAGTATCTCAGAATGAAGCACTGAATAAAACAAGTTGTGAACTGCACCCATTAGTGATGTTTGTAACAAGCAAGGTCAGAAGGAAGATAGAAGTAATAATGAACTCATACATTATCTTACATTGAGATGCAGACCATTTCCAACCAGTAACATTAGCAAAAATAGCGGCAAGTCAATAGCTTGACTATGACTTTAGCCCAAACTTTGTCCACAATATTGTAACAATCACTTTAAAGTTAACACTAACGGTGCAAACTTTTAACCAGGACATGAAACTAAACATGGCACAAGAGATCCATACTGTATATTTACGCTTCAAGAAACATACCATTCAGTGCAGTGTTTGTGTGAATGGATGACTAAACCCCCAGCATGACTTGCTGCAACTGGTCTACCTTCAGAATAGTGTATCATCTCCCCAGAATCCTGCAGTAATTGTTCCACAATTTTAATATTCACCTGAACTAGAGAAAAGGCGATGCCAGCATGAACATAATTGCAACATGACAGTACCTCACTCTCTGTAGTTGAGTGACAAAAGGCACACTTGATGGAAATTGTGTCACATTTGCGCAAAGCTGGCAAGTCTTTGCGGTGTTGGATTTTTCCGTTTTCAGGGGAAGTTCCTGGATTACCATTATTAGATCTCTCTTTAACACTACTCGATTTATCTTGTGCTGCGGCCCTTGGATGAAAATTTTCAACTCGCTCATCAACCTTTTCTGTAATTATATCATTTAGAGAAAGTTTTTGTTTGAGCACAGGTGCTAACTGACCAATTTCCTTTGATTTATGACTGGGGATGCAACCATTAGATTCATTTACAGTTCTGCAAGGTTCTTCAAGCATCATTTCAATAGATAAATTGGATTGTTCTCTGGTGATATGAGGCTGGGCAAGATTCTTTATCTGCTTCTTCCTTTTTACTGAGACTTGTTTGTGTATGTGATCAATGCTGCTAAAGCTCCGCTTTGTCACTTCAAGTTTCTTGCTTTTGTTAATACCTTTTTTACTCCCTGAAGCAGAAGGGAGGTCGGTAACAGCATGATCGAGAACTTCATCCATCAACTTTGCATAAAGCGATTGAACAAGTTTAGTCTTAGAAGTAACAGCTACTTCTGAACTCCCTGAAACAATTTCATTACCAGGCGTTATTTGATCATCGTGGCCCTCTCCTACCTCCTTGTGCTTTCGGCCTTTGTGTTTATTTGTCTTGCATAGTTTTTTGCCCCTCTTGTGAGGTATTTGACGTCTATTTAAGCTATCTTCACTTTTTTCAGGATGGGCATAATTGTGAAGCTCATCATTTGTGATATTATTCTTTTCTTGGGAACTGACATTTCCCTGCTGTTCTATGTTCAATTCTTTATTGGCAGTGCCGTCGATCGAGACTCCTTCCAGTTTCTGTCCAAGCATCTCATCACCTTCTGTATCTTGAACCTGCATTTAACTCGAGTTTATGCCAGAAGCAATATGCTATAAGAGCAAACAGAACGACAATGAAAAAGAATGAATGATACATCAACATCATAACCTATAATGAACATTTTCCAATTCTTGCTACCTGCTTTTTAAAGGGGCTGGAACAAAGTTCGGGAGAGCATGCTCTTTGTGTCCATTCAAACATTTCGCTGTCAAAGAAATCTACATTGCGCTTGCTGTGCATTTTCTCCTACCAGGATGTCAGATGATTAGCTGACGTACTCAATAATCTAATGAAACATTTAAGTACAAAATAAATAAGAACCAAAACAAAATCTTGGATAGATGTGTAATCAACCAAATACAAACTCAAATTAACAAAAATAGAAACAGCATGTTGCCAAACCAAAAGAAAAGGAGTAGGCTGACTGTACAAGAGACGAAGAACTTGGATGGCAATCAAAAATTTCATTGTCAGGTTTGAAACATGCTAATCACATATACTGAGCAAAATCTACGTTGAACTTGGCGGCCAATATAATAGAGATTGGGTACTTACTTCCGTGGATATTTCAGGGGATTTATCATCATCTGAATCTTTTAGATCACTAAAAGAAGGGACTTTTGCTGGGGTACATGTCAACTGATCCATATCAGTCTGTTGACTTGATCTTTCGTCTTCTTCTCGCACCCAGAAGAAAGGTGACATGTGTTGGTTTTCCTTCACAGTTGAAAGTGGATGTTCACTATGAAAAGCTGAACAATTTTTCTTGACCAACTTGTTTTGATCAATTATATCTTTTTCTTGCCTTAATGGAGTTTCAGTGTCTGGAGACTGAGGCACTTGGACCCTTTTATTTGTGGGAAATGAAGATTTTCTTCTGTCGCGACCAGAACTTTTTGATTTTGGTTTTGATGATGTAGGGCTTGCACCTTTCATTTTTTGAAACTTCACAACCTCAGGAGTTGTTTGTCCAGTCTGCATTTCTGCATATGACATGACAAACTGCATCTTAAATGACAAACAATATATATATATAGGAGTTCTATTTTCGAATAAAAGACTTCTGATGAACATGCTTCATTAGACAAGTTCTAATAACACCAGAGATAGGAACATAATATCACAATGTTCAGCAGTGATTATTTTTTATCATAATAGTGACTGCAATAAACATGGGAAAGCTTTTTACTCAATAAAATTCATATATTTAGACCTTCTTAAAGAAAAGTTATTGTATATATATATTATCCATTGTTGGATTTTGGTAAACAAACCAAACCAAAACAGCTTCTAGCATGTAGTACAAGATTTCGAATATGCGTACTCCTGTATATATACAAAAACTGATAAACACGGGGGAAATGCAAGACTGATGATATCTTCACAAGGTAAACTGAAATTGCAAACATCGTTCTTTCAGCATGAGAACACAGCAAAACTAAAAGACCTCCAATTTGATTAGAGTTCACATCTTCCAAGTTTTTCAGTAATGCATTGTAAAATAAAAACTTCAAATGATAATAAAATACTTTACCTGCCAATTTGGTTGAGGGACCATTTTGAGAGACAAAGAGGTTAAGCCCTGAAGCAACTTCCATGCTCTTGTATATGTTAACTAGATTATCCATATGAGGAGCAGGGCGAATTTCTGCGGCGCATGAAACTTGTTTATAAGTAAATCATTGCTTTACCAGTTAGCATTAGTATCAAGACTCAAAAGTCACATACAGCTTTCTCAAACTGCTCGTAATTATCATAAATGTTGTCACTCAAAAATTTAAAAAGCCTATAGTTCAGAAGACTGTAAATCTCTTTGTTGTTTCAAGGGTAAAACTCCGTACATCCAACCATCTCACCCCCTAGGTGGAAGCCATTTTCATAATAATCATGAAATACTTGTGTGAAAGACACAAGTATTTCTGGTCCCCAAGATCTACATGTTCTTGCTCTCAAATCAACTAACTATTTTGTTTTTATTTTAACAGATATGCAAATGTTGTACAGTTTTCAGCAATTAAATACATGATATAATAAACAGAAGAGTAAAAGCAGATTGAGAACCACATACAACAAATGCAAAGGCCTCAAAATTAAATCTACTTGACAGTTGACACCAAACACATGAAGCACAGCCTCAAATACAAAATTGGGTTTTTTGACTAAAGAATACGTGATAGAAACATCATCTAAGTCCAAAAAGCATTAGCATCCGTAACGCGTTAGTCAAGTATATCGTGTCTGTACACACTATCAATCCGTCAAGTAAAAATGACACCTACTCACCTTCTAACAAAGGTGATGATGGAATTTCTTATACGTCATTGCTAGAACTAACATGTGGAAAATGATCAAACTTACATAATCTAAGGGTTATAACTCTAAACTAATCAATTTACAATGTAATAACTGACTTTTCAGACATGGTAGTATTCCCCCAAGATAATTAAGCTCATTGTCATGCGCCCAAGCCATTAGTAGAATGACTCTTTTCGGTGGGTTATGTAAGCAATCCTAAAATTTACATCCACACCACGCATTGCACCTCAGATGAGTGGGGCTTTCATCTCTCCATCCTTAAATTATGATCCCTTCGCTCCATTGAATTATATAAATTCTCCTATTTGGGATGTCCCACTGACTTTACACAACGCGTTGAATGATTCTTATCCACACATTTCTTTTCTCTTTTCATAATATCCACACAATTCAAATTTTTTGTTTAAAGCATAGATTAAATTTGTATACTGGCAAAAATGTAGCGATCTCATAAGGAAAATTATTGTAAATTAAAGAAGCAATCACCCAATGGTATTGCATTTGAGCACTTAGTTAAGCAAGTTCGAGCTTAAAAATATGAAGACATGGATGGGGAAGCAACAAAGCTCACATGCCATGAGTTTGAAGCAAGAAAACATGAAGAAAAGGTTAAAAGAGGACAGCTCAACCGATCAATGGGATGGCTCGAGCGAGCAGCATGAAGTGAGTTGTTCAATATCTTGCTCGATCGAGCAAGTGGTAGGTTCAATCCTGCTTGATCGAGCAACCATGTCAAAATCTCTTTTTTGTACTAGCATTCGTGAAGTCTTTTGGGGATTCTTAACGTCTTGAGATAGATTTCTTTGACCTTTGAACCTATTAAGGAGGTCTCTAAGGTCATAATAAAATTGATTGCAAAAGATATTCTTGGGTTGTTGAACTTTGTGAGGGAAAGCTTCTTGTATTTTGAGACAAACTTCATAGGACTTTTAGCAAGCTAGAGATATTGAGTTTGAGATTTCTAATTGTAATTGTTGAATACAAATTAAAAAATTAAAATCTTTATTTGTGGGGAGAATACCTTAAAGTACCATCAAAATCTTTGTTAACTTCTTTTGTTCTTGCATTGTTTGGTGCGAGTTCTTGTCGGTAATGTTTTTCTCTTGTTCTTGCATTGTATAGTTTTACTCCAATACCACTTCATCGAAGTTACTTTAATAATTTGGTGTAATCACAGATTCAAAATTGTGTTCAAAAGAAATTCTATTTTTTATTTTTCAAAAGAAAAATATAATGACTAAATAGATAGGACTCTAAGAACAGCATAAACCGACCTCGATGCTGATAAGGCACTTTACAAACTGGACAGCTGGAACCTGATCTCATCGATTTGCGAATACATGAACTGAATAAGATTTTGAAAGAATCAATTATAAACCAAACAAAATTACGACCTACAAAATTAAACAACAAAATAAAGCAAAGAAAGTCAGCAATTTACTTGCAGAAAACATGATTGCATGTAAGAGATGCGGCAGAATCAAATAAGCTCAAACTGCAAAAGTAAAATTCAATGTTATGAAAAATCAAAAGAAGATTTACAAGGGACTATTAAAAAATTGGGGGAAACATAAGAAATTAAGAATTGGAGAAGAATTACCAGATGGGACATTTAAGCTCTCTTCCCATCTTCTCGAGATGAGATGTATCCGCCATTGTTGTTCACGGGATAAGCTTGGAGGAAGAAAGAGGATTGATAGGGTTTTTGGGATTGAAGGTGAAAAATCGGATGGTGTGAATGAAGACGGTGATAAAAGAGAGAAGATTGCAAAAGAAGTTGGCGGAAAATAAAAGTTTTTGAAAAATTTAAAACCCCGCCAAACTATTATATCTACGTTGTTTGCCTATACAAGAATTCTTCCTTTCTATATTTACCCGCAACCGCAATATAAGAAAAATGATATTATTTATTTACCATTTTTAATTTGTAATTAATTTATAACCTCTACTTAAAATATACTTATATAGAATTTTGTTTGATTCTTTTTAATGTAAATATTACTAATATCAAATTTTTATAGTATTTTAATATACATAATTAGAGATAGAAAAAATTACCTAGAATAATTCAACATTTTCATGATTTTTCTACAATAATCTCACTTATTAATCGACCATAAATAATCCCAACTTTATGGGGTATTTTCCTAGAGTAAATTCGGGTAACTGAATAACCTACTATAGCAGGTAATTTACCAAAAAAGTAAACTAAAAATTAATATAAAATTAGAGAAAGATTTTGAAAATTTACATAAAAAATTATTGAAAGAGTTTAACAATTTTTAGATTTTTTTGAAATTTTACTTTATTTTATCTTTAAAAAAAATAAAACTTGTTATGACAGGTAATGTGGTTACCTGAGTGTGCTCTAGGCAAATACCCCATAAAGTTGGGATTATTCATGGTTAATCAATAGGTGATATTATTGTTGAAAAATCATAAAAAAGTTGGTTTAATTTTTCCTTAGAGATATTAAAAGATAATTAGTGCATTGAATTGCGTGAAAAGTGAAATATTGTAAGTATTTTGGAATGGAGGAAGTACGTCCTATTCAAGTTAGTTGTCCTATTTATTTTTTTGCACTATTCACTTATCACTCTTAATTTGTATTTTATTCTTATTTTATAAGTTAAAACACAGTCATATAAGATCTTGTTTGATTCGTCTCAATGCAAGAATTGTTAATATCAATTTTTTGTATATTTAATTAAGAACAATTAGAGATATCAAGGGTTAAAATGTTATATCGGCAAGTGTGAGAAACTAAATGGGACTACTAACTTAAATAGGAGGGAGTACTAGATAGATTTACGTTTAAAACACGAATGTTATAAATATTTGATGATATAAATAATAATAATATTTTATAAAATTAATTCATTAACAATACAAACTTAATTATTAAATCCTTGTATTTATTATATTATCATCATTAAAGTGAATAAATAATTTATTATACAGCAATATTAAAATATATACTCATAGTAATTATTGATAATTAAAATAGATAAAATTTTAAAAGTCTTCAACTATGATAAATAGAAGGGAAGATTTAGTTGAAAAAAATAGTCAAAATTTATTATCTAAGTTAAAATAAAGATTTACATGTATATTATTTGTTGGTTTATATAATAAAATATAGTATTTCAATAGATCATTACATATATATAGTTATAGTCAATCAACAAATATTACATGTTTTAATTAATGAGTTAATTGTTTCTCTATATATATGAAGTCAAATATCAAAAGTTTTCTTGTCAATAATAAAAAAAGGGTGAGAAAATTTTTAATGACAATATGACACGTGTCTCAAGTCATTTATTCATTAATATAGTTTATCGATGATTGATATTATCTTTATCAAAGTGAATAAATAATTTAAAATACAACAATATTAAAACATATGCTCATAGTAATTAATTATAATTGATACAAATGAATTCAAAAGTCTTCAACTATGATAGATAGGAGGAAGAATTTAGTTGAAGAAATAGTCAAATTAGTTAGCTTATTCATTATAATAGTATGATGATGATTTATTATCTAAGTTAAAATAAAAATTTACATGTATATTATTCTTTCGGTCTATATAAGAAAATATAATATTACATATTTTATTGAGTTAATTGTTTTCATAAATATTAAGTCAAATATGAAAAGTTTCCCTGTCAATAATATAAAAAGGCGGGAAGATTTTTGTGACAGTGTGACACGTGTTTCAAGTCGTTTCTTCATTAGTATATTTTATTGATGATTATTGATTTATTGATTATTGATTGATAGGAAGTGAATAAGGATATATATATATGTGAACTGGGAACCTACCTGACAACTACCGGGGACTAAGATTTTCTGTCAACTCATCCCATTTGTGAATAGGGGTCATCAACAACTATCTACGTTGTCATTGATGATATAGTGATTTCAAGCCATAATCAAAGAAATTACCTCCTACGAACATTTTAGTAAACGACTTGTTAATCAGACTTGCTTAGAGGGCTTTGTGCCATATCCAAAGGTTTTTACTTGTTTTCATACCATACTATATCAAAGGTCCTCAATCAAGCTATGCCCCCACTAAATATTATACTCCATATGATTTTTTCTAATGATTAAATTTCCTTCTATTTTCTAATATTTCATACAATAAATTTCATGTTTTTATTGTTACAGGTAAGAGGTTACTTTAGTGCATTCTTAGCAAGCATTTTTTTATAGTTGTGATTATTCATGTTTAATCAAAAATTGAGATTATTATAGAGCAATTAGTAAAATATTAGATTATTCTGGGTAATTTTTTCTTGTCAATTAGTGATTTTCTACTTCTAAAGGGGTTTATATGGGTTGTTAGAGGCAAATGGGTAAAATAAAAAATATAAATGAATGAAGCGATTACATGGACGAGGTCAGCATACCCGGGATCAATTCAGTGCACATGATTAGACGAACTAGATTGAAGTCAAAATTGGTGATAAGTAAAGAGATCGGTAGATCATATTATACGCATCAAAAGCGTTTGTCATCATCTTCATCATCATATCCAATGGTGAGGCCCGACCCTCTTGTAAAAAATGTGATTCTTTGTATTTTTAGCTTTGGCCCCCTTACTAATATATGATATATAATTTAAACAGTGCAAAAATATAACAAAAATTACTATAGCTCAATGGTTAGAGTAATACATTTGTTATCTAAGGTTAAAGAGATCAAATTCTAATATGAACAGTTACTTTTTTAATAAACTTATAAATTTATATAATTATATTATAAACTCATTACTTATTATCTTTCATAATTTTACATTCATCCTTTTTTAATTTTGTGTGTTTGTATTTCAGCTATCTTAATTTTAATAGTTATTTTTTTGAGACTTACTAGGCGAATAATAGAGTCAAAAACACTTGTTTTTTTTCCAAAAGGGATAATTATATAGAAGTTTCAACTCCATTTATTAAATATAATTTTTGTTATGATTTAAGTTCAATTCAGTCTATATGATTTAAATTTTTTCATAATTTAACTAGTTTTTATATAGTAAATAAGTTGCTAGTATATCGACTATTTATCCCTGCTAATTTAAAATTCTGATTTCACCCCTGAATTATTCATATTCAATATATCACACTTACAGAAAACTATATAAAAAATTATCTTTATATTGGAATTTAAATAAATTATTATTTAGAAAATTTGCTGAAAGGTAAAGAAGAAATTCCCGTCACAAAATCGTACCTAATCGTCCTGGTAACCTGTCAAGAATCATGATTAACGTTATATGTGTCCCAAGCACAAGCCATTAAAATGATGTAAAACAATACCTTAACATATATAAGATGTTCCTACCTTAGAGGGCATATGACCTAATGGACCACGCACAGACATCACATGAGAGTTTTCAATATAATAATTGTTTTTTGTCTTTAAAAAAATATTAGATGTTTTATTTTAGTTTATTTTTTTAACTTTTTTTTATTACTTTTTATGACTTTTATTTAAATATTTTCTCTTATTACTTCTATTGAGATGGTCCAATATGCACTTTTACTCTTAAATTAATCACTTATGATCCTAAATCAATCAATTAGAGAAATTAATTGATTGTATTTATAACACTTGACCCCATCGAATCAATAGTGACTACCCATGAAGGTTGTAGACTTGCCCCACGGACCAACATTGGTCATTTTAACACACTTTGGTTTCACTCGTGCGCACTAAGGAAAAATTCCTAGAAGGCCACTCATCCAAAGATTGCTCCTCACCAAGCACGTTTAACTGCAAAGTTCTTATCAAATAAACTCCCTTGAAAAGAATATGCACTTTGCTGATATGAGTAATCTATCAACCATTTTTAAAGCTTAACCCAGGTTATCACATATATGAGCCCGTGTCACGGTGAGACGATCTCATATAAGGTAAGTTGTATAATTTAGTGATTTCTATCAATTTTTTAATATATGTACTAAAATTAATAGTGTTGCAATCTCTAAGCGACAGAGTGGGTAATCGTAACGGAAATTGGATCCTTATTTTAATAGCCAAGGTAACATTGAAGGTCATATATAAAGATAATGTTGGGCAGAAAGCTAATACATCATGTTAGTAGTGTCGCACTTTCAGGTATACAAACAGTAAAGAAGCTTCACTTAATCAATTACATTATCAGCAAATTGTAGTAGCTTTATCTTATATAGACAGCAACACAAAATCTCATGCTCATCATGTATGAGTAGGACTGCAGCTTTTGTAACTATGCTTCAACTAGTTTTGCAAGTATTACTAATATTCTCTCGGTTTTTATGAATTAGCTACTGAAAGTGATATGTTATCAAAACGAACATTTAATATAATAACATTTTAGATTCATGGAGGATTTTCATCTAACCACACCTTATTGCATGCACTAGAAGAAGTCCACTTAGTTACTCATTCTGTCTCGTAATATATGCTATAAGGATAAAATTTGAACAAATTAAGAAATGGGTAAAAAAGTGTGATTTATGGGGAAGTAGGAAAAATGAGTAGATGAAAATTAAAAACCTCTCCAATAAAAGAAAAATATTATATTTAAACACAAATTCTTAAATGAGACAATTTTATAGTCTTACCATCCCTATTGGGCTGAGTGCTAACTCATATGTATATATAACGTGTTAAAGTGATTATTTATAATTTTTAAGTAATAAAATTTAATAACAAAACTAATTATATAGACTTATATCAGAATAAGACAGTCTCACAGTTGATTTAAGAAAAACAAATAACAATATATAATAAGAATGTTACAAAAATAATTAAGGAAGAGTATGTTAAACACGTTGTTTGGCATGGCCATTGGGCTAGCTACGTAACTTGTAAGCACTTGGAAGCCAAGCAACCAAAATGTGGTGGGGAAGTTGGAGGGTGGAACCCATCAATCAAACCCAACTTTCCAGGGAAGCAAATATCCCCATATCCCCAATTATACCATTAGCGTAATTTAATACTCCTACTGTCCTACATATATCTCAATTAATTTGCTCTATTTTTTATTCAGTCTGGTTTGTATGAGACCGACTCATGATGAAATGACTTCAAAACAAAAAGCTTATAAGCTATTTTTTTTATTGGGCTATTTAACTCAAATATGAGGCATGTCACACGGTGAGATCCTCTTTGTGTTTTTTATTTTAGTTCGTTTTAATAAATACTTTTATTTGTACATTTGAATATGACGGTATTTTAAATAAACTCGATACCCGATCTTGTAACTGAATCCGACTTTAAAAATGTACTCATAAAAAACCAAATAAAAATGAGATCCAATTTTGAATCAACCTGAAACATATGACCTAAATTCGACCGATAAACACTTCTAACTCTATCTTATTTTCAAATAACGAACTATTTTAATCTATCATACTATTTTTTTAGTTTTGGTACTAATCGCAAAAATATGATTATTTGGTGGGACACATAAGTAATTTTATATATCATTTTTAAAAGTCATTTTTTTCCCAGCCTTTAAGGGTACATGACTATATATAATAACCCCAATCACATATTACTACCAAAATTCATCACAAAAATCCCAAAAATTACTATAATTAGATTACTAAAAATGGATGAATCATGGCGGAAGAGGATGGGAATCTCGGCCACCGGTTCGACATCGAGAGATAGAGCTCTTGAACCGCAAGATTTCTACGACGTTTTTGGGGGCCCACCGAGAAGTTTACTATCAAGGAAACTATCGGCTGATTTCTCCGGTAACGATTGGTTTTATAATGAGATATTTAAGGAACCGGAATCTGAATCTCCGGTAATAATATCCGGTCGCAGGTTACCAGGCTATGTTATTCCTGATAGAAGAAAGTCAAAGAGTAGACATACAAAGTCAAAGTCAATGTCAATATCAAGGTCAAAGTCAACGTGTTCTTCAGTGATGAGCTTTGATGAGTTAAATGAACTTAATGATTTTGGGTCAGCTATTGTTATTGGGGATAATGAAGATGTTGCTCTTTCTTCTTTCACTTCAAGGCTTAGGTGAGTCTAATAAATAAAAAAAGTTTTATTCATACATGTTATTTTCGCCGTCAAAAGTATTTGATAGTCCCTTTGTCAATATAAAATCTAAAAAGCATCATCTGATTCAAGGAGTTTTCACATATTTGAGTTAAATGATGTAATCTCATAAGAGCATAGGGTAATGTTTTTTACAATTGACCGTTAATGACTTTTATTGGTTTTTTTTTTTATTTTTTTACTAAAATCTACTGTTTTAGTTTTATTTATATATCCTCTATTCCAAAATACTTACAATATTTGACATTTTACGTACTTCAATGTATTACTTTAATCTTTAATATTTTTATTTATGTATGATAAAAATAATATAAAAAGTGAATATTAATAATTCTTATATTAAGACGAATTCAATAAGATCTCACTTTATTATGTTTTAACTTAAATTTTAAAACAAAATACAATTAATGAGATGAAAGAAAATTACACAAGTCCTTTTTGGAATAGAGGAAGATATGTTACTTCATGTTATTTGATTATGCTCCTATGTTCTAACCATTTAGTTTCATTGGCTGCACGGAAACTAAAAATAACGTATTGAGTGTTAGAATAGTGGGTATATAAAAGTAAAAGAAATAGTATAAAGAGTAAAAGTTGTGTGATCATATTCAAAAATAAGTGGGCAAATTTATATATAGACTTAAATAAAATAAGGCAAATCCAATATAAAACAGAATATAATATATTAGAAAATTGGGCTTTTAATATGATAAGAAAAGTCTTAATACTATAAAGGAAAAGAGCTTAAATATTACTTCATTAGCAATAATTTTCTTAAGTTGACTTTTATTTTCTGATTTCTACCAAAACTTTTAAATTTGCTATGATTTATGATTTTCAGGCCAATCAATGTACCAAGTAGATGGACAACACCATCCATTTCAGAGATGCCCAAATCTGATCAAAATAAACATGAATTCCCTTCATTTGAATTGATACCAAATGAATGTGATGAGTATATGAATACAATACAAAGTTTCAATTATGGTTACCCCCAAAGTGGGAAGTTTATAAAGGGACAAGATGAAATGCAAGTATCCCCATCTTCCCCTTCGAATGTACACTTAAAAAATGATCATAATATTGAAGCAAACAATAACCATGAAGATATAGATATTGGTGAAGCAATTGCTTGGGCTAAAGAGAAGTTTCATGGTTGGAGCTCACATAATAATGCACAAGAATGTTGAGAAATGGATTGTATTTCAGTTGAAATATGTATCACTTTCTTTGGATTAGATCTTAAATTCATTTTCGCTGCCTCATTCTTTTCCCTTGGTCTACCATGTATTATAAAAAAATGCACAAGAAAGTTTATTAAATAAATAAGAGAGTTGTTTTTTTCAATGAAATTCATGGGCAAAATGATTTTTTGACTATATGTTGGGTTTGGAGGAGGTTATGTTTGGGTGATATTCATATGCATGTGTAAAAAATTAACTTTACTTTTTTTTTAAAAAAATTTCTTGTTAGATCCTTGATAAATAAGCATTGTGAGGTATGCTTGAATTGAGTGTAAATATTTAAGGGGTGAAAAAAAGTCAAAGTAAGAAAATGAAGTTGATAAATGAGAAATTAGTGAAATTTAATTGTTGTAGTGGTGAAAGAATGGTTGCAAAGTGATGAAAAATGAAGAAAACTCTCAATTTTGTGGGTTAAATATTTATCCCAGGGGAGGATGGGAAATGTATTACCTCCATAATAGGAAAAATCATCTTCTTTTTCCATCATTATTTTTATTTCATGGTCAATTTACCTTCTTCACAACTATTTCAACTACTTTAAATGCATCTCTATTTGCCTTCATTTCATTAATTTGACTTTATTTTCTTCCTTAAATATTTACACTCAATTCAAGTATGTCCTAAAGGTGTAAAAAGTCTTTCTAAACTCAGAAGATTATTTCAATTACAAGAATGAATACGGTTTTCTATGAATATTGTTATTGTTGGCCCATTAACCATTAATGTTGTGCAATGGTATGATATTGTCCGTTTGAAGTCTGCACAAATTCATTTTGAGCACCTTTTCAAAATATCTCATATTAAATTTATTTTGCATTATTTATTTTTTAACAATAATTTACCGCTTTTTTTAAATCTCATCTATACATTTAAATTCTCTTTTAATTACTCTAAATAATTCATTCTTTTTTATTTATTAACAAATATTCACTTTTTCTTTAAAAAGCATTCAATTTTGCTATTATCGTAACAAAAATACAAAATAATATATTTATCAACTCTTTCTAGTTTAAAATGTCCACTTAAAAATTTCGCGATAAGAAAGAAAATGCGTTTCGCCATTACAAAACTCTTACTACAAATTAAAAAAAGGAGTTTTTTTTAAAGTGGCCTAATATATAGTAAAAAATTTTCTTTAATAAAAAATCTTATTTATAACAGTTGTATTGTGAGATGAGTTTAAAGTGAGCTAAATCGTCTAATTAAATTAAAAGAAAATTCACTTTTAAACTAAAAATATCCATTTTAATTATTTAATGTTTAATAAGTCATTTTGGCCATTAAGAGTGACATTTTAGATGTTTAAAAAACACCCATTTTATAAGTTGTTTGAAAAAGTCACTTTGCTGAATGTAAATTAGGCTTTTATATGAATTTATCTCACCATAAAACGATCTCATATAAGAGTGATTTTTTTCTTATTAGAAAAAGAAATTTTTATACTACTCTATCCACTTGAATTTACATGATTTGCAAATGGGATTGCTTTCAACGGAATTTAATAGAGTAGTTCAGTAACAAATGGGAACATTGATTGAATAGTGTGAATAACATTAAAAAGAACATAAATATGCTTGGTGTCAGAGAATTATTAGGATGACCTATAAGTGTGTGCTTAAGTGAATATAAAGTGCATAAGGAAATACGGAAATTCGGGTGTTATAGTTGTGAAGTAATTGTATAAAGTTGCATTTGGAAACAAACATTTTATTTTAAATTATAGATTTCAATTATGGAATCATTAATGTAGAATTTGAGAATGACAAGGTTTAAAAGGTCATTCTCAAATTCTCATCTCTAATCATTTCCATAACAATTGTAGATTTGACTCAAATCCAAATTTGAAATTTTTTATTTGCCAAATACATAATTTGAGTCAAATCTATGTTTTTAAATGAAATCCTCATTTCCAAACATAATATAATGTAATTCTACTCGACAGTATTACTCACCACATGCACAACTTATTGAAGGTATTACAGAGAGTGCCACTTATTTGTGTAAGCTTAAATTTAAATTGCATACTATTAAATAACAACTGGTGTACATTCTAATATGAGGCATGAGTTTTAAATACTTGTACATGATTCATGTGTATGTGATCATTCTATTCTTGGCCATTAGTTTTAGTTTTCCATTCTAATAAACAAACAATTTGAGGCATGAGAGCTTTATTAAAAAATTTCCTTCACGGGGAAGATGGTGGAAAATGAGGGATAGGAGTAAGGAAAATAACAATCAAGCATTTTAGCCATAAAAAATAATTTATGTTCTAACTCAGAAAAAATTATTTTTAAATTGATTGAAATCTCTAATCAATCATTCAAACTAATGGAAACCATTACTTCTTCTGTCTCTTTGATTTTGCTACACAATACATGAGAATTTTCACTTTAATATTCGTTATGGAGCAAAATTAAAGGGACTAACGAGTAATAAGCAACAAAGCTACCCTTATGACAGACTGATTTTCAATAAAATAACCTTTAAATAAAAATCATATATTCTCATAATATATATGAGATAGACTAATAGACTACTTAACTCGTCTAAAGTTGCTATCTCTCGATCAGATGGCGTCAAACAATTTGATGCAACCTAACAAATACCTTTATTCCCTCCCTTTTTTATTTATTTGTAATTGCAAGTAACCATTCTACCACGAACTACTATGTTTTTTTCCGGTTAAACGCAAAAACAATCTCAATCTCTCTCTTCCTTCTTCCGAGAAATGGAGAATGGCATGGATACTGCGCAGAATTCTTCTCCATTATCGTCGCTGATATTCATGGGAACAGGTTGCTCTAGTGCGGTACCAAATGCTATGTGCTTGATCCAGTCTTCTGATCCTCCTTGTCCTGTCTGCCCTCAATCCTTGTCCATTCCTCCCGATCAAAACCCTAATTATCGGTACTTTTCTCTTTTTTCTTCATCTTGCCTTTTCAATCTTAATTTGTTTCATTTATGAAATTACTTGTTTGGAGTGTGTAGTTGTTCGTATTTGTTGCATTTTGTTGCGGGTTTGATTGATCTTGTTTGTTCTAGGTTACTTTTTTAATCCTTACCATTATCAATGTGCTTGATTGTAAGAGATCTGTAAATGGATTTACTATGCAATTTTGGTTTTGGAATCACTGGGACTCAGAAACACAACTTTTCAGGAGATATCACAATTTTAGAAAAATTAGATGATCAGTGACACATTTGATCCCAGTTTTTTTGTTGCAAATTAAGGAATTTTAGAGTACAGTGATTTCTTTGTTCGATTCCAGGATTCTTAATAAGCCCAGTGTTAATCCTTGCCACAAAGTCTTGAAGATGATCAAAAATGGACGAAGCAGAGAGAGAAGATGCAGAGGGAAGATGAGGAAGAAGAGAAAAGGAAAAACAAGTTGTCTTATTTCAATCAAGGAAAAACAGAAAAGACATTATTATTCATTTGTACAAAATACATGTATATATATGAATATATCTAGAATCTAAATAGAATATCTATTTATATTGTATTAATATGTTCAACACCCCCCCTCAAACTAGGGTTGTGTAACATGCCTAGTTTGGATATGAGAGTGTTATGCTGTGAGGATGGAAGGATTTTGGTCAGGACGTCTGCTAATTGAGAGGAAGTAGGGAGATAGGTAAGCTGAATCAATCCCTCAAGGACTTTATCTCTTGTGAAATGGCAGTCCACCTCTATATGTTTTGTTCTTTCGTGAAATATGGGATTTTTAGCAATGTGTATTGCACTTTGATTGTCACAATGCAATGTTACAGGTTGTAAGGAATGTAGCTGTAGATCTGCTAGGAGCCTAACTACCCAAGCTACTTCACTTGCTGCAGATGACATTGCACGATATTCAGCTTCACTAGATGATTTTGATACAGTGCTTTGTTTCTTTGACTTCCATGCAATTGGTGAGCCACCTAGGAGAAGAATGTAGCCAGTTATGGAACGTCTGGAATTAGGACATGAGGCCCAATCAGAATCACTAAATGCTTGTAGAGTGAGTTTGTCTGATCCTTGTATTAGTATGCCTTGCCCTGAAGTGCTTGCCACATATCTCAATGTGTGGTGTAAGGCATTGATGTGTGGGAGTCTTGGTGTCTGCATGAATTGGCTAAGGTGTTGCACAGTATAGGCTAGGTCGGGCCTGGTATGAGTTAGAAAATTAAGTTTGCCAACCATTTTTCTGTAGTAGCTGGGTTCAGAATAAAGTTCACCTTCATCTTGATGTAGTTTGAGATTCTGAGGGAGAGGAGTAACAGCAGTTTTGGATATATCAACTTTAGAAGATTGTAATAAGTCCTTGGTGAACTTTTGTTGAGTAAGAGCAATGCCATTTGGGAGGTATCCAATCTCAATGCCCAAAAAATAGTGAAGTTTACCCAGATCTTTGATGCTGAATACCTGATGGAGATGAGTTTTGAGCGTTGAGATGACACTCTGATCATTACCTGTAATAAGGATGTCATCTACATAAACTGCTACTGCTGTGAATGAGTTTTGTTGATCCCTTATGAATAAACTGTAGTCATTTTTGGATTGAGAAAAACCTTGAGAGAGAAGTTCAGAAACAAGTTTTGCAAACCATTGCCTTGAGGCTTGTTTAAGGCCATATAAAGACTTCTGTAGGAGGCAAACTTTCTTTGATGAATTTGGTAAACCTTCAGGAGCTTTCATGTATACTTCCTCATTTAGATCCCCATGTAATAAGGCGTTATTAACATCTAATTGAAAAATATCCCAATTCTTGTAAACAGCCAAGGAAATAAGGCATCTTACAGTTGTCATTTTTACTACGGGAGAAAAGGTCTCTTCATAGTCTATTCCTTCCTTTTGTGTATAACCCTTTGCTACTAATCTGGCTTTGTATCGTTCAAGTGAGCCATCAGCTTGTAATTTGATCTTGTATACCCATTTTCAACCAATTGCCTTTTTACCTTTTGGCAAATCAACCATAACCCAAGTCTGATTGTGTTGTAAAGCTTGTAATTCCTGTTGCATAGCAGCTTGCCATTCTTTATATTGGTTTGCTTCATTATATGATTGTGGTTCAAATAGAGATGTCATGGAAGCTATCAGACACTTATGTGAATCAGGTAAAGTAGAGAAACTTAGAATATTGCACCAATTTGGGGAAGTAGAAGAAATGGTAGCATGAGAACAAACATAATCTGCTAGATACTGAGGTGTTTGTTTGATTCTGGTTGAGTGTCTGGTTGGTTGTAATGAAGGTTTGGTTGTGGTAGTATTTTGATGGCTGATATGTTGTGAAATGTCTATTAAATGGTCAGAAGGGGTAGATTAAGAAGTAGGTGCAGTAGTAGATATGTGCTGAGTTCTTGTTGAAGGAGGAACATCATCCTCAGTGTAATCAGGGGTATTAGTTGTTAGAGGTAAAAAAAATGGATAGAAAGGAGAGGAATGAGATGATGTTGTTGTTTGTAAATGAAAGGGAAAATGTTTTTCAAAGAAAATTACATCTCTGGATATCAAAACCTTTTTTGTTACTAAATCATATACTTTGTATGATTTTTGTAAGTTTGGATAACCAATGAAAACACAGGGATTTGCCCTAGCATCAAACTTGGTTCTGTGCATTTTCTTAGTTGAAACAAAACAGAGGCAGCCAAAAGATCTGAGGTGTGATAAATTTGGTTTGGTTTGAAGAAGTTTCTCCTGAGGAGAAATGAGGCCCAAAGATTGTAAGGGCATTCTGTTGATGAGATAAGCAGCTGTGAGCACACATTCACCCCAGAATTGTTTAGGCAAGTTGGATTGGAATGATAGGGCTCTGGCAGTTTCTAGAAGATGTTTGTGTTTTCTTTCCACCACTCCATTTTGTTGTGGAGTGGCTGAACAGGCTTTGTAGTGTGTGATACCTTTAATAAGCAAAAAATCTTTCATGTGTCCTTCACAAAGGTCTGGTGCATTATCAGATCTGATACTTTTGATAAGGGCATTAAATTGTGTTTTTACATAAGAATAGAAAGATTTGAATATAGACACAGCTTCACTTTTGTATTTCATAAGATAAATCCAAGTAGTTCTAGTGAAATCATCAACTATAGTGAGAAACATAGTACAACCATGATGAGTACAATGCTTATAAGGACCCCAGATGTCTAAATGAAGAAGCTCAAAAGGAACTATAGTTTTGATATGACTGGTGGGGAAGGATAGTCTACTTTGTCTAGCTGCAGGGCAAATTTTACAAAAGGAACTATGTTGATAACTAGAAGTTCGTAGAGTAGGCAAGACATTCTTTATTACATTGAAAGGTGGATGACCAAGTCTGAGGTGCCATAATTTGGCATTATTAGAATCTGATATAGCGGAATAGCATGAACGTGGTGAGGAGGCTTGATCTTGAACAGATGACTTGGAAAGAACTGGTGTAGATTGACAGTAATATAATCCATGTTTGAGATTACCAAGCTGTATTGGAGTTTTCAGAGAAGGGCCCTGTATAGAACATGTGTTATTTGAGAAAGAAACAGTGCAAGATAGATCTCTACAAAGTTTAGTGACAGAGATAAGATTGAAGTGGAACTGAGGAACGTGCAACACATCTTGCAGCATAATTTCAGAATTTAGTGGAATGTTGCCATGGTGTTTTATCAAAGCTTGAGAGCCATCAGGTAAGGTAATGCGATTTTGAAAATGTGAAGGAAAGGGTTGAAAAGAATTAAAAAGATCAAGGTTGTATGTTATGTGATTGGTAGCACCACTGTCAATTATCCAAATAGCATTATTAGTTGAAAAAAAACATTGCTCACAAGCTAAGAAGCATGTAGTGTTTGAATCTTCAGCAAGAATTGGAGAGGCTTCTTTCTTTTGTTGATTGATCAAATGGAGCAGCATATTATATTGTTCAGTGGTGAAAGAATTGGAACCAGCCGGAGTAGATTGTAGCTTGTGTGGATCAGGATTTTCTAAATCAACCAAAGCAGCTACTTTGTTATTCTTCCAATTGGACTTAGTAGCAGAGTTTGAAGGAAGGCCATGTAATCTGTAGCATCTATTTTTAGTGTGGCCAGTCTTCTTGCAATAGTCACAAAAGTAGGATGATTTTCTTGGAGAGGAGGACTTTTCACTAGAATGAGGAGGTCTGTATGGAATTATGCCAGAGTTACTTCTATGTTCAGACGGTCTCCCCTTGTTGGCAAACATGGCATGAGAGTCTTCTGGAACATTTTCAGAGATAGCTTTGTGTTCTTCTTCCTGTGCCAGGAGCCTGTAAGCATGAGATATAGGTGGCAGAGGATATTGCATAAGGATATTAGCCATGACATGTGAGAAATTAGGGTTGAGCTTCATTAGAAAAGAAATAGTTCGTTGTTCTTCTTGAAGAGTCAAGACTCTTTGAGTAATTCGACAGGTGCAATTTGTACAAGTGGATATTGGCAAAGGTTGAGTAGCATCTTGTGTATCCCATAGTATTTTCATTTTTGTGTAGAACGAAGAAATACTATCTGTTCCTTGTTGCATGTCGGCAAGTTGCTGTAGAGTGGAATAAATTTGTGTACCAGAAGTCTGTCCAAATCTTTCTTGAAGATTAGACCATATTGCGGAAGCAGAATCAAAATGTAGAACACTTCTGGCGATTATTGGATCTAGCACCTTCATGAACCAGGTGATTAGAGTATTATTGATTCTTTCCCAGGCCGGAAAGAGAGAAGAAGAATCAGCAGGTTTTGAAATGTTGCCATTGATGAAGCCGAGTTTGTTCTTGGCTGATAAGGCTATTGTAACAGATCTTTTCCAATCAATGAAATTGTTTCCGGTAAAAGGAGTAGAAACGAGTATGAAACTTGCATCGCTAGGATGTAAATAATATGGAGAGGTTGGATTAGTGATAGGGTCGATGTTTTGTTGAGTTTCAGAAGAAGAAGACATAATCAATTGAAGGAGAGGAAGAGTCTGAAAAACAGTTTCATATACCAAAGAAACAAGGGACAAAGGATAAAAAAAAAGAGGGTTTCTGAAAAAAAAAGATTGAAGAAAGAGGCGAAAAGAAGAAGAAGGATCGAAAGGTTAGTCTGATACCATGTTAATCCTTGCCACAAAGTCTTGAAGATGATCAAAAATGGACGAAGCAGAGAGAGAAGATGCAGAGGGAAGATGAGGAAGAAGAGAAAAGGAAAAACAAGTTGTCTTATTTCAATCAAGGAAAAACAGAAAAGACATTATTATTCATTTGTACAAAATACATGTATATATATGAATATATCTAGAATCTAAATAGAATATCTATTTATATTGTATTAATATGTTCAACACCCAGTTTTTCAATTTACTAACTTGCTGTGATTTTCATGGTAAAGTAACAGATGCATCAACAATTCAATATAGATAATATGTGATAGCTTCTGTTTCAAAGTTAGGTTTTCATCCACTTTTTATAAAGGAGCAGTGCAATTTTTTTTGTTTTTTTAGTTAGCTAGGAGAATCAAGTAATTATGCACGAATGTTGATCCTAACGTATGATTCTAGTCCTCTTTCAAACTAAGAGCAATTTGCTTTCCTTTTTAGATGACAATATGTTGTTGAGGACATATTGGTGTTGCTGGTCAGCTAGTGGGCGCCCAATATTTTGGAGTTGATAGAACACTAAAGAAATTGCTCTAAATAGAGTGGAGTCATTGTAAAAATGATATCCTAAGATGTAGTTACTAGTCACTAATCCTATATCTAATACAAAGGTTGTAGGTATCAACTTGCAATTGTTTATCTTTATGAACTTGATTAATTTACATGTATAGAGCTTCTGTATGGTGCAGTAGTGAATCTAAAATGACATGGCTTCTGACTTCAAATTTAGATTTTTGAGCTGATTGCAGACAAAATTTTAATGTCCTTATTGTAATAAATATGGTTTTGAGAACTTGAAACTGAATTGTAGATCCTTGAGAAGTATCCTAGAGAAGATTGTCAGTCCTCTTATTTATGTCTAATATCCAGCTATATCAATGAAATACGAACATGTCCTTTGCTTTCTTGCCCTCCTCAACTATTGCAATATAGCTTTTTAAATGGAACTATTCACAATGCTGACTTGAGGTGTTATTTTCATGTTTTTAGTTTGATTTTTAGTCAAGTATAGTAATGAAGACTTGATAATTGTGGCTTTGTTTCATGGCAGACTTGTAACTTTTTAAGGAACTATTGACAACCATCACATATGCAACTTTATCTTTCTAATTTACGTTCTTGGAGTCACTTGTGTCTATTGCAATAAAATTAAGTATTTTTATTGAAAACTTATGATACAATGAGTTATGCTTGTTAATTTTATCTTTAATTGATTTCCAGGGGTAATACATCTCTCCTCATTGACTATTGCCAAAGTGATGGTAAGCATAATTACATATTAATTGATGTTGGAAAGACTTTCAGAGAGGCAGTACTTCGCTGGTTTACCTTCCATAAAATTCCACGAGTTGATTCAGTAAGTTTCAATATTATGAATGTTAAACATTGTGAAATTGATTAGCTAACATCAACTTCAGGACCTTTAAACAAATTCTTATTCTGCTTGCAATTTAGCTCATTTGTTGAGTATGTCTTTTCATTGGCCATAAGTAAGAGATTACTAACTATAATGTTATTGCAGAAAAAGACGAACAAAAACCTTTAATCTACAACTATTGGAAGGAAAATCTATAAAGCATGATACTATGGGCACCATTTCGTAGCAATTAGAACTACAAACTAAATCTTGTTTCTTAAAATATATGTAACTTAATAACTATGGTTATAATCTGACAAGTAATTGTCAGGAAATGTCTACTCTTTTCACTCCACAATTGCTAAAATATATAACTACAGGTAATCTTGACACACGAACATGCTGATGCAATTCTTGGTTTGGACGACATACGAGCTATTCAACCATTTAGCCCTACAAATGATATCAACCCAACTCCAATATACCTCACCCAAGATTCTATGGATAGGTATTTTTTTTAAAGGAGTACGTTGATGTGTTCAATTGACATGCAAAGCCCTTTTGCGCTTTTTCGTTGATGAAATAATTATAAATGTAGTTTCAAATGAGTTTTGAGTGTCAATGGTTATTGAGTTGTTTGCTGAACAATTAGTGTTCCATCTCATAATTCATGTGCAAGTATATGAGGACTATTGAATTCTTTTTACTCCCGACAAATTTTTTCTTTCTCATGCTTTGGGATTAAGGCTTGGACATTGTTGTTTTTGCTATTTTTTCCCGTTTGAAGGTCAATTGCAATGCGTGGTTAATTTAGATTATTTTAAGTGTTCTTTTTTGACATTGAGGACATCTTAGAAGCTCAATCTTATTACTTTGGTTCCTAATGTATCAATAAAGCTTAAAGAATTTAGTCTATTTAATTTCATGTAACACCCCGACTCTATTGAACCGCCAGTGACTACCCATAGAGGTTGTAGACTGGCCTTACAAACCAACACAAGTATATTAAGTGCACTTTGAACTCACTCGTGCGCATCCAAAAAAAAAACTTCCAAGAGGTCACCTATCCTAAGATTACTCCCCACAAAGCACACTTAAATGTGAAGTTCTTAGCAAATAGACTCCGTTGTTGCACCGTAGTTCTAGGATCTTTCCCTTGCTAGGTGCATTCAACACACTATTCTTCCTCTCATTGCCATTGAACTTTGCTCAATGAAACATTCATTCTTAGAAATTTTCGAGAAAGATTCTACCACTTGTTTTGTTATCACCCACCCACCATGGTTTTACCCCGTCCTTAAGCAATTTCTCTCTTTGCGAATTCCCCTCTTTTGGTTAACCATTAGGTTTTATTCCACAAGTAATGTTACGAAGATCATAAGGATATATGTTTTTTCTCCCTAAATCTAAAGCTTCATCATTTTCTTTCACTCGCTCACAACGTCCTCAACTTCGCCTTCCTCGTGACTTGATGGGTTTCTATTGAAAACACATGTTCTAGCATTGTTACAATCAACTTTCTAGGCTTAAAGGTCTTTGAGCCTTCAAAACTACTACCCCTCATTGGAATTAAAGGTGCACTTAGGTGTAGAAGGGTCCTAAAGCCTTAGCGCAAGCTACAGGGTGAAAGCACGAGCATTTCAGAGATGAGGACCTTTTTTACTCTTAAGTCAGAACCTTATGAAACATTTCTAAAGACTATTTAATATTTTATGATATTCATATTAGATTAGCATGAAAGATCTAAAACATTTTTTTACATTGTGCTAAGCCACTAATTTAACACATAATGACCCAAGATAGTATCTAAATCGATATTCTTAAGCAATTTGTCTCGGTTGACTGTGTCTAATTATTATCACATTGTTATCAAGAAGGGAGGAAAAAAAAAGTAGAAATTCAAAGAAAGGAAGAAAAATAAAGAATTGAGGAAAAACAAGACTGTAAAAATGGTAGAAGAGGAAAAATAAAAGAAGAAAAAAGAGTAACTTAAAATATAAACCAAAAGGCAAATTATCAAAGAAAGGAAAATTGAAAGAAAGAAGACCAGATAGAAATTCAAAAGGCAGATTAATCGAAAAACTCATGAAGAAAAGTAAAAAAGATGTCGAATTTAAACAAGGAAAGAAAATAAGATGAAGAATCCATATGTAAGAAGAATTTTGGAAGGGAAAAGGAAAAAAAGCCAAAAGGAAAGGTACCTAGTGGTGGTGCATGCTTTGGAAGAGAAAACTAATAAGATATAGACATCTTAGCGAATGCTCATTATTTCCATTTTCTCTTTATTTCTTTAAAGCATGAGCAATTCCCTTTTCCTTCTCATTTTTTGTGTTTGAAGATGATAACTCTTCTATCTAATTTCTATAAGTGATCACTCAACAAACATTGTCTCAAAGAATGCAATGCGCTAGGCATAATATAGAATATAGTACAAAAAGTGCACAAAAGCATGAATATTTTGTTTCTCGCTTAGCCTAGACAACAAAAAGTGCTTTCTTTAGAGTTTAGCTTCTAGGCACGCTTTTTAAAAGGATGATTGGAACACTTTTAGATCCACTCTGAGTTTACATAGAAGTTAGGGATGGTGTTTGTCTCACTACAACCATGTATTTGGCTCTTGAGAGAACTGCAACACTCAAATCGAGAGATCCACTTGTTTAATGTCTCTCTTTAACCTTGTTATTAGTCTAATTTAAACTTCGACATTTTTCATAGTTTGAGTTCATGTTTGTCAATGGATTTTGCACTTTGTGAACCTAATTGTAAAAAGCCGGCAAGTGCATAAAGTTCTGCCTCAAAACGAGGGTTTGGTGAAAGAGAGGTGTGATTTGGTACCAATTGTAATAATTGTAACCAATTTTGTAAGTAAAAATAAATTAGAAATGATAAAGAAAATGCACAACAAATAAAGCTAACTTCTACATCTAAGTTATCACTATCATACTTGACTTAAATGTCAAGCACCGAAGTTTACAAAACTCCAAATTACAAGAATAAGACCTAGCAGTATAACTCACAAAAAGTAGTACTAAAGAAGTAATTGGAAGCAACTTATACTCTTTTACTTATTTATGAGATCTCAAGGATGGATTTAGTGTGGGGAATCATGTATATGAACTTGTATAAAACTTTAGTTGTTCCATGATTCCATCAATAATGCTTAGCCTTCGTAGGATATGTGAGCCTCCAAATGCAATGTTATGCCATGATTACCTGTATTACCTATGTCACGTGATGAGCTAAATAAAGCCCTATATTTGTCAGTTTTGAATTAAATAATCATCTTTTCAAACCCATGACTTAAGCTCCAAGAGATGCCCAAAGGTAACATATAATTATGGGTCACGATGTATGTTTTGCAAGGCCTGGGACACTTGACTATGTAAAAAATTTATCTTGTCATCCTTGATTAGAAATGGTAAGAATTCCTTTTGGAATATGTCAATATGGTGTTTTATAAGCGCACATGGGTTGAAGAGCAAATATACTCTAATCAATTGCATAGTTCAAAAATAATGTTAGCTTCTCCACTTTGTATGTAATCACATTATGAAGCTTTTGAAGTTGTCGTGACCATGATATAGGTTGTGAAAGCCTCAAAATATTTTGCAGATGTGGTTACTTGTTACTGTGATCACGACAACATTCACAAACTGGCTTTATGAATTATTATAAACAAAAATAAAAAAACTATGAGTCTTTGGCTTCATTGTAGTTTCTCATGCTACCACCGACAGTGTTAAAGTACGTTTTTTGTCAAGGTCGTGGTAATGGTCGCCAAAACACAACTATGATTGATATGGATGGGTTTGTAGTTGTTTCGACCTATATTTACTGTTGCGGTAAGCTTAATGATATTTACAATAGTGTCGTGTTATAGGTGTGGACTCTTTCATATAATCATATAGATTGAGATGAGAAGTATATGAAAAGGATTTGTCAAGGTGGGTGAAGAATGTAAGAGAGATAACAAATGGATTGGCTTCTTTCTTTTCCTTTAATCTCTTTTCATTGCTTTAATACATCATTTTTACTATTCTTCTTGCCGTGCATTAAAATCCAATGACCGAGATCATCTCTTCTCTGATTTATCATTATGAAATTTCCTTTCCATTGGATATATTTCTCCACATACATATGGACGCACTATATCAATCGTCAATGAGTAGAAATAATTAAGAAAATCAACACCTTTTTCCCATGGCTGGTTGTCAACCCTCACTTTCATCCCATCCACTTTACTAATTCATAAGAAGAGTATCAGGTTATGAATGTAATTCATTTATACTTTTAAACTTACATCCTTTTTCTTGCTAATTTATGAACCTTCTGTTTTCTATGCTTACACCTTTTGGTTTTTTTTGGTCTTTTGTGATGTTGTTGACTGCCTTAAGAGATTTTATTTCGTAAGATTGATATGATTTACCAGACAGATGCTTGTTGTGCATTAGTCATAATATTGCTTCCCTTGTTTCCAACTAGCGACGTGACATTTCTATCTCATATTCCCGATTTTGCTGCTCTTTTATTCTGCGTAGCATTTTCTGTTACATATTTTCATCAATTTTCCTGCTTTGTTCGATAATTATGCTTTTAATTTGTCCCTACAGTGTTGCTGTGAAGTTTCCTTACTTGGTGCAAAAAAAACTTAAAGAAGGCCAGGTTATAAGGCGAGTAGCCCAGCTTGATTGGAAGATAATTGAGAGTGATCATGAGAAACCTTTTATTGCATCGGGCCTGCAATTTTTCCCCTTACCAGTAACTTGCTTCAATCAATCTCCTATCGTGCTGTGCTTTTCTGCTAGTCTCCTTTGTCACTGATAGTGTCAATTGATATAACTCCTGCAGGTGATGCATGGTGAAGATTATGTTGCATTAGGTTTTCTGTTTGGCCAAAAGAGCAAAGTTGCTTATATATCTGATGTTTCGCATTTTATTCCGGCTACTGAGGCTGGTGAGTGCCTTTTATGATTGACTTTAGAATTTGGCAACTTTGGTTGACCTTTATGGCCCATTTGGTTGTTGGAAAAAAAGGTGTAAATTTCAACTGTCAATGTGCTTGATTTTCATGTATCATTTTGATTCAACTGAACTTGATGAACTGAATTGATCCGGCTGTTTGTCTGGCAGTTATTTCCAAAAGTGGCGGTGGGCAACTGGATCTTCTTATCTTGGACACCCTTTACAAGGTCAGTATGATCCAATTTTGGTGGACTGTCCTCCTTTTCCCAAAAATTCTAGTCACAGACACAGTGAGGGAACTGCGTCTGTGTTGTAGAAAATTCTGCTTTAGTTGAACAAGCATCTGTTCAATGTATATTCCATTGACTATTAATCTATTACTAGTGATTGGGTATTTTTGGATCATTGTATGCTAAATTACATACTATGTGATTTGTATTATTTCTCCCTTTCTATGCATATTTGATAGTTGCCTTTATTAAGCGTCCAAAAGAATTTCACTCTGACTCTTTTTCGGGTAAGACTTTTGTTTCTCCATGTCGACACTCTTTTTATCTCCATTTTCACACTTTCTTACCTTTTCTTTAACACATCTCATGTGTCTCGCACTGCTATATGTAAATTTGCACTTGTTTCTAAACGGTATGTTCACATATTAGCCTAAAGGGTAACCCACTTTGGTTGTCTGCCCAAGTATTCTTTGCATAAGATTCAGATTTTGTGGTAGCTGGGTACTTCCCAAGTCCGTTTAAGATCTCATGGGTTCAAATGCCCTTCTTGGCATTGGTTATGGATTGACATTAGTTGGTCTTCTTGTAGGTGACCCCTAGACTCTAGAGGGTAAAATTTTTTTGTTGGTTTGTTGTTAACACGAATTTTTGATAGAAAAGGGCAAATGAGAAAGGGAGGAAAATGGAGGATAGGGACTTGGAAGGAAAATTTCATTCACATTTTAAACATAGCAAATTCTTCCAACTTTGGAAAGATTTGAAAGAAAAACTAACCAATTTTGCCTTCCCTCCCCTCCCGTTCCTTTCTTTTCCTTTCAAAAATGTTATCCAAACATAGAGTATATGAGGATCCTCCCCTTCCTTTCCTTTCTGTCTTTCAAAAATATTTTCCTAACATAGTGTGAATGAGGATTTCAGTGGTCACCTTGGAGACATGGGTATGAAAGCTCAAGTGTGAAGGTGCATGAAGAAACTTTTCATTCTATCATTGGCTTTCTGAAGATCAATTTTAAAATAAAAGAACTTTCTTTCATTAATTCATGACATGGAGTTGAGGGTTTCTGTAGCTAAGAATCAATGATCAATTTATATCTAGTTCCTTTATTTGGCTTGAAACTTCCCTGATTAGTAGAGATAAACTTTCGCATATGTGGCCTGTTGTCATTTCTGATGATTTATGAGATTGTTTTCTAATTTGTGTTTGTGAGACTGATACGTTTGAATTGGGTAAATTTTGGTGGGTTTTCAGCTTTAGTTTTAGGCACACAATTGTTTCCTGAAACTGGTAGGAAGAATTTTTTACTCGGAGAACTGATGGATGAGATTTTTGATTGTCAGGAGTAGAAGAATTTTCTGGTCGATTTATGATCAGATCAGAATTTAACACGTCTAGCCAGGAGATACGCTGTCCCAAAATGTGGGATTTGTAGGATGAACTGAAAAGTTACATAAAATACCTCATGGATTTGGGAATTGGAAGGAGTCTGATGTACAGGTATATGATGATTTAGATGCTGTGTATGAAGGCTAAAAGACTTATATGCTGTGAAGAGGTCTGATGAGTGTATGAAGAGTGAAAATGTTGACTGATGTGCTGGGTTGAGAAAGTTCGGCCCACCTCTTACATTTTGTCTGACTGTAATTATTGAGCCACAACTTGGCATAATAATCCAATGCATTACAATGTTTTTAGTTGTATAGAAACAAGATAAATTCACAATTAACAGCGTAACTGCACTGCAATAAATAAGAAATTCAAGTTTGGGACAAAATGAGGATGCATAAAGAAATAAACTTCTCAAGGCTGGAACTTTGTGGTACTAGTTTGCTATGCAACAATGGAGCATGCTGTTGAGGATTGCAAGTTTGCTGTTCTCACTCTCTTGAGTTAGGAAGTGTTAAGGGGATATATGTTTGGGTCTTTGTTTTTTGACATACTTCTTACTGATGCCCAAGACCTATTTATGGAAACACATTTTTTAGGGCTGAAGTTTATTTTGTTTTTAACTAGGAATGACACGGCCGCATGTGTCCTTCTATGATATTACTAAGTTTAAATCCCATGTATTCGGTGGTGATTTGGAAAGCATCTATGGTATAGGAAATTTTCCCTTTTTCATTTCAATACTGGCATTATTATCCTGAGTCTGGTTTGAAAAGACTCAGTTGGCCTTCCCAACCTTAAAAATAAATAGGTACTTTTGAGGAAATTTTGGCTTTTATAAAAGATCTAGATGATGATCATTCTCAAAGGGATGATCAAGGACTCTGCTAGTAATGTCATAGATTTGCTGATGTACATGGAAACCCATAATGGCACTACAAGATTGGGGCATGCAGTCACCTTGAGGTATTCCAGATGCATGTCCTTTATATTACTTCGCTACATGCCTACCTTTATTCACTTATAAGAAAATAATTTCTTATTAGAGATCTGTTGTTTTATCATAGATTCATAGTGGTAAACTTTTAGATTTATAAATTCATATTGGATAATTTTTAGATTTATAGGTTTATTCAGAAAATCTGATGCAGAATTTTTTTTCTCTTGCAGACTAGCTCCCATAATACTCACTTTTGCTTCCCTCAGGTACCTGTATGAATTTAACAATACTCCTTTCCCCCCTTGAGTTTGCTCCATTAACCTCAGAAGTTTCTTGCGTACGAGAGTTGAGAGACAAATACTGGAGGGACTCAAAGGGACTTATCTTGCTTTTGTGCAAAAATCTCATATGCCTACAATTGTCTTGGTTTTCTTCAGACCCTTGATGCAGTAAAGAGAATCTGTCCAAAGCGTGCTCTATTAATTGGAATGACCCATGAATTTGATCACCACAAAGACAATGCTTATCTTACTGAATGGTCAAAAAGGTATTGAACTTTTAGTTCCTATTGTTTAAGTGCATGAATGAAAATCTATGCATGATTTGTTTATTGGTCCACTCTATGTAGTATAGTAGGGATGGCACTTAGACAAAATGTTTGCTAATTATTATTGATTTTTGTTCATTACAAGCCCATACATCAATCATTTAATCGAATTATGCATGATTTGTTTGCTGGTTCACTCTATGTAGTATAGTAGGGATGACATTGGATAAAATGGTTGTGAATTTTTATGGATTCATGAATCAATTATTTAAGCATTAGGGCTGTTTTGGTTCACTCAATGGGAAAAGGGAACACTGGGAATGGGATCTGGAAAGGGGTTGTGGTGATTGAAGTGGTCGTTGTGATGTATGTAGTTATTGATGGCTGAGACAGTTATTGAGTGGGCAGGGGTCTGCAACGTCCAAAACCTGACTGGACTGAACCAGGATAGGTTGAGACCGGATGTTAAGATCGGTAATGAACCGGATTTGAAAATAAAATCCATTCTGGATAGGACCGGAAAGGACTGGATCTAAAACGCTCGAATTGAACACCGCAGATAATTAAGTTTAAAATTGTGCGACATTTTAAATCGGAGGAAATAGCAAAAGTATGGATATAGTGAGTGATTTCTCTCAGTGAATGAGATGAAGTGAATGATTTCTCTCAGACAAAACTCAATCCATTCTTCTTTTCGCCAATCTCTCATCACAATCTCATTCTGGACTTCCCAAAACTCTAGTTAATCTCCAATGTTGTCACTTGTCATACCCCTTAAATTTGGGGTTGAGACAGCTTCACTAACATTCAATTAAGAAATTGTTAATTTGAAACTCAATCATCAAACACTGTGGAAGGAATAGCTTTTTGCGAAGTTGAAACTATGTTTTTGCGCAAAACTCATTTCATAGATCTGAAACATGATTCAAAGACAGAAAGGACGAATTTCTTCAATTGATCCAATTCCTTTGACGAAATCATCTTGTGAGTTGTGACTTGTGATTTAATTTCTTCCAACAACTTATTGACATGTGATTCACATAAGGGAATAGGGAGAATCTAAATCAACAATCTCATCTTTTTTACTATGTTGAAATCATAAACTTTGGACTAAGAGAAATGAAATTGAATCTGCTAGAGTACGAAGGAAATAAGATGGAGATTGAAAATAGTAATAAAGAGAATAAGGGATTTAGGATATGTCTTTGAGAGAGTTAAGAGTGTTTAGGGGTAAGTGATTTGAGTTCATGAGTGAAAAAAACAAGCAAAAGAAAGTTCAGTTCTCTTACTTCTCCACCTAATCAGACTGCTAAGTTTACAAAACCTGACCTAGACTGGTTTATCCGTTCTTGGACTAGACCAGACTGAAAGACCGAAATCACCCTTGTTCGACAGACTGATGCAAAACTGGAATTAATCTTTGGCTGGTCCGGTCCAGTCTGGCTATGTTCTTGTACATTTCTCGGTCCAGACCGGATACTGCATGCCCATAGCAGTGGATCTTTTGGTCAATAGAGGTCGTGGAAAGAGTCTTAAAGTTTTGGAAAGTGGAGATAGGGAATTTTAACAGTTGCATATGTTAAAAGGGGTGAAGGAAATGGTAAGATGAATTGTCCTTCATTTGAATAGCATCACAAATAAAGGAATTGGAGGGATGTACTATATATTTCTATCTGAAATTGAGTTAGAAAGAAAGCTCATTACTCTTCCCTCCAATTCGTTTCCTTTCTTTTCATTATCCAAACTCTTTGTACATTGAAACAAGGGTGTGTTGGCTTCCTTTCCCCTTATATTCACTGAACCAAGTGGCTTTATCTGTGCTAACGTATTTTTATCAACATATTATCTTTAGTTTATCCAACATCATTAGGGTTTTCTTGTTTTAAATAATCATTTGAGGTGTACCTATTCTGTTTCTTCTTGCTTTTTGTTGAATATCTTGGTATATTACTATAAATTTGATTATTTCACTCTTTATCTAGGGAGGGCATTGTGGTTCAACTAGCACATGATGGTCTGAGAATCCCCATCGTTCTTTGACAAGGTGAGATCTATTTGCAAGCCTCATCACGTATTTTTAGAAACTTATGACTTGTTCAAAACTCGGTTGTACTAAACCCTATAATGTGAACTTATCATTCTTTGCCAACCCTTGTTGCTCTTGATACTTTTTATAAACTTATTTTACAAAATGAAGATAATGCACCCTAAGTTATTTCACTGTTGCTAAGCAGGTATATTATGCATTTATGCTTGCTTGTCTTTGGTGGGCTAGTCGACTTTCCATTCATTCAGATCAACTGGTTTGATGATCTGATTGCTTCCGTCAGAGGTGGTTTGAACTCAAGTTGACGTGATGAACTCATTTAATTTAAAGAGGCAATCTGTGGTATCGATGCTCTGGTAAAATTCATCTATTCCTTTTTCCGTATCCATTCATACATAGAAAGGCAAAAACCTCATGGCAGATCATATATACACAATGTTAGCTGTTACCCAGGAAATTTGGGACTATATCAGTTAGTGATATTAAGTTCTTTTTCCGTTCTTGATCTGATCCTTTGTTTATGTAGTATGATCCTCTACTTAAAAAGGTCACTTTATTATTTTTACTGATAAGAGACAATAATTCTAACTACTCAAGTGGATTAATTGGAGCAGCCGTATAGTCCTACCGGTTATGTGGAACTGTTGCTTTTTTTTGACATTGTTGTTTATAGAAAAATGAAATATGTTGATGATGAATAGTACGACAAGGGCACACCCTTAACTCCGATTTATCGAATCGGCCAATAAGTCGTGTTAATACCATATGCTACTCTTTTTCGTTGAGTTAGCGTCAAAGAGAAGTGGAATGTCTTCAAGAAAAATATAGATATTTGATAATAAATGAAGGAAAAGATTGAATTGTGTTGCTAAAATTATAATAAAGTTTTAATGTATCGATGAGATTAAAAGAAAATAATATGTCGAAATAATGCAAAATGAGTGGAATGGAGGGGTATTGGTTTATCACCTTATTACAAGTAGTGGGAAAACACTAGCCCAAGATGATTTAGTATTATACTTGCACCTTCATTTGTCATAATAAAAATTAAACTTGATTCACTTTAAAATGGCGTATTTGTTAATTGATTATTGGATGTTGGTTGGTTTAGTTGAGTTTTTTAACTAACTACTTGTATTAGCTTTTTTGTTGTTAATTTAGTTTTTTCAATCAATCTTTATTCTTTATGGTGATGTTTGATTTTTTAAAAAATAAGATAAGATATTTTGTATGAATTATGTCAAAAAAAAAAAAGATATTTGATTACAATAGGAGAGAATAAAAAAAAATTATCAAAAACTTGACCAAAAATAATTTTATTGGCTACCCTTTATTTGTTACCTTTGCCTTTTTTGCATAATTTCAGTTTTAGAATATATATATATATATATATATATATATATATATATATATATATATATATATATATATATATATATATATATATATTTCAAAATGAATTAACAAACTCTATGTATTTATTTTAACTTGTGTAAATCTATGAAAAACTTTTTTAAAAATTATTTCACCTTATAGAATTTTCAAACAAATAAGTAACGGACGGAATGGAGCTAGTATTTGCCAAACCGATGAACACATCCATGATCCATCCAACATTTTATATTTGTATCATATTTTTTCTAAGACAGTTGACCGGTCAACACTTGCCAGTTGAAAGATTCAAATACTCCATATTCATACTCGTGGCGTTCAAATGATATGACAAATACCAAATCCAATACGACTACTACTATAGTGATTATCAGATATTTTATTTGTGTTAGATGATAGATAATTGATGATTAATTTAATAAATAATTAAATATGAGTATATTTTTTTTTAATAGAAAGTTCTTATTTGTTATTTTATGGTTTTTTTATTTGTTGTTTTTATAATGTATGTTATATTTATATTATAAATTTTGAATAAAAATAAATTTATTTATCCTTTGGTCTTGCATATCTTTTACTAACTCTATTTTTAACATTTTTATATTTTTAATGGTTCCTATATGTTTTCCATCAACTTTATTTAAACAGTTTTTATCAGTTGTGGTCTTTATATTTTTTTCCACTAAATTTATTATTTAATAAAATACTATATCTAATATCTTAAATATTTTATCTTTCTTAATTTCCGTGAAGATTCTTGTGAAAACTTTTAAAAGAACATAAAGTGTAATTTGCATATCTCCACACTTTCTCATTCCTATTATACTTGCTATATTTGATTTTTTATACAATTTAATGTGTTATTTTAATCATTTATATATTGAACTATACATATCTAAAATTATAAAAACTTTAAAATTATGAAAGTATGTGATTGTACAATTCAAATAAAATTTCACTTAATTATATTTTTTTTACATATTAGTCATAATATATAAAATAAACTTAAATAATGAAAAATTTAAAAAATCGGCGTAGTTTTCCGCAAGGGAGGAAGTACTATTTTAGACGAGAATTTTATGAGGCGAGTAAACAAAAGTCTTTCACCGACCGCTGCGTATGCGGAATATGTTATGATTGCATAGTGAGTAGAAATTATAATGGTCTGAATTCAATAAATAATTATGCTATTTTGCAAACTGTTCAAATTTCAATTACCCCTACGCCCTACCCTACCCAATACCAAATGGAAGACAACATGTGAATATGCCCAAATCTATATAATTTCTTTTTACACTAGTTTAATATATTACTTTAATTTTTAATATTTTTTTTATTTACAATAAAAAATTATAAAATTTTAATATTAATATTCTTTATTTCAAGACAAATTAAATAAGATCTTACTTGACTATATTTTAATTTTTAACTTATAAATTAAGAATTAATTACACATTAAAAATGATGAGTGAATAGTGTAAATATAGCTAATATTGCGACTAATTTAAAACGAAGAAATTACTAATATTGATTCTTATGCCTTTCGTTTTTTTTATCATTCTCCTTGAATTAGGTTACAATTTAAAAAATAAGTTCGAACAATCTAAATAGAAATGAGAAAAGGTAATCCATATAAGTTTGAAGGAGGTTAAGTCATAAAATTAATTGGTAGTACTGCACTTGTTTCTCATGTTTGTAGACACTTACCACTCATTTAGTAGGTGGTATTAAATGATGGTAATTAGAAAGAAAATTAGTGTGATTTTAGTTGAAAAAACTCTTGTTATCTTGATGGTCATACTTGTCCAACTTTAATCATCTCTTTTTCTTTTTAAATTTTTTTCTAATGCATTACCATTGAGAGTGAAAGTATTAGGTGGTAATGAAAATTTGTAAATAATTTTTTTTTGTGATCAAGGTTTCATTACCACGGGAATGACATAGAACTTTTGATGGAATTTTACATTATAAATTATTTTCAGTGCCATCATTTAGTCTCACTAATCAAACGGGACATTCAATATTCAACAACACTTTAGTGTTCAATAATTACTTCTACAGCTATTATTGTTAGAAACCGTCTATCGATGAAACAATCTCAAAATAAAGAGTTTATATGCTAATAATTAAGCTAACTAAAATATTAAGTTCACGTATAAAGAACATCTCACAATCAGACTGCCTAACACAAAGAATTAAACACAGTAACTTTGAGCAGTAAACTGTTTTTACGCTGAAGTGAAAATTTTGGCTAGTTCGATACTCCTATGACTTTTGAGTAAAAGTTGGTTAAAATACCATTTACCCACTTCAAACCTGCGCTTGTAAACCATAATCCCACTCAATTTACGTTTTGTTATATTGGGTTATTTTAGTTTTTTAGTATTAATTTTCGTATTTAAAAATAGACTCATTTTTTTTTAATATTATTAGTATATTATAATTCTCTTTTAATTTTATTGATATAATTTAATCTCTATCTTTATTTATTATCAAATATCTAACTTTTTAAAAACAATATATTTTCTTACTATAATTCAATAGAAAGTAGTACTACATACAAGTTCAAACTCGTGGAGTTGAAAAGACTTGACAAAATACCAAATCCACTACGTCTACGTATGCAATGGCACTATGTCAGTGAAGTTGTTTATTAGTGACTTGTGAAAAGAAAAAAATTAGAAAATGGTCTGAATTATTAAATGTCTCAATTATTTTTTTTGAAATTTTTTTATCAATTATTCTAATAGGAAAATTGTAAAAATAGATATGTTTAATTTGTTGAAAATAAATACCTTAACTATTATTTATTTTTTAAATAAATCCATTGATTTGAAATTTTTGTTGAAAAAACTAAATTATTTTTTATTTCTAATTCTTGACTTATAAAGAAGTTTTGAGAATGGTTATAAACATGATGTCGGTTTATTTTTAGCACATATACTATATAGGTATATTTTTTAAAAAATAAATAATACTTAGCTATATTTTCAGTGGATCAAACAAATATTGATTTATTATTTACAATGTATCCTACTTTAAGGGAAAATAATTTATATTTTATTCAACTAAAATCTTATTTAATTCGTATCGATGTATATTTTATTAATATCATCTTTTAATAATTTTCAATCAAACGTACTTAAAGATATTTAAAATTACTGCATTAATAAGTATGTAAAACTTAATGAAATATTTAATTTAAATAAAAGAAAAATTATTTTAAATTTAATTGATCAATTAAAATGGAATATAATTCAATTCAAAAAATGACGCAATTCAATTTCTTAAAATGATTCTGCCTTATATCATAGTCGAAACTCAGAAACAGTACAAATAGTAATTTAAAATTGCTCTGCCGAAAGCCAAAAGGAAATAACATGTGAATTTACCCAAAATCTAAGTATTCTGATTGATTTTTGTGTCTTGCTTTTTCATATTTAATCAACCTACTACTCTATTTATACCGACTAGTCTACACATTAGGTTATAAATTTCAAGTTATACTTCCTCCGTTTCATAATACCCGTTACATTTTTTATTTTTGGTAATTTCATATTATTTGCTATATTTTCGTTTTTAGTAATAAAACAATCATTTAAAGTTCTACTTACCATTATTTTTATCCTACTCTATACTCTATACTCTATAATAAAATACTATACTATACTCTATAAAGCAACCTAACAACCTATTTTTCCTTTTTTTTTCAATTACCAATAATAAAATACTATACTCTATAAAGTAAACAATCAACTACATTGTAGGTCAATCACTTTTCGTAATTTCCATGCCCATACAAATATAGTAACAATATCAGAACGAAGGAAGTAATATCTAACCTTCATGAAATAGTTGTACTGAATGGAATGGAAGAAGTATATCCATCTAGGTTCTAGAGGATATATACTTTTTAGTTTTTATTGATATTATTGTATTCTATATTTTTTTGGTTCTTTTTCCTTAAAAAATGAAAACTACAAATAAAAATCTTTTCAAAGACAAAATTTATAAATATTAAATTTTAAATTATAATTTCATTAATTCTAATTATAATTACAAATTTAAAATTATAAGTTCTGTAAATTCATAATCTAAAATTTTTATGATCCTACGCAAATACTCCATATATTTCAACTCAATTAGTATTTGTCCCACTTGGGATTGCACTTGCTATTACTTTTATTAATTATTAATATCGATAATTATACATAATAAAAAATTTAAAGATATTATTATTAATAAAATATAAATTAATGTGAATTAAATAAGATTTTACATTCTCACCCAATTATTATTTACTTATAGCTATATTTAAAATAAAATATAAATTAACAGTAATTATTAATAGTATGTCAAATCTCAAATAGGACATTTTGCAGGGATAGGAGGGTGTTTTTTTAATTGTGTTTAATTAAGCGTGTCTTAAAAACAGAATGAATCTCAAAATGAGAAAGATTGAGAATGATTTCAATCCATTAATTCGAGTATCAATTCATCTAATGATCTAGATAGCCCTTACTATTTGTTAAATGCTTATTTTTCCTTCTAAATCTTGTCAATATTAAATGTGAAGGTGTTCTCCTATATTTTTCGAAATTAATAGAGTTATAAGAATCAATATAAAAAATAATACAACTAAAAAATATTTTAAATGAATAATAATACAAAAGTAATTTTTTTTATTATATTAATTAAAAAGTAACAAGTTATTATATGAAATTGTTTTACTATAAGATGTGTCTTATATTTGAGTTTAATAGCCAATAATAAAAATTTTTAGGATATATAAATTTTTTATTTTAAGGTCATTTTACCACACGTGTCTTTTACAAGAATAGCACTTAAAAAGTGAGATTTTTTTTAGTGGATATGATAAATCTAAAAAATTATAAATTTTAATTTTTTCAAATAATAATTCCCGAAATGAGGCTAATCAAAAATTGATTGCCTTGGCATATGAAAAGTCATATGGTGACGTGGCAGTCAAAGTATTTTCTGGTGGCCACTCACACTCACACTCACATTCACTCACACAGTCTCGCCTCGTGTTGGCTTCCATTAATAAACAACCTTCCAAATTCCAATCCATAATCCGTTCCTCCATTTCTCTTTTTCTCTTCCCTCCATTTTCATTCCTTTTTTCACTCTGTATTCTCTACATTAATAATACTCTCCATTTCTTCCCTCTTTAATTTCCACCATTGCAGGATACTGGATAGCATAGATCAAAATCTCTAATAATGGAGTACGAAAGAATTCACAAACCTCAGGTTCACTTTCTCACTTCTTGTTTTTTTATTAATGATCAACATTTAAACATACCCTGATGAACATTTTTCATTTATCTGATCATTTTGTTAAATGGTATGTTTTAAATTTGACTTATAATCTTAGATTCTTCTTGATTTCTGATATGGGTAATGGGTTTAGCTTAAATTGATGTTAAATAATTTATTTCCCCCCTTTTTTTTCTTAATAATCAAAATTTAATATACCCAGATGACCATTTCTTATTTATCTAATCATTTTGTTAAATGGGTATGTTTTAAATTTGACTTATAATCTTAGATTCATCCGTTTTCTGATATGAATAATGGGTTTAGTTAGCTGTAATTGATGTTGAATAATTTATTTCCCCTATTTTTTTTTTCGTAATAATCTAAAGTTAAAAATACCCAGATGACCATGTCTTCTTTATCTAATCATTTTGTTAAATGGGTATTCTTAAATTTGGCTTATAATTTTAGAAATCTTCCTGATTTAGCTTTGAAATTTGAATGATGTTGTTAATTTACTAAATTAATCATGATTAGAGCTAATAAAATGGGAATAAAATTGCAGAATGGAGCAGGAATAATATCACCAAGTAAATTGAGAGCAAAGCTAATGGGTATGGGAGTAACCCAGCAGAAAAAGAAGAAAGAAGGATCAAATAGTAATTCATCTAGAACATCTCCTTCCAGTTCTAGACTGGAAGATTCTCAGTTTGTTAATGATAGCTTACTTGATGTTGCTTCTGCCTCCATTGATAATAATATTGATTCAGGTCTGTGTGTTTTTCCCTTTTTTTCTTGGCATTTAATTGATTTATTTATTTTGAGTTTGAGAAGCGCCATTTTTGACATTTTGGGTCATAATCTGTAATCATACTATCTGGGGAGTGGGGTGTTAATCAGTGCTTATTAGTTATTATTATAATATTACCCAGGTGTAAGTTATTTTACATTGGAGAAAAAGATGAGTGTAAATTATGTTGGGATGGTTTATTTTTGTCGTATATACTTTTTAAGTCGTTGCCCTTTTTTCGATTGTCATATGGTTTTGGGATGGTATCTCCTTGGCTTATGGGGTGTGTACATTGGAAATACTTCACTTATAAGGAAGATCTCATCTCGCTAAAAGAGTGGGTTGTAGACTTGTATATTGTACTTAGTGGATGAATCTCTTAATACCATATGGTTTTGGAAAAGCGTGAAATTCATCGTGAGTTGTATGCAAGTCAACGTTCATAACCCGTGGGGCCAAGCCCATGGGTGCCCTGTGGGTGTGTCCACACGAGTAGACTCACGGGTGATTATGTGACGAACTGTGATGGCCTTAGCATGTTCGCCTCGTGCGTTCCCGATGATAATATGCTGGTTTGGGTTAGAGGCCAATTTCTTAAATTCTATATCAAGTGATTCAAACTTTGAAAATATGTTTGTTGGGTTGAAATAAATGCTCTCAATGGACCGATTTGGGGAAATATTGATATGATGAGACATTATTTACATCCAATTATGTGTATCATTTCACAATAACTAAAGTCATTGTAGAAAATTAAATGTCACTATTGACCATTTTACAATAAACCCAAAATGCTTCATGATAATTTTAATGAAATACTCTATTGACTAAATTGACTATTTAATAGTCTATAGCATGATGATTTATTGCTATAGACTCTTTCATTTTTCTTATGGAAAATTTCGATAATAAACCAATATAAGTGGAATTATTTAAAAAAAATTAATAAATGAATTTATTTATAGCAGATCATAAAAGTTGATTTGCTATTCACCATTTTACCATATGATTATAAGCAAATGATGATCTGCAAAAGGATCTAGAATGGGAATACTAAATATTGCTCCTATTATATATCATAATTTAGGGAAATATTTTTGTTCATTATAATTTAATAATTTGTCCATTTACATTGCATAATTTCCCTTTCAATGTGCGTGCCTGATTGGTGGTTTGTAAGTATAAAGATAACGAGGATAGTATTTTCTTTTCGGTACATGGTAGGCTGAGGCCTGAGGAATGTCAGGGGAACTGCGAGAACCAAACCCAGTTTCTCGGAGGACAAAATTTATTAATTATATTGATATAAGCCAAATTATAAGTCAAAAAAATTCCAAGTGCCTTTGCTATTCAGTAGAGGCATTATCACATTACCAAGGCTGACAATCTCATCATCATATCCAGTATATTCCACTTATCAAATAAGGCAAACAACTTATTTGTCATTAAATTAGTGAGCTTCGACCACCAAAATCTGGTGCATTACTTTCAGATGAAGTTTGTAATAATAATTTATATAAGAGGATTGGTAGCACTTTGATCAGCACTGCTGCCACATAATTCTTTAATCTCATCGTAAATCGCGAATAAAAAAACGAATTATGGTCGGTTTTGGGCTACTTTATGGTCATTTCCAACGAATTGCGAATTCAAAAAGCGAATTATGTTTACACTGATCAACACACTATGGTAATATTGATTTATTTATATTTTGCTAATGCTTGTACATCAGCTTTGAGCCTTGAGCTTCAACAAACACTCCGCGAGCAAGAAGTTTCTAGTTTTGTACCACTGCAAAATCATCTCCCGCCAATTGAAAACATGGAACCCGGTCCTGGTCATGGTCATGGTCGTTTCAAGACACAACAACCAACTAGAAGTGATAATGGGAATTCAAGTGCTGTCCACCCATTAAAATCCATTGATGATGAAAATCTTGATTATGACAGTAATGCAAGTTCATCAAGCTTCGAGTTTCATAAAGGGGAAAGAATGGCTTATAGATCATTAACCCGGTCCCTCTCTAGGCCTACTTCATACAAATGGAATGATGCTGAAAAATGGATAATGAGCAAGCAAACAGGCCAGGGAAATCATTCAAAGACCCTAGGAAAAACCGGAGGGAATCGTCTGACAGGCGTAAACATGGTTAGAGTGGTTCCAGAGGCTGATCACCCACATTCGAGAATGCCCGAAATGAAGCGGGTTGATAACTGCCAACCCACAGGACATATGAACTTGGATAGGTTCATTCTTGCTCATCCTCAAAGCAATGATCCAAGAGAAGTCAGCAATATGAATAATTCAACCCATGAGGTCCCAGGTATCAATTTTGTCTCTAACTTTTTACTTAGAATTCTTATTGTATGAACTTTTAGTGGCCCCTATAATATCATGTGTTGTTGAATGTGTAACTAGGGAGTCTGTTTTTCTCTTTTTCACATTGGTAGAGAATTTGGGTCATGAAGTTCTCCTTTTGTTTATTAGTCTATAAAATACCATTTTTTGTTTCAAATATGATTGACTTTAGAGGAGACTTATGAACCCATTGCAAAAACAAGAGTACTTTACTTTACTCTAATTCTATTAAGTGGCTCCCGCCAATACTATATTGCATTCCTCTAATTCGATTGGTATTCTATTAAGTGGCTCCCGCCAATAGTACATTACATTACTTTAATTCTATTAAGTGGTTCCCGCCAATATTGGGTTTGGGAGTGGATGTATTGATTTTAGCCTTTTTACTGACGGATATGATGTTTCTGATTGGTAGTTGATTAACTCATGAACCCATTAATGATAATTATTTTTTAAAATAATTTTGGATTAATTTTTGTTTAAACATCAACTTTTGGTTCAAATGATGAAAAATATAATCTTTTATATTCCTGTGCTTTTTCAACCCTTAGGCACAATAGTACAACAACTTTCTATTACTCCAATACCAATAAAATGGCTCCCACAAACGTGAATTTTGGATGCGATAAATTTCTTAACGGACTTGTACACAACAAGACTTGCATAAGAGGAGAGTTGGCTACACATAAATCCAATGAGGTTCCATCCTAAGACCAATATGGTTTTATGATGGAACCTCATTGAGTTTGTGAGCAGTTAATTCTCCTCGCTTGCGGGTCTTGTTGTGTACAAGCCCAATAATAAACTTATCATGGTATCAGAGTCGACATTTTTGTATGCAATTTACCTCTCTCATCCCATTTAGCTTTTCTACTATCCATTCTTGAGATCGTACTCATTATTGGGCTTGTACATAACACGTTCCGCGAATGAGGAGAGTTGACTATACACAAACCCGATGAAGTTCCATCATAAAACCAATTGGTATTAGGAGTAGGTCATCAGGCATCAAGTATACATATTCATCAATCTCCGTATAGTTTTTCGATGTGGGATCACATCTGGATTATTTTCCAACACTCCCCTCATAGGCAAATTTAAATGATAATGTCTGTACTACATGTTAGTCGTTTCGAGCTCAAAAGTGAGCCACTAGTATAGTTTTTTACTCCCTCCTATTCAGCTTATATGTCTCATTTCCTTTTATGGTGAAGTCACCTTAATTGTCCCATTTCTATTTTTGGTATGGGTTTTTAACTTTTATGCCCTTAGTAACTTTATCCTATTTTCAATTATACCCCCCATTACCCATACTAATTTTCCTCCCTTACATTAAAAAACTCATAATACCACTCTCTTTCCTACCCTTAGGGTCCCACTTTTGACTCTCCTTAAAATCCGTGAAAAGTCAAATGGGACTCCTAAGGTGAATAGGAGGGAGTATTAGTTTAGGGATTTTGCAGAATTCCCTTTATCCTGAGCTTTGTACATGATATAGGTACCCCAGGTATTCAAGCAATTTCGATGAGAGACATGGGAACAGAAATGACTCCTGTCACAAGTCTAGAGCCCTCTCGGACAGCCACCCCTAATGGGTCATTAACCCCCTATCGTAGCCCCATATCATCGATTCCTTCCACTCCTCGAGCAGGAGAACCGACCACTGCTCCTGCGGAACATACAACTGAAAGTAATGCACACTATCTAACTGGGAAAGGCAATCAAGAATTGTCGGAACATGAACTGAAGCTCAAGACTAGACGAGAGATTGTGGCACTTGGTGTACAGCTTGGGAAGATGAATATAGCTGCTTGGGCAAGTAAAGACGAGAAGGATAAATACCCTTTTCCCGATACTCATCCTGAGGAATTCGAACGTATTGAATTTGAAAAACGCGCTGCTGCTTGGGAAGAAGCTGAAATATCAAAGCATGCTGCAAGGTCTCTTACATCTCTTTTGTAAATTTTTTACATTTACTATTGTTTTCGCGGGATATAGAGGCTTAAAATATAGTCTGTGCTACCCTGATATAGTTGGGAGTCTTGTGTAAGCTTTGTTCGGATGATTAATGGTGTAAAATGCAGGTATAAGCGCAAGGAGATCAAAATCCAAGCTTGGGAGAGTCAACAGAAGGTGAAATTGGAGGAAGAATTGAGGAGAATAGAGGTACATTTCACAAACTACAGTTTATTTAAGTTATATATTATATAGCTACTCCTGTGAGAGACTTTTTTTTGGTAAGACAACCTCAAACAAGGAGCTCATATGCTAATAACTGTATTAGTTAGGCTATTAAGCCCATCTATGGGGAACGTCTAAGGTTTGACCGTCTCACAAGAATTTATGATTTTATAGAATTAGTAAATCACTCGCGGATTCTAAGCTATTGTTATTCGGTTGTTGTAAATATGTTGTATCAGGCAAAAGTTGAACGACTGAGAACACAATCCCAGGCGAAAATGATGAAAAAGATAGCGATGGCGAGGGAGAAATCAGAACAAAAACGAGCAGCAGCTGTGGCCCAAAAGGCGCGAGATGCTGAAAAAACTGCTGCCCAAGCTGAGTTCATTAGGCAAACAGGTCGAACTCCATATTCAGATAATTTGTGCTGTGGTCTCTTGTGTTAGAATTTGTAGGGAAGATTGGTTCCCAACATGATCATTCAAGTAAATGATCTCCTTTGTACTTTACATTTGCTTTTTCTTATATGGGCTTGTGTTTAGATTTTAGGTGATGCTTCAATAGTTTGTGGGCATTTCCCCGTGATCTTATCTGGTACACATAATATAAGTATATGCAAATTGAAACTGCAACAACTTCCGTTAAAGTGCGCATTATTATCCATATGTGAGTTGTTTTACATTTGAGAAAGAAGAGGATATGTTATTACCATTTGGTTTAGTAAAGATCCTCCTTGAGATTGTATAAAGATGATCTCTTATACTCCTTATTTGGGTTGCTCACCCCTATTTTTAAATTCTTACAACCTCATAATAGTTAAGAATTGCACATTAAAACAACAACTACATAGCCAACTCCTTAATCTCGAAGAATTATGGATTGACTTTGTGATTGAAGCCTTCGAGCTTTGCTTTCACTATTGGAGTCTAATTGTCACCTCTTTTTTATCGTTCTATTCAAATCTATCATTCATCATTTTTTGAACTTGTAGGAAATTGTCATTCTTTTCAAACTCATTATAAATATTTTTTATTTTTTGATTGAACGGGAGTGAGATTCTGTTGAATCGTCAAACATCAATTTATTTGATGGAGTATGTCATTCTTTTTGAACTCACCAAGGTCCTTTTTTAATTTAATTGTACGAAAATAATATTCTTTTCAAACTCGTCAAATATTTTTTTTTGAACATGCCATTACTCACCAAGGTCATTATTTTCTTTAATTGAGAACGTTACTTTTCTTCTCAACAAGCATCAATGTTTTATGATTGGATTGAACGTCATTGTTTTCTAACATATTAATTTTTGTAAGGAACTTTGGATAATATTTTTTGTTCCACTTTCTTTTTGACAAATTTTTTTCCTAAGAATTATATGTCAAAACTCACTTTTACTATGCATTTTTTGGAGACTTCAAACTAATATTTTTTAGTTAGCTATTAGAAATGTAAGGTAAGATAAGGTTTTTTCTTTTGATTTCAGGATAAATTATAACTACTGAAAATTCTTAAACCTGAAAAAAAACATTACGCCTTTGATATGATAATACACAAAGGAAATAAAGAATTCTTTTATTGTTTGTATTTTTGTGTTTATTATACGCTCAATGACATAATAAACAGTCCTAACTAATTTGTTGATATATATGTATTTTTTGACTAAGTAAAAAATATATACAAGTTTAGGTAATAAATAAACAAATAAATAAAACAAAATATGTTTTCCATTACATAGTAAGTCAAGAAATATGAGGAGAGAAGTAAAAATCAAACTTATAACATCTTATCCGAGGAAGTTCAATTGAGATTGGATTATCAAATGAATAAATAATTATAAATTGTTGTGAGAGATGGTCTCTCTGAGAGACGCATTAGATATATAGGCCAAATAGCCTAATTAATATAAATTAAAAAGAAAATAAGAATGTGGGTTTCTTGTTTTGAGGTTGTCAAAAGATAGACTCTCACAAAAATAACTGATAAATTATACACAAATTCTTATCAGAGACGGTCTCTTTGATAGACATCTCTAATTGGGGTCTATCCATTATATATTTTTTAAAATATTGTAAATACACGTTAAGAATGATGTGAGTAGACATTTAAGATATTGAAAGTATGCATTATGGATACGATAAATAAGCATTAAGGATAATATAATTCGGCATTAAGAATAAGACAACTATGTATTAATCTTTAATGTGCTGAACTTGAGATACGTCTCTCAAAATAGATGATCTCTCAAGAGACTAGTCGTAAATAATAAGCAAAGGGTTTTTGAGAGTTTTTTAAATATTTAAGTTACACTAATTCTTAATCGAGACCGTCTCATTATGAGACGACCTCAATTGGGTTAAGCCCAAACCTTAAAGAAAAAATAAATGCCGCCCTATACAATTCAAATTTCAATGTTTATTTATATTTTTTATTAATGGTCTGCTTTAAAGGTGTTCGATGGGGCGGGTCACATTTTAACGGGTCATTAGCGGGTCGGATTAATAATGGGGCGGGTCATTAACGGGCCTTGGTGTAAAGATTCAGGTCGGATAATTATAAATTTATAAGTATTGATTGCAAAAAAAATTTACCACTTTTTTTTATATTTAGTAAATGATATTATTAAATACATAAGTGGGTTGATCCAACGGGCCATAAAGTATAATAAAAAACTATTTTATAAACTTCAAAAAAAAGGGTCAAAGTGGCTCTGGTTTAAATGGGCTTTGACCTACCCCACCCCGACCCATTTAAATTTTGACCCGCCCCACCCAACCTGACCCGTTGAATACCTATAAACCGATTGTAATGGACTCGTCTCATAACGAGACGGTCTATACAAGACTTGCTGAGTTAAGTTGAAAATTTGAATAAATAAGATTATCTAACAACTTAATTCCAAAAATAAGCTTCGTGAAAACTTAATTTCCAAAATAAGCGTCCGTACATCCAAACCTAGCTTTGTAGTAAGTCGCTGTTACTAACAGCGTCAAAAAAAATATATATATTTTTTTAAGTTTTTTTTAAGTCGCTATAAGTAACAGCGACTTAATGAATTTTAAGTTTTCGATTCTCAGTTACTTCCTCATTTCAACCTACGAGATTAAGGAGTTGAGCAGTTAACTTAAAGTCGCTGTTAGTAACAGCGACTTATGACTTTTAATTTTTTTTTTGGTCTTTCGCTGTTACTAACAGCAACTTATTCCAAGGCTAGATTTGGATGTACGGGCGCTTATTTGGGAATTAAGTTTTCACGAAGCTTATTTTTGGAATTAAGTTGTTAAATAATCTTATTTTATTCAAATTTTCAGTTAAGTTAGGGTTTAATTTGGTGTAGGACTATTTGGTCCATTTACGGACATGTAATCGTTCCATACAAATTTTTATGATTTATCATAGGAAAATTTGCAAAGAAACACCTTATAAAACCAGTTTTTTTTTTAAAAAAAACACCTTTAAAATTTTTTTTTTTTGTAACAAACAACTTTTAAGAGACTTTTTATTAAAAAAGCACCTTAAATCAGTTTCCGGTGACTTTTGTCAACTTTTAGGCGTTGACTATGCCATTTGAGCTCAAAAGTAAACGCCTGAAAGTTGACAAATGGCATAGTCAACGCTTGAAAGTTGACAAAAGTCAGCGAAAACTGATTTAAGGTGTTTTTTTTAATAAAAAGTGTGTATTTTTTTACAGAAAAAAAAAATTAAAAGGTGTTTTTTTTTTTTAAAAAAAAAAAAAAAAAAAAAAACTAGTTTTATTCTTTGCAATTTGCCCTTTATTATACGAGGCATGAGTATATTACAAGACAAGCAGTTCACAAATTCACTCTTCCATCGTTCATATTCGTCCCCTATCGTATTCTTATACTCTTCTCCAGTTTTCAATTCGTAATACTCCTCATGAAGATTTGATTGTTCGATAAATTGAAGAACAACACCTGTATTCACCAATCATCATTCGTCAGTTATCATATTGAATTTCGATTCAATTATAGAATTGTAGATCTACACTAAATTGCAGGTAAACTTAATCATATGTTTTCTTAGATTCTCAATTGCTTCTTTTTTATGCTTGAGATGGTTTACGACTTTATGTTGCTCAAAGATTTAAGTTTCTATTTGGAAATTTGAGTAATTTTTTTTCTAAATTACATCTTAACTGGAAATTTCTGCCAAATTTTTATTGCTTGCTACTAGAAATTTGTAATAGAATTGTGTAATTAGCTTCATAAAACAATAGATTCGAGTAATAAGAAATTTTTTAAAAATCAAATTTTATTAAGAATCGGTTAAATTTGATCAATAATAGGCCGGGGGAGAAATGGCAATAAGCGAAATACATTGTTTTGGCAAATTTTGTTGTTGTATCCAGGAATAATTTCCTTGAATTACTTGATTATGGAGTGTCCTTTATCAGTCAAATTTAGTGAATTTCTCGCATTGGTAGAGCCCTGGACTAGGAAGTAAATTGACGTCAAAGACGATCACAGTTGTGCATTGCTTATTCATTGTTAGGGTTTTTAGTACGCATTGAAAGAGGGAAAACATAATGGTTCAATTTTATATATGTGGGAGGGGGAGAAAAAACCAATGGAACGAACTATTAAATTGATATATACCTACACTTTGTATATTAAATACCTACAACTGATATGAAAAAAGACTGCAATTCATATGATAAATACCTATACTTTATATGATAAATGCCTACTATTAAACTGACAAAATACCTACACAAACTTTATATGATAAATACCTACAATTAATATGATATAAAACCTACACTTTTATTAGATAAACACCCACAATTTACATGAAAAATACCTACACTTTCTAGATAAAAATCTATTCTTACTCATGTATTTAGATAAAAACATATAATGGTCAAATAAAATTATACCAAGTTAGTCTCAGCAATGTATGTTGGACAAAATATTGTACTCCATATTCTCCAAGCCCCTATAATTTTTTCCTTGACCTCTATTTGGGAAGAACAAGCATCAACAGGGTCGATATAATTAGAAAGCGCAAATTGAATAAAAGGAAAACAAATTTGATGATACTAAAATAGAACTAACACAATTTTGAAATATGCTATATAATATAGGATTTACACAGTGTGACATTCCAAACAAGAGTATACGAATCCTTTTGGATGAATTTGCTGAGATTTGATTTCTCTCAATTGCATTCTAGTATACTAGTCAAGTACATTGGACGCAATGTCAATGTTGTTAAATAGAGTGAGCACATCTCTTTTGTCCATGAATATCAAATCTTTATAAGTACAAAGGATCTCCCTATAACAAATACATAAGAGTAAGTGTAATACATAGCTACAACTCCTACAGAACATTAAAGTCATACACTATATAAAAACCTATATTTAGTAGAATACATACATTGAACATATGAAGTATAATAGGAAACATACGTGACGCCCATGGTTTCTTTGCACATCACATAGTCTACTACCATGAGCTCAACCTCTTTCATGCTCCTAAGATATTGCATACTTAATGAAACAAACTCAGGAGCAGGTATAAATGATCTCAACATGGAACCCAAATTCAATTTGCATATCTCCTTTAAAGCAGAAGGAATAGGACTTTATTGCAGTGTTCTTTTCTTCTTCAAAGCAATACGTTTGATGGGGTGACTTGCACCCACTGCGAAGATTTCAGGTGTTCTTTGCACCTACTCAACAACATTCAAACAATCTCTACTCACCGATAAAAGTTTAGCATCAATTTGTCCTTCATTCACAGCACCGAAATCAACAATCTCCTCATTCATGCCAGCAGCAGTAACAATCACCGAGTGCAGCAAATAAAGGTGATAGCAAGGCACCGCAAGTTATTCACAGCAGACACTTGTGGTGTCTCGTTATCACCTTTATCTTCTGCACTTGGTGATTGTTACTGCTGATGACATGAATGACGAGATTGTTAATGTTGGTGCTATGAATGAAGGACAAATTGATTCTGAAGTAAGATTGGTGAGTAGGGATTGTTTGAATGTTGTTGAAAAGGTGCAAAGAACACCTGAAATCTCCGCAGTGGGTGCACATCACCCCATCAAACGAATTGCTTTGAAGAACAATACACAGCAGTACAGTTCAATTCCTTCTGCTTTAAAGGAGATCTGCACATTGAATTTGGGCTCCGTGTTGAAATCATTTATACCTGCTTCTGAGTTTGTTTCAATGAATATGCAATATCTTAGGAACATGAAAGAGGTTGAGCTCATGGTAGTAGACTACGTGATGTGCAAATAAACCATGCGCGTCATGTATGTTTCCTATTATACTTCATATGTTCAATGTATGTATTCTGCTAAATATAGGTTCTTATATAGTGTATGACTTTAATGTTCTGTAGGAGTTGTAGCTATGTATTACACTTACTCTTATGTATGTTACAGGGAGATTCTTTGTAATTATAAAGATTTGATACAAAAGAGATGTGCTCACTCTATTCAACAACATTGACATTGCATCCAATGTACTTGAATGCAATTGAGAGAAATCAAATCTCAGCAAATCCATCCAAAGTATTCGTATTCTCTTGTTTGGAATGTCACACTACGTAAATCCTATATTATATAGCATATTTCAAAATTGTGTTAGTTCTATTTTAGTATCATCAAATTTATTTTCCTTTTACAGTTTGCAGTCTCTCATTATATTGATCCTGTTGATGCTCGTTCTTTCCAAATGGAGCCCAAGGATGAAATTATAGGGGCTTGGAGAATATGGAGTACAGTATTTTTTCGAACATACATTGCTGAGACTAACTTAGTATAATTTTATTTGACCATTATATGTTTTTATCTAAATATCTGAGTAAGAGTAGGTTTTTATCTAAAAAGTGTAGGTATTTTTCATGTAAATTGTGGGTGTTTAACTGATAAATGTGTAGGTTTTATATCATATTAATGGTAGGTATTTATTATATAAAGTTTATGTGTAGATATTTTTGTAAGGATCTTTTGAATGATATTTTTTTGTTCCATGTTCTTTTTGACATTTTTTTTTCCTAAGAATTATATGTCAAAAAGTTACTTGTACTATGCATTTTTTTGGCGATTTTTCGAAAAAAAAGCTAATATTTTTTTTAATTGGCTATTGGAAATGTGAGGTTAGATAGGGTTTTTTCTTTTGGTTTTATTATAAATGATGACTACCAAAATTTTATATCTGAAAACAATTATGACTTTGATATCATGATAGACAGAGGAAATAAAGTACTCTTCTATTGTTTGTATTTTTGTGTTTGATATACGTTCAATGACATAATAGACAGTCCTAACTAATTTTTTGATATATATGTATTTTTTGACCAAGTAAAAAATATATACAAGTTTAATTAAATAATAAAAAAAATATTTGATTACAAGGTAAGTTAAGAAAAAATGAGGAGCAAAGTAAAAATCAAACTCATAACACCTACTTTGAGGAAATTCAATCGAGACTAAACTGGATTATGAAATGAATAAATAATAAGCATAGTGTAGGGTTTTCGGGAGTTTTTTAAATATTTTAAACACACATTCTTGAGAGAGACGGTCTTTTTAAGAGACCATCTCTAATTGGGTCGGCCCATAAAGAAAAATGTAAAAAAAGAGTATGCATTGAGCTTTAATGGACTGGGCTTGATAGACGTCTCTCAGGGAGACAATCTCCCAGAGACCGACTGTATTTAAATTAGGGTTTAATTTTGGTCGTGGACTATTTGGCCATTTAAGGACATACAACCGTTCTATACAAGTTTCTATGAGTTCTACGAGGCATAAGTATCTTACAAGACAAGCTGTTCACAAATTCACTCCTTTTCCACCGTTTATATTCGTCTCCTATCGAGTTCTTCTACTCTTCTCCAGTTTTCAATTCATAATACTTTTCATTTGTTAGTAATCATATTGAATTTCGATTCAATTGTAGATCTACACCAAATTGCAGGTAATCTTTATCAAATGTTTTCTTAGATTCTCAATTGCTTCTTTTTTTATGCTTGAGATGGTTTACGACTTTACGTTGCTCAAAGATTTAAGTTTCTTATTTGGAAATTTGAGTACTTTTTTTCTAAATTACATCTTAACTGGAAATTGCTGCCAAATTTTTATTGCGTGCTACTAGAAATTTGTAATAGAATTGAGTAATTAGCTTCATAAAACAAAATATTCGAGTACTAAGAAATTTTTTAAAAATCAAATTTTATTAAGAATCGGTTAAATTTTATCAATAATAGGCCGGGGGAGAAAATGGCAATAACCAAAATACATTGTTTCAGCAAATTTTGTTGTTGTATCTAGGAATATTTTTCTTGAATTACTTGATTATAAATTGTCCTTTATCAGTCAAATTAAGCGAATTTCTCGCATTGGAAGAGCCCTGGGCTAGGAAGTAAATTGACGTCAAAGACGATGAAAGGTGTGGATTCCTCATTCATTTGTAGTTAGGGTTTTTAGTACACATTGAAAGAGGGGAAAAAAGAATGGTTATATATTATCAATATGTAGGAGGGGAAGAATAAGGCAATGGAATGAGCTAATATAGATTCTTTTAGCAAATTCTGTTGTATGCAGGAAACTGCTCATTTTTCCTTGAATTACTTCATTATTTTTGAATAGACCCAATATATATGAACAAGCTAAAGGAAATTTTTATGAACTGATGTTTTCAGCGGCAAATTCAGAAGCAGGGTTTAATCTCTAATGTCTTTGTCAAGCGTGATGTCCGGGTGTGCAAGTAGTGACAATGTGGGAGGGTTTAGTATGGGTGGTGGCAACAACCAACTGCCAAATTCAGAACCAATCGAAATGAAGATAATAGAAGAAATTGAGGAGAAATGGACGCAGTTGAATGGTATTCAAGATCATAATAAGGATCAGAACAAGGGAAGAGCTGAAGGGGAGTACCGAAAGGCAAAAACATCAGTGTGGTGGGATATAGACAATTGCGATGTACCCAAAAAATGTGATGCCCAGATGATTGCCCAAAATATAACTTCTGCCCTTCTCAAATTGGATTATGGAGGTTCCGTTTCAATATCTGCCTATTGTGATACTAATCGTCTTCCTTCGGCTATTCAGCATGCCCTTTCTTCCACTGGCATCTCTCTTCAGCATGTTCCAGCTGGTATTTTTTGTCGTATCTTGTGATTTCTGATTTTGATTCGTTTTCTAGCCTTCTTGCTAAACTTATCTCTTGACTTGAAGGGTTTTTTGATTATGGGGTGGTAAACTTAGTTATTCCAGTGAAAAAGTTTTTATTTTTCATTTCTTTTAGGTGTTAAAGATGCTAGTGACAAGAGGATTTTAGTTGATATGTTGTTATGGGCTGTTGACAACCCTGCTCCTGCTAATTATCTTTTGATTTCTGGTGACCGAGATTTTTCAAATGCTCTTCATCAGTTGCGTATGAGAAGATATAATGTCCTTCTTGCTCTACCCTTCCAAGCATCTTCAGTACTTGTTGCTGCTGCTAATAGTGTGTGGTGTTGGACCAGTCTGGTTGATGGTTTCCCTCCTCTCACCGAAATGGACTCCCCTCAGACCAATGCTGCAAGGAATTTCCAGGGTAATGTGGGGGAACTTGAGAATAACCAGAGGCAGAACTTGCAACAAAAAAAAGACAAAGCTAAAATGGGTGGATGTGGAAAGTGTCCTACCGATCATCGAGCAAGAGATTGCCAAGGACCTCAGTGTTATAAATGTGGAAAGTTTGGGCATATGAAGAATGAATGCGACAGCCAGCCTGCGGGCCAGAAGAATACGCAAAATCCAGTTAACAAGAGTAATTTTAGCGACAAAAAAGACAATAATATCTTCAATGCTAGTGAGAACAATTTTCAAGAAAACTTAAACACCAGTGCAAAGAATGGCCTAGGTGATAGTCAAAACATCAATGGAAATCAGGCACAACTTGAACAAGGAGTGAATCCCTTATTCATAGCAGCCAATAATGCAATTAATGAAAGAGGAAAGAAAACCAGAACTTATAGCTATAGGAGGCATTCTTTGAATCATCCTGGAAAAGATTGCCAACGGAATAAGGTGCAGTGTAATTACCGTGGGAAGCTTGGGCATTGCAAGTATGAATGCTATAAACACCGTCGTGATCAGATTCAGTCAAATCAAGTCGGCAATATCTCCAATGCTACTGAGAACAACGTTCAATCAAACGGAGCCTCCTGTGCAAACAATGGCAAATGTGATCAACCATCACTTGAAGAAGAAGAAGGCAACCATGAAAGAACACCCTCGTCAATAGCAACCGACAAGGCAACTCATGAAGGAGCAACTAACCAAAGAATTAACCCGGTGCAGTGTCATAACTCTTGGGAATTCGAACATCTTAAGCATAGTTGCGGTAAGCAGCCTATGAACCATCAGAATCAGCCGATGCATGACCATAACGACTATCAAGTAGGTGGTCCTATCATTGTTACGAACCAGCAGAATCAGCCGATGTATGCACCACTTGAACATGGAGGCAGCCATAACGGCGCAAACAACAATGATCAAGTAGGTGGTCCTATCGTTATGAACCAAAATCAGGCCTCTACATCGGAAACATTGTCTAGCAATGGAGTGTTATGGGGAGCGTTGTCTTTTCTTCAAAGATGCAATTTTATAGGGAGTAGAAAAATGTAACTTAATTTGACGCATTCCAATTCTGATAGCAAACGTCTTGGTAGTGTTTGTAATGGGCATTAAACTGATGCCTGATAATTGAGTAAATTTTTTTGCACTTTTGAATAAATACATTGTGTTCTATCATCTTTCATCCCTTATAAACACTTTCATTCGTACTCGTTTTTCTATTTGTGTCGCACTCGACTGGCTAATTCGGTACAGAGTCGAACAAATCAAAGAAATTTGATATGTTTTGTAAACTCGGGATTTAGCTTCCAAAGTTAGTCAAATTTATTCTGCCAAATACTAAAAGGAAAAGTCTGGATGGATGAGAGATTCTATCATTCTACGTTGATTGATCTTTAGGGATCTTCTTGAATCTTTTGTTTATCAATCTAGTTGTCGTCTAGCTCAAAATGCAGATGACGTAATTGAATTTATGGTTGAAGCTATAGTTGAACACTAACGGCTTACAAACGTTTGGTAATGGTAGCAGGTATTAAATGATGGGAATGGTAATAGAAAACCAGTGAAATCCAAGCACAAAAGGGTTAAAAAGAATCTATGGTATTCCAACTTAAAATGAGTTGGGATTTCACTCATTTGATCATGCATAAGCAAACACTCTTTACATGCCGTTTTCATATTTTGGTGGCATAGGACGACAATAAAATTGGGCTCCTTTTAGAGAAAATTTGAAAAAAATAAGATTATTTAACAACTTTATTCAAAAAACAAGCTTCGTTCAAACTTTATTCCCAAAATAAGCGTCCTTGCCTCCAAAGCTAAGCTTAGTGTATACTCGCAGTTACTAACAGCGAAATGAAAGAAATGGTCAAAATTTTAGTCCAGGGTCAAGTCGCTGTTACTAACAGCGACTTAATGGTTGACTGGTCAAACTATTAAGTCGTTGTTAGTAACAGCGACTTCATGCGTTCTAAATTTCTGTTGAAGCTCCTTCTTCCTCATTTCACTTTACTTCGTTGAGAGCCCTAATAACCCACGAAAATCTCTCTCTTCTTTCCACCATTAAAATCAACTTCAATCCTTCAATTAATCTCATCAAATTTCAAGTTTGTACTACCAATTAGTTCTGTCATCTTACTACATTAACTTCAGATAATAATTTTTTTGTAATTTTTCTTTTTCGAAAATTTAGTTTATATTTGTTCATGAAGTTTCAATTAAATACATGTTCGTAAACTTGCAAATTACTACTCCTTGGTGATCTACAGCTTATTAAGGTACCTTTTTATTATAAATTTTTCAGTTTTTTTTATTTTTTAAAAGTATGTCATTTAAAGTGGTCATTTATACTTAAACTCTATAAATATGTCAAATGTACTTGTTATTTGCTATGATTTTCATAATGTGTTTGTTTGTTCATGAATTTAATATAGAAAATATTTGAATTTAATGTAGAGAATATTTGAATGCAAACCTTAATTTTGAACAATGTACCTGCTTTCTTATGAACTTGATGGTGATGTTGATTTTGTACGTATTGTTGTAGAAATGACTTCATTTCGTGTGATTGTCGTATATTTTTAGAATGGTTCAATTCGATCAAGTAGTAGCAATGTCAAGTGCGTTGAGGGAAGACGTAAACTGTTTGCATGGAACTCAAACATAAACTTAAATGAATTTAAACATCTTATATGCTCTAAGATTGGCATTGACACTACAAGAAGTACTATTAATGTAAGTTTTAAATACAATATGAGTGGAGAATTGTTAGCTCTTCCGGTTGAGGATGAGGAGGCTATAGATGCAATGTGGGAGTATTCAAAGTCTACCTCTATTCCTTCTTTAGAGTTATATGTAGAAGATGTCAATGTTGTAGAAACAAATGCATTCCTGAATGTAACTTCTTCTGCTCCTTCTCATACGCCCTTTCCTACCCAAGAAACCCAAAATCCCATTATGCCATCTTCCTCTTCTCCTTCTAATAAACCCAATCAACTTCAAATCCAAGTCTCAAATGATGATACTTTTAACTTAGAATATACAAATGAGCCTTGGGATGATGTTAATAGTGAGAGTAATGGATTCGTTGAAGCTCCTTTTGAGGACGATGTGGGTGCTGATGAGGAGGCTCTAGCTAATGACATGACCTTAGCAACATTCCTAGTATTGAGGGGTTCAAGTATTGCAAACCCCTTATTGCCATTGATGGAACACATTTGTATGGTAAGTATCGCCATACTTTGTTAACTGCGATTGCTCAAGATGAGAACAAGGGAATCTTCCCGCTTGCCTTTGCTTTGGTAGAGAAAGAATGCATAGTCGCGTGGTCTTGGTTTATGGCGTGTGTTCGTAAGCATGTGATGCATAGTCCAGGTTTATGTGTTATTTCTGATAGACATGCGGGCATTCTAGCAACCATGGAGGAGCCGAAATGGCAACTTCCAAATGCCCATCGTAGGTTTTGCTTGCTGCATTTGTTAAGTAACTTCAATCGTCAAATGGGTAATGTGAAGCTGAAGAAGATGTATGGAAGGATTGCAGAGCAAAGACAACTACATAAGGTCATCGAGGGATTGAAGGCTATTAGTGTTGCTAATCGAGAAGCTCTTTTTTGGATTGATCAAGTTGGTGATATGTGTAAATGGTCAATATGTCATGATGGAGGGACATGCCGTCTGTACCGTTGGATGCCAACTCGAAAGTTGGCAGGATATAGTGCATAGGGTATTAGGAGTCTGACCTCCCGCAGAGGTAGCCAAAGGGAGTGCGTTGCGCATAACATGGCTTGCGCAGAACTTCTCGCACCTCCCTGAAGGTGTTGATGAGGCTACCGTTGAGAGATACGCTATAGCGTATCTCTTATATCTGATTGGTGTTGTCTTGTTCTCCGACAAGACTGGCAACAAGGTACAACTTTTGTACTTGACGTTGCTTGATGCGCCATGGGAGGTCATCTCCGGTTACAGCTGGGGTTCCGCAGCCCTAGCCTATCTTTACAGGAGACTGTGTGACGCTTCACGGAAGAACGTGAAGGAGATTACTGGGCCCCTGATTATTCTCCAGGTAACACTAAATTTACATGTTAACGCTTTGTTTTTTTAATTTGTTCTTATGTTTCGTTTACTTACTTATATCTGTAATTCATAGCTTTGGGTGTGGGAGCACATTCTCATTGGGCAACCGATGAGGAGTGTGGGACGTGGTGCATTTGCGCCACCAATTCTTCCACCCCCACATGTGACGTATGGATCGCGGTGGTCCTTTGATAGACGTACAAGGACCCGTACTGGATCTGGCGTGGGGTTCTACCGCGATCAATTCGATCTACTTCGAGTTGACCAGGTAAAGACTGCACTTACTAGTCTTGTAACTATCATATATGTGTAATTTAATAATTATATTTTCACGTGTAGTTTCGGTGGGACCCTTACCCCCGCTGAGGCATACGCTGCATTGCCTCGGCACTTAGGGATAATGTCAGGGGCATGGAGAGCCTCTGTACCTTTGATATGCTTCGACATAGTCGAAGTTCATCTCCTTGAGCGCGTACTGCGTTAATTTGGGATGGTACAGGGCATCCCGCTGCCTTGTGACACAGTGGCGGATCTCCATCACAGCTCACGTAAGGGTCGGGAGCCCAAGAACTGGTTGGAGATCAACTGGCGCCATGTAGCTCGTTGGGATCACAGGCTAGAGCTACTGGCCCAAGGTGCGCCGATCAAGGCTGTACTTTCAGCACCGACGATGACACAGTTTGTAAGTATTTTCTTCAACGTTGATTAGTATCCGTAGATTTTACATGTTATACATTTCATTAATACTTCAGTGTTAATGCAGGCACAGGGCATTACAGCTGTCATCAGCTCCACCCGAGAGGAGCCTGTACGGGAGATTGCCCAAGGCATACTCCTAGGGACACAGTTTCAATTCCAGAAGTCGTTGTGCTTGACACCACTATGGACGAGCATGGCATGTAGGGATGGCAATTCAGTCCGAATCCGACCCTAGTCCGACTCGATCCGAGGAAAATAATCCGATTCGAGTCTAAGGAAAAGGTTATTCAACTCCAACTCCGACTTCACGATCCAAATCCGAGTTAGAGACGGACCGGAGTTGGACCTTATTAAAAATCCGACACTCCGACCCGACTCCGCCCCTGAAGAAAATCCGACTTTCAATTTGACTTTTAACCCAACATTTTGTTTCCTTTAAAACTCTAGACGTGACTAATTCAAGCTCTCTCTCATACTAATTGTAATTTTTGATTTTGAAAAACTACTTGGTATTTTTATTTAGATCAATCAATCAAAATACGATCAATCAGATTAAGAGAAATAAAATACGCTATGTGTGAAAATTTTGTTAAATTGTAGTATTAGGAATATTTCTCATGTTAAACATGAATTCAAAGTACATATTATTTTGTTAAATTGTATTTGAAAAATATATTTTGTTAACTTCGTATGCTTTAAATCATTAGTACAATATCACAACGATAAAGTTTGATAATAATCCGACTCCGTTGGAGGTCTGAGAGTCCGAGTCGGGGCAAACTTGGAGTATGCATAATCCGACTCCAAGTGGAGGTGGACTGAAAATAAAAATTCGACTAAAATCCAGAGCAAAGTCGGAGTATGTATAATCCGTGCCGAGTCCGACCCATTGCCATCCCTAACATGAGTCATCTCCTCAACATGTCGACATTCGTCTTGAGGAGGTAGACTTAACGTGCCCCGACTATGGTGTCGGGTCCTCCCAGGGTGCTGTATCATCCCAGTATCAATCAACTCCCCTTCCCGAGCGTCATACGACGACCTCTTACTATCGTAGGAGGCGTCGTAAACCGTCACAGTTAGACAGGGTACGGGAGGAGGATTAACATTAGTATACTGTTTGTATATATTGAACATTACTAACATTTTGTATATATTGGACATTTGTACATATTGAATATTTGTAACATTTGAATATTTGTCTATAATTTGTAATATATATGTAGATGTATATATTTTTATCGTATTATCACATGCTTTTTATGAATGAAATGACGTTAATTACTCATAGTATTCGGCGATGAATCATTCTGCTAAGAATTAAGTATGAATTTAATCAATATCAAACAGACAATCATATTCAAATAGGGAAAATGCTCTTGAAAATTCAACACAATTTCATTCATGTTCAACGAATCCATATCAAATTACATAGTTCATTCGTTTACTTAAACTACCGTCGCTAACTAAGATTGCTTCTTCAACTTTCTCATAATCCTTTCAATCTCTTCTTTCCTATGTTCCATATCATCTATTTTTCTCTTTAGATTAAATACCTCATCTTTAAGCTCTTGTTTTTCTTTTTCAAGGCATTTGGTACCCTTCGGAGCAACCCACCTAAAGTATGTGCATCTGAATCCTTCATCCAAGTAGAAAGGACAAGCAGCAAAATCACGACCAGCATCGACGTCGCTCCAATCTGTATTAATCTCAACTTCATAACCACAATCACAAAGTTCTTCAATAGAATGCTCCTGTGACATCTACGGAACACATACGATATAGTAACATAAGTAAACATTCAAAAATAATATTAACATTTATAAATTGAGAATAATACTAATATAATACTTTATGTTACTTTCAGAATCGATTAACTAGAACAAGAATGATGGAGTTTGGATACAATGAAGTAGGGAAATGATGGAGTTATTTATAGAACATATTAACAACAGCTATTTTTAACTTCGTAAACGACTATTTTTCAATTTTACAATGGCTAGTTTAAATCATACAAAAAAGTCAATAAAAGTCAAGGGTCAAGTCGTTGTTACTAACAACGACTTAATAGTTTGACCAGTCAACCATTAAGCCGCTTTTAGTAACAGCGACTTGACCCTGGACTAAATTTTTGACCATTTCTTTCATTTCGCTGTTAGTAAGTGCGAATATACACCAAGCCTAACTTTGGAGGCAAGGACGCTTATTTTGAGAATAAAGTTTGAACGAAGCTTTTTTTGAATAAAGTTGTTAAATAATCTTATTTTTTTTAAAATTTTCCCCTTTTAGATATGTAAAAACTGCAACGGGCCTATATATTAGCCCATTTCTTTAATTGATTAACAAATATTCTCTTTTGAGATAGCCTTAGTCGTGCAACCGGCCTAGGGCCAATAAGTTTTTTAGAATATTCTGATATGCTAATTTTAAGACTTAAAAATCCAATTTTAAGACCTAAAAAGTCAATTTTAAAGTTTTTAATATCAACTTTAATGTTTGAGTCATTCTACTTTAAAGTTGAAATGAGAATTTTAAGTCTAGCAATTGGTCTTTTAAGTCTTAAATTGTTTTTTTTAAGTATTGAAAGTGAACTTTTAAGTCTTGAAACTTTCAAATTCCATAACTTAAAATGTCAATTTTAAATCCTTGAAATTGCTCTTTTAAGTCTTCAAATTGGTCTTTAAACTTTTAAAATTTACATTTTAATTTGTAAAATTTGTAAAAAAATTATATATACAATTGGGCCGACTCAATAAGACGCGTCTCACAAGTGAGACGGTCTCACCCAAGTTTTTGTGTTATTTTAAAATTGTAAGTGATCGTTTTATGATTATAAGTAATCTATCTAAAACTATAAAAATTGATTATTTTAAAATTATATGTGAGCAGTTTGACGTAGTGATCATTTAAGACATAATATATGTATGTATTGGGCCAGCCCAAAAAAAATGGTCTCACTGTGAGACCGTCTCATTTAAGAATTAGTGTTTTTTTTATTATTAAAAAATTGAATTTTAAACATTGGTAAAATAAATTTGTAGCTTTTCACTTTGTTTTTTCAACAATACATGCATGTTTTTTAACAATATTTATACAAAAATTTTATACTCTTAAGCAAAAATACATAAATCTTATCTTAGTTGGAAAGCATATAATACGTTGAGGTAAGTCCTACATTCAATTACATGTTACCTAATATAGTCTATTTTACCTAATATAGTACTCCTATATTTTAAATTTTATAGAAATATATTATTTCATGAGTTTCAAATAATTCATAAACAAAATAATTACCTTTTACCTAATATAATCTATTTTTTAATTTTTTGTTGAAATGTATTGTTTCATGAGTTTCTTATAGATTTATTGTCAATAAATCTTCCACTACCAAAATAGTTACTCTTAGTTGTTCTTTATATAATTAATCTCAAATAATTTAGATCTAAACTATGCTAAATGTAAGATCATAAGAGTTTTTATTTAAGTTGTTTTTATTGTAATACTTCTTTCGTTTCATAATATCCGCTATATCCCAATAATAAACTTATCATGGTATCAGAGTCGACATTTTTGTATGCAATTTACCTCTCTCATCCCATTTAGCTTTTCTACTATCCATTCTTGAGATCGTACTCATTATTGGGCTTGTACATAACACGTTCCGCGAATGAGGAGAGTTGACTATACACAAACCCGATGAAGTTCCATCATAAAACCAATTGGTATTAGGAGTAGGTCATCAGGCATCAAGTATACATATTCATCAATCTCCGTATAGTTTTTCGATGTGGGATCACATCTGGATTATTTTCCAACACTCCCCTCATAGGCAAATTTAAATGATAATGTCTGTACTACATGTTAGTCGTTTCGAGCTCAAAAGTGAGCCACTAGTATAGTTTTTTACTCCCTCCTATTCAGCTTATATGTCTCATTTCCTTTTATGGTGAAGTCACCTTAATTGTCCCATTTCTATTTTTGGTATGGGTTTTTAACTTTTATGCCCTTAGTAACTTTATCCTATTTTCAATTATACCCCCCATTACCCATACTAATTTTCCTCCCTTACATTAAAAAACTCATAATACCACTCTCTTTCCTACCCTTAGGGTCCCACTTTTGACTCTCCTTAAAATCCGTGAAAAGTCAAATGGGACTCCTAAGGTGAATAGGAGGGAGTATTAGTTTAGGGATTTTGCAGAATTCCCTTTATCCTGAGCTTTGTACATGATATAGGTACCCCAGGTATTCAAGCAATTTCGATGAGAGACATGGGAACAGAAATGACTCCTGTCACAAGTCTAGAGCCCTCTCGGACAGCCACCCCTAATGGGTCATTAACCCCCTATCGTAGCCCCATATCATCGATTCCTTCCACTCCTCGAGCAGGAGAACCGACCACTGCTCCTGCGGAACATACAACTGAAAGTAATGCACACTATCTAACTGGGAAAGGCAATCAAGAATTGTCGGAACATGAACTGAAGCTCAAGACTAGACGAGAGATTGTGGCACTTGGTGTACAGCTTGGGAAGATGAATATAGCTGCTTGGGCAAGTAAAGACGAGAAGGATAAATACCCTTTTCCCGATACTCATCCTGAGGAATTCGAACGTATTGAATTTGAAAAACGCGCTGCTGCTTGGGAAGAAGCTGAAATATCAAAGCATGCTGCAAGGTCTCTTACATCTCTTTTGTAAATTTTTTACATTTACTATTGTTTTCGCGGGATATAGAGGCTTAAAATATAGTCTGTGCTACCCTGATATAGTTGGGAGTCTTGTGTAAGCTTTGTTCGGATGATTAATGGTGTAAAATGCAGGTATAAGCGCAAGGAGATCAAAATCCAAGCTTGGGAGAGTCAACAGAAGGTGAAATTGGAGGAAGAATTGAGGAGAATAGAGGTACATTTCACAAACTACAGTTTATTTAAGTTATATATTATATAGCTACTCCTGTGAGAGACTTTTTTTTGGTAAGACAACCTCAAACAAGGAGCTCATATGCTAATAACTGTATTAGTTAGGCTATTAAGCCCATCTATGGGGAACGTCTAAGGTTTGACCGTCTCACAAGAATTTATGATTTTATAGAATTAGTAAATCACTCGCGGATTCTAAGCTATTGTTATTCGGTTGTTGTAAATATGTTGTATCAGGCAAAAGTTGAACGACTGAGAACACAATCCCAGGCGAAAATGATGAAAAAGATAGCGATGGCGAGGGAGAAATCAGAACAAAAACGAGCAGCAGCTGTGGCCCAAAAGGCGCGAGATGCTGAAAAAACTGCTGCCCAAGCTGAGTTCATTAGGCAAACAGGTCGAACTCCATATTCAGATAATTTGTGCTGTGGTCTCTTGTGTTAGAATTTGTAGGGAAGATTGGTTCCCAACATGATCATTCAAGTAAATGATCTCCTTTGTACTTTACATTTGCTTTTTCTTATATGGGCTTGTGTTTAGATTTTAGGTGATGCTTCAATAGTTTGTGGGCATTTCCCCGTGATCTTATCTGGTACACATAATATAAGTATATGCAAATTGAAACTGCAACAACTTCCGTTAAAGTGCGCATTATTATCCATATGTGAGTTGTTTTACATTTGAGAAAGAAGAGGATATGTTATTACCATTTGGTTTAGTAAAGATCCTCCTTGAGATTGTATAAAGATGATCTCTTATACTCCTTATTTGGGTTGCTCACCCCTATTTTTAAATTCTTACAACCTCATAATAGTTAAGAATTGCACATTAAAACAACAACTACATAGCCAACTCCTTAATCTCGAAGAATTATGGATTGACTTTGTGATTGAAGCCTTCGAGCTTTGCTTTCACTATTGGAGTCTAATTGTCACCTCTTTTTTATCGTTCTATTCAAATCTATCATTCATCATTTTTTGAACTTGTAGGAAATTGTCATTCTTTTCAAACTCATTATAAATATTTTTTATTTTTTGATTGAACGGGAGTGAGATTCTGTTGAATCGTCAAACATCAATTTATTTGATGGAGTATGTCATTCTTTTTGAACTCACCAAGGTCCTTTTTTAATTTAATTGTACGAAAATAATATTCTTTTCAAACTCGTCAAATATTTTTTTTTGAACATGCCATTACTCACCAAGGTCATTATTTTCTTTAATTGAGAACGTTACTTTTCTTCTCAACAAGCATCAATGTTTTATGATTGGATTGAACGTCATTGTTTTCTAACATATTAATTTTTGTAAGGAACTTTGGATAATATTTTTTGTTCCACTTTCTTTTTGACAAATTTTTTTCCTAAGAATTATATGTCAAAACTCACTTTTACTATGCATTTTTTGGAGACTTCAAACTAATATTTTTTAGTTAGCTATTAGAAATGTAAGGTAAGATAAGGTTTTTTCTTTTGATTTCAGGATAAATTATAACTACTGAAAATTCTTAAACCTGAAAAAAAACATTACGCCTTTGATATGATAATACACAAAGGAAATAAAGAATTCTTTTATTGTTTGTATTTTTGTGTTTATTATACGCTCAATGACATAATAAACAGTCCTAACTAATTTGTTGATATATATGTATTTTTTGACTAAGTAAAAAATATATACAAGTTTAGGTAATAAATAAACAAATAAATAAAACAAAATATGTTTTCCATTACATAGTAAGTCAAGAAATATGAGGAGAGAAGTAAAAATCAAACTTATAACATCTTATCCGAGGAAGTTCAATTGAGATTGGATTATCAAATGAATAAATAATTATAAATTGTTGTGAGAGATGGTCTCTCTGAGAGACGCATTAGATATATAGGCCAAATAGCCTAATTAATATAAATTAAAAAGAAAATAAGAATGTGGGTTTCTTGTTTTGAGGTTGTCAAAAGATAGACTCTCACAAAAATAACTGATAAATTATACACAAATTCTTATCAGAGACGGTCTCTTTGATAGACATCTCTAATTGGGGTCTATCCATTATATATTTTTTAAAATATTGTAAATACACGTTAAGAATGATGTGAGTAGACATTTAAGATATTGAAAGTATGCATTATGGATACGATAAATAAGCATTAAGGATAATATAATTCGGCATTAAGAATAAGACAACTATGTATTAATCTTTAATGTGCTGAACTTGAGATACGTCTCTCAAAATAGATGATCTCTCAAGAGACTAGTCGTAAATAATAAGCAAAGGGTTTTTGAGAGTTTTTTAAATATTTAAGTTACACTAATTCTTAATCGAGACCGTCTCATTATGAGACGACCTCAATTGGGTTAAGCCCAAACCTTAAAGAAAAAATAAATGCCGCCCTATACAATTCAAATTTCAATGTTTATTTATATTTTTTATTAATGGTCTGCTTTAAAGGTGTTCGATGGGGCGGGTCACATTTTAACGGGTCATTAGCGGGTCGGATTAATAATGGGGCGGGTCATTAACGGGCCTTGGTGTAAAGATTCAGGTCGGATAATTATAAATTTATAAGTATTGATTGCAAAAAAAATTTACCACTTTTTTTTATATTTAGTAAATGATATTATTAAATACATAAGTGGGTTGATCCAACGGGCCATAAAGTATAATAAAAAACTATTTTATAAACTTCAAAAAAAAGGGTCAAAGTGGCTCTGGTTTAAATGGGCTTTGACCTACCCCACCCCGACCCATTTAAATTTTGACCCGCCCCACCCAACCTGACCCGTTGAATACCTATAAACCGATTGTAATGGACTCGTCTCATAACGAGACGGTCTATACAAGACTTGCTGAGTTAAGTTGAAAATTTGAATAAATAAGATTATCTAACAACTTAATTCCAAAAATAAGCTTCGTGAAAACTTAATTTCCAAAATAAGCGTCCGTACATCCAAACCTAGCTTTGTAGTAAGTCGCTGTTACTAACAGCGTCAAAAAAAATATATATATTTTTTTAAGTTTTTTTTAAGTCGCTATAAGTAACAGCGACTTAATGAATTTTAAGTTTTCGATTCTCAGTTACTTCCTCATTTCAACCTACGAGATTAAGGAGTTGAGCAGTTAACTTAAAGTCGCTGTTAGTAACAGCGACTTATGACTTTTAATTTTTTTTTTGGTCTTTCGCTGTTACTAACAGCAACTTATTCCAAGGCTAGATTTGGATGTACGGGCGCTTATTTGGGAATTAAGTTTTCACGAAGCTTATTTTTGGAATTAAGTTGTTAAATAATCTTATTTTATTCAAATTTTCAGTTAAGTTAGGGTTTAATTTGGTGTAGGACTATTTGGTCCATTTACGGACATGTAATCGTTCCATACAAATTTTTATGATTTATCATAGGAAAATTTGCAAAGAAACACCTTATAAAACCAGTTTTTTTTTTAAAAAAAACACCTTTAAAATTTTTTTTTTTTGTAACAAACAACTTTTAAGAGACTTTTTATTAAAAAAGCACCTTAAATCAGTTTCCGGTGACTTTTGTCAACTTTTAGGCGTTGACTATGCCATTTGAGCTCAAAAGTAAACGCCTGAAAGTTGACAAATGGCATAGTCAACGCTTGAAAGTTGACAAAAGTCAGCGAAAACTGATTTAAGGTGTTTTTTTTAATAAAAAGTGTGTATTTTTTTACAGAAAAAAAAAATTAAAAGGTGTTTTTTTTTTTTAAAAAAAAAAAAAAAAAAAAAAACTAGTTTTATTCTTTGCAATTTGCCCTTTATTATACGAGGCATGAGTATATTACAAGACAAGCAGTTCACAAATTCACTCTTCCATCGTTCATATTCGTCCCCTATCGTATTCTTATACTCTTCTCCAGTTTTCAATTCGTAATACTCCTCATGAAGATTTGATTGTTCGATAAATTGAAGAACAACACCTGTATTCACCAATCATCATTCGTCAGTTATCATATTGAATTTCGATTCAATTATAGAATTGTAGATCTACACTAAATTGCAGGTAAACTTAATCATATGTTTTCTTAGATTCTCAATTGCTTCTTTTTTATGCTTGAGATGGTTTACGACTTTATGTTGCTCAAAGATTTAAGTTTCTATTTGGAAATTTGAGTAATTTTTTTTCTAAATTACATCTTAACTGGAAATTTCTGCCAAATTTTTATTGCTTGCTACTAGAAATTTGTAATAGAATTGTGTAATTAGCTTCATAAAACAATAGATTCGAGTAATAAGAAATTTTTTAAAAATCAAATTTTATTAAGAATCGGTTAAATTTGATCAATAATAGGCCGGGGGAGAAATGGCAATAAGCGAAATACATTGTTTTGGCAAATTTTGTTGTTGTATCCAGGAATAATTTCCTTGAATTACTTGATTATGGAGTGTCCTTTATCAGTCAAATTTAGTGAATTTCTCGCATTGGTAGAGCCCTGGACTAGGAAGTAAATTGACGTCAAAGACGATCACAGTTGTGCATTGCTTATTCATTGTTAGGGTTTTTAGTACGCATTGAAAGAGGGAAAACATAATGGTTCAATTTTATATATGTGGGAGGGGGAGAAAAAACCAATGGAACGAACTATTAAATTGATATATACCTACACTTTGTATATTAAATACCTACAACTGATATGAAAAAAGACTGCAATTCATATGATAAATACCTATACTTTATATGATAAATGCCTACTATTAAACTGACAAAATACCTACACAAACTTTATATGATAAATACCTACAATTAATATGATATAAAACCTACACTTTTATTAGATAAACACCCACAATTTACATGAAAAATACCTACACTTTCTAGATAAAAATCTATTCTTACTCATGTATTTAGATAAAAACATATAATGGTCAAATAAAATTATACCAAGTTAGTCTCAGCAATGTATGTTGGACAAAATATTGTACTCCATATTCTCCAAGCCCCTATAATTTTTTCCTTGACCTCTATTTGGGAAGAACAAGCATCAACAGGGTCGATATAATTAGAAAGCGCAAATTGAATAAAAGGAAAACAAATTTGATGATACTAAAATAGAACTAACACAATTTTGAAATATGCTATATAATATAGGATTTACACAGTGTGACATTCCAAACAAGAGTATACGAATCCTTTTGGATGAATTTGCTGAGATTTGATTTCTCTCAATTGCATTCTAGTATACTAGTCAAGTACATTGGACGCAATGTCAATGTTGTTAAATAGAGTGAGCACATCTCTTTTGTCCATGAATATCAAATCTTTATAAGTACAAAGGATCTCCCTATAACAAATACATAAGAGTAAGTGTAATACATAGCTACAACTCCTACAGAACATTAAAGTCATACACTATATAAAAACCTATATTTAGTAGAATACATACATTGAACATATGAAGTATAATAGGAAACATACGTGACGCCCATGGTTTCTTTGCACATCACATAGTCTACTACCATGAGCTCAACCTCTTTCATGCTCCTAAGATATTGCATACTTAATGAAACAAACTCAGGAGCAGGTATAAATGATCTCAACATGGAACCCAAATTCAATTTGCATATCTCCTTTAAAGCAGAAGGAATAGGACTTTATTGCAGTGTTCTTTTCTTCTTCAAAGCAATACGTTTGATGGGGTGACTTGCACCCACTGCGAAGATTTCAGGTGTTCTTTGCACCTACTCAACAACATTCAAACAATCTCTACTCACCGATAAAAGTTTAGCATCAATTTGTCCTTCATTCACAGCACCGAAATCAACAATCTCCTCATTCATGCCAGCAGCAGTAACAATCACCGAGTGCAGCAAATAAAGGTGATAGCAAGGCACCGCAAGTTATTCACAGCAGACACTTGTGGTGTCTCGTTATCACCTTTATCTTCTGCACTTGGTGATTGTTACTGCTGATGACATGAATGACGAGATTGTTAATGTTGGTGCTATGAATGAAGGACAAATTGATTCTGAAGTAAGATTGGTGAGTAGGGATTGTTTGAATGTTGTTGAAAAGGTGCAAAGAACACCTGAAATCTCCGCAGTGGGTGCACATCACCCCATCAAACGAATTGCTTTGAAGAACAATACACAGCAGTACAGTTCAATTCCTTCTGCTTTAAAGGAGATCTGCACATTGAATTTGGGCTCCGTGTTGAAATCATTTATACCTGCTTCTGAGTTTGTTTCAATGAATATGCAATATCTTAGGAACATGAAAGAGGTTGAGCTCATGGTAGTAGACTACGTGATGTGCAAATAAACCATGCGCGTCATGTATGTTTCCTATTATACTTCATATGTTCAATGTATGTATTCTGCTAAATATAGGTTCTTATATAGTGTATGACTTTAATGTTCTGTAGGAGTTGTAGCTATGTATTACACTTACTCTTATGTATGTTACAGGGAGATTCTTTGTAATTATAAAGATTTGATACAAAAGAGATGTGCTCACTCTATTCAACAACATTGACATTGCATCCAATGTACTTGAATGCAATTGAGAGAAATCAAATCTCAGCAAATCCATCCAAAGTATTCGTATTCTCTTGTTTGGAATGTCACACTACGTAAATCCTATATTATATAGCATATTTCAAAATTGTGTTAGTTCTATTTTAGTATCATCAAATTTATTTTCCTTTTACAGTTTGCAGTCTCTCATTATATTGATCCTGTTGATGCTCGTTCTTTCCAAATGGAGCCCAAGGATGAAATTATAGGGGCTTGGAGAATATGGAGTACAGTATTTTTTCGAACATACATTGCTGAGACTAACTTAGTATAATTTTATTTGACCATTATATGTTTTTATCTAAATATCTGAGTAAGAGTAGGTTTTTATCTAAAAAGTGTAGGTATTTTTCATGTAAATTGTGGGTGTTTAACTGATAAATGTGTAGGTTTTATATCATATTAATGGTAGGTATTTATTATATAAAGTTTATGTGTAGATATTTTTGTAAGGATCTTTTGAATGATATTTTTTTGTTCCATGTTCTTTTTGACATTTTTTTTTCCTAAGAATTATATGTCAAAAAGTTACTTGTACTATGCATTTTTTTGGCGATTTTTCGAAAAAAAAGCTAATATTTTTTTTAATTGGCTATTGGAAATGTGAGGTTAGATAGGGTTTTTTCTTTTGGTTTTATTATAAATGATGACTACCAAAATTTTATATCTGAAAACAATTATGACTTTGATATCATGATAGACAGAGGAAATAAAGTACTCTTCTATTGTTTGTATTTTTGTGTTTGATATACGTTCAATGACATAATAGACAGTCCTAACTAATTTTTTGATATATATGTATTTTTTGACCAAGTAAAAAATATATACAAGTTTAATTAAATAATAAAAAAAATATTTGATTACAAGGTAAGTTAAGAAAAAATGAGGAGCAAAGTAAAAATCAAACTCATAACACCTACTTTGAGGAAATTCAATCGAGACTAAACTGGATTATGAAATGAATAAATAATAAGCATAGTGTAGGGTTTTCGGGAGTTTTTTAAATATTTTAAACACACATTCTTGAGAGAGACGGTCTTTTTAAGAGACCATCTCTAATTGGGTCGGCCCATAAAGAAAAATGTAAAAAAAGAGTATGCATTGAGCTTTAATGGACTGGGCTTGATAGACGTCTCTCAGGGAGACAATCTCCCAGAGACCGACTGTATTTAAATTAGGGTTTAATTTTGGTCGTGGACTATTTGGCCATTTAAGGACATACAACCGTTCTATACAAGTTTCTATGAGTTCTACGAGGCATAAGTATCTTACAAGACAAGCTGTTCACAAATTCACTCCTTTTCCACCGTTTATATTCGTCTCCTATCGAGTTCTTCTACTCTTCTCCAGTTTTCAATTCATAATACTTTTCATTTGTTAGTAATCATATTGAATTTCGATTCAATTGTAGATCTACACCAAATTGCAGGTAATCTTTATCAAATGTTTTCTTAGATTCTCAATTGCTTCTTTTTTTATGCTTGAGATGGTTTACGACTTTACGTTGCTCAAAGATTTAAGTTTCTTATTTGGAAATTTGAGTACTTTTTTTCTAAATTACATCTTAACTGGAAATTGCTGCCAAATTTTTATTGCGTGCTACTAGAAATTTGTAATAGAATTGAGTAATTAGCTTCATAAAACAAAATATTCGAGTACTAAGAAATTTTTTAAAAATCAAATTTTATTAAGAATCGGTTAAATTTTATCAATAATAGGCCGGGGGAGAAAATGGCAATAACCAAAATACATTGTTTCAGCAAATTTTGTTGTTGTATCTAGGAATATTTTTCTTGAATTACTTGATTATAAATTGTCCTTTATCAGTCAAATTAAGCGAATTTCTCGCATTGGAAGAGCCCTGGGCTAGGAAGTAAATTGACGTCAAAGACGATGAAAGGTGTGGATTCCTCATTCATTTGTAGTTAGGGTTTTTAGTACACATTGAAAGAGGGGAAAAAAGAATGGTTATATATTATCAATATGTAGGAGGGGAAGAATAAGGCAATGGAATGAGCTAATATAGATTCTTTTAGCAAATTCTGTTGTATGCAGGAAACTGCTCATTTTTCCTTGAATTACTTCATTATTTTTGAATAGACCCAATATATATGAACAAGCTAAAGGAAATTTTTATGAACTGATGTTTTCAGCGGCAAATTCAGAAGCAGGGTTTAATCTCTAATGTCTTTGTCAAGCGTGATGTCCGGGTGTGCAAGTAGTGACAATGTGGGAGGGTTTAGTATGGGTGGTGGCAACAACCAACTGCCAAATTCAGAACCAATCGAAATGAAGATAATAGAAGAAATTGAGGAGAAATGGACGCAGTTGAATGGTATTCAAGATCATAATAAGGATCAGAACAAGGGAAGAGCTGAAGGGGAGTACCGAAAGGCAAAAACATCAGTGTGGTGGGATATAGACAATTGCGATGTACCCAAAAAATGTGATGCCCAGATGATTGCCCAAAATATAACTTCTGCCCTTCTCAAATTGGATTATGGAGGTTCCGTTTCAATATCTGCCTATTGTGATACTAATCGTCTTCCTTCGGCTATTCAGCATGCCCTTTCTTCCACTGGCATCTCTCTTCAGCATGTTCCAGCTGGTATTTTTTGTCGTATCTTGTGATTTCTGATTTTGATTCGTTTTCTAGCCTTCTTGCTAAACTTATCTCTTGACTTGAAGGGTTTTTTGATTATGGGGTGGTAAACTTAGTTATTCCAGTGAAAAAGTTTTTATTTTTCATTTCTTTTAGGTGTTAAAGATGCTAGTGACAAGAGGATTTTAGTTGATATGTTGTTATGGGCTGTTGACAACCCTGCTCCTGCTAATTATCTTTTGATTTCTGGTGACCGAGATTTTTCAAATGCTCTTCATCAGTTGCGTATGAGAAGATATAATGTCCTTCTTGCTCTACCCTTCCAAGCATCTTCAGTACTTGTTGCTGCTGCTAATAGTGTGTGGTGTTGGACCAGTCTGGTTGATGGTTTCCCTCCTCTCACCGAAATGGACTCCCCTCAGACCAATGCTGCAAGGAATTTCCAGGGTAATGTGGGGGAACTTGAGAATAACCAGAGGCAGAACTTGCAACAAAAAAAAGACAAAGCTAAAATGGGTGGATGTGGAAAGTGTCCTACCGATCATCGAGCAAGAGATTGCCAAGGACCTCAGTGTTATAAATGTGGAAAGTTTGGGCATATGAAGAATGAATGCGACAGCCAGCCTGCGGGCCAGAAGAATACGCAAAATCCAGTTAACAAGAGTAATTTTAGCGACAAAAAAGACAATAATATCTTCAATGCTAGTGAGAACAATTTTCAAGAAAACTTAAACACCAGTGCAAAGAATGGCCTAGGTGATAGTCAAAACATCAATGGAAATCAGGCACAACTTGAACAAGGAGTGAATCCCTTATTCATAGCAGCCAATAATGCAATTAATGAAAGAGGAAAGAAAACCAGAACTTATAGCTATAGGAGGCATTCTTTGAATCATCCTGGAAAAGATTGCCAACGGAATAAGGTGCAGTGTAATTACCGTGGGAAGCTTGGGCATTGCAAGTATGAATGCTATAAACACCGTCGTGATCAGATTCAGTCAAATCAAGTCGGCAATATCTCCAATGCTACTGAGAACAACGTTCAATCAAACGGAGCCTCCTGTGCAAACAATGGCAAATGTGATCAACCATCACTTGAAGAAGAAGAAGGCAACCATGAAAGAACACCCTCGTCAATAGCAACCGACAAGGCAACTCATGAAGGAGCAACTAACCAAAGAATTAACCCGGTGCAGTGTCATAACTCTTGGGAATTCGAACATCTTAAGCATAGTTGCGGTAAGCAGCCTATGAACCATCAGAATCAGCCGATGCATGACCATAACGACTATCAAGTAGGTGGTCCTATCATTGTTACGAACCAGCAGAATCAGCCGATGTATGCACCACTTGAACATGGAGGCAGCCATAACGGCGCAAACAACAATGATCAAGTAGGTGGTCCTATCGTTATGAACCAAAATCAGGCCTCTACATCGGAAACATTGTCTAGCAATGGAGTGTTATGGGGAGCGTTGTCTTTTCTTCAAAGATGCAATTTTATAGGGAGTAGAAAAATGTAACTTAATTTGACGCATTCCAATTCTGATAGCAAACGTCTTGGTAGTGTTTGTAATGGGCATTAAACTGATGCCTGATAATTGAGTAAATTTTTTTGCACTTTTGAATAAATACATTGTGTTCTATCATCTTTCATCCCTTATAAACACTTTCATTCGTACTCGTTTTTCTATTTGTGTCGCACTCGACTGGCTAATTCGGTACAGAGTCGAACAAATCAAAGAAATTTGATATGTTTTGTAAACTCGGGATTTAGCTTCCAAAGTTAGTCAAATTTATTCTGCCAAATACTAAAAGGAAAAGTCTGGATGGATGAGAGATTCTATCATTCTACGTTGATTGATCTTTAGGGATCTTCTTGAATCTTTTGTTTATCAATCTAGTTGTCGTCTAGCTCAAAATGCAGATGACGTAATTGAATTTATGGTTGAAGCTATAGTTGAACACTAACGGCTTACAAACGTTTGGTAATGGTAGCAGGTATTAAATGATGGGAATGGTAATAGAAAACCAGTGAAATCCAAGCACAAAAGGGTTAAAAAGAATCTATGGTATTCCAACTTAAAATGAGTTGGGATTTCACTCATTTGATCATGCATAAGCAAACACTCTTTACATGCCGTTTTCATATTTTGGTGGCATAGGACGACAATAAAATTGGGCTCCTTTTAGAGAAAATTTGAAAAAAATAAGATTATTTAACAACTTTATTCAAAAAACAAGCTTCGTTCAAACTTTATTCCCAAAATAAGCGTCCTTGCCTCCAAAGCTAAGCTTAGTGTATACTCGCAGTTACTAACAGCGAAATGAAAGAAATGGTCAAAATTTTAGTCCAGGGTCAAGTCGCTGTTACTAACAGCGACTTAATGGTTGACTGGTCAAACTATTAAGTCGTTGTTAGTAACAGCGACTTCATGCGTTCTAAATTTCTGTTGAAGCTCCTTCTTCCTCATTTCACTTTACTTCGTTGAGAGCCCTAATAACCCACGAAAATCTCTCTCTTCTTTCCACCATTAAAATCAACTTCAATCCTTCAATTAATCTCATCAAATTTCAAGTTTGTACTACCAATTAGTTCTGTCATCTTACTACATTAACTTCAGATAATAATTTTTTTGTAATTTTTCTTTTTCGAAAATTTAGTTTATATTTGTTCATGAAGTTTCAATTAAATACATGTTCATAAACTTGCAAATTACTACTCCTTGGTGATCTACAGCTTATTAAGGTACCTTTTTATTATAAATTTTTCAGTTTTTTTTATTTTTTAAAAGTATGTCATTTAAAGTGGTCATTTATACTTAAACTCTATAAATATGTCAAATGTACTTGTTATTTGCTATGATTTTCATAATGTGTTTGTTTGTTCATGAATTTAATATAGAAAATATTTGAATTTAATGTAGAGAATATTTGAATGCAAACCTTAATTTTGAACAATGTACCTGCTTTCTTATGAACTTGATGGTGATGTTGATTTTGTACGTATTGTTGTAGAAATGACTTCATTTCGTGTGATTGTCGTATATTTTTAGAATGGTTCAATTCGATCAAGTAGTAGCAATGTCAAGTGCGTTGAGGGAAGACGTAAACTGTTTGCATGGAACTCAAACATAAACTTAAATGAATTTAAACATCTTATATGCTCTAAGATTGGCATTGACACTACAAGAAGTACTATTAATGTAAGTTTTAAATACAATATGAGTGGAGAATTGTTAGCTCTTCCGGTTGAGGATGAGGAGGCTATAGATGCAATGTGGGAGTATTCAAAGTCTACCTCTATTCCTTCTTTAGAGTTATATGTAGAAGATGTCAATGTTGTAGAAACAAATGCATTCCTGAATGTAACTTCTTCTGCTCCTTCTCATACGCCCTTTCCTACCCAAGAAACCCAAAATCCCATTATGCCATCTTCCTCTTCTCCTTCTAATAAACCCAATCAACTTCAAATCCAAGTCTCAAATGATGATACTTTTAACTTAGAATATACAAATGAGCCTTGGGATGATGTTAATAGTGAGAGTAATGGATTCGTTGAAGCTCCTTTTGAGGACGATGTGGGTGCTGATGAGGAGGCTCTAGCTAATGACATGACCTTAGCAACATTCCTAGTATTGAGGGGTTCAAGTATTGCAAACCCCTTATTGCCATTGATGGAACACATTTGTATGGTAAGTATCGCCATACTTTGTTAACTGCGATTGCTCAAGATGAGAACAAGGGAATCTTCCCGCTTGCCTTTGCTTTGGTAGAGAAAGAATGCATAGTCGCGTGGTCTTGGTTTATGGCGTGTGTTCGTAAGCATGTGATGCATAGTCCAGGTTTATGTGTTATTTCTGATAGACATGCGGGCATTCTAGCAACCATGGAGGAGCCGAAATGGCAACTTCCAAATGCCCATCGTAGGTTTTGCTTGCTGCATTTGTTAAGTAACTTCAATCGTCAAATGGGTAATGTGAAGCTGAAGAAGATGTATGGAAGGATTGCAGAGCAAAGACAACTACATAAGGTCATCGAGGGATTGAAGGCTATTAGTGTTGCTAATCGAGAAGCTCTTTTTTGGATTGATCAAGTTGGTGATATGTGTAAATGGTCAATATGTCATGATGGAGGGACATGCCGTCTGTACCGTTGGATGCCAACTCGAAAGTTGGCAGGATATAGTGCATAGGGTATTAGGAGTCTGACCTCCCGCAGAGGTAGCCAAAGGGAGTGCGTTGCGCATAACATGGCTTGCGCAGAACTTCTCGCACCTCCCTGAAGGTGTTGATGAGGCTACCGTTGAGAGATACGCTATAGCGTATCTCTTATATCTGATTGGTGTTGTCTTGTTCTCCGACAAGACTGGCAACAAGGTACAACTTTTGTACTTGACGTTGCTTGATGCGCCATGGGAGGTCATCTCCGGTTACAGCTGGGGTTCCGCAGCCCTAGCCTATCTTTACAGGAGACTGTGTGACGCTTCACGGAAGAACGTGAAGGAGATTACTGGGCCCCTGATTATTCTCCAGGTAACACTAAATTTACATGTTAACGCTTTGTTTTTTTAATTTGTTCTTATGTTTCGTTTACTTACTTATATCTGTAATTCATAGCTTTGGGTGTGGGAGCACATTCTCATTGGGCAACCGATGAGGAGTGTGGGACGTGGTGCATTTGCGCCACCAATTCTTCCACCCCCACATGTGACGTATGGATCGCGGTGGTCCTTTGATAGACGTACAAGGACCCGTACTGGATCTGGCGTGGGGTTCTACCGCGATCAATTCGATCTACTTCGAGTTGACCAGGTAAAGACTGCACTTACTAGTCTTGTAACTATCATATATGTGTAATTTAATAATTATATTTTCACGTGTAGTTTCGGTGGGACCCTTACCCCCGCTGAGGCATACGCTGCATTGCCTCGGCACTTAGGGATAATGTCAGGGGCATGGAGAGCCTCTGTACCTTTGATATGCTTCGACATAGTCGAAGTTCATCTCCTTGAGCGCGTACTGCGTTAATTTGGGATGGTACAGGGCATCCCGCTGCCTTGTGACACAGTGGCGGATCTCCATCACAGCTCACGTAAGGGTCGGGAGCCCAAGAACTGGTTGGAGATCAACTGGCGCCATGTAGCTCGTTGGGATCACAGGCTAGAGCTACTGGCCCAAGGTGCGCCGATCAAGGCTGTACTTTCAGCACCGACGATGACACAGTTTGTAAGTATTTTCTTCAACGTTGATTAGTATCCGTAGATTTTACATGTTATACATTTCATTAATACTTCAGTGTTAATGCAGGCACAGGGCATTACAGCTGTCATCAGCTCCACCCGAGAGGAGCCTGTACGGGAGATTGCCCAAGGCATACTCCTAGGGACACAGTTTCAATTCCAGAAGTCGTTGTGCTTGACACCACTATGGACGAGCATGGCATGTAGGGATGGCAATTCAGTCCGAATCCGACCCTAGTCCGACTCGATCCGAGGAAAATAATCCGATTCGAGTCTAAGGAAAAGGTTATTCAACTCCAACTCCGACTTCACGATCCAAATCCGAGTTAGAGACGGACCGGAGTTGGACCTTATTAAAAATCCGACACTCCGACCCGACTCCGCCCCTGAAGAAAATCCGACTTTCAATTTGACTTTTAACCCAACATTTTGTTTCCTTTAAAACTCTAGACGTGACTAATTCAAGCTCTCTCTCATACTAATTGTAATTTTTGATTTTGAAAAACTACTTGGTATTTTTATTTAGATCAATCAATCAAAATACGATCAATCAGATTAAGAGAAATAAAATACGCTATGTGTGAAAATTTTGTTAAATTGTAGTATTAGGAATATTTCTCATGTTAAACATGAATTCAAAGTACATATTATTTTGTTAAATTGTATTTGAAAAATATATTTTGTTAACTTCGTATGCTTTAAATCATTAGTACAATATCACAACGATAAAGTTTGATAATAATCCGACTCCGTTGGAGGTCTGAGAGTCCGAGTCGGGGCAAACTTGGAGTATGCATAATCCGACTCCAAGTGGAGGTGGACTGAAAATAAAAATTCGACTAAAATCCAGAGCAAAGTCGGAGTATGTATAATCCGTGCCGAGTCCGACCCATTGCCATCCCTAACATGAGTCATCTCCTCAACATGTCGACATTCGTCTTGAGGAGGTAGACTTAACGTGCCCCGACTATGGTGTCGGGTCCTCCCAGGGTGCTGTATCATCCCAGTATCAATCAACTCCCCTTCCCGAGCGTCATACGACGACCTCTTACTATCGTAGGAGGCGTCGTAAACCGTCACAGTTAGACAGGGTACGGGAGGAGGATTAACATTAGTATACTGTTTGTATATATTGAACATTACTAACATTTTGTATATATTGGACATTTGTACATATTGAATATTTGTAACATTTGAATATTTGTCTATAATTTGTAATATATATGTAGATGTATATATTTTTATCGTATTATCACATGCTTTTTATGAATGAAATGACGTTAATTACTCATAGTATTCGGCGATGAATCATTCTGCTAAGAATTAAGTATGAATTTAATCAATATCAAACAGACAATCATATTCAAATAGGGAAAATGCTCTTGAAAATTCAACACAATTTCATTCATGTTCAACGAATCCATATCAAATTACATAGTTCATTCGTTTACTTAAACTACCGTCGCTAACTAAGATTGCTTCTTCAACTTTCTCATAATCCTTTCAATCTCTTCTTTCCTATGTTCCATATCATCTATTTTTCTCTTTAGATTAAATACCTCATCTTTAAGCTCTTGTTTTTCTTTTTCAAGGCATTTGGTACCCTTCGGAGCAACCCACCTAAAGTATGTGCATCTGAATCCTTCATCCAAGTAGAAAGGACAAGCAGCAAAATCACGACCAGCATCGACGTCGCTCCAATCTGTATTAATCTCAACTTCATAACCACAATCACAAAGTTCTTCAATAGAATGCTCCTGTGACATCTACGGAACACATACGATATAGTAACATAAGTAAACATTCAAAAATAATATTAACATTTATAAATTGAGAATAATACTAATATAATACTTTATGTTACTTTCAGAATCGATTAACTAGAACAAGAATGATGGAGTTTGGATACAATGAAGTAGGGAAATGATGGAGTTATTTATAGAACATATTAACAACAGCTATTTTTAACTTCGTAAACGACTATTTTTCAATTTTACAATGGCTAGTTTAAATCATACAAAAAAGTCAATAAAAGTCAAGGGTCAAGTCGTTGTTACTAACAACGACTTAATAGTTTGACCAGTCAACCATTAAGCCGCTTTTAGTAACAGCGACTTGACCCTGGACTAAATTTTTGACCATTTCTTTCATTTCGCTGTTAGTAAGTGCGAATATACACCAAGCCTAACTTTGGAGGCAAGGACGCTTATTTTGAGAATAAAGTTTGAACGAAGCTTTTTTTGAATAAAGTTGTTAAATAATCTTATTTTTTTTAAAATTTTCCCCTTTTAGATATGTAAAAACTGCAACGGGCCTATATATTAGCCCATTTCTTTAATTGATTAACAAATATTCTCTTTTGAGATAGCCTTAGTCGTGCAACCGGCCTAGGGCCAATAAGTTTTTTAGAATATTCTGATATGCTAATTTTAAGACTTAAAAATCCAATTTTAAGACCTAAAAAGTCAATTTTAAAGTTTTTAATATCAACTTTAATGTTTGAGTCATTCTACTTTAAAGTTGAAATGAGAATTTTAAGTCTAGCAATTGGTCTTTTAAGTCTTAAATTGTTTTTTTTAAGTATTGAAAGTGAACTTTTAAGTCTTGAAACTTTCAAATTCCATAACTTAAAATGTCAATTTTAAATCCTTGAAATTGCTCTTTTAAGTCTTCAAATTGGTCTTTAAACTTTTAAAATTTACATTTTAATTTGTAAAATTTGTAAAAAAATTATATATACAATTGGGCCGACTCAATAAGACGCGTCTCACAAGTGAGACGGTCTCACCCAAGTTTTTGTGTTATTTTAAAATTGTAAGTGATCGTTTTATGATTATAAGTAATCTATCTAAAACTATAAAAATTGATTATTTTAAAATTATATGTGAGCAGTTTGACGTAGTGATCATTTAAGACATAATATATGTATGTATTGGGCCAGCCCAAAAAAAATGGTCTCACTGTGAGACCGTCTCATTTAAGAATTAGTGTTTTTTTTATTATTAAAAAATTGAATTTTAAACATTGGTAAAATAAATTTGTAGCTTTTCACTTTGTTTTTTCAACAATACATGCATGTTTTTTAACAATATTTATACAAAAATTTTATACTCTTAAGCAAAAATACATAAATCTTATCTTAGTTGGAAAGCATATAATACGTTGAGGTAAGTCCTACATTCAATTACATGTTACCTAATATAGTCTATTTTACCTAATATAGTACTCCTATATTTTAAATTTTATAGAAATATATTATTTCATGAGTTTCAAATAATTCATAAACAAAATAATTACCTTTTACCTAATATAATCTATTTTTTAATTTTTTGTTGAAATGTATTGTTTCATGAGTTTCTTATAGATTTATTGTCAATAAATCTTCCACTACCAAAATAGTTACTCTTAGTTGTTCTTTATATAATTAATCTCAAATAATTTAGATCTAAACTATGCTAAATGTAAGATCATAAGAGTTTTTATTTAAGTTGTTTTTATTGTAATACTTCTTTCGTTTCATAATATCCGCTATATTTATTATTTTTGTCAATTTCATATTATTTGCTACATTTTTTTTTAGTAATAAAACAATCATTTAAAGTTTTACCTACCCCTATTTTGATCCTACTCTATACTCTATACTCTATAATAAAATACTATATTATACTCTATACAGTAACTTAACAACCTCTTTTTCCTTATTCTTTTTCAATTAACAATAATAAAATACTATACTCTATAAAGTAAACAATCAGCTACAGTGTAAGTCAATCACTTTTCTTAATACCCGTACCCATGCAAATGTAGTGACTAAAATAAAATGAAGGAAGTATAGTTTTATACGGTGCCAAAAATCCTCTAAGTAATCTAACTAAAACATCCATTTTTTCGTACTTATAATACTTTATCTTAATCATTTAATATTTAATATATAATTTAAAATTTTAAAATTTACAATATTTTTAAATAGAGACCTCTTATAGCGACCTGCCGACCTCATCATTAGACGTGTAATACAAGGGTAAAGAGTTGGTATTTATTATTAATACGTAGAATTTATTTTATTATTTCACCCATAATAGAAATGTGAGGAATATATGGTAAATTAAACATGGTGGGCCTTACAGTGGGACCCGGCAAGCTCTTTATTAAGTCAATGACACGAAAATCAATTACACCTTCCTCAGACAAAACCGGTGTAGAAATCTACTCAATAGATTAGTATTAAGTGCAAGCAACTACATCATGGTTACTTTTTTTCAACTACAATTCAATTTTAATATTAATAAGTATACTACTAAAAATATTATAAATATATTCAAAATTTCTTTACATAGTGACTTTAAATATTTTTACTTGTATCATTAAAAAAATATGGAAAAATTATAACCTATAATGTCACATAGTGTCTATTTGCTGTGAATAATCTATATTCTATATTATTGATTAATTTTAAATAATTAAAATTTTGTATTTTTTTTGCTGACTACATCTGTTACATTTTAACCGATTATTATAGATACTTATCAGACTATCACCAAAGAGGAGTAGGGGTAGATCAACGAATAAAGATGGATTATTTAAAAATGTGACAAATGTGACAAGTAGATTATCGGACTATCAGACTAATAGGTACCTACAATAGCCGATTAAAATGTGACAAATGATACTATCAGCAAAAAAAAACATAAGTTGAATTATTTAAAAATAATTGATAGTATGGATCACTCAGAGCAGATGCACAATAAGTGAGATTATTTAGAATAATTTTAATGTGATCAGTGACAGTCTTAAAGTAACGAACCATAAATACTATAGTCTCAAAATAATCACTTTCAATCTTAAAGTGATTATTGAGGTGATTACTTATAATTTTAAAATAAATATTTTTAGTCTTAAAATGATTACTTATAATTTTAAAATAATAATTTTTATAATATTTCAATTTGGTTAACGATACTAATTAGTGGTAATGAGAATGATTCGTAATGTAAATTTTATAATATGTATCATGTCATTTCCATGTTAATAAAAGTTCGATTATAAAAATATTTTTTGTTTATAAATTTTTATTACCACTTAATATCACATGTTTAAATAATAATAATTTAGAATGGATTTTATAAAGAAAACATGACATAATAATTAAATTTATCAAAAAATATTTCTATCAAAACTATACTAACTTTTCATCACTGTTCATACCATTTATTACTGTAAATGAGTTGTAAATTAATGTATTTAATTGGAAAATAAGTTTATTGTATAATCTACATTCTACAACACTTCTAGAACAAATAAAACTTTGATTTAACTACTGTATAAACATTAATAATTATTTATAATTTATAATAATTAAATTATGCATCAAAATTATGCTAAAAAATATTCTTTCTTCATAGAGGCCGAGGGTAGAAAGAGAATTTGGTTTTCAACCCCGGAAATCGATCATAATTTGTTTCTATATCCTTCAATCTCGCTTCTTTAATTTCCCAAAAGAATCATCAAAGGTTGAGTAAATTTTGGGTTTAATTGATCAATTTCACCGACACTTAATCCTCTTTCTTAATTTTACTCCTACAAATTATCACCATAATAATCAACATTTACATAAATTTTCTCACATGGGTACCAATTATTTCCATATTATGTCTTCTTTATGTCTAAGATCATAACAATAATTTCTAGTAATTTCTAAAGATTGTGAATCTTATCAATTCTGGGCTGAAATTTCTGGGAAAGATGAGGGTTGCAAAGAGTCAGATTTGGCAGCCTTGTAAAAAGAAGAGGTTTTTATTTTGATTTTTTTAACCCCCCAAATTTTTTTTTTATAAAATAAGAAATAATTGGAATTTTACCAGAGAGAAAGAAAGATATGGCAACTAAGGGATCAGGAAGCAGTGGAGGGGGTGGCGGTGGAAGGACAAGAGTGGGGAGGTATGAACTTGGAAGAACATTAGGAGAAGGTACTTTTGCAAAGGTTAAGTTTGCCAGAAATATTGAAACTAATGAACATGTTGCAATCAAGATTCTTGACAAGGAGAAGGTTCTTAAGCATAAAATGATTGGTCAGGTATATTGTTTTTGAATAAATTCTTATGGGTTTTGATCTTTTGCTTATGGGTTTTAATCTTTTGAGTTGACTTTGTTGTTGGGTAATTTGTTGAGTTGATGTTTCATCAATATTCTCAGATTGGGTGTTTGATTTTTTGGGTTATTTTCTGTTGGGTTTCTTTGTTTACTGTTTGTGTGTGTGTTTGGTAGAATCTTGTGTTTGACCATTTCACCAATTGTGGGTTGCTTGAATTTATTGCTCTCATCATCATCATTACCATCATTATGATCATCTGTTTATTACTGTGTAGTATGCTGATTTTTAATGTTAAGGGTTTAGTATTGTTCACGAATTCACTATTTCTTGTTAGGAGTTTATTTATTGTGTTGAAGAGCAAGTTTTTAGTGCTTGAATAGTGTAAAATTGAGGAGTCTTTTTGGGTTTGTGAGACTGATGGAATGGGTTTGCATTTGCTTTTGGTTAGAGTTAGAACAATGGTGCTTAGATTGCACAGGGAGTAAAAGCAAAACATAAATCTCAAATATCGATTGTATTGTTGATTGTTGAGGTGGAGTAAGAGCAAGTTCTAGGTTGTTTCAGGGCAGATTCGGAGCATGTTCATCATGTTAACATGTTTGATCGCACAGGGCCTAAAAAATTAGGATCTTGATATTAAATTACATAGTATATGTTAAGTGTCTACAGATACAAAGTTGTTAGAAAAATACATCATTTTTTAGATTGAACAATGCCCTCAAAGAACTTGTCAATTTTTGCTCCGCCGATGGGTCGTTTGTTGCAATTCTTTTTATCCTTTGCCTTTTTCCTTTTGTAGTCTTATCCATCATTTTGGCAAGCAAACGAATTTTATCTTTTAGTTTGCATTCATAGTGTGCTGTTTAAATGTTGTAATTCATGATGTGAGATGGGTTTATGTTGCTCTAAGCCAAAGTTTGGTGATTGCATATTTTTTTAGCTCCTATCTAAGTCCCTTTATCATGTATATCAATAATAACCAATTACTTGTCGTTCTTTGCAGATTAAACGTGAGATCTCAACCATGAAATTAATTCGCCACCCAAATGTCATCCGCTTGTTTGAGGTTGGAAGCAAATATACTTTTCCACTGATTTCTACGTCTATTCCCTTGATCTTTTTGCATACGGTTGTCTTTGGGTTTTCAATCTTTCGCTTATCTACCATAACTCATAATTGCACAACTGATCCATATATATTTCACATTTATGGATACTAATGACAATTTTTTTTTCTTTTCGTGATCAATTTATGCTCTAGTGGTATTTGTAGGTGATGGCTAGCAAGACAAAGATATACATTGTTTTGGAATTTGTCACTGGTGGGGAACTTTTCGATAAAATTGTAAGATTTTTGTGCCTTAAGTTATGTTTTCCCCATGATTGGTGCATATTTAAGTTCTATTGATAAAATTTATCGAATTGAGTTAGGCAAGCAAGGGGCGATTGAAGGAGGATGAAGCAAGAAAGTATTTTCAACAGCTGATTAATGCTGTTGATTATTGCCATAGCCGAGGCGTCTTCCACCGAGATTTGAAGGTTAGATCAATAGGTGTCATTCTACTATTCGGGCATTTTAGGGTAATAGTGATCAAGTTTTCTGATATTTAAACGCTTTTGTGAACAGCCAGAAAATCTGCTGCTGGATGCAAAGGGAGTTCTTAAAGTTTCAGATTTTGGTTTGAGTGCTTTAGCTCAGCAAGTGCGGGTAAGTGTGTAGTCTTTACTGGTTTCATTATGAACTACATGAAGTGTCCCTTGCAGAGTTACCAAAAATCGAAAAATTCCCACCGAATTTCGTTTCAGAACCTTCATTTCCGAAACTCTAGATTTAATGTTTTCGTAAGTATAATTACCAAATGTTTGATGTTGTCGAAAGTCGATCCCGAAACCATATAAAATACCAAAGCCCTTCTTTTCATTGCTTTTTTTTTTTTTTTATAATTTTTTATTGTTAGTCATTTTCTATTCTTACCAGTATTTACATGTTTTGTTATTTTGTTGTGACATAAAATTAAAGCTACGTCTCCTACTTTTTTCGAAACTCTAAAATTATCGTTTCTTGTATCGAAATGATTTTCGTTTTTAAGTAACATTGGTCCCGTGCTAGGTGCTAGATGCTTTTTCATAAGAGGATTTGTGCGACTCTTTGAATGCGTTTTTTTTTTCCAGGAAGATGGGTTACTTCACACAACATGTGGTACACCAAATTATGTAGCTCCAGAGGTATATGATTCTTCCTCTTAGTTACAATTTAGTTACTACTTCTCAATCTGCAATCCTTTTTGAAAATTATGTTATTTAAATCTTTTTTTTTTAGGTTATCAACAATAAAGGCTATGATGGAGCTAAGGCTGATTTGTGGTCATGCGGAGTAATTCTCTTTGTGCTTATGGCGGGATATTTGCCTTTTGAAGATTCTAATCTCATGTCATTGTATAAAAAGGTAAGATTTCAAAGATTATGATTCTAAGCTGTATTCCATTTAGCTGTCAAAATGGCAAGTTGCATCAAACATCTTTTTTGCTGTTGCTTTTGCTTCCGTTGTTTTCTATTGTTTAGCCTCATGCTGCAATCGCCGACAAAAGTATACATGCTTGAGTATGTCCCATATCTAAAAACAAGCCCATTGATTTATTGGAAGTAAATTGTTTGATATACCTTAGGGTGTAATCATAAAAGAAATACTATTAAACTTGATTTGGGCCAACAAATTCAAATGTGGGCTGTACTTTAGTATTTTCGAGCACTGTTGGTGGTAGACCATGAACTTTTAGATGTAACATTTGCTTTCGAGCATCCTAGTTTTACAAGATTAAGATTCAATAGAAATTTGTTTAAGTTTATGTCTCAAAAGTACTCTTTCTGTCACTTGAATTTGCTCCTAATTTCTATTTTGAGTTGTCCCATTTACTTTGCGCTCTTTCCTCTTTTGGTAATGTTCCTCACTATTCTCTTTTAAGGTCATCCAAAACTCAGTCATTCTTTTAATCCCATCCATTTATTTCATGACCTTATTTGATATACCAACTACAAATTAATATTTGCACCCCTTTGAAAGTGGTGCAAATTAAATGGGATGGAAGGAGTATACTAGTTTTGAAAGCCAAAGGCTGGTCTTCTTGGGCGAAAGATCTGCTATAGTGATTATTGTTCCCTGGAATATGTTCCAATCTAGTGTCTATGTGACCTAGTAGTACTTGTAGTTGTAGGGGTAATGCTTGAATCTCACAATCTTGAAGCTGTAGGATCAAACCTACTAGTGCCACTTTTGGGGTGGGAACAATGTCACATGATTCGCCCACTTTACCCACGAATCACGATTGGATTCAATCGTCCCCAACGGGGTTCATTTGCAGCCCCAATCTTCATGAATTACGACTCAAATTGGTGAAATAGCGGATCCGAAAGTAGAAGACAAAAGATTAAAACAAAGAGAAAAGAAGGGGAGAAAAAGAAAAGGAAGAGAAGGAGATAGAAACTTACCTCAGTAAAATCCGCTGTTAAAGTTGAATGAAGAGGATGAGATGTTCTAGTTTTCTAGAAGAAGCATATGTACGTGCTTGTTTTAGGGTTTTAAAATAAGAGTAGGCTCTTAATTTTTTAAGGTTATTCGGTTTATGGGGATTTAAACAAAGGATTTAATATTAAGATCAAAATATTAAATTAAATTTATTGTTATAGTATTTTCTTTCTATTTTTTGAATTTTACTTATGACTTTATTTTTTGAGTATTAATCTGATTTATAAAAAACTAACGAACCAAAAAAAATCACGAACCTAAAAATCGAATCAAACAACTCAATCGAATGAACAATAAATCAGTCAATTAACGAATCGCAAATCCAAATTCGTACAAGGAATCAATGCGAACCACGAACCATGTGACACTGGGTGGAAATAAGTGTCGTTACCATTCTCCCAAGGCTCAAGCTTTTACTTCCAATTATTGTTTTTTAAAAAATGAGTGATAATGTGACACATAGTTAGGCATATATTTTATGGTGAAACACAAACATGATCAGGACTTGATAATTAAACATTTATCACTTCATGCTTTTAGATATCCTATTGATGGCAGTTATTGCTGTCTATTTTTCTAATGAAATTCGATATTTGACTAGCATGTGGAGCTCCAAAATCCAAGTTGGATGATCGGTTCAATGATGATTTAGAGCAATAGAATAGAGTTTAAAAATGTGTCGCAACGTGGTTAGAAAAAAGAATGATGTTGGAAAGTGCCAAAGAAGGGGGCACAAAACATGGGATGAGGATGTTTTGAGTGCAAAGTGATATGTTATGCAAGTAGCCATTGTATATTCCCAAGGAAAGGCTCGATTGATCTTTGATAAAAAGGTAATGGGACTTAAAATCGACACACATTCAAGCATATAGAATATCTAAGGGCTTGTGACAACTCTCTCAGAGTAATTGGCAAAATTATCTTCCTAACAAGATAATCTTCTCACAAAAGGGGTTGAAGTGACAAAGCTAGGTGCAAAGTCATAGGGCCATTTATGGGGGATGATACATGCTACTTGCAAGTGTTTGAGGTTAAGGAAATTGGTGACTTGATGTCATTGAGGTATTTTCCAACTAAAGCCTCATTCATTGAATTGGTACATATAACCAGTGTTACTCATAGTCGGTGTTCAGACTTCAGAGTGTTGACACACAATCATAATGCCAAAAAATTGATTTTGGGCCATGTTAAGGGATTGTGAGGTATCATGTCGTATCAACACTTGACTCTTAAGAGTAGACCATAACTATGATGGTTGTAAGATTGCGAAATTCTGTTTCGGTTATTTTCTGACCATCACAAAAGTTGTAATAATTAGTGTAGTATCTTGGAGATTAGCTGAGTGAAATAGAGAAGTATGGATAAAAAACCCTTTAAATCCTTACTATTTTCATTCGTGTTGTGAGCGACCGAGGTGAAAGGTGAAGAGGGCCACCCTTTATTTTTAATGAAGTGGCTCATATTCTTTTTTCCTAGCCAAAAGCTTTTGTTCAATTTTCATTATATGAAAATGTCTCTCTATTGTGGGTTAAACTTTTGCAACTAGTCCACTAAAATGTTTAGGATATATTGTGTAATTGAACTTTGGTTTTTATATATGTGATTGGTGCGTCGCGTGATATAATGTAAGTTTGTTCGTTTTAATTTTGTAGTGGTCATAGTCTAAAAATGCGGTTACGATCGCGATCACGATAACAGAATGGTGATACGGTAAGAGTTATGCGGTTATCACAACGCCTAACTATCGATCAAAACCAACGTGGAAATATCGGTTCTTGTTTTTGAAAACCTTTACAACGCGAACGATGCATTGCGATGTGGCCTTGTTTTTCTGGTGGTGAAAAAGGACCTCAGTAGTGTCATTATTAACATTCCGGTAGTGTCGTTTCCCAGAAGTGCTATTTTAGTTGACTCGGTACTTCTTGGTTGTTTAAGGAACAATTGGAAAAACAGTGTGATTTCAAACAATTTCACTTATTCGGCGTTCTTTCAGCTTATGTTTCTGTTTGTTGTGTTTACAGATATACAAGGCTGATTTTGCCTGTCCACCATGGTTTTCTTCTAGCGCTAAAAAGTTGATCCACCGAATTTTAGATCCTAATCCGTCAACGGTTCGTTTGAGTATAATTCATTTCGATTTCATCTCTTTTGTCCAATTATACGATTTTGGTGTTCTTTTAACTTGCTTCAACCACAGATTTTCTGATGATTGTTTGGTGCTTGATGGTCTCAAACAGCGTATTACAATTGCCGAAGTGATTGAAAATGAGTGGTTTAAGAAAGGTTACAAACCACCCATTTTTGAGGAGCCTGATATTTCTGTTGATGATATTGACGCTATTTTTGACGAGTCAATGGTAATTATCTAGTTTTCTTTACGTTCCCTTTGATCTCGGTGGCTTATGGATCGCATCTCATATATGGCCATATGGGTCTATACCTGTGGTCTGTTTGCATTGTCTAGCTCTCTGGAAACCTAGTTGTCGAAAGGCGGGAAGAAAAGGCCGTGGCTCATAAATCTCCTGCCGCTATGAATGCGTTTGAGCTTATCTCCACATCTCAGGGCCTGAACCTAGGCACACTATTCGAAAAGCAGATGGTAAGTTCTTTTCTGTTGTTTTCTACCTCGTGGTGGAAACTTGATTTCAGCATGTTTTGCCCCTCTTAGCATTCATGTGTTTTTATGAACGTTCTCGAAATGAGTAGAACTGCTTGAAATGTTTCTTTGCCGGTCTTTGACGTAGGAGAAATCTTATGTTTAGGGGCTTGTGAAACGTGAGACGAGATTTACGTCTAAAAGCTCTGCTGGCGAGATTATATCAAAGATCGAAGAGGCTGCTGTGCCTTTGGGTTTTGGTGTAAAGAAAAATAATTACAAGGTACAATTTACTTGTATTTCATTTTCATCTATGTTACTCGGACTCTTCATTTTGCTTCACGTATCTGTGTCTGATCCTTGATACTCGGACAATGGCACTTAGACACTTCATTTTAGGTGTAAATTTGAATATTTAGACATATCCAACACTCGGATACTTACCAGTAACCGATATCAGTACCCGAGTCTAAGTAACATAGATTTTCATTATGTTTTAGATCTTTAACACTACTTCAGATATTGTTTGTAAGTTCCTGAATGTTTCTACTGTGCTAATATTTGTTATGTCTATCACATATCTATGAATTGTAGATTTTTTTTCTATATTTCCTGTAGTAAGTTGAATCTAAGTTGCTTGTGAAAAACAATTACGACATTTTGATTTTCAGATGAAGCTTCAAGGAGAAAAAAGTGGACGCAAGGGTCAGCTGGCTATTGCAACAGAGGTATCACTCCGAAAAATCCTTTTTTTAGTTGGAATACACGATCTTAAGCCCCCCAATGAAAATATTAGTTTCTCTAAAATAGTGTTGTTCTAATGCTGCTTGAATTTTTTCCAATACTTAAATCAAGGGTTGTGTTTTCTAAAAATTCCACATAAAGTTTTCTTTGGGACCGCAGAAATGTCGCATTTTCAAAGTTATAAAACTTCTGGTTTCCTTTGTATTTTTGCACTCAAATCATAGTGAAAAAACAAGGCAGCATTGCATCAGCCTCATTGTAAACGTTTTCAAAAAAACGAATTGCTATTTCCACGTTGGAAAGATGTAAATAAAACAGCGTTTTTGACTGTATCAAGGGATATCTCATGCTTTTGACCGATGTTAGGCTTAACAGTAACCACATTACTGTCGTTATCGCATCATCGTTCCGTTACCGCATTTTTGCGTTATGACTCAATTACCTGTGTCGTAGATTCTTGAAGTGGCTCCTTCTCTATACATGGTTGAACTTCGCAAGTCTCGTGGTGACACACTGGAGTTTCACAAGGTTTGTATGTCCTTTACGTTAACGCATTTAAAAACTTTTGGAATCTTCATCTTCCCTGGATCCATTTTCTTGTTCTTTTTAAACAAAATGGCAGCAAATTGTACGAAGTAGTAGAAAGCGTTTATACAGCACAAGTTCATTTGAGTCCGTAGTGCTATAACCACTTGCATATTGCTATTATCCATGAGACCATGTCCGCATTTTGTTCTTTTTCTTTCTTCTGTATAATAATGGTGCGAATCTTAATATCAAATTGGCAGTTCTACAAGAACCTTTCTACTGGGCTGAAAGACATAATATGGAAGACTGGGGAAGAGATCAAGGAAGAAGAAGAAAGCAATTAATTCCTACTTCGTTGTTTATTCCGCCTTTGCTTGTCATTTGTGAGTAACCTTAAATTTGATTTTTTGTTGCATGATTTCTTTGATCCTTTCCGGGGATATAGGAATTAACGGCAATATGGAAGTGAGAATGTCTCTATCGAGTTCGAAAAAACTAGCTTTCATCTCTTTCTCCTTCGCTTTGTTTGTTTGACATATTCGAAATTGTTTTTGAGGTAAATATTTTTCGGGGGTTCATTTTGCATGGGAAAAAAATACCAATGTTTATTTTGTAACAAGTCATGAATATTAGTAGTGATAAAAAAAAAAGTTTTGGTGTTAATTTTCGTGAAAAGTAGCATTTCATTTCACGGGAATGGACTTCATCCTCAAACATGTTCTTTTCTTCGCAAATTTTCATTACTATCTATACCAGTATACTACTCCTTTGAGTCGTAAATGGGTGAGAATGTATTTTGCGAAGGAAAAGAAATTATTGTTGTTGGATAAGCATGAACAGAAACTTTCACATCTTAGGTTCAAATTACACTAAAATGCCATTATTACTACGATTTTTAACGTCATGTACCAAACAAGCCGTAAATACATTTTTGGATACTGCCACGTGTTATGTTTAACCCCTTCAACTGGTTACCAAGGAGTCCAATTTTTTAAAATATAAAAATTCTAGAGTTCGGATTTTTAAATATTAATCAAAAGTTGAGATTTTAGAATTAAATCACCCAAAGAGGATTTTTAAAAGTAATTTTCCCAAAAATATAAGATAACAAGGTTTCAAATCTTATTGCCGATTTTTACTCTGCCCTTGGCCCGTTGGCTGAAAGACCTTAATGCAGATATTTGACACTATTTGTAATTGTTTTGGCAGGTTGGTGCTGAATGGTAATCTTAAATGTCATTCCCCACAGATACGAGCAGCAGTTTTCCGAGCTTCATTGTCTTGTAAAACACATGTGGTGTTAACTCTCGTTATAGTTTTCGGGTTTTGATGGAGATCGTTTTGCGTAAAAGAATGTTTTGTGTACAAACTAAAAGAGTGACGAAATCGAAATGTTTGATATTTGCTTAGAATAACACAGTTGCAGAATTGAGACCTTAACATTCATTCACATTCACATATGATGTTATTCGGGTGTACATACCACTCTTATCTTGTTTGTGTTTATGTAAAATGTATGTATATTATGTTTTAATTGTCTATGCTAAATGTTGGTGCCAATTTTGAATATTGCCTTCGTTATTCACGATTACGCGATTACTTCCTCTGTCTCATTTGATTTGTACTTTATTTGTAGAGAATTTTGTTGATGAAATTATTTTGAATTACATGTCACGACCATTACTAAAAGAGGAAAGAGTATAATGTGGGATCATCCTAAATAAGTATTTGGTGCAAGTTAAATGAGACGATGGGAGTAATTATATACCATCCTTTTGGAAAATGAAACATTAACATATAACCTTGAAATGATCGTATTACATCCTTTTAATTTTGCTACACAGAATTTTAGTTCATCTCACATAATTAACTACATTACGTTTTTTGAATATGAATTTACCTATAAAATTCCACTAAACTTTAGGAACATAATTTATTTTTCTCTCATAAATTAAGAGGTTTTTTTGGTAAATATTTTTTGAGTTGACTTTTAATTTATTGTAATCTTTTGGCTTTTTGGTTGGTTAAAAAGCCAAAATAAGTATTAGGTAAATGACTTTGTTAGCATATTTTCAAATATCCACCATAACTAGTTCAAGTGCCTACTATAATATCTACTTTAACTATCAAAAATGTCTTTGTAAATAACTAAATATGCCTACTTCAGTATGCAAAAATATCTAATTATATATGCAAAATACCTAATATAACCATTTTAAATGCCTAATTTAATTATTTAAAATGTCTACTTTCATATAAAAAACATACTTCAATATGTAAAAATACATATTATGATATGTAGAAACACTTACTTTGTATACAAAAACACCCACTACAACCATTAAGAAAAAGTACTTCAACTGTTTCAAAATACCTACTATAACTAATTTAAAATGTAACTATTTAAAATGTCTATTTAAGAAAATAATACTACGCAAAAATACCAACTATAACTATTTCAAATGGGCTCTGTAACTTGTTCAAATGCGTACTACAATATGCAAAAACATGTACTTAAACTAGTTCTAATGTTATTATAATTAGTTGTTTATTTTAAATGTCTACAGTAACTAGTTTAAATGTCAGCTTAAACTATTTAAAATGTTTAATTTAATATGTAAAAACACTTACTTCAGTGGTAGAAACATCAACTTCTATATGCAAAACACATATTATACCATTTCAAGTACCTACTTCAATTATGTAAAATGCCTACTTTTGTATGAAAATACATCTAATTCAATATGCAAAAATACCTACTATGGTTTGTAAAAAATCTATTTCGATATACATAAACACCTAGTATAACTATCAAATTGGCTTCTAAAACTACTTAAAAGACTTACTTTAGAATGCAAAACAATCAACTTTTATATGCAAAAACACCCTACAACTATTTTAAATGTCTATTTCAACTATTTAAAATGTCTCCTTAAACTATTTACAACGTCTACCTTAGTATATATGAAAACACATACTCTTGTTTGCAAAAACACATATTTCGTTATAAAAAAAATCTACTATAACTCAATTTGAATAAAAACGCCCTCACAACAATAAATTATAGATTCAAATTATACTAGGTTTGATAACGAAAAAAGTACTTTAAAAAATTCTAATCTAATCATACTAATTTTTTTTTTTTAATTTAATGATAAAACTTAAATTGAATAAGAAGAAAAGTAGTCATAAATAGTTTGATATACAATAAGGATAAAAACCATGGGTGATTTGATGAAAAAGAATGACCACCAATGATGTTTGCGAAAGAAAAAGATGGAATATACACTAGTGGAAAAAATCTTATTTGCTGCGTGACATATGTTGCAGTTTTTTAATTATGTAGCATAATATAGGATGAAAAAATGAGGGGAAAAAAAAATTAGGTTATATGCTGCGGTTCCCCAAAAACCGCAGCATATAATGTAATTTTTTTTAAAAAAATGGAACTTACACTATATATTGCGGTTTTTGGAGAACTGCAACATATAATGTAAATTATATTTTTTTAAAAAAAACGCTCCTCTCATATACTGCTTCTTCTTGTTCAATAAGCTGTATACAGTTTTATTCATCAAAAGTCCTCGTAAAACCTACGAAATTGTTGTTGTTCATCCCACGAAACTGCTTCTTCTTCTTGTTCAATCCACACGACACTGTTGTTTTATTCATCTTCTTCGTTCTTCGTTTTTGTTGTCTTCTTCAATCCACGAAACTGTTGTTCGTTTTTGTTGTTCAATCCACGAAAAAATTTGTTTATCCCACGAAAATTCTCCCATTGTTGTTTTCTTCAAGTTCTCAAACCCACGAAAATCAAGTTTTTGTTCTTGTTCAACCCACAAAATTAGGGCTTGTTCTTCTCTAAGGTATAATTTTTTAAAGCTTATTTTAAGTTGTTCAAGTTTCATTGTGTTTTAGGGCTTAGTTTTTTTATACTAATTTTGATTTTGTTTTTCAATGTATTGATTACAGTTTACACAACCCAATTGTAAATCCCCACGAAAATTCAAGGTATAATTTTCATTTTGATTTTGTTTGATATTTTTATGTGTTTATATATTTGATGTTATAATTAGTTTGTTAATTATTTAAGTTCTTCAAGTTCTTAATTTAATTTCTTTAAGTTGTTTAATTTTTAAGTTTTACATTTTTTTTTCAAGTTGATGTTATAATTAGTTTGTTAATTATTTTGATACATGTGTATTTTGTTTACTTAATATGTATGTTAGTTTGTTAATTAATTCTGTATGTAGTTTACTTATGTATGTATGTAGTTTAATTATGTATGTAGTTCACTTATATATGAATAATCACAATAATTTACTTATATATGTAGTTTGTTAATTAATTAAAATATACATAATTTGAATACTTTTAAATAATATAAACGTTAAATATGGTTAAATAGGGTAAATTTGGCCGGGTTAATTAGGGTTAAATGTATATATATATGTGTGTGTATTAATTTTGTTTTGAATTAATTAATCACACTTAGGATGACAAAAGATCGTTCTTGGAGTATGGAAGCATTGAATCGTCAGAATTTATTGATGGCGTATTAGAATTTTGTAGTATTGCTGTTGAATATCAAGTTAGGATGAGGGGAGTTGGTTTTTATTGCCCAATGTGTCAAGTGTGGCAATGTATCAAAGGTAGATAATGTTGATATCTTTAGGGAGCATATACTTCGATATGGGTTTAGGCCTCAATATCATGTTTGGGTTTGGCATGGTGAGGAGGGAGTTTACAAAGAAAAAAGTGTTGTTGAGGATGTCAATAAAGTGGATGTACTAGATCGTGTTGATAGGTATGAAACAGATGAAGAGAATGTCGATGAGGATGTAGATCGTGTTGATGAGATGATGGAGGGAGTCGAGGATGAGTTAAGAAAACGTTTTTGTGTTTTTGACTTGTTGACAGAGGCTTCTCAAAAGCCTTTGTACGCTGGATGTACAAAGTTCACCAAACTAACAGTTGTGTTGACAATTTTCAACATTAAGTCAAAGTTCAATTGGAATGACACTCGTTTCACTATGTCATTAGAAGCGTTAGGTGAGATGCTTTCTGATGGAAATGAACTTTTAAAGTCGACATATTATGCCAAAAAGCTCATGTGTCCTTTCGGCTTAAAGTACCAGAAGATTCATGCGTGTCCGAATGATTGTGTATTGTATCGGAATGAAAATGAGAACTTAGAAGAGTGTACTAAGTGTGGGTTATCGCGTTACAAGCGTAAAGAGGCTCGGGATGCTAAAGGGCTCCCGGCTAAGGTATTGTGGTATCTTCCAATAATACCTAGATTCAAACGCTTGTTTTCTATAAAGAAAAATGCGTTAAATTTTTTCCACTAGAGAGAGGTGCTTGTTTTTTTTAAGTTTTTAAATTTTTGAGACTGTCTCTTTTTAGAATTCATTTTTCTTAATGTTTATGATTCACACATCTTGTTTGTTAAATTTATTATGTAATAAAATAATATAAAGTATCCATTATTTAAAATATTAGATTTTTTTTTTAATTGCGTGAATATTTTTGAACAACTATAAGAATAGAGGGTGTAAAATAATGAAAATCATTTCTTTTAAAATAAAAGGCAAAACCCACAAAACCCAACCCCTTCTTCCCTAGTCCCTCTACTTCCCTAGTTCCCTTGCTGGTTCACTGCTCAGAAGCTGTGCTGCGGCCGCCTGTCGCTGCCAATCGCCACCCACCTCAGCTGAGCCCAGCCACGCCCGCCTAAACCCGTGCAAGCTCAGCCCTCTGTGCTGCCAGAAATCCGCCAGCCCAGCCACCATCGTCAGTCGCTAACCCCATACCGAAATTCAACTCTACTTTTTCAATGCTTTAAGTACCAATTTTTTCAATTGTAAATTAGGTTTTGATTGTTGAAATTCAACGGCCTCTCCTTACGTTTATCTGGTAAATAAATTATGTCTCGAGACTCTTTTGCTTAAAATTTTAGGCGTTATTGGTTGTTTGTAGTTTAACAATATCTACCTCCATTTAGCATTCCGTGATTTTTTTTGTTAGGGTTTATTAGTTTTAAATGTCTCAAACGAAAGTAGGGTAAACAGTTTGTTTTTGTACTTTTTAGGTTACTATAATCCGACTTGGGTTTTTTTTTCTTAGTGTTGGTATTTGAGTAGATTATACGATTAACGATCTTATTATTCGACTTCTACAATGGGGAATGGATTTAATTACTTGTTTAATGATCATTATGTGTTATTCTTACTATTTACTTCATATACCCATGCATATACGTTTGAATTATGAGTATATTAGAATGAATTCACATTTGAATTCATTCATAGATTCCTGTCAAAAGAAGGATTCATTATTCTTGATTTGAAATTTATTACTCCATGCGTTCCCATTTTATACTATTATGGTTTTTATTACGAAATGAATTGATAGATAGATATTGAGCCTCAAATGCATGCGTTTAAAATGGGAACGGAGGGAGTAGTAAAAGCCGACTTTATACTATCATTCCACAATCTACATATGAATTCAGTCATAATTTTTTTTTGTCAGAAAATAATTCTTTCATTCATAATTTAACTTGGTTTTTGGTAAAAGCTGAATTAGAATAATTGGTTTTTGTCAGAAAATAATTCATTACTAGTTTTGTTTTTATTACTTCCAATTTTTCACATTCAAAACACACATACTTATCTCTAGTAACGTATTGATAATTGGGTACATGTGGTTGAAAGATAGTTATAAATTGTTTGAGCTTCAGATGTGAATAGTGTTGCTATCATATCAACGGAAATGGTTTAAATTCTCCTGTAGTGTCTCTTATATTCAAGTTCATTATTTTCTTCAATATTGAATTCATTAGTTTGAGAATTTTCATTTGTATGTGATGTTTACAAGCAATGAACAAAACACCCCATGTTCAAAACAGCATACCAGTGCTGCCATGGTTGAGGCATCCAGTTGATATTATTGACTTTAAGGAGACCCCCGTAGATCTCCTTCCCGATCTTGATCCTAGGTATGTCTTTGAGCTTGTGTATCTTCAGTTCCTGTAATTGTTCATAAAGAATTCAGTTTTTTTTTTTTTTCTTGTTTCTATCTATTGATCAGATTGTGTCCACCATTGATTTTTTATTCAACAATTGTCAACATTTTTGAAAGCGTTTAGGGAATACTTCATTTTGAAATTATAGTCAATTCTGATTTGAGGTCAAATGTCACCCACTTATTACCAAGTATTTCTAGAATTTTTTAAGCATAAAAATGTTTTCTAAATATTTTGATTCAACGTAAATGAGTTTGACACTTAGCTGTTCGAGTCGCTGGTTTATCAAACGATCAAAATCTTGTTTAGACTCGTTTTTTGATTTGAAAAACATGTGTTGATGCAGCTTTGACTGAACTTGTTTTCAAGTTGTTCACAAGTGTAACGATCATTTCAAGACCAATGTTTGCATCTTGCCATCTTGGGCTATTTGTTAATGTTGAAAACTTAGAAATGAAAGTCAAAGTGAAAGGCGGAGCGACTTATGAATTTATAAGACTAGAAATGAAAGTCCAAGTGAAAGGCACAAGACTTATGAATTAATAAGACTGTATACCATTTTTAAAATTATTTATTAGTACTGTGCTTTATTTTTATGAATCCAAGTATTTATCCCATGGATTTGATGGGTGACATTTTGTGTTTACCCTATTTCAGGCTAGTGAAGGCTTTGAAGGATGTCTCTATCTCTTCACTATTCCCTGTACAAGTTGCAGTTTGGCAAGAGACAATTGGTCCGGGTGCTTTTGAACGTGATTTATGTGTAAATTCACCTACTGGAAGTGGGAAAACATTGGCTTATGCTCTGCCGCTAGTGCAAATGCTAGCTAGTCACACCGTGAAATGTTTGCGTGCCTTGGTGGTGTTGCCCACTCGTGATTTAGCTGTGCAGGTTTGTTGTGAATGATGTCCTTTCCTCTCTTAGTTTATAATTCAATTGCTTTCCTTTTCTGAGTTAATTTTTAAGTTCTGATTTTAGTGCCTTAATTTATGCTTCTGTTGTGATTCTTGCTTCCCTAGTTGTCATTTTGTTTTGCCAGTGTTATTTCACAAATCACAATGAATCTTGAAGGTGTAAGTAGCATCATTGATGTATGATTAGGGTAGATCCCAGTAGAGCTTCACAATTTTTGTATTGGTAGACCTAACATGTATCTCAAAACAAACGGTGATTTTTGAATGAAAAGTAAATGTTGAAAAGTGTAAGTTACCGTCTATCTAAAAGAATGTTAAGCTATCTACTTTTGGTCTTTAGTTTCTGTGATTAATGTCTAGCTTGTATTAGTATCGTATTACTGTCGGTACTCAGATTGGTTAGCTGATGTTTACATAATTTACTTCATAAAGTCCATTCAAAATAAAGTTTTTCAAATCTAATATTGAGTTCTATTATTATTTTTCTTTCAATATTGATGTTGAGGCAGTGTCTTCTAACGCATGGAAGTCTGCTTGATTAAATTTCTGCTGCTGGAGCTATCATGTAATTTACAACCTAATCAAGTTTTGAGAATTTTAAGGTTCAATCTTCAACATACTACAAAAATAAAATTTTCAATGGTCGACTCCCTTATGAACTTTCAATTCCATTTTGCTGGTAAGAGAAAATCAAAGTGAACAATCTACGTGGAACTTCAAATAATGTTTTCAAAGTTAGGTTCACAACAACAAAAAGAAAAAAAGATTCACACTTACAAGTGTTAAGAGAGCAATCAATGTTAGTTTGCAAAATCGAGGCTAAAAATTGCACGATTAAAATATTTAATTAAGGGTTGCCTACTTGCCTTGGTTATCCGTTATTCTCTTTTGTTACAACTTACGAGTTTTAATGTTTTGAAATCTAAAAGTATATAAACACCACAAAATCAGGGGTTGTACAGTATCATTTTTAGTTTGGAGATTTTAGTTTTCCAAAACTAAAACTAATTGTAATTTTTTTATTTTCACAAAAATAATGCTAAACGATATTTATAAGAAATAGGGTATGAAGAAATACTATTACAAAACTATTGCTTTCAAAGTAGGAATAACTTTATCCAAAATTCTGTATCGAGAAAAGTACTTCCTCTAAAATTCTGAATCAGTTATTCATAGAAAAAAACTCTTTGTCTAGAGTTCTAAATCAATTTCATTTGGGAAAAATCTAAATTAATTTCACTTCATGAATGCGCTCATCCACGAACACTTTCATTGCCAGAAGAAATCACAAAATCACAATGTCATGTTTAAAATTAATTCTAGGGAGCTTATTGGTGATAAAATTCTGAGATGTGATAAAAGAGTATTCAAATTTGGGATGGGTTAGTTTTGTTTAAAATTCAGTGGAAAGTGAAGGAGGTGAGGAAGAAGTGAAGAGAAAGATACTGTACAAGATGTTCAAAAGTACCCCAAAAGTAAAGATAAGGAACATGACTAAGTTGCTATATTGAGGTTGATAGAGTATATATGAAAAAAGATGGGTAAGAGACAAGTGGATGAATGGATTTGCAATGGTGATGCAGGTTTGGATGGTATCATGTTTTGGTAAAAAAAGAGGCCAATTGTGATTGTGATTTTATATTTGATTATTACTCATGAATGTCTACTCTCTCATATATGCCTTGTTTTTTAGGTCAAAAAAGTTTTTGATGATATTGCACCTGCTGCTGGCTTGTCTGTTGGTCTGGCTGTTGGACAGTCTTCAATTTCGGATGAAATTTCAACACTAATCACAACGCCTAAACTTGAGGCTGGCTTCTGTTATGACCCTGAAGATTACACTGCAAACAGCTCAAAAAGTGCTGTGGACATACTGGTAGCAACTCCTGGAAGGCTTATGGATCATATTAATACTACAAAAGGCTTCACACTAGAGCATCTACGGTATCTTGTAGGTAGCTTACCATTCATCGTAAAATCTCTGCTTATTGTAGCATATGGGCCTTTTTAATACTGTTAATGACCTTCTTGTTATTATAAAGCTTCAATTGCAATTTAAAGTTGGCCACTCTAAGACAGTTTATGTAATTCCTTACCAGACTTATTTTGGTGCTTAGTTTACTTGGTCTTCTCCTTTCCAGTAATTTTAGTTCGTGTGCTCTTCGTATAGATTGATACACTAGTCTTGTGTAGTGTGTGAGTTATTATGTTACATTGTTGTGTTGTGGTCTTTCTTGAACAAGCTTGAGGTTTTTCCTCTACCCACTTAGACCATAATGTCGTAGAAAAGGTAATGGCAAAAAATGACTCCAGTTGGCTGTTACAAGTGTTTTTTTTTTCTTTTTCTTTTTTTTAGTGTGTGGGTTCCCAGGTGGGGGTCAGGGGGAGAATGTTCAGAAAGAACCAAGGACCGACAAAGTAAAGATGTAAACGTAGTTTTTGAAATTAGTGTACTGGAGCTATGCTAGAACATGATATGTCTTTTTTATACACTAATCAAACAACTTTGTGTTGCCAGAACAAATGACTTTGGGTCCTTGGTTAAGCTTGATTGATTTTTAGCTCTGAAGCTTTCTCTCGTGATATTTTTTTTTTATCTGGAGCATTTTGCCAACGTCGTACTGTCATCAGAACTTTCTGTTGTTGTAAATCTTGTCATCTCCATACTCTTTCTTGCTTACCTTTATTTTAGCGCTAAAGTGAAATTAAGGATTCTGATATTCTTACCCAGGTCACCATGTGCAGTTTGAGTTCTGTATGGAATCATGATGTTTCTTGAATCATGTTGCAGGTAGTTGATGAGACTGATCGGTTATTGGGAGAGGCCTACCAGGCTTGGTTACCCACTGTTCTCCATTCAGCTCGTTCAAATGGTGAGGTGTTTGTACATAGCGTTGAAGCCTTATCTCCATCAATTTGTGGTTCCTTCAAGACCATTCGGAGATTGTGAGTATGATTTTTGTTAAAATATTTTGAAGTATTGTACCATTTCCATGCGTATGTTATCCCAGGCTTGGCTCTTTCATAAATATAGTTCTTTCCTGTTCTTGATTTGCTTGTTCTTTCATTTTTCAAATGAGCTAATTGGTCTGTTCTTGTTTGAATGTACATAATATCTGGATGAAATCACAACTGGACATGTATTCGTGAATGTACTCTTGCACTTTCATTACTGAAGGATAGATGCTTGCATGTGTGTGGATAATTGTTATTTGAACTGCCACTCTGTATAAATATGTCTTCATGCTCTTTTACACTTTAGGCATTAGAGTGAATTTTATCTTTATCACATTGCAGTGGAGTTGAAAGGGGCTTTAAGGATAAAGCTTATCCCAGGCTAGTCAAAATGCTCTTTTCTGCTACGTTGACTCGAAACCCTAGCAAACTTGGTCTACTTGATCTTCATCATCCATTGTTTTTGACAACTGGCCAATCACGCTATGCTTTTCCAGAAAAGCTAGAGTTTTTCAAAGTGGTATGCCCTTTTTTTAAGATACTTGTGATCTTACTGTAGTTTAACTGTTTTTTGTTCTGCAAGATTATCATATCAGATTGTTGGTGCCTATATGATATTTATTTTATTGACAAATTACTTCACGTTGCCCCGTTCAATGTCATATTTTTTACTATGCTATCAAAATGTTTCCTAGATTATTGGTTGACTAGACGTCTGCTTTTTTAATTTTTTGGTTATAGTATATTAGTAAGTAAAACATGAGCTCTGTGAGCCAACTGCTAAAATAAAGTTGACAATAACTTTCCAAATTGTCATCTCGGCTCCTTGGACTTAGTGATGTTCTGCAGACCGTAACCCAAAATTGTAAAATTTGATTAACAAATGGTGAAAACTTTAATATTAGTGCAAGCTTCCTGCTGGATTTTCACACCCTTCTACATAAATGAGATTAGTCGCTCATCAACTTGCTATGTCAGTGAACAACATTAATGCAAGATCCTTCAACCTCCTATCCCACTTTTCGTTAGTTCCTACCTGTTTCTTCTTTTTCAGCTGCCATTCTAAAGTTCTAAATTTGATGGTAATGCTGTTCTTTTTACCTTTGCACCATCTATCAGTTTCTTTCACTTTCTCCTTCAAACTCTCTTTCTCTCTTTAGCTATTTCATTCACAAGTTGCAAAAGAACAATTTTTACTTGGGTAAATTGATTTATATCTCTTTACATTAGTTTTTGAGTTTAAAAATCATTCTATCAATTCTTAGTTTTTCAATTTGATAAATTACCCATCTTTTGAGTTGAAAAAATAAATTCTGACTTTGAATACGGTGGCTGTATGTTGTAGGACCAACCTCCTTTTTTCTCTGTCTCTTTTCCTTCTTCCTTTTTGGTTTTTGCGTCGTAGTGATGTTTCAAAAACGTTTTCATGTTCCCTTATATTTTAACTTTCTTTTTTTCTAATTTTTTTTCTCTATTTTACCTTTCTTTGAATTATATTCTTCCAAAATTTTTGTTCCGTTCTTTTAAGGAACTTTGCTTCCTTCTTTTGTTTTATTATTTTATTTACTTAATATTTTTGTTAACCTATTTATTATTTCCTTTTGTTATCCTACAATCTTATATGTTTTTCCCATTTGGAATAGGAGACGAAACCAAGGAGGGTAGTAAAGTGTTGAAAAATTCTAATGTTGTATAGTTATTGATTGTTGAAAGAAATGAATAGGTGCTTTGAAAATCATAAATAGTAAGTATAGGTGAGAGAAAAAAGAAAATAGTATTTTAAGATTTATTAAAAGGGAATGATACACATAAAAAGAGGGAATCATGTTACTTTTTGGGTAAAATTGTAAATATGTCATTCCCTTTTAGTAAAATGTGTTGAAAAAATGAGGTTATTTTGGTTAAAAAACATGTCTTAAAATTAAAAGATTCCTCCTAATAGGTAAAACTTTGTGAAATTTCCATGAATGGGAAGTTTAAACAAGGACAAGGGAGTAAAATTTAGCCCAATTTTTATTACTTATAAATGCTAACTTTTAAAAGCTACATCATTAGTGATAAGAATTGGGCTAAAGTATTCCAATCTTATAAAAACAAGAAATAATAAATAGGCTAATAAAATTAATTAGTAAGCAAATAAAAAGAAAAGAAGGAATCAAGGTTCTTTAGAAGAAACCTATCAATAAAATTAGAAAACAAAAAGAAAGGTAAAGTTAGTTTGAAGGAGAAGTGAAAGAAGCTGATGGATGATACAAAGGGAAAAAAGTAGCTGTATCATCAAATTTATACAGATTTAGAATGAAAGTTGAAGAGGAAGAAATGGGATAGGAGTTGCAAGGTAGTGGGAGAATGGATAACATCATATAAAGTGGGTTTAATTTTACCTTTTATTGTTTTTCAATAACCGATTCTAGAAAAAAAATCAGTTTTATTACCTTTTTTTTGACTCTTAAGTATTAAATTTTATTTTTGAAATTAATTAAATTTTTGATTGAAACAAATGAGAAATATTACATCTAGAGTCTAGACCTATACCACATGGGATGAAGAGGCATTTCCATGAAACTTATTATGGTATTTCTGACACACATACACAAACATGCGCTCACATGTCCTTGCAGACACAATGAAAGAGAAAGCTTATGAAGTCTCGATGCATTCTCCCAGTGATAATTTTTTGGGCCATGTTAAGTTTGGAAATCATAATTCTATGACTTTAAGTTCTAAATATGAGCTCTCTTTTGATGGTTATTTGTGCAGCTTTGTGAATCACATGATAAAGCCCTGTACTTAGTTGCCCTTCTTCAAAAGTTGAGAGGCGAGAAATGCATTGTCTTTACATCATCTAAAAAGATGACCCATAGGCTATGCAGCTTGCTGAAATCTTTTGGTGTTCTTCAAATGAAGGTTAAGGGATACTCAAGCTGTCAACACCAGGCTGTCAGAAGGTGCGCTCTCTTCCCTTTCCTTATTGGTGCATCATGCATACTGTTCTTCCCTTCTCTCTAATTTATATACTAGTCATGCTTATTCAATACTTCCTATAACTATTTCAGCTAACACCTATTAGTCAGTCTATCGCGAAAACTAACAAGATAGCTAAATCAAACCTATAAAGGAGTGTAAAGACTTTGTGCTGATCTACAAAAAGTAATACATAGTTTGATTCATTTCACTGTTCATCATCTTCAACTTCTAAACAACCGAATGAAAATACTAATATCCCAGAAGTTTAATTTAGCCACCAATCATTGGAAATCAATTTCAACAATTTCCTGGCTTCCCATAAGTAGAGATTATTCCATCTTTTTTTTATCTCCAACAACCTCTTAACTATCAGTTTCTGAAACAGTCCAAACCAGCGTAAATAATATAATAATACTGTCTACAAAGCACAACGGAAGACTTATAGAAGTCTGGGCTGAATCCGACCTGTGGCTAAAGCCACAGCAACCAATATCAGAGTATTTAAAAACTTTACATAACTGTAATACAATTAATTACAATCCAGCTATAAACTAAGTTAATACATTATAAAATATGTAAACTCTTTTAAATTTTTACAGCACATGATTTGTCAAAATATCATTTTAAGTTAACTTTCCAAAAACGATGTCCTCGCTATCACAACTCATGACACATAAAGGAGCAGCACATCCATCCGCACTAAAGTTGGCAACCTGAAAGTGGACCTATCCCCCGTAAGAGATAGGTCCCATCATAAACTGTTAACAATTGAATTGTTGAGTAATCCAACAAACTATTACATTTATATATAGGCCCCATTATAAACTGTCAACAATTGAATTGTTGAGTAATCCAACAAACTATTACATTTATATACAAGTCATTAACAAACATCTTCAATCAAATTCCTTGTTCACTTGGTAACCATTTATAAACATTATTTTATCCAAATCCAAACTCTTTTAAAAGACCTTTTGGTATCAACATAAATAAGGCTATGAACCTTTAGTTCATAACGAATCAAATACGGCTATAACTTTACAAGTTAATAGCGAAATAATACGGCAAATGAAACATATGCTTTCATTGCAAAACAAACAAAACTTTATATACCAAACATATTTATTCAAAATTCATTAAAAACAATAATGTAATAACAGTTTAAAACGTGGGAATATAATGGACCGTCAGGAAGTAGGCTTGATCTAAATCCTGAGAAAACGGGTGATCGTCATCACCGAAAATACGGTTCTTGTAAGAACGAAATGAGATTGGGGGCTCGAGACCGATCCGAATAATCATTACCTATTATCAAGCTATAGGATTTCACAATAATCCGGATATAAATATCCGTTGCCAATTCCCAAAACGTACATTTTTATAATGTCGATTTCAATTTAAACAAAACAATAATTCATTAAATTTTCTTTTGAAATCAACAATCATTACTTAAATATAAATCAATTCATCATAAACCATCAACATATAAGAACTTGAGTTACTATCAATGGAGTTAAACTAATTTTTCACCAATCTTAAATCCCAATTTCCAACTTATATCCTATCCAAATAATATCAACTAATCAAATACCCAATTGATACTTATATTCCCAAATTTGATACTTGTACCAACACCATAATAATCAATTAAGGACCATAACTCAACAATACCAATCAATAAAGAAAGAATAATAACCGTAAATTGATTCCAATTTGAACAATTAATCTCATGATTGGTTATTCGCGATTTTTATGATAGTCTGTTAGTATTTTGGTCCTAACTCTCTCATACGAACTCATTTGGGGACAATTTAAGTGGCTATGCGACCCTGATTCAGAGCTCTACAATTTTTATGAAAACACTAAAACCCAAAAATGACTCTAACTGTCTCAAAAATAGCCAAACAGATTCGAACTGAACAAAATAGAAACCTCATTGTCGATTTTCATGACAGCCTACTAGTATTTTGGACATAACTCCCTCATACGAACTCATTTTGGGGCGATTCAAGTGCCCACGTGACCGCGATTTGGAGCTCTACAAATCTTATGAAGACACCAGAACTCAAAAACAATCAAAACCGCCCCAAAATAGCCAAAACAGAAAGTTCAGTTTTGGAACTGAAATTTCAATATCCAAATACAAGTTTTATACTAGAAATCAAATAACCCAAATAACCAATACTAATCAACACTAGCAAGAACCCAATTACCAATTGAACTCATATACTCTAATTAAACTCAAGTTGATGCTTAAATTTGAATTAAAGACCCAAATTAAACCATAAATACTAAACTACTACCAAAATTCAGCAATCATTGTTTATACTTGAGAACATAAAATTATTTTAAAACATTCAATTTATACTTAAATAAAATAGTTTGTGGATTACTTTGATGAGCCATACTTCAATCAAAATTCAAAATTTAACTTTAAACACCAAAAGAAGATTTACCAAAAAGTCTTTAACACAAAAGGTAGGGAAGATGGTGATGACTACTTGGATTCTTCTACCCCAACAATATAAAGATGGAATTAGAAGAGGGTGAAGAAACAAGTGAAATTCATGGTGATGGTGATGGTGTGCTTGATGGCTACACAGGTCGGCTGTCAGCCGTGGTTGCTGGCGGTGGTCCAGGTGGCGCAGCAGCCGGCAGAAGATGGTCCAGCAGGCAAGGGAAAGGAGGGAAGGAGGGAAGTGTTTGTGCGTTTTTTTTTTTTTTTTTGTTTTCCCAAAATGTATGGTAAGGTAGTCTCACTTAAAAATAAAAACCTTAAGAACCCTAATTTCTATTTTTTTTATTTTTTTTTATTTTGGAGGTGAGATGATGAGTGATTCACTTGGGTGAATGATAAGGTGCGCGTGGCAAAGTAAGAGTAATATGGCTTCCTACACATATTCATCAAATATGAGGTGGTTAATATTCCCGTATTTTTCGTCGTATAAATTATTTTGTCCCCAAAAATAATAAATCTGATATCTTAAAATCGTAGTAAAATTTTACTTTTAAAATAACAAACTCATTTTACTTATTAAAATAGTAATTTTTAACAAAGACGTTTTTATAACTGTTTCAGTTTCACTCTCCTACAACTAAGCTTAGTGATCTACTCATGGGTTTAAGCTTACAATTTGACTTAAATAATGTTATAATTATTTCTCTTATCTATGAGGATAAGATGTACTACAAACTAACTGATTTAGAATAAGGATTTCTGTGTTGATGTCTACTCAAGGGACTTATATAAGATGTACTCTTGATTTTGTTTGGATGGGCTGCAGGAACAACTGTTTTATGGTACCTTAGAAGACTTCAATATGAGCTGAGATGTGAATTGTTGACCCAAAATTTTCTTCTGTTGATTTCACTTGCTGCCTTTGTGACTAGAAGAAAAAGAAAATTATGCTGAAGCAATGGCATACCAAAACCCTTGAGCACCTTTTTGGCTTTTGCAAATGTAATTCTCAATTGGCCAATCCAACTTGTGAGCAATGGTGCATTGTCTTGTCAAATGGCTCCTCATAACCCCCCCCCCCCCCCCCCAAATACGAAATGCCTAAATACGTGGATCATTCATTAATCTCCCAGAAATCTCACATGTTTTGCTCAGTTAGATACAAAGTTACGTGACATGTGAACAGCTCAAGCCAAAGCTTATTACTAGGCATGAATTCTATGATTTTATAAACTGTTATCATCTGAAATAGCATTGGTCTAACTTATTGCACTTCAACCTCAAAGTAATCCTCATGCTTGTTGCAATTCACCATATGTTCACAGTACCATTCCTTTCCTTTATACATGCTCACCAGGTAATGCCCCAACCGCAACCTTCATGCATCTAGACAACAACTTTCCTTAATTTTCATACCCATCACCAACTCTTTTGGCGCATTTTATCACCATCCAATCTTGAGTTCCTAGGAGGTGACCTTGATATAAAGTCTCCTGAAAAAGTCAATTTATACATGGATTGGTTGTAAATCTTCTGGAAAAGTCAAATCATCAGGCAGTAAAATTAGTTTTTTTCCCTTTTCTTTTTCTATCATTATGATTAGATCCACTATTTGGTTGATACATTGTTTTTTGCATTTTACCGATAACAATTTTTTTGATTAATCACATTTCATTAGTAATTATGAGAAATTCAGTTAGTTTAACTAAAAAGTTTCTTTTGTCTAGCAAGATACTCGATGCATTCCGGAGAGGAGAAGTAGAAGTGGTTGTTTCTTCAGATAACCTTTCTCGAGGAACAGATGTTGAAGCAGTAGCAAATGTCATTATTTATGATGTACCTCGCTACATCAAAGCATATCTTCATCGTGCTGGAAGGACAGCTAGAGCATTTCAAATCGGGCGATGCTTTACATTGCTGCTTAAAGATGAAGTATGCTTCTATTAAATTAATCTTTGTTGTGTTATAGTACATCCGAATGTAGTAGTAAAGAAGTTTCTTCTTGGTACTGAGGAAAATGTGTGCTCTCATACTCGAAAATTTTTGCATCGCTTCATGCAAGTAATTACTTTACAAATGCAGGTGAAGAAATTCAAGGCACTTCAACGAAAAGCAGAAATCAGTGCTGCACTCTTCCCTCTTCCAACCGAGTCAATTCAGTCTCTGCAGTCCGACTACTTGTCTGGTAAAATTTTCCTTACCCACATAGCTTTACGCAGTAGAACAAAAATGCCTTTCTAAATCATGCATTGTGGAGCTGTTTCGTTGTGGTCTTTATTTTACCTTAAATAATTGGATCAATTTATTGCTGTAACACTCCGATCCCTCGGGCTGGCGGTGACTACCATGGAGACTGTAGACTAACCCCACAGACCAACACAAATCTTTTCAGCACACTTTGGCCTCACTCATGCGTTTTCCCTGTAGGTCACCCATCTTAAGATTGCTCTTCCACCTAGCATGCTTAACTATGGAGTTGTTAACAAATTGGCTCCGATGAAAAGATGATGCACCTTGTAAATATAGATAGTCTATCAACTCATTTTAAAGCTCAATTCTGGGTATCACAACTGCCCCCTTGGACGCTTTTTATGATAATTGTTATCTCATAGACTATTATATGCGTACCTGGTTTTATCGCAGCTCTTCATGATAGTATCTTTGTTATGATCTTTAGTTTTTATTTGTCATTTATGTGATACGCTCCAAATTAGGTTCAACGGTATAGATTTTTTTTTTCTTTTCTGATTTTCCCTATTCGAGATTTTGAATTTTTGGCGATATTTGATGTGTAAGCTTCGCCTCTTTAATGGTTACAGCGTTGGATAAGTTGAAAGAGAGTGTAGAATTTGAAGCCTCTAGAAAACGCAAGTTCAACTTCAAGCATTCAAGACCAGCCAAAGGCAAAGCAAAGGCAGTGAAAGTGTCTAAGGACTAAATTAAGATTACAAATGTTTTGTATTGGTTTTCTTCCTAGTGTCATTTTCTCTAAATTTTACAATATTAATTTTTTCTTAATTTCCACACAACATTTTTTATGGGTACATCAGAGAGTAAAATTTTCAATATTGTGTTTTTCGGGGCAAGAGAAATGCCTCATAGGTCAACCAAAGACTTAGTTTCTTTTTTTTTTTTTTTTTTGAGACAAAGCTAACTCAACTATTACTTTGTTTTTTAGAATTTGCTACAAGTTTTCATAAGAATTAATGTAATAATTCTTTAATGTAGTTTTTGAGACAAGTATTTTATTTCAAATTATGGATTTCAATTATAAAATTACTAATGAAGAATTTGAGAATGACAAAGTTTGGGTAGTCATTTTCAAATTTTCAACTTTAACTACTTTAAAAATAATTGTAGAATTTGATCCAAATACAAATTTAAAAATTTTTAATTTGTTGAATAATAAATTTAAGTCAATTTTAAATTTTCAAATGAAATACATGTTTTCAAACACAATCTAAAAGAAAATGGAATTTTTGTAAAAGAATATCTGACTATAAATTTGTCAAAAAACTATATGCAGTCAAAAAAAAAAAACTAGGAAAACATTTTTTAGTTAAAAACTGTCCACTTCTACTTTGATTTTGCTATTTCTTCTACGAACAAACTTGATTCTCTTCTCATCATTGATATTTATTGTAGGAGTATCTTTTTTACTTTGTCTTATACTCACATTATCATTTAATAAAAGAATTTGGCTTATTATAATACGTTATCACATGTTTGTTAAATGTCTTATTTGATTTATCAATCACTTTTCATTTGTGTTATATTATTAATTTATAAGTAAAAACAGTCAATAAATATTTTATTTGTTTTGTCTCAATATGAATTTTATTAATATTAATTTTTAATAATTTTTATTTATATATAATTAAAAATATTAAGAATTAAATTATTACGTTGAATTTTTTTTTTCCAAAGTAATGTCTCAATAAACCTAAATTTACAAAATACAAATGTCCAAATATTATTTCTCAGGACACTATTCATATAGGATTTTTTTTTTTTTTTAAAAAAAAAGAATACTAGTACTTTTAAAATAGCATTATGAGAACTCATTAGCTCTTAAAAAAAATTAATAAAAACAATACATATTTTTTATTTAAGAATTCACGTTAATTAAGACTGATTTTTCATGTTTTAGCTTTTAACATTAGATCACTACAGGTGAAATTTTGAGTGTTTCTTTGTCTTTAGAGAACATTGAATTTTTTGGGGATTTTCTTTGCATATGGGTGTTCGGTGCAAGGCAACTGTTAACCATTTAAATAGTTAAAACTATAGTTGTCAGAAATTTAATTGTTTAATTAAGTGTAAATTATTATTTTCAGTAAAAGTAATTATTATAATAGCTATTATAATTTGTTAAAAAAATGTAAAAAAAGTCCTACTGAATAGTAACACAATCTAAGTAGGAAAAACAAAAAAAACAGAATAAATATCTATCAAGACTGTCACACAGTGAAATAATATTAAATGGATCAGTTCAAATTATTTAAAAAAAACTCCAATCTATACAAGTGGAAATTTAATTTTCATTTTTTTTAATATTTTTTACTAATAGTCTTTTATACGGACCCGTCTTATAATAAGACGGTCTGATACAATACAGACTAGATTGGTTTTACAATGGTATAAAGGACACGGGAAGAAAAAGTTAACGTTTGTGTTATTGGGAATCGGGAATCGGGATTTTGGGTTTATCTTAGGGCACAAAAATTCATCGTGAAGTACGAAAACACTTTCCAACATTGAAATCAAAATCAAAACTGATTCGAAACAATTCGACAATTTGGGGGAAGTTCTTCTTCAGGAATCACCATGGGCGAACAAGACACGGCTGTTGCCCCACCTCTTCCTCTTCAACCACAACCACAACCACAGTTACCGGCATCTCGGCAACCGCAATCCGATCCTTCAACTCCTGTTCCCGATTTCGACCCCAGCCGCAGTATAATCTCGCTCCATTTTTTTCCTATTTGTTGTATTCTCTATTTTTTTGTCTAATCATTGATTGATTACTCTTAAACTGTTTATTTTCTAACATTTCGTCAACCTGGTTTAGTAATTTTCCAATTGTTGGATATTTAGGGTTTGGTTATACTAATTGCAAGTTGTTGGAAACGCCTTCTGTGTACTGTTGTAGCAACTTTTCTATGTTTCGTGTATTTAGCTGTGTAATGCGTTTTTAACTGAGGTCTTTTTATTTGAAAGATATATAGGTTTTTGGATCATGGTAAATTAGGGTTTTCTTATGGATTTTTTCTATTTTTGGAGTGTTGTTTTCTTGACTGTGTGTAGAATCTGAATTTATTTTGGGTATTTTCTTGTGTTGGCAAAGTGATTGGTATCATCAGACGGAAGGCGTTGATTAAAGACTTGGCTGCTGCTTACCATGCTGAATGTTTGGATTATGGTCAAGAACTTTTGGAACTTCAGCGAAGATGGGAAGAGGTATAACTAATGACTTCATGTGTACTGATAGTTCATTATTGAAAGTTGCAAAGTGCAAACACATACTTTCATGGTGTCGATTTTGAATTTCAACATTCCATTAAAATTTTTTTTAGTGTTTGTAATTCCGTTTGGTGAGATATCTACTTTAGTAAAGAGACATCAACAATGAAACACTTAATATTACTGAGTTGATTTGGGAACAGGATACATTGAAGTTTAAATGGTGTCTTAGTGTGTAATTTTAGTGAGTTTCTCTTGGGCTGTAGGTATTTATATATTTTCTATGCAATGCAAGTAAGCTTTGTTTCTTGACTTTATTCTTTTCCCATCTCTGGTAATTCATATTTCATACGTCTGAACATTTGGATTGTTTCAATGGAAAATTAGAAACTGCAAATTCTGATTCTGCTTGATATAACATTTATCTGCATAAGCAGAAGGTTGAAAATACTCTCTAACACAGTGGACTTCTGTTGTCCCTTTATGACCCCTATATTTTCCTCCTTTTTCTTCTCAAAATGTGGTTTGGCTTGTTATCAAGTTCCTGAAGGGGTAGGGGAAAAAAGGATCCTGAAAGATTAGGAATTATTTGTTTATTGCTCTTAGGGTTCCTTATTCTTTCTACTCTAATAGGTCCCTATATGAGAACAACAAGTCTTTTATGAGACCGTCTTACCGTGAGACGAGCCCATACAAGTAGCCCATTAGTAAAAAAAACATTTAAAAACAAATGAAATTTGAATTTTATAAGGGAGCAGATTTTTTTAAAGCATTTGGCCTGACCCAATTGAGCCCATCTCATGGTGAAACGGTCTCAATAAAGAATTAGTGATATGAGAAACTACTACCATGCATACTAGGTTGGGGCGTGTGAAAAACTGTATTACTTCCTCTAACAGCAAACTATTATTGCATTAGTAACATAATCTCACTTCTGTTGAGCGGTGCTTTGAGAATGAAATTGAGATAGCCGTTCCAATGAAAATTAGTGAAAATACCAACTTTTAATTTCAAGGGTTTGGAAAAGTGAGCTATTGATTTTATTTAGTCTATACACATAACCCTTACCTAAATTCTGCGTGCTTTGTGTAATTTGGAGTTGTTATGCTGAAGTGGAGAAATTATTGATTGGAGTTGTTATGCTGAAGTGGAGAAATTATTGAGTGAAGTAAAGAGAAGTTCAGGAGAGATGTTAGTCCTTAAGTATGGGGGTGATTGAAGTGGCCAGAAAATTGTTACATGGAGAACCTTAGTACCTACCTTAAACATCCAATATGTTGAATCAGCCAGGGTTCAGGAACTATGGTATTCTTGATTATGTGGGTACACCCCATGATTTGACTGGGCTATATTCTATTGGCTTGTGACCAGAATGTGGAACCAGGAAGAACCAAATTTAGTTTGTGACAAAGTAAAACGAGGGGCTCTAGTGTATCACTAGATCATTCCATTATGTTGAAAGCTTATTAATTAAAAATGTTTTCGTAATTCTTGTGCTTAAATTTAATTTTCCCCATCAATTTCTTAGTATGTGTGCAATGTTATGCCGTTGCAATCTTAGGGATAGAGGGAGTATGCTTTAAAAAGTAGTTCATATGTTGCCTTGGTGTGGGTGAGGTCGTATGTCGAGAGTGCTTTCCAGCAAACTAGCAAGTTGCTCTTTTTTCTGTAATGCTATGCCTGTTATGCAATATCATCTGCATCATACTCCTATCAATGTGTGTTCAGGCAATTTTATGCCATGTTTTTCTTTCCCAAGAGTGGACCATGATTTGATTGTACATTGATAATATACTATGCTTTGTTAAAGCAGCTAGTCTCTTAAGAGACGTATCTCAAGCCCAGTCCATAAAAGATTAATGCCTACTTATCGCTCTCTTAATGCCTACATACGTTAATGCTTACTTACCGTATCCTTAATGCCTACTTTCAATATCTTAAATGTTTACTTACATCATTTTAATGCCTACTTATAATATTTTAAAGAATATATAATGGGTTGGCCCAGTTAGAGATGATCCCTCAAAAAGACCGTTTCTCACAAGAATTTGTGTTGTTGAAGACTCTGTAAATGTTGGCAGTTGGGTACTGTTCTGTTGAAGTTGATCCAAGTATCTAACATTAAGGGGCACCTTGTAGTATTGTACAGATATTCATGGTCCTTTTAAGTTCTGGAAAATAAGCTCTTCTTTATACAGAGGCCTTAGATTCCATATTGTTTTGGCAAAATGAAAAGACTTGTACTGTATATTCATGTTCCATTAAGTTGTGTATATGAGCTCCTTTTTCCCTGCCTAATATTGTTATTAATCTCAACTGCAGACTTACAAAGAAGTCAAAACTTTCGAAAATTCTAGAAGAGATACCTTGAGACCATCCAAGCGTCTGAAGAAAGCTCGTTGATATCAAGTGTCCGCGTAAGAACTAATCTACCTAATTCTAGATTCGTCTGTTCGATATGCTAGTTTCCTTTATCTGATTATTGAATATTTCATCACCGCAGGTTGCTTTTGATGCCAATGAATATCTGTACTCAAAACAAGATAAATTTTGATCATCTATGGTGACCCATAGATCATAAATAATGCCACAATTTGATCATTGACTTAATTTGCTACTCCCTTTGTCCCAAGAGATTGCCACACTCTTTCTTAGTCCGTTCCTTTTATAAAAATCTCTTCACCACTTTCTTTTATCCCTATTCATACATTTCAACTCTTTGATATTATTCACAAATTTTAAATAGTCATCATTTATTAATCTTTGTGCAATCTATAACTATGACAATATCTTGTGATGGATGGAGACACTGAGTAATAGATAGGAATAGTATGGGAAACAATGTAACAATTTACTAATAGATAGAATCCCATCAGTCATGAAAGTGACCGGTTAGATAAGGAATTTCTTCTATTTGACAGCGAGAAATGATTGTAAATAATTTTACTGATTAGTATCTTTTTAGTAAGAAGTATTATTTAATGTGTTATCCTAGATTCCTAGCTATATTATTTGTTTTTTATGCTATTTATCAGTAACTTTTAATTTTTATTTTATTTTTATTTAAAAATTAAAATAATAGTCAAGTTAAATTTTGTTTGATTTCTCTTGATACAAAGATTATTATAATTAACATTTTATAATTTTTAAATGATTATTTTAAATGAGGTTTCTACTAAGTTTATATTTGCGTTTTTGTTTAATACTATAAAATGGTGGTAATGAAAATGAATTTGATGAAATTTGCTATGTTTAAATGGTAATGTTTTTAGGATTGAATATGTTTTTTTCTTTTCAAAATCTTATCATCACCTAATATCATCTTAATTTATTATAATGAATTTTATTTCAGGAAGAATAAACATGTCAGCTTAGGACAAACATAACTTTAAACCTAATCAAATAATTAGTCTAGTTAAATAAGATTGTATTTTTTTACCATTATATTTCTTAAATACTAATAGTCAAATGTAGTGATATGCTTTGATTTGGGTAATGCATAAAGTGAGTGAATCTAATTCATCATCACTCTGGTAAATCGTTAGTTATTAAAATTTGACACTAGAAGTATTCCACGAAGATGCGAATTTAGATCCTTTTTCTGAAGGAAGTTTCAGATTTTTATTTGGTGCGAGTTCAATATTTCAAGATCTATATTCGGATCCATGGATCCCATGGTTACTGGGTTCGGGTTTATAAATGGGTTGAAGCTTATTTTTCATAGTTGATTGAATTTTGTTTTGTATTGCAAATATCGACAGAGCTTTAGACTTTAATTAATCAAATAATATTATACAAATATAAATATCTTTAAAATTTCATTTATAAATAAAAGTTTCTTTATAACATAATATAGCCTTCAAAATAACAATAATTTTACTAACAAAGTAAATTAGTAGAAGAATAGTATTTTTTTGAGACTCGAATTCGAATCCATCAATTTTATATGGATTTGGATTGATGGGTTCAAAAAATAGGACCCACATCCGCCAAAACGGATACGGATCCACAGATTCAGATTTAAGAAAATTAGAAACCACATATATATTACAAAAATAAAAATATTATTTAATCTACTATTTTTGGATTCAATATTTCTAGTTGTGTTCGTTGGTTAAGCTTTAAGGTTTTTTTTTTCATTATAAAATTGTGCATCAACTCACTATATACGACATCTAAAGAATCGTCATATAGGTGAACTGATGCAATTTGACCAGTTTTACTACGCGTGACCTATAATTTTCTAAAGGATTTTTAGTTTTAAAATTTTAATCAGCTATTTAATTCTTTGTTATAATATGTACTAGTTCATATAGAAGTATAACATAAATTATAATTTAATTTTTAATTTAAAATATTTGATGAGAAAATTCTAAGTACTCAAATTGAGCAACTACTCTTACGCTTTTCTTGTAAGAGATCGTCTTTCGTTGAGCTAATCTCAAAACAAAGAGTATATAATCTAATATACTACTAGTAATATGTGAAGACTGAATTGACAATGGTATATTTTATTGCAAGACTAAGTCATAAGGTATACCTAATCATGGAGTTACATCAATGTAAAGGCCGCAAAGGGCATTACTCTCGATCAAGCATTGGTCCCTCCTGCTAACATAAGTCAAGTAACAATGGTCGCTCCTGCTAACATAAGTCAAGTAACAATGGTCGCTCCTGCTAACAAAAGTCAAGTACCAATTTATAACAGTTGGAAGATGAACTTGTAGGTGATAGAAACAAAAGAAATTGCAAATAATATGGAGATTTGATGATAAAAGAAATCACAAAAAAGCACACTAGATCAACAAATTCAACTTAAAAGTTCAACAATGGGAATAAAATTCATTGACTTGAAAAAAAAAACCAAAAGAAAATCAAAGGCATTGATAAATTCACAAGAGTAGAGTAGAGTGAAGGAGAACTTAAAATGCTTTCACTTGAGAATTGAGGGACTCATGACTTCTATTTACGTTGCTCCATCAATGTTTTACCTGCACAAGTATAACTAACATTAGTGTTATGTCAATTTGTCATATTACAATATAATACCATTATTTTTTTCATCAAATTAAATATTTATTAGCAAGATTCATCATATCGACTTTTTCTTTAGCAAGAAACAACTAAATATTGAACAATATGTAGCTAGAAATTTTTCCACTTCAATAATTGTATATGTATTGAATGTTAAGGGATAAATAAATAATCACTTATAATTTAGCTTTGCATTTTATATTTAATTAATCTAACAGTTTCAATCTTGATGATACTATGATTTCCCATATCCATTGGCCATATATGAAATAATGTCAACCAACTATTGCTTCCTCGGTTTTCAATTTTTGATTTGTGACTCATACTTTTTTCTTTAATTTTCATTTAGGTATTTAACTTTTTTTTTTATCTTATTTCTATATATTTTATTCACTTTTTCATAATGTTTAATTTTTTTTTCTCTATTTCCTTGATTAGTGCATAATAGTATTTGAAATAACCTTAGGAGAAAGAGAGTACTCTACTTCCTTTGTCCCTCAAAAATAATATTATTTGACTCGAAAATTCTCATATATTTAAACTAAATGTGTTATTTCAGAGAATTTTATGAAAATATTTTGCTTAAAGGATAATACTTTGATTTTGACGATCAAAATCCACATGGAATGGGACAAATTGGACTAACATACTCTCTCATATAAAAGTGACTTGACGAGGATAATACACATCACTTTGTACAAAATCAGAGTACAATAATTGAATTCATTACACCACTGATCTGGATGTCATTTACTGTCAAAGGAATACCCAATAACCCTAGGAACCGGGCCGGGTAGGGTCAGATTGGGCGAGTCTGTCTTTAGTAAAAGGTATATTAGTGCGTTTTGATTTAATTGCACAAATATTTGTCCCTCTACCAATAATTGAAACACATGTAAATGCTCTAAGCATCAACCAAATCAGCCTCAAATTAAGAATATAATAGGATGAACATCTCAATATGTATATAGAATTAAATTCGATTTCTATTTTTATGTTATATGATAGATAATATGGTTTTGATTAAGAAACTGAGCCTAGATTCGAAAACCCCAATGAGGATTTTGTTCATAAAAAATTTTCTCCAATTAAGAGTACGTTGCTTTTTAAAATTTTGGATTAAATAATGAAGTGAATGTGAATTGCAAAAATAAGTAAGGCTATATAGCTAACATATTAGGGGTGTTTAATAAATGCTTTTAGATTGACCTTTGAGTTAATTTTTGACTTTTGACTTTTTAGTAGTTTAAGAAGCTAAAAAAAAGCGTATTTGGTAAAGTTGCTTCCAAGATAAAATAAAAAAACTAACTTGTTTGGCTTTTGGCTTATAAATTCATTTTTTAAAAATAAAAAGCCAACAATCAATACATAATTCTACCAAACATCACCTTAAACAACTAGCTTAAAAGCCTACAAAAAAGCCAATACCATCCCATGGTCAAGCAAGTCACAACCAATAATAAACAACTATCAACCAATAACCAATAACCAACAGTCAACACCAACAACTAACAATCATCCGCAAAACATCCTATTTTAAGGGAGCAATCTTCTAAAAAAGACAAGGCACATTGATACTAAAATTAAAATCTAGTCTCATCATGAACAAAAGGAAGACATTAGTTCTAGTTGTAACCGTGAATAATCAAAATTTACACAGCACAACGAATTGACACCACTAAGTTGAATGGTAGAGTTTCAAGTAATCAATAGTGGTTGAAAGTTGCCAGAAAATCCGATAAGGCACCGATGAGTCAGTCAATAATGAGTCAACAGAAGCCAGAAGCCAGAAGCATCCACAATGCTTACTTAAGAATTTGGGCACCAAGTTTTTCTACATATACCTCAAATCTAATTAATTCATCATAACTCATACTTTTTTTCTTTTTTTTTTCCAATAGTAACTCTAGGATATGAGTCTACTTTCTAACACTAAAATAGGAGTATATTTTTTTGACTGTCTTATGTGGACTAGTATGGTTATCATCACCCTAAATCACAAATGTAAACTTATATGAGGATGTTTTCTCAATAATTTTACTATTCCAATTGCATGTGATAATCTTTTGTTCGCGGTCTATCTAGGCGGCTAGGCGCCATTAAACCTCTAACATTAAAAAGTCATGCATGCTTTTTATAAAAAGATTATTATTCTTGCGAAAATCATTTGTTGTGAATATTGATCATCAATGATGATACAAAACTTAATAGAGGCCTCATAATGTAGGCGGTGACTAGCTATTCCTTTGTTACGTTAAACTATTAAAGAAAATTCTAAGAACGCAAAGGAAAAGAGAGCAAAAAAGGTTGTCATAGTACATTAATCTGTTAGGCCGTGTTTTAGATATGATATATTCGAGTGATGTAGTCAGTTTTTTTGTGTATAATTATTACGTCGATTCTATTTGAATTCAAGTAAATTTTTAATAAAATCGGATTAAATCATTTTACATTTCTAGTTTTAGTCTTAAATTTTGTATTCTATTTCAATTTGCTACCAATTTAAGTAAAAGATTTTTAAGTATGTAACACTTATAGCAAATTGTTGACAAAGTATTAAAGGGAAACATAAAGTGGCAAATAATGTTGGGTATATTATTAAACACCATAGTTCTTTGTGAGGTTTGTAATCTGAATTTGAATGAAAAATAATTATAAAAATTTTCAGTTAGATTGTTAAGAATGTTATTGATAGTTTTAACATGTAAATGGACAATAAATTGTATTAGCATTAGTAGAGTTTAAAAATTTCTTAATTTCAAAATGCTAAAAGTCTTCAATTGAATAGATAATGTAAAAATATATATTATAATTTTTACTCCGCCCCTTCACTGTTTTAGTTATCACATTTGACCTTTTATCTCTCCTCTCCCGACACTCAGTCAATCCAACTAGTCCCTTTTTACTCCTCACACTCTTAATTGTTTTAGTTTTCACATTTGACCTGATTGGCGCATATGTTCTACTAGACCTTCTAACTCTTTACCAAATAAAGAAGGACAAGTCCTTACTAATAATGACATCAAAATCTTTAAAATCTTCTGATATGGGATTCATGTGTATATAAGCTTTAACTTCCAACATGTCCAACTTCAAATAAAATATTATATTAGTTAAAACGAACTTGTGGTCATCTCAGGCCACCCTTTCCCCTGCTCTTTCCTTTTCCCTTTCCCCGTCTTTTCCCATTCCCTTGCTCCTATTCTCTCAAGTCATCCTTCATATCAAATTCGGGAATTGGAAGAGGATAGAGATGGAGAAGGGGTGGGGTTAGGACTGATGCTCGGTTGGGTTGGAAGTGTCTAGGTTAGGTCAGGGAGGGAGGTTGGGAATAGGATCAAAGGTCGGGAGTGGCTAGGACATGTGTTGGGTTAGGGAATAGAGGTCGAAGTTGCAACAAGGGAAGGGGTGGAGTTGGCAGGATTCAGGAGTTGCACTAGAGGAAGTGGGTGGGTGGCCAGAGTTGTAGGGTTTGGGAGGGGATGGAATTTAAATTTATATTAGTTTAGCTTTTATAAAAGTCTTTTAAATTTCAATTTAAAGTTCATCCTTATGGACATAATACTTGAAATTAGACCAAATAAATTTTGACATGTCAAATTTCGATTATTACATACAATTTTTCTAAATTATTTTGAAAGTCGTAATAGTATTTTGGAGTAGATCTTCAAATTATCACATTATCATCTTTTATTCCATTTTGCATTGATAGTGAAGATTATTATATGCATGGGCAACTAGTCTATCACGTCAACAGTAAATCACGTAAAGTTATATCTTGTTTCTTTATTGTTTATTATTTATTTTATTGTTTTTCTGTGATTATCTGCTTTTATGTGTTTCATTTTTACTTACCGCTCTCTCCCACTTTAATCCCTCTCTTCTCCCTCTCTTTCTCCCCCTTGAACAAAGGTGAATTACTGAGGGGCGGAAGGCCCTCGACTTTTCTCCTAATATAATACATATGTATAATGAAACCAATAAATTTCATAAAATAGTGGTTGAATAGTTGTAAACAGGGGCGGAGACACATAGTAGGCTATAAGGTCAAAAAATAAAATAAAATTTATTGTATTGAACCAAATTAATATAAATAAGTGAAAAAATATCTAAAACTGAAAATAGTGCATAGTTATAATGACATTTATCAATTAATCGAGTACTAATGTATGCTAAGCTAGAACTTTTTTGTATTGGATTTATTATGATTTGTGACAAAAACAAATGGCTACTTTTCTATATAAAAAATTGGCCAAAATTTAAAGTCATAGCAAAATAATAATTATATATTTTCAAGTTTTATATATGTATCATATTTTTTGTATTAACTGTACCTAAATTCACAAATTAAACAATGTACATTACTAATTGCAAAATGTTCTACAACATTAACTTTCTTATTGACTATAACTTTGACCTTTTAAGTACAGTTAATATTATATTTTGTCACGAGTAGTAAAATTAATTTTTCTTACTATTATGGTTTTGTTTAGTTCACCTTAAAAAAATAAATAATCAGTAAAAATAACTTGTAATTAGTAAAAAAGGTTTTAATCAGTATAAAGTAATTACAATCAATAAAAATCAGTTGTAATCAGTAAAAATTAGTTTTAATTAGCTAAAGTCGATTTTAATTAGTAAAACTCAGTTATAATTTATAATTAAAAATCAATTACAATATATAAAAATCACTATCAACTAGTAAAAATTAGTTTTAATCAACATAAATCAATTCCAATCAATAAAAAAATTTAAATTAGTAAAAATCAGTTAAACTAAAGAGCTTTTAAGTCACAAGTTCGAGTCTTTTTCCTCTTAATTTTTAACTCAAAATTTAAAATCTAAAATCTAAACATTCACCCTTTAAATTTTCACTCAACTTTCGAAACTGCCTTTGAGTACTCTTTCCCTCTCCCTCTCTCTCTCCCTCTCCCTCTCCCTCTCTAATTCCATAGACACCATCTCTATATAAACCATCATTGCTTTTCATAGCCACCCTAAACAAACATGATAAAAATTAATAGGTTGGATGGGAGCTTCACCTGTATTTAAAAAGCTTTTGCCCTTTTCACTCTTGGCCCTTGGGTGTATGATGCTAGAGTGTGGGTGGTGTTGTTTGGTCATCACTGTAATGGCCCTCAAACGAAGTGAAATAAGGAGGAAAAAGAGTGGACAGTGGAGAGACAATTGTTAACGGTGTTGACGGTAGGTTGGGGGAGGCAGTGTGGCGGTAGTGGCAGAGATTATGCCACTTAAAATCAGAAAAATTGGATAATTTAGAAGAATAATGCTATGATTTATTGCAGGGACGAGCAAAGACAAGATAGAGGTTTTATTATATTATATTTATTATTAAAATGGGCCCTTAATCATCAATGTAATAAAAAAATAATTATTCAAAAAATTATGCCCCTTTGCATGCATGTACATCTATTCAAGCAGAATTCTCCAATAGAAATGTAGTAATAAATAAATGAAAAAAAAAAATTAAATTAAATTCACAAATAATAGTCTATTTTGTAACAAAATCAAAATTGTCACCGAAAATTTGAGACTTTAAATAATTTATATTTATGGTAGAATTCTTTAATTTTTAACGATAATATAATAAAATTAATTTCATGACATTTTAAATTAAATAGTTAAACATGAAATTTTTTATGAGCAATTTAAGACGGGAGCCGATCCTTAAAGTTGGTCTACAAGAAATATTTACGATAATTAAGAAAATAAAGTTTTTTAAATAAAGAATATATTATTTTATTAAATAATAAATTTGATGGAGAAAAAGGAAAGGCATAAAAAAATATTAAAGTGAAGTTAATGAAAAAAAATAACTATAATTATTAAAATAATATTTAAATAAAGTTAATGAGAAACATGTATAATCCATAAGCAATATAAAAAATTTAAAATGATATTAGTGAAAAATATGTAAGGAAAATAAGCATTACTAAATATTAAAATAAGAATAAATAAGATTAATTATATTCAAAATTTGTTATATAAATAAAATGTTATTTAGGAATATAACAAATGAAACAACACAAAATGATAATAACTTTGAGGAGGGAACGGAGTACTAATGATTGATGATAAAGGAATATTAATTAAATAACTTTATACTCCCTACGTTCTCTAATGTTCGTCTCATTTAGAATATTCCACGAGAGAGAAGTTTGATTATGGCTTTTGAGACATGTTTGGGGTAAAACCAACCACTTTTCTCTAATATTCCCTGTGAAGGGAGGACGGCTATGGATTGTCCGTTACTTTCCCTCACCCAGGCCCTACTTTCGAGCGGTGCATTGGGCATGATGATGATGATGATGATATATCATGTATAATATATTCATGTGAAATCTCGTTAAATTTATCATAATGTATGCTTTATGATTATAAATTTTTTAACACTTTTTTATGATGTGTAATTTGAGATATTAAAACTTAAAAATTCGTTTAAAAATAGGGTAAAATGTAAAAGAAAAAATGGAGGGAGTACTTGAAAAGGGATAATAAATGCTTTGAAAAGGGATAAAACAAAAGAGAAGAAAGAAGAATGAGAGGTCAATAAGATACCTCATTTTTCAAATATGCAGTTAATACGTCGTAATCTCCAGACCTAAGTTGTAACTTAACTAAAATATTTTTTAACTATGGTACCTTATTTTGAATTTATTATAATATAATAGAGTCATTTCATACTTGAATTTGGATGTTTTATGCGGTTGGGTATGTTTTTCTTGGTAGGTCAAGGAAATAGAAGTGTTGTCAAGTAAGAATTAAATTCAATAACTTGCTTGGAAAAGAGATACTAGCTCCAAGCCTCCAACTGACAAAACTCGACTCTGAAGCCTAAGAACCTTCGCTATGCGGTTGGGTTACTTGGGTATGTTGATATTGCTTATGCTATTGTCTCAAATGTCATATTCATAGTATATTAAATAAAATCTATCTTCCAAATATTTCATAGTTTTTAAAACTGATTTGCTATTTATTAAAATTTATTTGTAACTATGGAAAGTTGAGAATTAATAAAAGTAAAATTAATCTTTGAGGTTAAATATGTAATGTTTAACAACAAAAGTTAACCTCTACAAAAATAAAAGAGCTAGAATAAGTGAAAATTATGTGATTAATACTTGGCTAATAAAATGAAAAAGATCTAGATCCTATTTGTTTTTATGAATAAAAAGTAATATATTTCACACCTAAGTTTTATTGCTACCTCTTTCAACAAAATCTATATGTGAACTTAAAAATATCTTTAAAATAGAGATTACATAAACTTAATTTTTGTATACCTAAATGTCCCATATTAAAATTTCATTGACAATTAAAAACACTTACTTAATTTCATTTAAAATGAATTTCACTAATCAATCTCACAAGTGTAAGATAATTCAAATACTTTTACACTTAAAAATCAGTTGAGTCATGGAATATTCATAATATTAAAATTATTAACTTTTTTAAGGCAACCTTTTTTAATTTATACTAGTATTTCAATCACCAATAGCTTACATTGAAGAAGTTAAAAAATGGAAAAGACAACTTATTTGTCACAACTCTCAGCTTGTAACATACTCTCTCAGTCCCTAACATATTGCAACAATATGCAATAACACAAATGTTAGGAAAAAGGTAGAGACACTACCTAAAATAAAATATTAAAATAAAAAAACGGACAAAAATAGATATTGTGATGACCATCTAGGAATAAAGGGGTGGATGAATTTAAAAAGGCTTCTAAAAAAATATAGTAGGTATGTTTTTTAAAACAATTGAACCAACCATCTAGGAGATGTTGCTAGCCAACAGATTAGGAACATGTATTATATACTGCCATGAAACAATGTTTTTCCAGACATTAGTTGAGGAAGGGAGCATATAACTGTTGGGTTTCTAAATCCCAAGTACTAGGAGTATACCCTTAAAATCCAACTGACCTACAAAATTGTCTGTAAAAGATTATATTTGATGAGATAGATCATCAACACCTGTTAATCTTGTGCCTCTCTTTATTAAGATGAGAATAGTACAGCAAATATAAAATCCATTTCTCAGACAACCAGCCGAATCTTATTCACTAAATCCATGCATATTAATCACATGAGGACAAAGACTTGGATTATGGATATCATATAAGCATAATATATGAACCCCATTAAGATTATTTTTGATTATTTTAATGTTTTCCGAGAAAGCTAAACATTTATTTTTGCAGTACCATAAAACTATAACATGTCAATCCAAAAAGTAATGCAAGCACCTTTTGAAGCATCTCATCATACTACGAAACAAATATAATGGCCAATGAATCTAACCAACTAGAACTCAAGAAAACCACAACTACTTATTGGTAAAATTATATAAAAAAAATAACATTCATGATTGAATTTATTGTCATACACCTTTTGGTTATTCTTAAATAATTACATTTATTATATGTATTTGTTGAAAATATATGTAAGAAATGTTGATGTATGATGTTAAATAGAAAGAAAATGCATTTTGGGCAGACTTGTATAATATATGGGATTAATTAAGAATAATCGAAAAGTGAATTAATTTTTGAATGGATGAAGATTAAGTTGGATTTTCAACAAAGCATACCACTCACAAAATAAAGAAATTTCAATTAAATATAGAAAAGTAAAATAATGGAAGACTTACAAAGTGAATTGGAGAGCAGAAATATGGAAGATGATTGGAGAAAAACTCAGTTCTTTCCTTTCCCCTTTTGATCAGATTGGCGGCTTCCATCATCATAACAGAGCTGCAACCCAGGAGGATGAAAGTGTTGTTGGGGATGGTGATGGTTTTCAATAGAAGGTGAAGCAGAAGAAACTGCTGCACTACCAAGGAAGAAAGGCAAGCTTGATCCGTCTGCAGCAGAAAACCTTTGAAGGTAAGGCAACAATGACGGAGAATTGGACTGAAGGGTCCCCCTATTATTGAACCCAGACGTTAAACTGGGAGTATTAGTGGAAGTTGATGAAATACTAAAGTTTAAATTATACTCAGTTCCACTTCCACTTGCTCCTGATCCTGTGTTGTTTGCTACTTGTATCAGTTGTTGATCTGATACAAAGGGGAAATGCTGAAGTTGTTCATGATGGGCATGATTATGATTATGATTATCCGAACCTCCATAAGAGGTAATAGTCATCACTTGGGGAAGTGATGAAGATGTGTTTCCAAGCTGCATCTGTCCTGCAGCTCTAGAAGAAGAGAATAAGCCTATAAGTCCTGTACCAAAATAATCCCCCATTGAAGAACTACTTGGACCTGATGTTAACCATTGATTTGTAGCACTGTTTCCTCCTCTTGAATGTTTATGAAATAAACCCATTTCAACATTCCCGTGATGAGTTGAAGGACTAGAACTAGCAGCTGCATTACTACTCTCATTCAGATTATTCATTCCTGCTGTTAAAAGCTGAGTAAAAGATGAAGTTTGTGGCATAGAACTCACATTCTGTTGATGACTATGATTAGAACAGCCAACATTATCTTTTTCCTTGGCTGTTCTTTCCCTTGCTCTTTCTCTAGCCTTATTTCTATTCTCCTTTTGAGAAAGAGATAACCCAGATCCAGATCCTTTACTGTTTTCAGAATTATTACTACTACAACCTGATTTTGAACCCATTTGTTGGTTTTGTTGATTCAAATTAGTATTCCCTTCAACTCCTTCTTTATTATCCGCCCATTGATCCTTAACATTCAAACCAACCCCATTTCTCCGATCATCACTCAATTGCCCCATTTCAGGCGGAAAACCAGCATTATCCAAAGAAGGCAGCTCATTGATAGCATCAGCAGCTGCTTTAATAAGCCAATCTACTGCCTTACTAGGCTGGTCATAACCCAACCTGTCTTGCAAATCATAAAACTGGATAGCGGTTGTGACCGAGAGCCGGACCCTCCGATCTCTCGGCCCTTTTGCTGTCAATACCTTACTATGCCGGTCTTTACCACCGGAAGCTCTCGAAACCCTAATAATCCTTGATGAATGTTGCCACTGTCTTCCAAATCGGGTACTATTCCCAACAATCATTTCCCCTCCTGCAATCCCTCCACCACTTCCGTTTCCCGTAGTGGTTGCGGGTACTATAGCTCGCCTGAGCTCAGTTGGGTTTACATCATTATCTTCACCATTGTTGGACCCACCAGAAGCTATCTTGGAAGAATCTATTCTGCCGTTTGAACTAACCCTACTATACTTACAAGCTTGTTGAGGGGTTTGAATCTCATCCACCTCCATACCATCCCACTTTCATAATAACCACAAATGGGTATTCAGTTTCTTTTTTTGTCAGAAATTTGATGAATAAAGTAGAGAAAAAATAATCGAAAAAAAAAAGAAAAAAAAAATCTTATTTTTTTCTATTTGATTTTTGAGATGGTGAGGGTGTTATAATGTCCTTTGCATTGATGATGATGTATCAGAGTTTACAGTGACTTTTCTGTAACAAGGGTCAATGAGAGAGAGAAAAAATGGGTTTGATAAAGTTTAATTTCACGCTTCAGAATTCAGTAAGTACTGCTGCTGAAATACTGTTGCACAAAAACCTCTTGTCCGCTTAAAGCCTTTTCTTTTCTGTTCTTCCTCTCTGCATTTTTAAGCAAAAGCAAACACTGTATGATTTCATTACCACCATTAATTAACCATCCAATTCTTCCCTAAACAAAAAAAATAAAAAGAAAAATTATATACTTTTTATTTTTATCCAACAAGAATGCAATTATATGCTAAGGTATTAGTTACACGTAATAAGAGTCAGCTACATAAATTAATAGATAAGTCTTATTAGTTGTCGATTCATCTAAATAAATTGTTATAATTTTATGATTTAATTTTTAATATAAGAAAAAAAATGAGGGAGAGAAAAAGTACTAAGAGAAGCATGAAATGCTATACTAGCTAGTGTAGTGTCTAATAGAATCTAAAAGAATGGAAGTAACTTCATTTATTCTCTCGTTTTAATTTGTTTATTACATTTTACTTAAAAAGCTTATAAAAAAATTGTAACAAATAAACTAAAATGGAAGAATTAAAAAATTAAAATTAAGCTAAGCAAAAGTTGAGCTATGAAATAATTAGGGTAGTACAGTAGGAATAGGGAAGTGAAGTGAGTTAGTGAGTCGAGATCTGCTATATTCTTAGTTTATAATTATTTACATACCTAAAACCAAGACTTTTTATGCTCTCGAAAAAGCTCATCAACTCAAAAGCCTATTTTTTCTCTCTAACCTTTGATCATATTTTAGGGTAAAATTGTGTACTACAATACAAACCCTTTTTTTTTTTTTTTAAATTTTTTGTTTCCTGTTTGAAATGGTGATGACAATTAGCTGTAAACATTATCGAAATTTGAAAATTTCAGTAGAGTATTAATTGTAAACCTAGCTTAACTTGCTTGTTTTCTTCATTAATTATGAAATTAATTACTACTGATTGGAAATTAATCGTAGTTATTATTAATAATTATTATTATTACCTGTGTAAACATGAGATTCTTGGATCTGCAACTCCTGCTGCTTCACCAGCTCAACAAATACCATACTCCATTATCGATTACCTTATTAAGCTCCAAAATTAATGGAATTATGAAAAGTTTCGAAAAGAAAAAGATACGTTTAACTAATGAATTCTAAATATCCGCGCGGAGATGGAATTTATTTTGAAAAAAACAATAATATGAGATGAAATTAGTTAATTCTGTTGAAATTAGAGGAAAGACGAGAAATTAGGGTTTGAAATTTGAATGAGAAAATTAAATAAATAAAAATAAAAATAAAAGTTGGCGGATAAATAGTGAAGAGATTTATTATGGAGGTTTATGATGAAATTAGAAAGAAGGGAGAGAAATGAAAAATGAATAAAAGGGTATCCCCAAATGAGGAACCACCGTTCTTATCGGGAAAGGGTAGACACTCCGCCGTTTCTTACCCTTAAATATTTTTTTTTTCTTTCCTACTTTACCCTTTTGGTTGTCGTTCTTTTTGTTTCATATTGTTGGTTATACGAACTAATTGGATTCGTATAGAGTTTTAATACTCTTCCTATAACCGGTCTGTTTGATTGATGGTATTAAATGGTGGTAATGAGAATGATTTATAGTGTAAAATATTATCAAAAGTTCCATGTCGTTTTCATGGTAATAAAACTTTGATCATAAAAAAGTTTTTTTTATACATATTTCCATTACCATCTAATACCACATCTCCAAATGGTAATATATAGAAATGAAATTTATAAAGAAATGAGATGATTGAAGTTGGACAAGCATGGTCATCCAGGTAGCAAGAGCTTTTTCAATTGATATTACTCTCGTTTTCATTCTCATTACCACCGTTTAATACCATCTACCAAACGGACCGTAGATGTCACATACTCACATTTGTGTTTTGATGATATTAATTGACCATTTCTATTTGTATTTTGTTTTTAAGTGCAATTTTGTTTGATACTTTCTCTGTTTTATTGTACTTGCTACATTTGACTTTTTACGCAATTTAATATATTATTTTGTTCATTTATATGTTACATTATACAAATCTAAAAATTATAAAAAGTTAATATTATAAAAGTATGCGATTAGACGATTCAAACAAGATCTCACTCGACTATATTTTTACTTACACATTAGCCACAATATATAAAATAAGCTTGAACGATGAATAATGCCCACAACCGAAATGTAGCAAGTATTTCAGAAAGGAGGAAGTATATCTCATTGTAAATTTAATTGATATTACTTTTTTATGATTTTTGACAAACTATAATTAGAGAAATTTATAACTTAGTAGTGTATTAGCAAGTGTGAAAAATGAGATATTTTTATATTGTATATAATCTGTGAATATTAACACACGAATTGTACTTAAAAAAAATGTTTTAAAATAGTTAAATATAACCAACAAATTAAAAGGGGGACAATAGTACATTAATTCCTCAATACTTTTCGGTTTGTCTTTAGGTTGTCATATCTATTTTGCATTATTTTCCTATTTGAAAATTAATTTAGTATTATCTTTTAATCTTATCTATATATTTCAACTCTTTTTAATTTTATTCATACTGTTCAATCTCTCCCTTCTTTATGATTTAGATTTGTATGTACTTAGTCAACACTAAGTAAAATAGACAGTAATGAGTGTGAACTTGTTCATGGAACACTAAAGAACGGTGCAATCGCACAATAAAAATAGAGTGCTCTTAGTTTATTTTAGACTTAACACGCACTTTTTTATTACCAAATATCAACATATTATTTCAAAAACATTTCATTTTATTTTTGATGCTAATTCAATGTTAAGATAATAATGGAGATATAAAATTATACGTATAGAATTAAAAGTGAACAAAAATAGATGAACCAAAATTAAAGAAAAATGGGGAGGACAAAAGACACAGGACAAAGGAGTAAAATTATTGTCAAGATCATGATAATCGCAGGTTTTGCTCGTATACTTCTCGACAAATTTTTTTTGACGAATCAATAGCAAGGATTTGTTTGTTTTTGATTAATTGTAAGCGATCCAGAAAATTAAAAAATTAGGTGAAAATCAAATTCAAGAAATTACCTGAGAAAATCTCTTGTTTTTTAATTAAAATAAGACCTGATTCTCAATAGTATTAATTTTTGATGATAGTGAAATTAGCTGTTAAAGTTAGTTGTTATGAATATGTTTAGTTAAATGTAAATGTTGGTTGTTGATTAGAGAATTTATTAGAGAAAATTAATGGTGAATCGAAAATACAAAAATCAAAGAAAAATAATAATAAATAAGACAAAAATCAACTAAAAAGTTATTTGTCAATTATACCATAAATGTTTTTAAGAAATCAACTTTCACTATTTATGCAGCTTTTTTTCATTTTATCCACTTGAAAGAAAATATGATGCAAATGTTAAATTTTTATAGGATTTAGTTAGATATCAACTCACAAAACTACATTTGATTTACATATAATTAGGATCTAAGATCAAATATAGGTTCGAGAAATTTACACTTGAACTCAAACTTTAATTTAACTATCTAAACCCATATTTAAAGCCGATATTTAATATCTAAAAAAACATAAATGCGAACTCTTAATATGGGGCTAAAAGTGATTTTTTGTGATTTCACATACACCAAAAATTTGGTTAAAACTGAAATCGTATAAATTCAAAACTAAACTTATATGATCAAGATTCTCATTTTTTATACCTAATTTATTTTTTTATTTACCAACTACAAATTAATATTTACACATCTATAATATATGCAAATTAAATAATAATTAATTCGTAATGTCGTATTATGCCAAGAGATTGTCAAAAATTACAATAGGAAACCATATTGGTTATTTTTACTCCAAGAGGGTCTAAGGTGACGACATCTTATGTCTTTTTTTTTTTTTTTTTTTTTTTTTTTTTTTTTTTTTTTCCTTGTTATGTGTATGGAGTAGCACACAAAGACTACAAAAGGATTGAACCCCAATGCAAAGAGTTTGCTTTGAATTAACTATGTTCACAAATTCTTATGTGAGATGACGGTTATATCATGAGACATTTTCTACATGGCTTGAATATCTTAACTAATACTACTATTAGTATATAAGTTTTTTTATTTTGAAATCGTCTTATTGAAAAATGATCTCTCACAAGAGTAAGTCAATTATGTTTGATGATGATTTATTAATAGGACAAAATGAAAAATAATTGTGTGGCAATCTAAGATGTTCAATTTGGTTTTTTTGTTTTCTCTTTGGTAAGTCAAATACTATAAGTTAGGTTTTAGATTCCAATTAAATTCAAATGTAGTCGATTTTAGTCAATTTATAAGTTTATGTTATTATTTGTCACGCCAAGCCTGCATGTATATAGTATCAAGCACGGCGAAACTTGAATAAAATTTTAAAAGGCGAAGTTAAAAAGAAAATTTTGAATTCAACTAAAATATAGTGAATTATTACAATTAAATTAAAATCATAAATAAAATTTCAATCAAAATAAAGCTCACGTTTTTTTAGCACTTTAAAATTATTAATAATTTCATTGACAGTATATGTCTTTGCTACTTATCTTTCAGTGTATCACTAAACTATCAATAAGAAAATTGTACCCCTTTTTGCAATTGATGAAATTAAAAAGAGTCAAAATATACGGATGGAATTCTTTTTACTTTTTATAATTTCATTTATTTAAGTTATTCTCTTTCTATGGTTGTGTTGCTTTTATTTGTTGGGCTAAAATTGTAAAGTAACAGTTATTTACTAAAAAAATTTGCCAAAAATCTCGGAGGGCAAAGCTCATACCCGCCCCTTATAAGTTCTACCCCTAGCATCAAGCATTTAGCCATTTAGCAATCAAACAAAGAGTGAAATAAATCAATAAAACTCGTTCCACCACGAAACAAAATTCGAAACAATTCAAAACTTAATCAATCGTGAAAATTAAAATCCTAATTGTTTTCATCTAAAAGGAACGTCATAACATAAATAGTTTGGTTCAACTTATTTTACTTTGAGAAAATAAGTTTTTGTAACCCTAATAACATTAATCAAAAAAAAATTAATTACATGACAGGTCGAGAAAAGAAAAATATTAATTCAGTCACATAACCTTACTTAAAAAAGACAATATCTACTCAAACAAAAACAAAACTTAAATCTCAATACAAAGATAACTCCTCTAGATTTCCGCTTCTTGAAAAATAGTGTAAGACAAGTAAAGAAATGTGCGAAACTTCAACGTGCTAAATTTCAAAGTGCACCTAAGATAACTCTACAAGTTCTAAACGGATAATCTCTTTAATAAATTAATATTCTATGTTTTGTCTAAAATATTTGATATTTTGCTTCTTTAAAATTATTCTGATTGATTTACCGATTTAATATAACTTAAAAAATATCCTTCTAATTATTTTAATTGTCAATCACCATATTATCCTTATTCATTGCAATTTCAAACTAACCTTAAGGCATAAGCCATGAGCGGCGATCTTCTAGAAAAGATGCCATCAAGTCCCAGCAATCCAATACAGATAACTTTGTGCGAATTAAATCTTATTTTAATTAAAATACGACTTTTTAGAAAATATTTTAAATTTGATTTTCACTTAACTTTACCATTTTTTCAACTTATCATGTAATAACAAAAATACAAACGAAGTCTGAAAATGACCCTATAGAATAGTTATCTATTGAGAACAATTTAAAGAGCAAGGCTAATGATAAAAGGATTTGATCAACAAGACATTGATAATGACTTTTTTTAAAAAAAAAAAAATTATGTATTAGTACTCAAAATTAAAACCAATACAAACAAATTCAAATAAAATTTTCATGTTATCATTATCATACCTAATATATCTCCAATTTATTTAATATATCTCGCTTATTAAAAGTAAAACTATGATAAATACATCCCAATAATTTTCACTATTGGAAAATTGAAACTACCACATCATTTGGAATATAAGTAAACCATCAAAAAAGAAACCAATAATAATTACATCAGATCGCTTGAAAACAACTATAACATAATAAGACCCACCCAAGACTCAATCGACTCAATCCCATTTTTGAAATTTACTAAATTTTTTAGTTGCACAATAATATTTTCGAATCAAAACCTAATTTTTTTTCCAACACTTTTTAAAAATTTGGATTAATATTTTCAATTAAGAACCCACGATTATAAAATATTAAATTTTTTATACCAATAAAAAATAAAATAGAAGATATAACTTGACCCATAAAAACAAAGCAACTAACTCGAAAATGACTCGATCGACCGAAGGTCAATAACAAATACAAAGGCACACAAGAAGCTCAAGTGAATAATGCAAACTATCAATACAAATCAAGTTTTGCTTTGTCCACCAAATTAAGAAGAGCCACAGGACCAATTCTGCTTCCAATTATTTCTTGTCTGTAGTTACACCAACGACCACGTTACTGACCTGCAAAAATCAGCAGTTGCAAAATTAGTTATGACTCAAAATAAACTAATAGAAGTACTACATACTAATCATGGAAGGCTGTAAAGGAAATTACCAGTTTGCCACTCCCGTCGAACGACATGGGATTCTCCACAACCACGGTTTGAGTTTGAGAAACCGGGACACACTACATCACAGAAGAACAATGGCTCATATGATGGGAATTGAAGAAAACAAGAGAATAGATATTTGCTGATGTTTAAGGCCCCAAGATATTTAATATACTCTAACACTCCCTCTCACACGAATGCCCTTTGGGCTAAAAGTGAGAACGCAACACAGGCCATCCTCATACGTGACGTTGAAACCATATCAAGGAGCCAACTCAACCAAAAGCTTAAGCTGATGGTTGAGGCACCAGGATATGTTCTATACTTTAACGAGTTCCGAAATTTTAGAAACAAATGGAAGTCATAACATCACTGGCTTAGAAGTTTGTATGAATCATTTTGGAAGGTTAATAGTCAAACTAGAGTCTCATATTGAGTTTAGTACGGAATTATGTGTACGACACTTACTGCGGTAGGTGAGGATGAACTCAATACGCCATTTTGTCTATGAAGAGAACTTGATACGCTTCCATTTGTAGTCTGAAGAACAAATTGTATAAAGGAATTCAATATAGGCATATGTAAAATGAATCACCGGAATATGCACCAGTTGCCTCACAACAAACAACCCATAAAAACCCAGGCATTTTAATGGATTTTCGCTTTGTTTACTTTAATGTTAACCTGATCCACAATCAAGACAAGGACCAAAAAGAAGAGATTGTTATTGGACAGTGTAGAGTGTAGACATAAGGACGACCATAACTTTGGTTCTTCTAGTTCAATTTTTTGGCCAAGTTATCCTTCTAGTTTCTGAAAAACTTGGGTTTGAAGTCTTGCTGAATAAAATCTTCTTGGAATACATGACATAATTTTATGCAAGCACACAGTTAAAAATTGGACTAATTATAATTTATAGCAACTTTCTATTCAAGTGAAAGTCTAGTCTTCATGATCCATCTCCATGTTCTCTACCATTATGCTACAACTTTTTTTTTTTTTTTTTGAATTAACCATTGTGCTACAACTTACTCCTAACTTCTTAAGAATACTGGATAATCAACACGGGCCATTCCTTATTAGCACTTCCAAAGATTTTTATTGCTAATTATTTGACACTTTTCCTGGCTAATTTTAGCTCAAATAGCATACTACTGAACTTTATGTCATTATAGACAGTGGTGAGTGGTGACATTATATGGCCCTTATGTTCCCCTCAAGTTAAATTATGGGTAATATAGGACAGGGACAATTTATTTATAATCCTCTGATTGTTTATACATAACCCACTTTCCTCCATATAACTTCCAAGAGCTCAATAAGGCCATGTGACTTCTTTTGGTGATAAATAACCCTTACATGAAACTAAGTAAAAAAAACAGATATGTAATGGTAGGAGAAAAGCAAAAAAGCACCAAACAAACAATACTTTTACATGAATTTGAGGGCAAAAAGGAATCCCAAATCACAGGGGAGGAAAGAAACTGTGAACTTACTCCGACATTAGTGATATAGTGACAAACAGCACATTTGACGGACGGTGCTCCAAAAGGGTACATAAGTGTCATCTGGCAGTTTCCACAACGTACTGTGGAGTATTGGCTTGATACTACTCATGATCACAAAATAGAAGGTTGCAGAAGAAGTTAGCAAAGGAAAACTGTATAAATCACAATGATACAATGATAGTACCTTAAACAAAAATAGAACAAAAGTCTCCAGGAATATGATTTTGCCAGCTTAAGGTCTATATTTAAGAGGACACAAGAAATATAAACTTCATATCAATTATTCCCTATGTCCCTTTGAATTATCCTTTACATTATATGTCCTTTATTATGTACATAAATTTACCATTTTCAATAGCCAGCTATCCTACACTATTCATACGATTGCTCATTATTGAGCTACTTTTCTGACTAATACAATTGTTCAATGTAATGTCTAATCCAGTCTATTACAGTTCCAAACCACATGAAGCAGATTCCTTTTCTCCCAGAAAAAAAAAAGAATATCATGATAACATATCCAAGTTCTAACCATAAGGAAATAATAATTAATTTCACGAACATCAACCTTTTACATGTGTGTTCATGAAATATAATTGAACGAATTGCGTATCTGAGAATATCTTAAAATCATGTCCATTTACAAGGAAATTCCTCCATTCTCAAGCATAAGATAAAAGAGCCTAATACCTGGAGTAGCATTCGTCAGATTTACAGTTTGGCAGCACAAACACCTTACACTTGTTGCTCCCCGAGAGTACATGAGTAAGGTATGACAACAACCACAAATAATTTGGTCCATTTCCGATCCTGAGGTGATAAACAATTGTCAGAAATACTATGTAGACAAGGGATCAAAAGTAAGAAATTGATCAACAAAAGAATATTATGCAGCGCATAAGCTGCTACACTAAGGTTTCATACTTAATTTATGCATAGCTGAATTCATTGACCCTATTTTCCGAGACATAGTTTCCAAGGTGAAAAGCACTAGGTGTGTTCAACATAATATCCATATCACCATGCAAAAAAATATAACCACCAATATCATAAGTGTACTTGGTAAAAAAAATCATATAAACTTCCCCGGTAAACAATAACTATGTGTAGCCCCTTTATGACAACTTATACCTAAAAACGGCTTCATAAAGAAGTGCTTTCTTCCTTAGAAGTCACCCGTCTTTCTACCGTATTTTAATTGTCACTATACTCAACTATAGTCAATTGACAATGAATTTTCAGCCAACGCACACAAGTACATGATACATTAGTTTAAGTATTAGGAAAAAAATGACATCCATCTTCTACTCCAGAGTTGTAGAGCTTATGCTGATTATCTATTACTCCATTAAAATTAAATTCAACATTTCAAGGAATATTTCCAATACTCCATCCCCCTTTTTTTTTATCATCCTTTACATATCTACCCATTTCTTTTTGTATGTCCTCCTTGAATCTTGCCACCTTTGACAATTTTCACCACTTCACCCTTAAAACACTTTCTGGTATACCCAACCTAAACTAAACTAATATAATTTCATCCCACATAATTCCCTATAGTTAAATAACAGACAACCTTTTTTATGCTAATATTCTCTTCCTATATTATTACATTTCTCTAATGAGTTATGACTAAGATGCTATTTTCTATTTGTGTAGACTCCCGGGTAAGTAATGCCCGTTATATCATGTGACTTAATAAAGGTTACCAAAGTGATGAATTACATAAGACCATTTGGGTTGAAAGTGGCCTACATGAAATAATCAATGCTACATCGACATCGACATTGGGACCATCAAGACATCAGAATCCCTAAATCAACATGGTAGCAAGACCCTTTAATGAAAATGAATGTGTACAAACATAACCATGACCTATGAACACGCACCACAATCACACCTATGTACACATAGTATAACACGGAGAGAGATCCAAGAAGCTAAGACTTGTGTCTCACCTTGGGCACCTTCAGATTAGGATTGCTTAATGCAAAAAAATTTAACAAAACCCTAGCAAAAAAATTTCTTCAACGCCTCTTATGCGCCTCGCATACATGCCTAGATGCAAGTGTGAGGTGCATCTAAAGCACATTTTTAAAACGAAGGACTCAAGCACTTATGTGCGTGTACAAGCACACATGTTTCCCAAGTGATCCAACATAAAGAAGTAAGGGAAGACTTTGCTGAAACCAGCTAATAGTCACAAATTTTTATACTGGATCCGTTCAAAACCAAGAACCCTAACAAAAATGATGTCTTTAGTTGCTTGATCTCCAAGTATCATTCACAGGTTGACTACATGACTTAATCTCTTGCTGGGAAAAACGGATAAAGATTAAACTTTAACTTCAAAAACAAACAGATCTAATTGCTATAAATTCTCATAACTACAAAATGCTAGCATCATCATCCTTTCACCTTATTCCTTTATATTACATTATTGTCTTTTCATTAAAAAATATAGGTGAGACTTCGAATGTCCCTTATAATTTTCAGTTCATCTAAGTGTTCATGTTTATATTGATGGAGTATAGAGCACAAACTTGCCTCCACTCTTCTCTTATCATTGACTATCAGTTCTCCTCCAACACCATTAATTTGTCTTCCATAGGACCATAACACCTCAACAACTATATATCTCTTTTTAAATTATATTTATCCTATTCTTCTCCTACTTGATAGCATTCTTTGATGGGCCTTTGCTCACATTTAACTATTTTGATGCAGCATGAAGCTTGAACGGGGGGTGTCACAAGTGTGACAAATAAGAGTAACCAAAACACAAGAAACCCTAACAATTAAACACAAACACAGGGAAATCACATAAATAATTAGGATGAACGATGCAATGTACTGTTAATTCTTGATATCCACAATGCCCAAGACAAATTAGGACTCTATTAAACTAATAGTGCATTGTGTAGATTAATCTATTAATGGTAAAACTTCAAATTTTGTAGCAACAACTATGAATTGCCATAACGAATATGGGCAAGGGAGTAAATAGGATGAAAAAAATGAGAACAAATAAAAATGTGTTTGCTAAGGCATCCAAAGTTTAGGAGGACTGATATGTTGAACCCATCCGAACAAGCATGAAAATTATTGGAGGGGCTACATTGATGGCGAGGCTATGCAAAAGTTGTAAAATAAGGTTGCTCGAACGAGCAAGCAAAGGGCTCAAATAAGCACTAACAAGACTACAACACAATAGCTTGTGGATAAGGATGAACGAGCAAGCAAAGGGATTGAATGAGCAACAAGAGGACAACATGTCAACATCAAAGTGGCTTGAGAATAAGGTTACTCAAATAAGCAAGGTGCGTGCTTGAATGAGCAACTTCCGGGGAAGCAGGCAATGAAGGTTGCTACTTGAACAAGTAGATAGCCTGTTCTTAAACAACACTTGACCAAAAAGAATTTTTGTGCAAGGAATGCATGGGTGAATTGATCATGGGCTATTTAGCCATGTGGAGGTATGCTTGAGAAATTGGGATGTGTGAAGGGAGTAATTGAATGAGGACTCTGTGTTTAAATATTGGGTTATGCATCTTACATGCATTCTAACTTTATAGGACTTAAGGAATAATTCTTGTGAGCTTTCATGGACTTTAAGAAGGGGTTTTTGAGAGCAAAATTGGTAAAGTGTAAGCACTTATTGATATTCATTAATCTCCAAGAGAAGCTCTTGAAGTGGTATCTTAAGATACCCACTAAAAACATTTGTCTTTCCTCTATTAAAATTAGTGGGGAGAGGAGACATTCAACCAAATGTGACCCATAGAATAAGTGTGGGTGGAAAAAATGAAGAGCAGCTACTGAAATATATATTGTATGATTGAAGTGTGCCCTTAAAGTTAAAGAGCAAGGTTTATCGAATGACCATTACCCCAGTGCTACTATCTGAATCGGAATGTTGTGCTTTTAGAAATGATCATAGTAGAAAATGAGAGTAGCAAAAATGTGAGCGCTTTGATGGATAAAAACAAAGATAAAAGAAAGGGTTTAAGAGTTGCAAATATTAAGGAGAAGATGAAAGAAAATCGTTTAAGATAAACGAGGAATAAGCAAACGGTAAGATAGATAGAAAGTTGAAGCTCAGGAGCCTTAAAAAGAGGGCGAGATGAGAAAGACTAAAGATAACTTGGAGGACATGAATGGAAAAGGATATGACGTATCTAGACTTATAAATTGAAATGATAGAAAATCAAAATGAATGGAGAAGAGAAATCCATATGGAAGAGCCAACCCCAATCTTTAGGGATTTAGGCTATGACATTGTTGTTGCCTTTCCTCTCTTCCCTTTCTTTGTGTTTTTTGTTTACTCAAAAACACAATTCCCTCTCAAATCTCTAGCTGAACTAGCTTCAACCTCAATCCTGATAGTAGACAGAAAAAGAGAGAACTAAAACAATGTCCAAATGTTGATCGACCAAGAAAGTAACCCAGATGTCAAAAAAGACATAATAACTACAGGCTTGTGTAGTCTACAGCAAATTATGCAACCACTACCTCAAAAATTTAAACTTCACAATATAAGGTTTGTGTTATCTTATAAAAAAAAATAAAATAAAAAAAAAAAGAAAAAGAAGGAAACAAAACAAAACAAAACAAGAAATGAACTACGAATTTTGAGGAACATATTGTATGTTTTCTTACATAACGACACATGGCTTACAGAAATCATCATAAATAATCAAAAATAAAAAAAATTTACCCGTTGATTGAGCAGGGGTAACTGTATTACATAGTGCACAACGAACATTAGGTGCTCCTCTTGGGTACATCAAAATTGTTCTACAACCGCTGCACACAAGTTGGCTCTGCATTTTTAGCTGCTGCGTTTCATGATCAAAAACCCCAGTCAATCAGTACCAATTACCAACACATCTCACAATACAAATAAACAATTTTACGAAACAAAATATCAATCAAATTAAGCTATCTCCCATCAAATTACACTTTAAACAAGAGAATTGGGGGGAAAAAATCTATGTTTCTCAAAAATTCAATTAGATGCTTTCCAAAGCACGGACACAAATCATTGAATCTCACGACAAAGAAATATGCAATTAAATCAACAATAATGATATTTTGATTGAATTTAACCTAATTAATAAAAAATTTTGATGATGATTACGCAAAAAAAAATTAAAGAGATGAGATTGGAGAAATATACAATAGAATTGCCAAATTGCTGTATTTGAAACTTCTTGGAAATCCAGGGATTGGATTTCCAAGAAGTAAATTCAAAAGAGATGAGGTTCAGCAATCAAAGAGATTGAAATTTGCAGAGAAAAAGAGAGAAACTTGAAATTGAAGGATGCTGAATTGGTCTCCTAGAGAAATAGCGTAGAACTTGGGAAGTTTCCGGATAACAGTTGGGGCGTTGTTGCCTAATTTTAACTGTGACATATTGCGGATAAATATAATTACTGCCCTAATAAATAAAGAAAATTCATTGTGGTTTTATCCGACTTTTATGAAATATGAGTGGTAGTATTTTTATAAGATTTTTTTGTATGTTAGCATCTGATTTATGCTTTATATAACTGTCATAGCACTTTCTTATAAATTCTTGTCAATTTCCATTTAATTCACCATTTTGATGTTTCCATCCTTATTAAGTATTGGTTGTCTTTATAATTTGCCCAAAATCATTTTTATGTTCTCAAATGTTTAATTCACCATTCTGAAGTTTAATTTACCATTTAATTCATCAACGCTCTCATATGTTTAAGGCAAATTATAAAGACAACAACCAACACTTAATAAGGGTAGAAAAATCTAAATGGTGAATTAAACGGAAATTCACAAGAATTTAACGGAAAATGCTACGGCAGTTAGATAAGACATAAACTGGATACTACCATGTCAAAAAATCTTACAAAAGTGCTACCACTGGCGTTTTAAGAAAGTTTGATGCTACCATGTGGAATTTCCCATACATAAACAGCCAGTCTTCTGACATTTCTCTCAGCCCAACCCATTAAAACTTAATGCTTACTTTTATCATTCTTAATGCCTCCTTACGTCATCTTTAATGTCTACTTATTGTATCCTTAATGCATACTTGCAATAACCTTAATGCCTACTTACATCATCAACTACAAAAAAAAAACTTTCCGACCACCCAAAACAGTCGGAAATCAGCCAGTATAGAGCTATACCGACTGAATTTCGACTATTTTGGGGTAGTCGGTTCAGAATGATCGAATATTCACTTTAGTAGGAAAACAGTCGGAATTTTCGACTAACCATGGTTAATCGGAAAATTTGTCGAAAATTCTGACTAATAAGTTAGTCAGAAAATAGTAGGAAATTTCCGACTAATTTCCTACTGTTACATAGTTGAAAATTAGTCGGAAAACATTATTTCAGAATTTACCCCAAAATGACAAGAAAAAAGTTTGTTAAAAATTTCCGACCAGTTTTCCGACCACCAAGTTGGTCGAAAAAAAAAGTTGGATGAAGGGATATGTCGCGTCATACTCACTGGCGCCCACCACCTGCTTTATACACATGTAACAACCCGACTTACCGTTGACCGAGTAAACAAGGTCGTCACGGGAGTTACTTCCCAAGAAAACTAAAATCTCAGTTCCAAAACTTATGCAAATGAGTCTTTTTAGTTCTAAAACATAGCTAAATCAACTAATTTGTCAATCAAAGCATCTATCTAAGTCATAAGGTATTCATACAATTCGCTATAAGTCCAATATAACCAACACAACCAAGTCTAATATACATTTATCTTAAACCTAATACAAATCTACGAATTCCCACGTGCTCAGCTCAATATAACATTCTTGGAACTCTAATCAACTCCACTAACCCATCGTTCCCGACCGGATCCGATCTGTAAACAACTAAAAGATGTAAACAACAGGGGATCAATTAAACTGTATGAGAAGTAACAATCCAAAACAACAAAACACAGTAATTCAAAACAGAAGTTTAAAAGCAACATCAGTTTCCTAGATCTATGTGCGCACAGGGAGTCTAGTTGAGAGGAACATCCATAACTCTAAAGCTATGTCACTCTTGGGTGAGGCTAGTCAATATTTGAATGACAATTCGGAGACATTGTCCCACCACTCCGTCAATGACCAGCTCGTAAGCCCGATCCATTGACCATATCAATATCAGCATAATCATTCATAACAAATTTATCTCAATAATATAAATTTCACAAACTTTAATAAAAGAATTTTCAAAATTGTAGTCTGGCCAAACCTTTTTTTAAGGACTGCTACTACTCACCAAGGACGCTTCAAGAAGCTAAGTCTGTTTCTCCGCGATCATTAGAAGGGCTCCTTGATGATGTCGCCTCTTGAAGCATAACAAACATAACATCACAACAAAACGTTCGATATTACAAACTAGATTCATATAATGCCTAATTGCCTACTTACCTTATCCTTAATAACTAATTATAATATTCTTAATGTCAACCGATTAAAGCGTACAATACTTACAATATCTTAAAAGTTTACTTATACTATCCTTAATGCCCACCGAGTAATTTACTCTACATTTTTCTCTATGGGTCGACCCAATTAAAGATAATTTCTCAGAGACTGTTTCTCACAAGAATTTATGATAGATAATTTACGCACATTGTTGTAAGGGATGCTCTTACAGAGTACGTGTCTCATCTATAAATTATATAGTGTATCTCATACATACATGAGAGTATAGGCTTCTTGTTTAAGGTACTCTCACCGTGAAACGGTCTCTCACAAAGTAATTAAATATTTTCTTATTTATCGTTATTGCTATAAATTATCTAGTCATAAAGATAAGACTACCTAACCTTTTAATATTTAAAAATAGTTTTTTATAATATTTGAGCAATAAAAGTTTTTAAATTATTATTGTGAAATATTGACTTAAATAATCAGAATAAAATAAAATAATTAATTATAACTCAAATAATTATAGTGAAAGACATGTCAAATTCGATTCTGTTTTCGAATTGGGGCACAATTTGACAGGTCTCAATAAAACTATCACACTACTTCATTTATCTAAAATAAACTTTAACTAAAGCAAATTTTGATGACTCTATTCTTCAATACAATTGGCTATGTGTCATTTTTTCTTTATACTCCCTCCGTTCTTTTAAGTTCTTCCACCTTACTATAACGGGTAGTTTTATAAGTTTTTCTACTTTAGAATACTTTCTATTTTTAGAAAGTTTTTATCCCACTTTTACCCCTTAAAACCCCCCTTTTCTTTTAATGTACCCCTTTTTTTTTTTTTATAATTATTTTGTCTCTCATACTTTCAACACAATTATTACCTCACACTACTATTTAATTAAAATAAGACCCACTACATCCTCATACTTTCAATACAATTATTACTTCACACTACTATTTAATTAAAATAATACCCACTACAACTAAATATTCTCTTTTTCTTAATATGTGTGAAAAACCCAAAGTGAAAAAACCTAAAAGAACGGAAGGGAGTAATATATTTTCACTCTCTAAAATGTCACAAAGATGTATATTTACCACTATATTATGTACCTCAATTGTTCTACATTATTAAATTAATGTGCAAATGACTTTATTATTATTCATAGATGATTCTTTGATTTCTTAGAATATTCCATTTGAGATATTTGAAAAATATAAATATCATTCCATTTATTTATTTTTCTAATCGAATCTTCTCAATTCTTTTATTAAAAATAACTATTATTTATCGTTTTTAAAGGACATAACATTAGATACAAAAGGATGTACTCGACATATAATTGAAATTTAACAATTTTTTTTTATAAATTGATTGAATAGTTAGTATTAAAATAATATATAGGAAAAAGGAAAAGTACAACTACAATGTACAATATTGTAAATATTATTTTATAATAAGCAATATATAGTTATACATTGTTTCTAATTTGTAGACTAAGAAGTAATTAATAATCAAAATACTATATTCCCAATTCCACAAATATACCAAAAAAATTATTAGAGATGTGCGTTGTAAGAGTATTAATTTCATTTATAATAATAAAATTGTGAGATATATTTTTTCTGCCGCTAATGCATTATCAAGTGTTTGAAGGATTTTGAATACTTGGCTATAAAAAAAGAGATTTGAACGCTTCCTTTAACTTGTCGGTAATTAATAGTGAAAAACGAGCTCTAGAGGACCTTGGACCTTCCATTGGCCTCATGCTCCTCTCCATCGTCGCAAAGATTGATCACGATACAGTAGGTGGACCGAAACATCAAAGTCGTTCCATTGGTTCCATTTGGTCGCCATCATCTTCCTAGCACTTCTTTCCACCACCACCATGGTCTAACTCAAGCCAAGGAAAAAAAGTCGACTTTCCGCACAACTTTGTACAATTCGAAATATATTTAGTAATTGTCGAAAATGTACACAATTCATTCATAAACAATTCTCACGAACATTTTATTTCTCCCCAAAAAGAAAGAAATGGTGAAATTATCACAGAAGTTCGAAAAGCTACAAACTAAAAAGGATGCACGCGGTAGCCAGGGTCATCAACGGGACTGATATGTTATCGTCGATGAGTTCTGCTATTGGAAGTGATTCAACGAGTGTTGCTATAAACGAAACTATTGCAACCCTTTTCGCAGTGATACTCCAGTCCAACTGGAAGTAACCTAAAGTCGAAAAGTAGTAAAGCATCCTGTTCCATCAATAGAATAAGTATAGATTAGATCATAAGGATCATATATGCAACTCGACACTCAACTGATCTGATGCACGGTGCACCAAACCCGAAATTTCTTTGATTGATGTAAAGGAAGAAAACGATCTTACCCAATGGATACCAAGAACCCGAATGAAAACATCGAAATGCTACCAGCCCAACTCTTTTTCGGATTATAAGGTATCTTCAAAGTGCCGAACTTTCTTCCAATGATATCAGCTACGCCTGCAGCGCACAAAGTCAAAAGAGAAACGAGGAATATGCATACAATGACACAATCACATGATTCACTAATTTCTTTACGAATCGCGAATTAGAAAAGCGATTTATGGTCGGTTTTCAGCTATTTTAGGGTCATTTTGAGCGAATCGCGAATCCAAAAAACAAATTAACTGACGAATTATGTTACGCTGAATATGCAGTTAGCTACGAGCAATCAAAGAGGACTAACCGTCACCACCAGACATCATTGCCACCGATAACAAGCCAATCGGAGAATCACGCCAAAAGACAATAGCACACAATGCTAAAATTAGAACATAGTACAAAGGACCTCGGAGTAGTTCCCTGCAATTTGACAATAAGCCCATGCCTAAAACATGCTGAAGTTTTGGGTTAATGATATTTGTAAAAGGATTCGAATGAATTACTCTGGTTTTCCTTCTCGAGTAACAGATTTGATGAGGCTATCGTCTGTTGCGAGCGACAGCCCATGGACGACTAGTCTCAAACAGTTTGTAAGCGGTGCAACAGACGCAAAATACCGAGCTTGTATTGAAGTGCTATTCTAGGATCACATTCATCAGCTGAAGTTAAGGAAGTTCCAGTTCAAGCTGATCAAACAGTTAGGTTTTAAGATAAAGTAGAGTGTGAAGAAGAATTACCTAAATAGCGGCCAGGAAGCCACAAAAAGCAACCCGGATATTATATGGACTAGCTTTCGGCTCAAATTCTGCTCCAGGAGAAAAGAAGTTGTAAAATTTTATGAATTCATTTGCATTTGTTACCTACTTATTAAACATGTTTCATCATCAAACTCGCTCATTCGAAGATGAGGCATACATTAAGAAGCTCCTAGACGAGTTATGTGTTCAAGTATAGAACATATCTTGGGTCTCAACCTACATCTTAAGATTTTGGTTGAGTTGATTGCTTCACATAGTATTAGAAGCCAGCGTGACAAGACGTCACGGGTTTGAATCTCAACCACCCCTCAAATTCAAGTGGAATGTTTCGCACCAGGTTTAGGAGGGCCTGTGTAGCATCCCACTTCTGTCAGAGTATATAACATATCTTGGGGTCTCAACCATCAGCTTAAGTTTTTGGTTGAATTGGCTAAACAAAGCTTAAGCTGATGGTTGAGGCCCCAAGATATGTTATATACTCTAACAACTTCTAGCCCAAAAGGGTCTCGTGTGAGAGGGCATGTTAGAGTATATAACATATCTTGAGACGTCAATCATCAGCTTAAACTTTTGATTGAGTTTGTTTTTTGACATTGAGTTTTGAGTCGTCTCAAAGTAAATGTGGGACTTGTGCCAATGTTTGATTAAACATAGTGTAATATGCATATATATTAAAGTCTTACATAAATATTATGTAATTTTGATTAATATGAAGTATAAAGTATTACAAAGAAAATGCACAAACCATTAGCATCAAACACAATCACACATGTATTAATATCATAATATGTACTGACATGTTAAACAAAACTAAGAAGAAGAGAACAGCAAAGAAAGGGAAAGCAGAACAAGTCTCAAGCATAGCTAGCAAAGGAGATTGCTCAAATGATAGCCGCAATAAGCTTAAAAACCTTATAATATGCGATACGGTGATGTAAATGTATTTTGAGATAAAATTTTACAAAAAGGGTAAATGAATCTAAATTACTAAATAAGGAACCATCAAATTGAGCATTGATTGTTCTAGTAATGTATAAAGAATTATCCCTCTGTCCGCTTGTGTTTGCTACTTAAGAGATTTGCAAACATACCAAAAAAGGAAATAAAATATTATTTTAACAGGGTGTTATAAGTGAGATCATGTCCAAAAAATTACTCTCTATGTCTCTCTAAGTTTGCACTTTGCACCATATGATTAAAAAAGCTATAACATTTGTGACTCATATAGTACTTTCTCATAGGGATAGAGGGGTATGTAGCAAACTATAATAGTACACTTTAGCAAAAGAAAAGAGAAACACAAAGAGTAAAATGCAAAATTTCAAAAAAAAAATCCCTTGTGTAGTTGTGTACAGTAACTTCTACAACCTCATGAGTCACTCCGCCGCCACATTATTTACTGTGGGTGTGGGCCCTGAGCCGTAGGGTGCTCCCCTAAATAGACACTAGAAAGACTGATTTAGGTAAATGCTTTCTATAAATGAACATACTACATTACTACTAGCTCAAGAAGAATCTATTTTTGAAAGCTGCTGATTTGCAGAACCGCTTATGTCATAAATCAATAGTGTCTAATTGAAGAGAGAATGAATTGTGTAGATAATATTAAAAGAGAGTTAAAATATAAGGATGAAATTAAAAGAAAGTGGTGGATCCATTCTCCAAAAATAGAAATAGTGCAAATTAAGTGGGACGGACCAAAATGAAAGAATGCTTCAAATTCAATGGGACAAAGGGAGTATATAGATATACTCCTAGCCAAATAGCCCATTGCTTTTGGTATAGAAACTAAAAATTGGGCATAATGGTTAATGGGTTATAGTGAAATACTTCTATTTAGAAAATAGAGTGTAAAAGTAAAATGGTGGGGTAATATCCCAAATAAATATAGACAAAATCCTTTTTTGTGTAATAATTACATGGAAATTCACATGTGAAAATGTAACACACATCATTTGCTAATACAATCCATAAATATACATTTCATCCATTATCAATTAAAAAGGTTATTTATGGTTTAAACGAGAATAGAAATTTGTTAAAACATATGTTGAAATGAGGTGTTATGACATAGACATTCACATTAGGATGGGGCTTTCCTGGTATAATCACATTACTCCCTCTTTCCTACGAAGTTTGCTACAATTTCTTTTGGCTCTTGTTATTGAATTTGCTATAGTTTTCTTTTTAATCTGTCCTTTTGCTATAATTTTATTTTTGACTATAATACACTCTCTTTAATTGTCATTTTGTCACATATTTGAGCCAAAAATTCACCAACTCACTTGTACATTTTCCCCAAACCCTTAATGTCAATTGTACTTGTTACAAATGCTATGGCGGAGAGAAAGTACCATCCACGCAATTCATTCTCTCTCTTCATTTATTACCACTTTCTTAAAAATTATCATCTTTCTCTTTGATGTAAGTCAAAGATGACAAACGAGTATTTAGGATAGTATATGACATCAAGGGAGAGAAATGAAGAGAACAATAAGGATAAATTTCAGAAATCTCAAACAATGATGTCAATTGTTGAATATTCCTTACTTTCTCATCAAATACCCAAAAAGTCTATGCTATATCTTAATCAAATGGTTCTCATTTGTTAACAACCCACTAATTCCCAATACACACAACATCAACAATCACATCCCCTTAATCCTAAAAGATTTAATTTTAACATATGGGTATTCCACAAACCTCATCAAAAGATGCATTCATTAAGTTCATAAAAAAGAAAAACAGAATAATAACAACAATCCATTATTCTATATCATTAAGTAATTTTCATTTAAGCAAAATTTAGATGTCCGGTGTACATATCTAATTATAACATATGGGTATTTCTCAAACCTCTTCAAAGATGTATTGCTTAGTTCCAAAAAGGGAAAAATAGAAGAATAACAACAATCCATTATTCAATTCTATCTACTATTCACTCTTACTGTCCCTGGGTGAAGTTACTTTAAATATGGCATTTATATTTTGAATATGTTAACTTTATTCATGACCCTTATTAAACTTAACAACATTACACTTTCTAACTTCACTTTACCCCTGTCAAAATTTAAACATTCTACTTTTTCTATTTTATAAGTGATCCTGTTTGAATCTAAGCGAAATTTAAGAATCGGATCTAACCATCTTACCCTAATAACAAAGAAGTTATCCTCATACTCCATGAATGCGTCAATCTTAGCGCCAGCGAAAACAAATTGGGTACTAATAAAGCTAACTAGTTCCGAATTCTTTGCATAGAAAACCCACCAATTAAAAACAAGAATAGAGTAACCAAAATCAAAATCAAAATCAAATCACGATTATTAATAATAATCAAAACAAAACCTTGGAAATGATATTACGATTTGTAAGGTGATCGAAAGTTGAAACAAGAGCATAACCACCACCAAGAACAAAGGCGGTAGCTCCAACATCCTGAAATACGGCAGAATCAGGGCTCAAAAAAGCATGTGTAGATAAGGTACATCTGGGTATTGTTACAATCACATTGATTGGGGTTTTGGGGTACAGAAAATAAGAAAAGGTGGGTTTTGAAATGGGTAAATGATTGATTGATTTGAGGTTTACAGATGCTAATGTATCTGCAGGTTTTGTTAAGAAACTCATTCTTTAGTTTCTTCTATTTTTGGTGTCTGTGTTTTGAGAGGAAAATTTGGTGTACTAATGAATCAGTCTGAAATTTAGTCCGCCACCTTTTCAGTTTGGGGTGTTTTTTTTTATTTTGGATTATTAATAAGGTAAATTGTGATAGAGAAAAATTACCTAAAATAATTTTATCTTTTATTTTATTAATTTTTTTTTCTTTTTATTTATTTTTTGTACAGTTTTTAAAGCAATTTTTAAGCCTTAATATCTCTAAATATGCATTATAAAAAATTATATAAAAAATATATGATAAAAAGTATATATTAAGACGAATCTAATGATATCTCACATGAATATATTTTATAATCTATATATGTCTTAAAAATATTAAACAAATTTCTCTCTCCAAAATAGAATATTATAAACAAGAAGAACATTAGAAAACGGAGAGAGTATTAATTTTCATACAATAATTCTAATATACGAGGGTCAATTACCCAAGAACATAATTGTTCTAATGGACTAATGGTGGCCTATATTTTACAGGTTAATTATCACCCAAAAAAATAAAAAATTAAAATATTAATAATTAAAAATTTAAATCAAAAAACAAACTTACTTAATATTTCTTTTTAATTTTTCAACATTTTAATTTTTTTTAATTTAATTTTAAATTTATTTTTTTATTCTTTATACAACATAACATGTTGTATTTGTAATAGGTTACCTTAGTGAATTTTTAGTAAGCACCTCTTACGGTTGAGATTATTCATGTTTAACTAAAAATTGGGATTATTTTAGGAAAACCAGTAAAAGATTAAATTATTCTATGTAATTTTTCCTAAAATGAATCAACTTTTGCTTGATTTGCTGAAAATAAACTCAATTATTCGGCATAATTGCTGAAAATAAAGTCAATTATTATTTATTTCTAATTGTCTAATTACAAAATAGCTTTGAAGATGTATAAACTATAAACAATATGTGGGTTTATTTTAACCAAATATAAGTAATAGTAGGTAGGTTTCTTTAAAAATAAACGATAGGCGAGTTTATTAACAACGGATTACGTAAGAATTAGTTTATTACGATAATTTTCACTATTAATAATCATTTCAGCCCCTGTTGTATGAAATCGTTTCACCGCGAGACGAGTCCATATAAAAGGCTCATTTTGCTAAAAGTTTTTATTATTAGGCTATTTAACCTAAGTATAGGGCACATCTCACGGTGAGACTATCTCATACAAGAATTTGTGTAATCATTTTGTCTCCTTTTTCAATTTGAAAATAAACTTTAATGGCAATTAATATTTTTATGGGCTGATTATTGACTTTTGACTTTTTAATTGGTGAATGTGTCCATAAAAAGCTATGTCAATGACTTTTATACAAAAACCAAAAAACTACTTTGCTTTTTCATTGGCTTTGGCCTATTTTTTATCTAATAAATAACTAATAGTCAACAAACAATATTTATCAAATTAATCCAAATTAATTGGTATGGATTTGGACTTTTCATAAATTGATGTGGATTTCAATTAAGAATTTATAAACCGAAATAGTTTGGTTTGGATTAGGCTTGATCAGCCTACTGAAGACCAAAATCGAAATAAAATAAAAGCTCACTTCACTTTAACAAGTGATATTAAAAAAACTTAAGCGTTCTAACAAAAATAAGCCTCTAATCAACAATTTAAGTTTCATTATTTCATCCCTACTTTTGCTACTAAACTTTTAATTTTTAAATTTATTATTTTGGTTTCCAAAATCGAATTGTTAGATTATTTTTTAAAGAGTATAAATTTGATTTGGATTGAATTTAAAAAGTTTAATCTAAATTAATTTTGTTTGATCGATTTGATTTGATTTGAATTATAATCAAATTTGATATGAAATTGGATTGAAAAATAAAAAACCGAATCAAAATTAATTTGATTTAAATTATGTAAAAATCAAACCGTAGGCTTAACTTTCACTCGTAATCGCCCAAGATATTGTATAGGTGATGTCGTTTTAAGCAGGAATGACCGTATACGTAATGCGAGTATAGTACTGTACCGCACACAGCAGTTGGGTCTACTCTTTCGTCATTTATTAGTTTCATAAATAAATTCATGTTTCTTTGTTCCGAATACAACACTGACAATATGGGTCTCTAAATTTAAACAAGTTAAAAGTAAAATTTAAATTGAGATATGACTTTAAAAAAGCTACGTTTTTAGGTGATCCTTATTTTGCGATATCTACGTGATTAATAATTTGCAACATAAGAATGCAAGAAAAACAAGGGAAAAACTCCAAAATCAGTAAATTGAGTAATTCTAACTCCATCCCGTAAAACAATTAAGTATGAAAATAGTTTAAGAAAATAAAACATAATTTAAGTTTAAAATAATTTTGGAAAGTAGTATAAAGCTGAGTTTAAAAATCAATTTATGAAAACAATATAATATCACATAAACCAATTAATTTATTTGACATTTAATAGTAACAACACATATATCCAATTATTTAATAGTGACATTTAATAGTGACATAAACAGTTGGCCGAGGCTTTACCCCTATACCTACTTCATTATGAGATCATCACCCCAAATAATTCAAGGCTAGCAAAGTAGTCTCAGGTAACCCTAGTGTGTACACCCCTTCTACTTGGATCACAACAAATAGAAGGAAGACCAAATATCGTATCAAGTAGCAGAAATAATAACCTGTAGGCAGCTATACTAACCAAACAGGGCAACCTGTTCATCACCCTTATACTTGGATCACAACAAATATAAGAGCTTCATTTCCCTCGTGTTACACTTTACATGATTTAATATATTTTAATAATTAATCGCGAATACACAAACATATAATCAAACATACATTATACATTATACATTTTATTTTATGATCATAAATTTTCCCAATAAATATATCTCAATAATATTCAATTGCAATATTAATATCATAGTATTTTTCTCCCAAATTCAATCGCATTTAAAATCATTATTAAAATAAAAATATAACTTTCATCAAAATAATAATATTATAAATATTTCTCTTTCAAATTAAACCGTATCTAATTTCGTTATTAATATAAATTTTATCAAAATAATAATTATAAATTCAAGTTTGACAAAAATAATAGTAAAATATAATTTGAGAATATATAAAACATAACATCATATAAAAAATGTCATAAAAAATCATGCATCCTATTTAAACACATTAATTATCACTTAGCACATAATACTAACGAGATAGTCCTAATTAGATGGACATTGAGAATTATCTTGTCACGCGATCCTAGACAAAAATACGCTCCTAATAATCTTTGTCTACGAATCCGCTGTCTACACGATGAATTAATATATCTCAAATTAATACCCCAATCAACACATTCAAAATGAATAAATTAAAAGACTCCTTTTCATTTTATATACTTTATTTAAAAAGAATAATTTTAAACTTGTAATTTGAAATTGTAAGAGTAGTATAAAAGAGCAAAGATTTAAATAACATAGTTAATTCATTTTATTATAAGATTTAAAATTGTAATGTTTAAAGAAAAAAGAGAAAAAAAATATGAAATCGTAAGTATTGTATAAGAAAAAAAAAAAAAAAAGAAAAAGAAAAGAAAAGTAGGTTGAGTTCCAAGATACCCACGAAAAAAAGAAAGAAGAAAGGGAAGGAAGAGAGAGAAGGAGAGGGGCTGGCCGCCGTTGCACACCAATGGTATCCCGTGACCGTCGTATTGTCGGAAAAACTAAGGTCAGAAATATATATATATATATATATATATATATATATATATATATATATATATATATATTAAATTTCTTAATTTTTTTATATTTATTATTATTTTTTTTTATAAAAAAAACCAGATGTTATAGTCCGTGCAATGCACGGTTCAGTTAGTTTTGTGGTTTATATATTTACATTTTAAAGTATTGCAAGTTATTATGTTTTTGTTTTACGAGTTTTTTTAAATAATATTTCTTCAATTTTCAAAATTTATTTAGTAATAGAGAAATAAAAGAAAAATGATAACATAATTGATGATGCATGTATGAATATATTATCTATTAATCATGAAAACACCAAGTTCATCTTAGAACGACTTTATGTGTCTATTCTTCGAGAGAACCGGCATATGAGTACTTATTTCGAACGAATTTCCAAACTAGACAACCCATAAGGATGATAGCGATGTCCGTTTTTTGAAAAAAAAATTGTCTGCACTAGAGAAAAACGTTGTTGAATATCTTCTAGGTTTACGTCTCATGAAAGTTGGCATTTGAGTACTCATTACAACCAAATTTTTAAATACATCTCATAAGGGTGGTTGCGACATTCTTTTTTTTAACAAAAAATTTGTTAGCACCGACAAAAATATCGTTAAATACCTCCTCGGTATGTGTTTAAGGAAATTCAATGTATGAGTATTCATTTCGACCAAACTTTCAAACTAAACCGCCTAAACAGGCTGACCGTGACGTCTATTTTTTTAAAAAAATAATAGCCCCTATAAAAACGACGTTAAATACCTTTTTGATTTGCATGTCGAGAAAATCGACTTATTAAATGCTCATTCCAAGGTTAAGATGCAAACCTTTTTCAATGTTAGTGTCTATTTACGCTAAGCTCAATGCGTGGATAGAATTAATCATGAGTCTATCATTCTATTAAACTTGTTCTAAACCTTGACCTTAAAATTAGGGTTAGACCTAACTTCTTGAGACCCAATGGGTCTTTATATGGATTTGGGTCAAAATCCATGAAGGATCTATTAACAATTGGAGTCTACATTTTTTCAAATTCTATGGGTCTCAATCATAAGTTATAACAAATAAACAGGTTTTCTTCTAAATCTAGTTAAATCTGATTTAGATTTGACCCATGATCATCCCATACAGGGAATTAAGAGATCAGGGTAGTGTAGTGAAGAAGAATGAATGTTACTTTGCATTAGGAAAATAATGCACGTAAGGAGAAAACTTGGCTAGATAAAATGAAGATTGGGCTAGATAAAATGCACGTGAGCAATTTTACAAGCTTAAAGATATAATAAAAGGCGATTAGAGAATACTTTAGATAAATGATGATATAAATCTGAGAATTTATATATTAATTAAAAGGTGAAAAATTTATTGTAAGACGAAATATATATAAGAGTCTTAAATTTAATTTTCCTAAATTTCTTTATCCATTGTCCACCCGGAATGAATTTGCATTTGACACCTATGACCCATTTAATAAGCATTAAAATAATAAATATTTAATGATGAATAAAGAAATATTTAATGATGAATAAAGAAATAGAATTAGATTGAATTATATGAATGAAATTAAAAATATTATAATATATAAATGAGCTTAAATGAGAGTAATGATTCAATTTTGCAATATTCTCCCTATTCCTCTAAAATACTTCTTTTTTCCTTCTTATATTGCACCATTTTTCATATTAATTTATCCATTTATTTTGCACCATTTTGACAAGTCTCACTTTGTTCTTTTAATCATATCTATAAACTTATATTCTCTCTATCTTAACCACTTATTTATATCATCCATTTAATTTTTTAATCTTATGATCTTATCCTTCAGTTTAATTTTTTTTCACTAATTTACACCCATTTTACACTAGGTGTAAAATAGAATTGTTCATTGGCGGGCTACCCATTAGGCTCGACCCGCCAGGCTTAAAAAACGGGCAGACTTGGACAACGTTTTTCAAAAGAATTTAAATTTGGACGGGTAATACCCGCCTGCCAAGATAAATGGGCGGGTAGCGACACCAAAAAAATACCCGCGAGTATACCAGCCCACCCGCTAACTTTAATATATTAATTATTAAATAATTAATTCTATTGATTATGAAACTAGTAGTCTACTATCTATTACTACTAGTCTACTATATACCCAACTTTAGTTATAAATGAACCCACTTTAATAAATTTTTAAATTTATTATGATTGGAGAGGTATATGTCTGTACTTCTCCGTAGTAATATAAGTCAATGATGCAATGCTTTTGTTGGATTATCCAAATATAATGTTTATATTCATGTAATTTGAGTATTTTGAGAGTTTTTATATATTTGAAGTATTTTGGACAATGTATTGTATTTTAATTGTTATTAAAACTTAATTTTATAATTGTATCATATTTTTAACTTTTAAATAATAAATACCCGCTTACCTCCAGGTCCTGTCCGCTTTAAAAATGGGAGGGTAGTGGCAAAAAATATAAGCGCACAAATGCGAGTTATTAGTCAAAGGTTACTATTCCAGAGGGGAGTTATTAAACTTCGCCACCCCTTTTCATTTTATCGCCACCCTGCAAATGAAATTACAAATTTGCCCTTAAATTTTAAAAAATTACAACTTTGCCATCCTCTTAAATTTTCTTATTTATAATAATAATAATATTTTAAAAAATAAATTAAATATAATAATTTAAACAAAAATGAAAATTTAATAATAATAATAATAATAACAATCACAATAATAATAATAATAATAATAATAATAATAATAATAATAATAATAATAATAACAATAACAATAATAATAATAATAATAATAATAATAATAATAATAATAATAATAATAATAATAATAATAATAATAATAATAACAATAACAATAATAATATAACTAAATTTAATAATAATTTTTTTTAAAAAAACCCAGTGGCACACAAAACCGCAAGCCAACTGGGGTTCAGTCACACAATTTCGTGCGACTGAACCGTGGTCCAGTCGCGGTTTTTTCCGCGACTGAACCCGATTGGCTCGCGGTTTTTCCTGCGACTGAGTTTTTTTTTTTTTTTTTTTTTTTTTTTTTTTTTTTAAGTTATTATTAATTTTATTATTATTATTATTATTATTATTATTATTAACTTTTTTATATTCTTCTTTAAATTTAATGTTTTTAAAATGATAATTGTGTTATTAAGTGCGATTGGCTCGTGGTTTTTCTTGCGACTGTCTTTTTTTTTTATTTGAATTTCGAATTATAAAATTTCTTTTGTTTAATTAATTAATTTTTTAAGTTATTGTTATTTAATAAATGTTGTAATAAATTATTTTATATTAATATATTATTATATTATGATAATGTTATTATAATAATTAGTTTTGAATTTAAATAATTTATTTGAATGATTAATTATTTTTTATTATAATAATAATATATTAATTAAAATTTAGTTTTTGATTAATAATTTAAAGAAAAAAAATAATAATAACAATCACAATAATAATAATAATAATAATAATAATAATAATAATAATAATAATAATAATAACAATAATAATAATAATAATAATAATAATAATAATAACAATAATAATATAAATAAAATTAATAATAACTTAAAAAAAAAACCCAGTCGCAGGAAAAACCGCGAGCCAACCGTGGTCCAACCGCGGTTTTTTCCGTGACTCAACTCCGGTTGGCTAGCGGTTTTTAGTGCGACTGTTTTTTTTAAATTATTATGAATTTTATTTATATTATTATTATTATTATTATTATTGTTGTTGTTGTTGTTGTTATTATTATTATTATTATTATTACTGTGATTGTTATTATTATTATTATTATTATTAAATTTTTATTTTTGTTTAAATTATTATATTTAATTTATTTTTTAAATATTATTATTATTATTATTATTACAAATAAGAAATTTTAAGGGATGGTAAAATTGTAAATTTTTTAAATTTAGGGGTAAATTTATAATTTCATTTAGAGGTGACGATAAAAAAAAAAAGTGGCGATGTTTAAAAATGGGCTTCCAAAGCGACATAAGAGGACGAAGGAAGTATCCCTCAATTGCACAAGCCCTAGAAGGCAAGAAACTCAAATTGTTTATTCATAAAATCATAATTATGGAATCAATGAAGCCGAATATCCACAGCACAATGTCAAACCCAGCCATGCATCCATCATCAAACCATTGACTTTTACTCCTTCAACACCCCACTTGAATTGCTGTTGATGAGCCTAATTAGCTGTCTCTCAAGCTTTAAACTTCATAATACTCACGTCCTTAATCCCTAATTGTTTAATCATACCCACTTTCCCTCCTTGCACAACACTATAAAATCTCCCCTAAATTTCCCCTTTTTCCCTAAACTTCTTCAATCAATAAACAATCAAATTGGGGTTTCTGTGATTTCATTTTGGGAATTTTAGTAAATTAATGGAATTGCAAGATTTGGGTATTGTAAATTGTGGGAAATGGATCAAACGCCCAGAAAATATGAATTTGGTGGTTTTGGGAAAGTCTTATAAATCCTCTTCTGCTAAATCAAAACTTGAGATTTTCTCATTTGACCCTATTTCCTCTTCTCTTTCTCCTTCTTCATTGGTAATTATAATGTGATTCAATTGGTTATATTTGTTGATATTGATGATTTTCTGTAGTTGAAATAATGGGTTGTTTTCAGATTGCACAAGAAATTGAAGATGGAGAGATTATTAGCATTGCAGTGCATCCAAACGGGGATCAAATCATGTGTGCTACTACCTCTGGTGACTGCAAGTATATTGTCTCTATCTCTCTTGCTTTCCTTTTCATTTTGTTGGTTAACAAAAAGTTTGAATTTTCGCTGTAATATTGTGCGTACAATATTCTAACTTTAGTTGTTACTATATTTTACATTGAAGTTTGATGCATTTAGGAGGTGTAATATGGTAAATAGTAAATAGATGGAGATGGGTTTTGATCCTTGTGTTCATTAATAACTCTACATGGACAATTTAGTACACAATTGTTCTTCCGTCTCTTTGAATTTGCTACAATATGCAAATCGAAATGTGAGCTTTTTAATTGTAGTGTAGCAATTTCATAGGGACGGAGGGATATATTCATTGTTCAAATTATTTAGGGGGTTTAGATTTTGCTTGGTGGGAGAAGTTTCAATACCATGGAGGTGAATTATAAATATCTTGACGTCCATGAATGATAGCCTTTTGTTTCATTGCTATGAGTTGTTACCCTCTGTCCTTCATTTGATGTGTGGGAGGTGATTGTTTGAACAGGCTAATATGATTTTCTATATTTACTACTAACATGTTTTGGGATGATGATGTTGTCGAAGGGCTTTCAGATCATTAGTTGTAAGACGGAGAGAATAGATTGAAATTAATATGGATCAATAAGCATTAGAAGATTATTTGAGTAGAATAGTATTATTACTCTGTTCCCTGAGGAAAGTTTGTTCAACTATGGACTTTGTTAGTTCTTGGTGTCGACCGAGTTAAAGGGTTTCAATTTCTTGAAGATAATTTCCTAGAAATTGTCTTTTGATGAATTATTGTGAACTTAAGCACTCTAACAAGTTGTTTAGTATTCATCTCTCTTGTACATGTCTATATGGCTTTAGAACTTATACAACAAATCCTTTATTTTTGAAAAGAGTGGGATGAAATGAGAATCTACAAACGGAATTATGAATGAAGAATTTCACAACTGCACTATTTGGTTTGGTTTGGTTTGGTTAGCCGTTATATAACAACTTCTATATATGAGCACCTGAAACCGTCAAACCGCTATCCAGCATTTATAAATTGCACCTCCTTTTGTTCTTTAGACTTTTTGGAAGAAGCAATTAACTCAATTTCCAAATAATACAGATTATTTGAAATATGTGTACAAGATACAACTATGAAGCTTTTAGCTAGAGAAGCACCATCTTTAGAAGGTGTTGGTCAGCAAAACTGTGTAGCCTTTAGCGTCGATGGATGCAAACTTGGTATTGGTGGTGAGGTAAGATGTCTTTAACTCTGATCTACCGAAAGATTGAAAAAGTAAATGTTCTTGTGCTTTGTTTTTATATTACTGCCTGAATTTCTATTCTCGTTCTTCTCTAACAAAAATCAAGCAAAATAATATGCTTATTTTTTACTGTTTTAAACCCGCATGTCTCAATATATTCTTCCCTCATTCAGGATGGGCGTCTCAGAATCTTTGAATGGCCTAGCATGCGAATGATTCTTGATGAACCAAATGCCCACAAGTCCGTTCGAGATATGGATTTCAGGTTTGCGAAAATGTTAATTTCAGTTTCAGATTTGTTTTATCAAGATCGTTGAATTACTTTTTTAGCCAGATATTCTTGACATAAGGACTAAAGGGTCACTATAATTAGAGTGTCACATACATCAAATATAAACGCTATAATTGTACGTTTATGAAAAACTTGAATGTTTCCGTCATGAGCTAACTGATTTATAAATGAGCTATTCTTGTGAGGGACCGTCTCTCAGTGAGACGACCTTAAAGCAAGAAGTCCATATGCTAATAATTTGTATTATTGGACTATTCAACTCATACAAGAGATCCGTCTCATAAAGGAATTTGCATTTATAAATAAGCCCAACAAAACAAAATTTTATATTGTGCTTGGATTAACGCCCCTCTTAAAGTTTTACCTATAGGAGTTAAATGTTTAACAATGATGTACCTTTCAGTCTAGACTCCGAGTTCTTAGCCTCAACGTCTACCGATGGTTCTGCAAGAGTTTGGAATGCAAATGAAGGAGTTCTTGTGGCAACCTTGAAGCGCAATGCGGTAGAGACTGCTCGATTTTCCTTCATTGTTTAATGCAATGTATTCTTAGTAATCTCTACTGAAATATGACTCGAATTTCATGTTCAGGACGAAAAGATTGAATTATGCTGTTTCTCGAAGGATGGAACAAAACCATTTGTGTTTTGCACTGTTCAAAGAGGTAAATAAATCGCAAGCCGAAATTGAAAGTTGTCTATCCCTTTCTATGCACATGAAGAGTGGGCCTAAGAAACCCTTTCTAGAAGGTGAGCTTAGGTTCCACACTGATGCAAAATTAGTCTGGTTGATTCTTCAGTTAAATTTGTATTGACTCTGTTTTCTGGTAAATAATAAGAGTTTTATTTTGCCAAAAAAAAAGTTGTCTATAAAAATGTTTTTTTGTTCGATTTCCTAAATGGGTTTGATCTGTAATTTCAAGAAATTGTTCATGTATTTACAGCAAGGCTTAAACCAATTACCGTTGTATGGGACATGAGTACATGGAATAGGATTGGGTATAAGGTACTGCTTCCAAAGCCTGCTTCAGTAATATCCACCAGCCCAGATGGAAAATATCTTGCCTTGTAAGTACTTTAATCTTACGGTAGTTTCTCGCTTTACCTAACCACATCAAACTGTTATCAATTTCCGTGTTTTCTTGCAATGGCTTAAGGGCTTTCTTATAATTTTTAGGAAAAATCGACATGAATAATTCAAACTCTCATCCATCCGCTGTGAATAATCTCACCTTTGGATTATTTCTAATAATCTAACCTTTGTTATACATTTTCCCACAACTTATCATATTATTAATAATAGATAATAATAGGGTATGCTGTCAACAATCTAAAACAAAGCTTGGATTATCCGCAGCGAACTAAGGGAAAATATCGGATTATTAGAAAATAATCTAAAGGTGGATTATTCATAGAAAACGAGTAAACAGTTGGATTATTAATGCCATTTTTCCTAATTTTTATTTTCACGATTGCTGATATCTTTAATTTACTCTTTTGTGAATTGATGCACTTACCATCACAGCTAGTTAAAGCCTTGTCCCATTTTAACTTCACGTACTCGTTTTTCTTCGAGAATGACAGTGGTTAGAAGGGACAAATTATCTGCATTGTTCTTCAAAGTTCAATTTTATGTTTTACTGCAACCGAATACGAGTAAAATATGTCAAATTTATCTTTTAAACTCGGTGAACACTAACATGAAAACTGAGCCGAGTTGTGACATCTTTTGTTATGATGTGTCGACATGGTATTTTGGGATTCTATTTAATTACTCTTTAAATATTAAACTTTCTTATATCACAGGGGAAGTAGAGATGGTGATATCTGCGTAGTTGAAGTGAAATCGATGCGGATCAGTCACTGGAGTAAGAGGCTGCATCCGGGTACATCTGTCGCAGCTCTAGAGTTTTGTCCTAGTGAAAGGTAATTAATGTTTGATGCTGATGACGATTCTCGAGTAGTTTCTGTCATGCTGATGGTATGATGATTTAAAAATTAATTTGTTCAAATCATTAGTTACTTTGTTGACTTTTGTTCAAATGATCCTCCTTTTCAATTCGTCATTTGCTCAGAATGACCTAAAAATAGTCCAAAATCGACCACAGTTTGCTTTTTTCGATTCGTGATTCGTGAGCAGATTAGCGAAGCATGTGGCACTGGTTTCATTCTACAATTATTTTGGACATATTGTATGGTAAGGTCATGTGGGTTCATAGTGGGTACATGAATAGACTTGTGAAGCTTAAGATTTGTTCGTTCGGACTTCAAAACTAAACGTTTCTTAGAATCCTCACATAAGTAGGGATTGCTATAATGCATTCCGAGAGCTTTTTTATTTTGTTATGAATGGTTTTGGTATATGCTGCCTTTGTTCCTTTCTATTTGTTCTAGTTATCGACTTATTGTAGCTACTAATGCCGATGACGCTGAGGTTTGACGATGACTTTTGGACCCGTTTAAAATGTAATGATAGTTTAAGGAAGTAGTACTTTACTAACCTAAAACTACTAGTCACAGGGCCAACCCTGAGATTTGAGAGGTCTGGGCGAAATATTCATTATGGCCTCTAATTACTAAATATACTATTATAGGCCCCAAACTATTGAATATTAACGTGTCGTTTTTCTAATTTTTTGGATGGGCCCGGGGCACAGACCCCTCTTGCCCCCTTATAGGGCCGGCCCTACAGTACTAGAACCCAAACAATCTCCCCACAACAACCAGTTAATCACCAGCACTGATGCACCATCAACCAGTAACTGCACGTATCTCCACCTCACCATGGTTAACTGCTAACCGCAACTCCACAACTGTCAACCACAAAACTATGTAATCAACACAATATAAAAAACAGTTCATCATTCCCACGTCCAGCACTCTTTCTTCCTGCGAGAATTAAGTAACATGGCTCTCTTTCCTTTCACGAGAACAAAAAATTTGATCGGAAATAAGTGGTGTATATGGTAGAAAGATTCAGTTCTTATAATATTGCGTTTAGATCTGAGACTGCACTTTTTCGTGTTATCGTATATGCAACATCATCGGCAGCAGCACAGGGGTAGATCATCGGCTGCATGTTCGACCATGATTAAGGTTATAGATACCTGTGGCTGTGTGCGTGTAAGCTGTAATTCCGCTGTTTATGTTGGACTTATTGTGAATGCCAACATATTATCGGGTAAATACGAGGTGTGCACACTTTATAAACCAAGAAGATATCATTAATCATCCCAAAAACGTATGTCAATGGGGAAAGGGTTCCAATGACTTATAAAGTGTGCACGCCATCTTTAATTCATCGATGTGGGATAAAACATCCCAACAGTTCAATTCCTCACTGAATAATTTGTGCTTTAAAATGACGTTATTCAAACATGCACGCTTCTGAAATTACAAGTTGAATGATTATCCAATGTTTTATTTTCAGGGTTGTTCTTACAACTACCAAAGAATGGGGAGCTAAAGTGACAAAGCTAACAGTACCCGCAGACTGGAAAGGTTCTCTTAACGCGTATTTCTTGATAACGGCCATGCTTTTTTCTTCTTTACATATATTTTAATTACATTCTGGTACTTTCGTTTTTGCAGAATGGCAGATCTACGCGCTCCTTCTTGTTTTGCTTTTGGCTTCTGCAATCGCCTTTTACATTTTCTACGTGATGTCTGATTCGTTTTGGCAGCTCCCGGGAACAAATCATTCCCCTAGATTGAATTTCGATACTCTTCTTGGTGATCCACAATCGTCCGAGGATCCATTTGGCCTTTTAGATTTGTAATTCTCAATCCGATTTGCGTAGATCCTTTGAAGGTGTAGCCACGTGGAACTTATATTTGGCTGTTAGATGATGAAATTACAGATTAAATTGTGAAATATAATTTGGCAAGGGACTAAATGGATATTTCATTGATATGGTGTACAATATATGTTTTTCTTCTTTCCATTTATCCAATGTTTTCCTTGGAGGCTTGGACTGAAATATATTTAGTTTATGAATTGGTGTGACATACAAATTTTTGTTACTGCATTTAATGAATCAATATTTTTACTTATTTTTACTATATTTTCTTACTTATTTATTCAATACAAAATATAAATATATACTTCTGCTCTAGTTAGATATGGCCATGGGTTGGGCAGGCATGTTGGAGGCGTCCGCACAGCTTGCTCATGGGACGAAATGGTACAGTATAAAACGTCATAGTGGGTTATGGATGCGCCACAAACTCATTTTTGTGTGATTGGCATTGCATGACACGGGCACAAAGGATTGGTTTGTCCATATGTTTTTTTTAGGAACTTTATTTGCTAAAAAAGTATATTTAAACGTTTTAGTGTGAAAAAAATCTTAGAATATGTGACCTCTAGAAAAGTTCTCAGGATGTGCACGAGTGAGGACAAAGTGTATTTGAAAAGCTTGTGTTGGTTTTGTGGCACTGATCTACAACTCTCGTTCGAGGTGTTACAGGCACGATCAGTCAAGCTTTCCATTTTATAACTAATTCAGGAGAAACATTAATTTTCAAAGAAAATTTGACTTGTGGCCCGACATGACCCGCATGCTTGTGTCGTGCATTGGCCTTGGTTTTAGGTTAACTGACATGACACAACATGATACTTCACCTTGACACGACAGACCACGACCTGACACGACACTATTTCGTGCCTACCCAATATAAGTCATTCTACTATGTATATTACTCCACATTACAAAAAAAATTGTTTGGTCTTCAAAGTGTCTCCAAGAATAAGGAATAGACAAAATTATCATTAAATTTTATAGTATATATTTACCAAACAAATCATATATATATTTTCGTAAGCAAATTTAACGTTTTTGTATTTGTAAATGAATCACCAAACACAAAATCAAACATCAATTAATACAATTACGTTTTTTTCGAATTAACTCCAACACATTGACTCGTAATGCAATGGAAAATTATGGTGAGACGAATCCTGAAACAAATTGTTTTAATCCATATTTTCAGAAGTTATTGTTAGAGTAGGCTGACGAATGCGGAAGCGTGGGCTTAAAGGTGAGACGAAAGGTTAATGACTATGCATTAATGAATCATGGTTATATGCAAGTATTAAGGTGATTTAAGCAATAAAAGTAAATAAAATATTAACACCAAGATTTAAGATGGTTCACCATTAATAAGGCTACATCCACCATCCTAAGCTAGTGTATCATTATGTGTTTAAAAAATAGTAGGAGCTTGAAAGCTCATTACAATATTGAAGGAATTATATCAATGGAGAGTAGTGTGTGGACTATACATTAAGTAGAGAATTAGAAAGAGTTTGGTAAGGATGAGAGGCTCAAGCTTGTAGCTTGGCTCTCTACATAATACATACAACACTACACATATAAATAGGCAAGAAGAGACAATGGGGTAGCATTGGTCGGAACATAAAACAAAACAGCAGCATAAAAAATGAACAGGACAGCAAGCTGCAGCCTTCTAATGCCCCTTTTTCCAGCTGTTACACGGTCTCCGAAGTCCCCTATGGTCTCCTATAGCTTCATCTAGCTTGTGTGTACTACATTGCCTTATTTATCAATTGCAACCCATGTGAAATACTCCATATTCTTGTTTTATGCACACAATGGGAGTGTGTACTTCTTCATGACTTAGAGTATGCTTTACCAATCATCTATGCTTAAGGTCTAATAATCACCCTGTTACTTCTAACCTTTAAGCCATAATTCTTCTACACTTTAACTGTCATTTAACATATGACTAATTAACACAAAATTTAAGTCATACTTCTTTTAGTTGTTAATCTTTTTGGTTCCACATCATCACTTTCCACTTAGGCTTAATTATATCTTTGATCAATTTGATATTTTTAGTCAACATACCTAACTAATAGTACTAGCTTAAATTCGACATAAGTCAAGACAATCCAATTCGATATTGACCAACTTATTTTTTAAGTAATTAAAAATATACTTTGGTTTCATTTTTATATTTTATTTTTTGATATTAAATAGTTTAAAATTGACCCAAACCTCGTTATAAACGGAGCCTAATCGAGTCCAGTCGAAGGTAAAAATAAAATTAGCAAGTCTTGTATGAGACCGTTGCACCATGAGATGAGCTCATACGGTGAAACGGTCTCATACAAGCCGATTAGGCAAAAAAACATTAAAAAAATAAAATTTGAATTTTATAGAGCAGTTTTTCTTCAAAGACGTTGGGCTGATTCAATTGAGACAAGCTTATAATGAGACGATCTCAATAAAAAAATAGTGAAAATAAAAATAATAATTATCATATCGAGTCCTGAGTACAAGTCTGAGTGTATGGAGTGCGTGGTAGCTAGCAGCTTTAGGAATCTGCCACTGTACTGCTAGATATTCTGTGCACTTACTAAGAATACTTTTAGAAAACCAGAAGATCCCATCAAAAAATATCTGCCCCTTACCTTAACATTACAATCAAGAGTTCTTCTAGCCTTTCTCTTTTTCATAGCGTTTTCCATCTATTTTTGCAATGAACTGTCTGCAGAATTTCCCCAGGTAATCGTTTTTTTCTCCGTTCGGGTCAATAATCTTACACATGGTTTTTGTTTTTGGTAATGATCTTTTCTTTTATGGGTTTTAATGATTTTGTTGAATATCAATCAGGTTATGCGCTTTGCCATGTGAATTTCTCAAACCCCATGAATCTAAATCTTCAACCTTTGTTCATATAATGGTATGGGTTCTTTTCGTTTTCATCAATTTTCTGGGTATTATTGTATTCAATACTATACATTTGTTTGTTGATTTTTTTTTATTTTTAATTTTTTTTTCTTTTTTCTTTTTTGGGTATATGCAGCCTGTGAAGCATGTCAGTGATCCGCGTTTTCGTCATTGTGTAATTGTTAAGGTTCGTTATGATTATGAACTCTAGATTTAAATTTTATTTGAATTTTGTTGTTGGGTATTCTGTGAATTTGATAAGCCTGTTGCTTAATTTCTTGCTGATTATAATGATGATGATGATGATGATGATGATGATATTGTTGAATTTTATGTGAGCCAAACTCTTTCCTGCTCTTCATTTCGATGATAAGTACTTTATGATAAAATTCATGGACTTTAATGTGAGGTAAAGCCTAAGGAAAAATTGTGTAGACTTACTTTGTAAGTGTTGAATTTTGTTAAAACGACATTTATTTTACACAACCTTTCGTCAAAATATGGTCAAGTTTATTGTGTGGGCTGGCTCGACATTTTAGTGACAAGTCACGAGTGCACTGGGGGCTTGCTGTCTTGGGCTGAAAACAGAGGAAGTGGACTAAACTCATTGTACTAACTAAGCTGAATGATGTGAGAGTTAAAGTGTGAGTTGGATGTATGAACCAGATTTGAAATAACTGAACATAAGTGATAATAAGTGTCGGAGGCCCTAACGAGTTCTAGTTTTCTGCTTTTTTGAAGATTGCATCACTATCTCCTTAACTATCTATGTTCTTAAGAATAATAGGGAAGTGCTTATTATTGGTTTGCATCCAGGGGTACAATCAATTAGCCATGCCATGAAGTTGTGAGAAAAGTGATAAAAGTCACTCGAGGAAATGTACTAGTGTTTTAGAGAGCTACTATTTTAGATTTCACACATAAAAGTTCATTTCTTTGTAGAGACAATTGTTGTAGTATTCGAAGTAAATGAAAAAGATTTTCGCATGATTCTGAGTAGCTTAGAGAGACATATGACAAGATATTGAGAGAAGTACTGTGGTCGGTTATGACAAAGAAGGGAATAACCCGCACGTAAATCAACACAATTAAACATATGCAAGTGAAAACAAACGTTGGGTCTTGTAGAGGAGCAATGAAGGTTTCCCAATTACTGTTAATTCACATTAGGATTAGGATATAGAACTATATTCGAGTGAATTTTTCAAGTATCTCGGTCTATCTTTGAGGAAATTAAAGATATTGACCAAGATGTGACGTTCAGTGTGATTGGCTGAAGTGGAGACAGGAAACTGTTTTTATGTGATCGAGGAGTTCCTTTAAAGCTAAAGAATTTTTTAATCAAACAACAACCATACCATCATTATTATATGAGTCTTATTATTGAACCATTGTAAAATGATTGTAGTAGGAAGATAGAGGTAGCTGAAACCCTAATTCTATGATTGATGAGTGGATGTACATTGGAAGATAAGATTAGACATGAGGACATACGGAAGTGATTGAAAGTTGTGAACATTGAAGATAAGATGGAGGAAAACCTTGTTCGACTCTTTGTGGGTTTGGGCACGCACGACAAAAGCCGGAAACATCCTATTTAAAAGGTGGAAGGTTGGAACTGGGAGATTTCAGAAAAAGGAAAAGAAAGGCCAAAAATTACTTGGTTAATGAAGAATACGAGTGAATTAGGCCTAGAGGTCCATATGACAAGAGATGAAAATGCACGAAGGAGGAGAAATCATGTGTACAATCAGTATGACTAGATTATTGGTTCATGTAGCCGTCCATTATTTAGGCGATTAAAGACTTTGGCATTATTGTTTTTTTTGTTGTTTTATGAGTACAAATTCATTTCTAATATTTATGGGGTAGTATGTTTGCTACATTACAGGCGGTTTCCGAACCTAAATCGAGCAGTGAGAAGAGTGAAATTGTGGACGAGAAAAAATCAGATATATACAGTAGTACCATGACAGAAGCAATGGGTGCTTGTAAGTTCAATCTTTCCTTCCTTCCTTCTAGTTATTAAAGAAAAGAAGAAATGTGAAAAATGAATCACATTGTCTTGTGTTTATAATCTGTGCATATCTGAAGTATATGCTGTTTTAGTGTTAGATGTCATTTTCTCTGACGCTTAGATCTGTAGCTCTGACTTATAGGCATGAACTTGGGATGAACTACAGTTTTATTCGTCCGGATTTGATAGTTGGTTCATGCTTGCAGGTATCTTTTTTTTTCTTATTGCTTTTTTCTTTTTTTTTTTTGAGAAACCTTTTAGCTTCAATGCATCTTTTTTACATGCAGAGTCCAAAAGATGTTGACAAGCTACGAAATATTGGAGTTAGAACTATTTTCTGTCTCCAGCAAGATCCTGATCTTCAGTATCCTTGCATTGAACATGATTCTCTTTATTAAGTATCATAAACAAAAGCATTAGCGTAAATCTTTGTATGAATAGTGCATAATTAGTACCTGTTGCATATTTTTTGGCAATGAAGAGGATTATATTGACTCCAAAAAGACCTTTTACATCCCAGGCTATAAAAGGAAAAAAACACCACCCTATACACGAAAGGGAGACACCAACTTAAGCAAAACTGCCAACAAGAAAGGCCAAACAACCCAAAACAAAAGAGCCAAACTATACACTAAGACTATCTTTTCTATCATCCTTAAGTCTAGAAGCAACATAAAAGATGACAGTGTTAGCCATATGCCGAGCCGATATGTCTTTCCCTTCAAAGATCTTAGCATTCCTTTGTAGCCAAGTCTGGTATAACATCTCAGTCCAAACCTGTTGCATATTTTTTTCTTAACACAATCTAGATATTTTGGTGTTGATATAAAGGCTATTCAGAAGTATGCACAGAAATATACTGACGTTGAACATATTCGTGCTGAAATAAGGTTCTTGATTTCCACTTTATTATTTGTTTGAAAGTTTTAAACATTAGAAAGCCACATTTGTGGATGCAAAAGAAGTATTACTTTCTCTCAAGCTACTCTAGCCTCTAGGGGTTGGCCATATGGCCAATTATCTTACCAACTAATATGAAACAAAATTATTTTGAGGAAGCTTAGAAATAAAAAATTTAGCATAAACTAGGGAGATGAAACTGCATTTGATTTCGGTATCATCTACTACAAGATGTTTCAAGAAATGAAGATGGAACTATGTGGGTGTTCTCTTTAGCTTACTTTTGCAAAATGTAACTTATTTTTAATCAAATTACTTTTGCTTGATTAACTTATTTTGTTAAGTTGTTGAACTTCTTTTTGCTAAACTTACCTTATTTTTGCTTATTTTGCTGAACTTAATTGTATCGAACTTAATTCTGTTTAAATTCTTTTTGAGAATACATCCTATATGATTTCCTCGAAAGGGTGTAGAGATTATTTGCCTGTACTCTAAAATGATTTGAAGGATTTGGTATGTTTACAGTGGTAGGCAAAAGTGAACAGAGGAAGAGAATCATTGTCGATGACTAATTGACCATAGAAAATGAGAACTTAGCAAAAACGTGGTGATGGTTGCAGTTGCGGTAACGTACATGGTAATACGGTAACAGGGGTGATGCAGTTATCGTACCACCAAATATTGGCCTAAACAATGAAATTATCATTTGAAATGGCCTAAAACGCGGTATTTCACACCTTTACGAAGCATGTAATATTAACTCGGTAAAACTTTTACGATACGACTAAACGATACAATACTCCTTGTTTTTGCACTATGGATAAGACTTCATGTAGCTGATTCTAGTTCTTGGCAAAAAGGCTTTGGCATTGTTGTTGGCATCTCAACTGATGTTAGTGCTCTTTTAGTATGTTATTAAAAGTTCAAAATGGGTTTAGACTTTGAACTTGACCCATAAGGCATCGTGGTACTATATACTAACATTTAGTTGTTTGTTGATAAAAATTGTGAAGTCTGCAATCAGCATCCATTTATCTCATTAGTCATGATTCATGATCCCCTAGTCTTGATTGTTTAGGAGTTAGGCTTTAGGATGTTTGTTGTGTATGTCTTAACCTTCCTGGACATCCCCAGCAGCAAGGTTTACCCTTATTAGTGTTTTCTCTTATTAAGGTTCTTTCGGACGACAAATAGGGTGTTACAGTTTATTCTTGATTTATTTATTTATTTATTTTATCATGTTAGTTGGACACTATTAAAAAATGTTAGAATAACATTGGAATGGAACAGGGATTTTGACGGGTTCGATTTACGAATGAGGCTTCCAGCCGTTGTCAGCAAATTATACAAGGCTATAAACCGAAACCGAGGAATCTCGTACATACATTGTACAGCTGGAATGGGCAGAGCACCTGCTGTTGCTGTATGCTCTCTACTACTTGTGCATTACCGAAGCAATTTGTGTTCTGCTTCAATGAGTGATGACTAGGGGTGTTCAACGGGCCGTGCCTCCATTTTGAGCTCTTATCTAGCCCGTTTTTAGAAAGGTTTTGTAAGGGACGGGTTGAAAATGGGTCGGGCCGGAAATGGGCTCTACTATAATTAAAACAAAGCAGGCTATAAAAGGGCTTAATAAGGATCGGAAACGGGCCCTTTTAAATAGCATAAGTGATGGGTAATTTAATTACTATAAATGACTATGCCAATGGGGATTATTAATATTTTTACAATTTAATTATTATAAATGATAATTAATTATTATAAATTAATCAATGGGAATTATAAAAATTTAATGTAATAAAAATGGGCTAGATCGGGCTGTGCCGGGCTTTCAGAGCCCGCCCCATATAACACCCATATTAATTTTAAGGGGCCCTTATCCAATCCTACCCATATTTGCTAAGCCCGACCTGACCCTTATCCGGCCCATTGAACACCCCTAGTGATGACTAAATTGGTGCCCATAATTTTTGTCATGTTTTAATCAAAATCGATGCTTTAATTGCAGTTGGCTTACATGTATTGGGTTCAAGGATATAGGCTAAGTGAAGCCCACAGATTATTGCTGGTACGTATGCATTTGTTCCAATTACACATTTATCTTGTATAGATCTGTTTCTGTATCTTCTTTTTGATGTGATACCATGCATCTACAAGGAACAAGTTATAAGAGTAGATGTTCAAAATATGGTTGAAAGTTTAACAGCGCACAAAGCTTTAAAAGTAATCATTCACTGTACCTAACCGTCAACCAACCACTTAGTGTTATGTACGTGAGGGCTATGGTTATGTCTTCCCAAATCTTTTAAGCTTCAATGCACAAATATGTCTCTTGAACTCATCTTTACTAGATTTTCTACACAAAACCAATCCAGATAGCGGACCAAATTTGGGAACGGGAACAAGGAACACAACCTAGATTGACTCGGGAACGATTGGGTACGAAATACATTACGTATAAGAAATATATTAGAAAACACAATTAAATTAAAATGTTTTTTTTTGCTTTAAGAGATTGTTTTTTTTAGTTTTCTACGTTTCATCTCATTTTTTCCTTCTTTCTTTAATTTGTAAATGAAGGCCGAAATAGCATTTAAAAAATGTATTCTATGCCGGGACGTCACCTTGAGCGATTTGAGTCGCGTTTCGTGATGGTTGGGGACAAACGTTCCCGGATCTACGTTCCGTTCCATGTAACTATGGTCCTCGGTGAGGAACAACTATATCGTGATTTTTTTTCACTAAACTAGCCAACGTATATCCTTAAACATATACTCCTATTTGATTTTTTTTTTGTATAAAGAAAACTTTTTAGAAATCAAACATTAACAAAAATTCTTCATCAAATTGAACTTTAAAGCTAACATTTGTGTAGGCCCTAGTATAAATTCCCCTTAAATAATGAAATAGTAGAAGTGCAAAGATGTTAATCCACTTTATTGCAAGGGTTGAAAATATCTGCTGGATCTTTTGTACATCATGCCTGCAATTCTTCAAATGTTGCAATTAATGGGCAAATTTTTTTATATTTATGCTCTTTTGGACCACATCAGGTGCTCTATACTCTTTCAATGAGCTAAATTGGTTTCTTATTGATGGCCTTTTTTTTTGCAGAGTAAACGTTCTTGCTGCCCGAAATTGGATGCTATTAAAAGTGCAACAGCTGACATTGTGAGTATTATCTATCTTTTTCCACTGAAATCTTGAACTTAAAATAGATATGAATCGAATAACAAAGGAATAACTCTTAAGCTGCTCTAAATTTGGATTGAGAATTCAGAAGTTGAATAGCTCAAAACTCGATGTTTTTGGGGTTTAATTGATTCTGTTCAATGTCTCGGCTCTCTATTAAAAGGCGAGTTGAAAGACTATAAAAGATAATCACTCTCAAAATCGTGCAAATAGTCGCACGAAAAAACCAATAACTATATCCTGTTTAACTGTTTGAAAATTCATATCATTAATCTTAAATAGGCTCCTCGATCATGAAATGAGTCTAGTTCTTGATCAATTGTGGCTCTCACCATTACTCCTTTTGTCCCCAAATGTTTTCCCAAGCTTCCTTAAAAGCTCTCACATTGGAAACGCAATGGGTTAAATATTTGGGGGTACGGAAGAAATCATTATTAAGGTATTTGACATGGAAGACAGTTCGGAAGATATTAAAGTAAGAAAACATGGATCAGTAAATCATGATTAAGTTAATCATCTGAACTTAATGACGAGATTTACCTATTTAATTGTTAATGTGTTCATAATCAATTTAGTAATTTTTCTCATGTTTCTTATAAAATAAAATGGTAGGTCATTTTTGCTAACGAGTTAAGAGCATAAATTCAGGGATCTGGACCCTGTTGTTGTAACTTGTTCCTTTGAGTTTACTGATCCATAAACATAAATCATTGGTTTTCCTATGAATTTGACGATTCTCAAAGCAAAAAATGTCGTGCGCAGTTTAATGTAGAATTCAATCCTAATGAACTCATGCTTCAAAGCCTACAATCTACATTGTATTTATTCATGGGCGAAAGTTGGCACTGCGTTGATTCTAGTTTCTAGATTTGTTTCTATGAAATGCTGAAGCTGACCTTCACTTTCAAGCGCTCTAGCAGTTCAGCTTCATCTAATTACCAATCTAGTTTGCTTTTTATGAAAATGTCGTACTTATTTCAGAAATGAATACAATACTGATTTATCGTTTGGATTACTCTGTCGTTGTACATCTTAAAAGCTTTCGGGCCTCAAGAAAAAGCCAGTTACCTTCAAGTGGAAGGATCAAAGTCATACCTTAGTTGAAATATCCGGGCTTGATATTGGATGGGGCCAGGTAAGATCGTTCAGCATTTTCTCTCGTTTTTCTTTTCGAATTATTTTGTTGTTAGTTAAACGTTCTTTTTTTGTTAAACTTGTCCTTTTTATCTTAAATGTTGTAAATTACCTTATGAACTGCAAAATTTCTTAAATGAGACGGTCTCATGGTGAGACCTTCTCTATTGGGCCGACCCATGTGCATTTAGTGTGTTCAAGTGATCACTTACAATTTTTAAGTGATAAATTAGAAAAATAGGGTAATTATATGGACCCGTCTCATACAAGACCAGCTGTATCAACTAACCTAAGGTAGGAAAATCTATAGTATCTGACGTGTACATGTAATTCCTAACCCTAGCTCTACTAGTTCAAGAATGCATTTATGGGTTATGGTGTCTATTTGTAGTTGTTTGTCTCAGATCAAGCAAATATTCTGGGCCATCTGATCTCGTTTTCGAATAAGAATCTATTCCCTTTTTTGGATTATTGATCAAGTCCCCTCAAATAATGCACCTCTACCTCTTTATTGTCGAGAAAGTTGATCTTTGAACTTGCATGATATTTTTTAGGGTGAGAATTTATTTCATGAACTCATCTTTTTAAGTCTTTGCCTAAGACTCTTCATTTTAATACTTAACCTGGGTGTATGGTATGAGCTCTTGACATTAATTTCGGATCAAAAATAGTGTTTGGCAAAATAGCTTATTGGGCAATTTTAGCTTATTTAGATATAAATAGAGGGTTGGATGGTCAAACCAGCTAATGCTAATGTTTGGTAAACTAGCTGGTTGAAACAACTTATTGTTATGAACAAGTTGTTTTTGAACAAGCTGCTCATAGCAGCAGGTTCAAAATCAGCTGGTCAAACCAGTTGATGAAATTAGCTAGTCAAATCAGCCACTATAATCGTCTATCAGCCGTTCGGCAAACACCCCCAACTTGCACAATATAGATGTGTCGGACACTTGGTTACCCCAAGTGAGAACATTATTTTTTTGATCGTGGATAAGGTCGTAACTATAGGTGAGGGGGAAGGGGGAACTAACCAATCCTGTAGGTAGTGAAAATCGAACCCTTGTCACAAGAACAAAAGGAAAAGCCTTAAACCACTAGGCTAAACCATGATTCTCCTTGAGTTAGATATTATTGGATTGAGAGTAACGTCACTAACCCCTGGCTAATCCTAGTTCTTTTGGTTGTGGTATACCGAGTTGTTTCCAGCCATTCGTTTCTGTTACTTCATTGTTTATCTTGGATTCTTCATGAAACTTTATTGAATCAGTTTTCTTTAATCTAGAAAATTCCACTGACATTTGACGAGGAACAAGCGTCATGGATTATGGAGCGAGAATTACCTGTAAGTTCTACTTCATTATACAAATTTAGAAACGACTTCATCTCGCTTTTCAAACTTACCATTTCTTCATAACAGGAAGGACAGTATGAGTATAAGTATGTAGTTGATGGTGAATGGGTTTGCAACAACGATGAACTCATGACTCCGCCAAATGACGATGGTCATATCAACAATTATGTCGTGGTGAGTCTTAAAACTTAGAAGCATCGCGGGTTTGCTACTCTTTCTGTTCACATTCATAGGCTTTCCGTACACTCGTTAGTACTCGTAGATTAATCTACACACTCATATTTTGAAGGATCCGTGTAATAATGAAATCTGAATCTTAAGTACCTAAAATATCAGTAACTAGCGTGTTATAAAACGCAACATTTTCTGTTTTGTGCGATGAATGAGTCGGTCCGATGCCATTGTGAACCAGTTTAGGACAATGCGGGTTTTTAGGAACTCGTATTTTGGTTCCCAACTGTCGTCAAAAATCAGTTTTATGTCAATATTCTTGTGCAGGTTTCTGCTGATGATCCAGATAGTGATAGTGCACAACTGAGGGAGAGGCTGACCGGGGATGATCCTGATCTGACTACCGATGAACGAGCTAAAATACTACAATTTCTTGAGGAATTCTCCGAGCTCGAGTGAGTTCTTGTATACAGAAAAGTCATGTATGTAAGTAGTAGAAGTTCATGCCAAGGGCAATGAGATTTTCAGGCACCTTTTTGAGTTATCCTTTGTGTACTTCATGCTAATTGAAAATCATATAGTTTATAATATTATCATTCAATGTGTTTGTAATAAAAATTTATACTTTATTAGCAAAACCATATATCATTCACAATAAACCTAGCAAGGACGGATGTACATAAGCTTAGATGAAATAATTTCAATTATACTACTATTATTTCTGGTAGAATATTTAGCGCTGTGACTAAACAGTATATATTACATCTATAATTCTGGCTCAAAGGAATTTTGTGTGAGGGGATGTCGTAAAATATATAACATATTATGGAGCTTTAACCATCCGCTTAAGATTTTAACTGAGTTAAATGCTTTACGCAATAACACTTTATTTTCGGTCATTTCTCTTTCTTTTCTTGTGTTGTCAATAAGCCATATAAACCGGGTAATGTTTTGCAGTTACCTCCTATATGGATGGTTAGGAACATTATTATTATTTCATTATATTTTCTCGATTTGTGTGCTTTAAATATAGGCAAATATGTACTTATTTTGTTTGAATTTTCAAGCTACGTGTCCTCTAAGAATAATCACGTTAGTTTTTTTGAGAAAATTTGTTAGCAGTGGTAAAGCCGACATTAAATATCCTCTCGATTTTGACATTCCAACCTAATTTTCAAATTGTTTGCCCCTAAAAATTGATCGCACTATTCATTTTCCACAAATCTGTTAGCATCGATGAAAGTGATGTCAAATATCTTCTTAATTTGCGTGGCCAAAAAGGTAAATAAGTACTCATTTTAATAAGATTTTTAAACTATACATGCCTCAAGTATAATTGTGGCATTCATTTATTTTAAAAACTCATTACGATAAATAAAAAGACTTTTAATGAAATGTTTGACCATTATAATGATCGTCATACTCTGTGTATCCCACTCATAAAAGTTATAGGATCTAAAGATGGTGAAAAACGATATACCTTACCTATGTTGAAGAAAGCTACGATCAATAAGACCCTTGAATCGAGGAACCCTCCACATGAAAACAAAAAACCAAACAAGATAAGTCATATAAATTAATGTTGATTACTCCATATTTAATAATTGAGAAAATAAATTTTAAAAAATTATTAATTATTTTTCAGAAAATCAATATTAAAATAATAATAATTTTTGAAAAAAATATTACTAATTAAAGGTTAGTTTAAGTCAAATGTCGGTTAGTCAAAAAAAATTAAATTAACAAATCTATGTTCACTAAAACTTTCATAATTCAACAACTTGACAATATACTTACAATACTTAAGAATTTTGATTTTGACGATGATGATTAGTAAGAATTAAATATTCTCATCTATAATTTTCAAAAATCAATTAAGTTTGAAAATAAAATTTAAAAAAAAATTCTTAAAAAATGAATTATAATTTGTGTTTTTTCAATTGTATAGGAACAAAATACAGGAGTCTCCCGCCCTTTTAAGAACCAATAAGAGCACACAATAAATGGCCGAACCTAAAAGCAAAACAGTATTGGGTTTAGGGTTTTGGCTTACGACATTTCCAATTTCCACCGTCTTCATTCTTTTCTCCACACTGTAATGCGCTGATACTCGATCTCTTCCCATTTTTTTGATTTCTCATTCTTCGATTTCTTTACCATTACAATTCAATCATACATTTCACTATTTTGATTTGTTTTGTTAGTCTATTTTCTTTGATCGTTGATTATTTTGTTACTTTTACTGTCGATCAATTGATTTTAGAGTTTAGCTTTGATTGTGAGTTGTGATGATCGGTTTTGATGTTCTTTGTAGAGTTTTATGATTAGAGTTGGAGGATTATAGTGTTCAGCATGTATAGTTTAAAGGGAAGTTGGGTTGGTCAAACATTTGCCTTAGCTACACCCAATGATTCAGGTGCTAAAAAGTCTCGAATTCGTCGTTCTAAAGAGGAGAGGAAGAATATGGTTGAATCATTCATCAAGAGGTAACCCCTTTGTGTTTGATTTTTAAAGTTTCATTAATTTATCGATTATCATCATTATTTTTATTTGCATTTGGTTCATTTTTGTATGTCTGTAGTTATGTATTTACATTTTTGTGGGATTCTTTTTATTCAAACAATTAGAAGTCTTTTTTGACTTCCTCCCTTTCAAAATGTTCAAGTACCCATTTGATTATTGGTATTAAATCCTGATAATGAGGTTAACTACCCATTTGATTATTGGTATTAAATCCTGATAATAAGGATAAGTTTATGGAGAAATTAGCTAGAATATATCAACATTTTCATGATTTTCAATCCCACCTATTGATTAACGATTAACCATGAATTACTCTAATTTTAGGTGTATTTGACTATACTAAACTCAGATAATCGGATGCTCATAAAAAATTTACCAAAAAAATAAACTAAAAGTTAATGTAAAATTAGATAAGATTTTGGAAATTTACATAAAAATTCTAAATAATAAAAAAATTGAAATTGTTAAAAAACATTTTTACATTTTTTTCGACATTTTATTTTAATTTATCTTTTTTTTAGAAAATAAAACTTGCTATAATAAGTCGATCTTATTACTTGGTTTACTCTAGGAAAATACACTCTAAAGTTTGGATTATTCAGGGTCAATCAATATGTGTGATTATTATAGGTAAATCATGAAAAAACTGAATTAGTTTAGGTAATTGTTCCTGAACTTATTTATTAATAATTGCTGTCAAATGGATGAAAATGGATTTTGTGGACAAAGAGTGATTATAGAGTAGTACAAGATCAAAAACCTTGTCAAGTAATTGTGATGTAGTAGTTGGCCTGCTCAATGTATAGAAATTTTAATGGTTTGTGCTGAGGAATTTCATTTAGGATGTTTCAATGTTGTGTGCTTTGTAGATACCAGAGTTCAAATAATGGGAATTTTCCATCTTTGAATCTGACTCATAAAGAAGTTGGGGGTTCTTTTTATACTGTTCGAGAGATTGTTAGGGAGATAATTCAAGAAAACAGGGTTTTGGGTCCTGGACAAATTGATTCTGAAGAGCAAATGGATGCGATTGCAGTAAATCATCCATTAGGAACGATTTCTTCGGAGCCTCAAGGTCGTTTGATTCAGAATGCAATGGAGCTGAATGTTATCTCTAGTGAAGGAGAAAACGAAATTTCGATGATGAATTTAGACACTAATGGGAAATATACCAAGATTTTCGATAAGGGTGATGTTCAAAATTCGACACAAAATTCAGAATTTCAGACTGATGATGGGCTGACATGTGAATCAACTAGTGAGAATCTTGTTATTTCAGATCATCAAGAACAGATGAATTCGGAGGAATCTTTGGTGGAGTTTATGGAGACTGATGGAATACCTGAAAAGCCGGTTAAATTGTTCGCTGAAGAATCAGAACTATTGGGTGCGTTTCATGCGCCCGTAACACTTCCAACGCAGGAAGTAGAAGTTGAAACGTTCCCGTTGAAACCAACATTCAAGGAAATTGTTAACATGAGCAGCATGCCGACTGACTCTCTTTGTTCTGATAGGGATTCAGAGCATCCGAAATTCCAAAAGAGTAAATTAAGCAATATCAATCAGCTCATGGATAAAGATAAATTCAGTTCGTCTGAAACTTCTGATGTGGTGACACCTAAGGAAGCAAATGATTTTGAATCTTCAGGATCCGTTGCACACCCAGATATGACAATAAAACATGAAGCGGTCAACAATACGCAGATCAATCTCAAAGATGACTCGGTGGATATGCCATATTCGATACCAATTAAGGATGATAATGCAGTTCTTCATGATTGCACGAGTCCAATATCAGCTCATGGTGACACTACATCAAGAACATCTGAGCTAAAGAACATTCAGGTTAGTTGTAACTAAAGTTTGTAAAGGTGTCTTCATTGACCACTTTTTAAAAATTTAGTGTAAGCTTTCTTGGTGGATCTCAGGGCTCTCAACCCAAAACACGTTAGGATTTTTGCAGTAGTCTATCCTTAGCAACTTGCTTTTCAAGGTCTCTGATTGACTAGATTTGATCTTGGGCATTTCTAGTGATAGCTCCCCAATATCACAATGGGACATCCAATGTTACAAATATATTTATTTGGAAATTTCATGTGATAACCCTGAATTTTTTGTTTTTCCATGTGGTAGACGAATATTTTTTTAATCTACGTGGTGACCTTAATCTTTCAACTTTTCCACGTGGCATACAAAAAGGAACATTTTTTGTTAACTTTATGCTAATTTTACCCAAAATCATGACATTTTTTAAAAAATTACAAACGTTGTGATCCAGATGGAAAAATTGGAAGTTTAAGGTCACCACACGGATTTAAGAAGACATTTGTGAAAAAATCTAAAACGTTACCACGTGGAATTTCCCTATATATGCGCATTCCAACTATAACATTACATTGCCCCAACACCTTTTTAGTGTCTTCGGTGTAGTGTGAGCTAGGGGGTCAGATATATGCAACCTTACCTTTGTTAAGTATGGAATCTGTTTGCTGTTGATCTTTGATTCCGAAATAAGAAGTGCATTTGATTTTTTGACCCAATTCACTAGTTTATTCAAAACCAAAGAACTACAAATTCTTTATTGGAAATTCATATGCATTCCAAAATAATGAATTCTAAAATTTGCAAGTTTTTAGTTGATGGGTTTATGTTGTCTTTTATTGATGTCTTCTATTGAGGTGCATCTTTGATTTATGTTGAAAGGTATGCGGCCTTGCGGGAGACATTCAAAGCTTTCATGCACTTTTCTAATCCTACTTTTGATGCGCAGATGCAGCCTAAGAACGCCTCAAGGACAGCAATCTACTTGGAAAATAGCAGCAGAACAAGCTGCAAAACTGTCAAGGAGCCAACGGTAATACATGGAAACGATTTGAAGAAAGACGAGAAATTTATGGCTGGAAGTTCTCCCCCTTTAGATAGAATTGACCTGTAAGTATCCGTTGCAAAACATCGCTTGCAGCAGTCAAGTTATTTACATCAAATCTCGATTCTTAATACGTTTGCTTTCTTGCATTTCAGAGAATCGTGGAGGGCAACAAAGCAAGAAAATAATCCTCTACTGGCTTTCGTTAAAGCTTGTGTAGACGCCTTTTTCAGGTTCTGGTCTGAATGATTAGTTATTCATGCTTCTGTAGAATTTAGTAGCTTGTGTTGTATTTTTCGGAATGTGTCATTTTTTGTGATTCAGTGTTCATCGTTAAGAATGTCGCAATGTTTTTGACAAGTATGACTGATCGAGGGAATGTGACGACTGACGGGGTTGGCTCCCTTTGAACTTATGCATACATATGACTGTATTAGTGAAGAAAATTGTATGTTTTAGTGTGGTATTGTGGGTGGGGTCATGCGCAAAAGAGGTAATGTAGCAAACTATGTAGGACGGATTAAAATAGTATATGCAGCAAAATCAGAGCGGCAAATGAATTAAGTTTTTGATGAAAATTGATATAATGGCTTACTAGATTGCTTATTTGCTGATGGCAGTCTAGCTAGACACAAAGGCAAACGAATAACGGCTAGTGTTGTATGAGACTCGACTTACCGTGAGATGAACTTAAGCTTATTTTTCTCGTTGATCACTTTAAAATTGTAAATGATCATTTTAACCCACTAAATATTCATAGGTTAGCTTGATAGAGATGGTTTCATCACTTTAAAATTGTAAATGATCATTTTAACCTACTAAAATTGTAAATTATAAATGATCATTTTAACCCACTAAATAATCATTTTGACAAATATGACTGATCAAGGGAATGTGACAAGGGCTGAACATGGTTTGGTCTAAACCGTAAACCAAATCGGACCAATCCGTAATTTAAATATTTGGTCTGGTCTACGGTCTAAATGGTCTGGTCCGATTTTTTTTTTTAAACGGTTTACGGTCCGGTCCCGGTTTTAAAATTTTCAAACCAAATCGGACCGGAAAACCGTAGTAAAATCATATTTTAGGGGATTAGGGCAAGTGGGCAACTACTCATGAGTGAACTCCTGCTGCTGGCTGCCTCCATCTCCTTTTCCAAAATCGTGAGTCGTGACATTCTCCTCTCTTCCTCGCCTTCTCTCTGTTTCCTCACCTCCTCTCTAATTCCTCGCCTCCGGCGCTCCTTTGAGGCTTCAAATCTTCGAGCTTCAAGCCTTCAACCCATCGACAGTCGACAGTGCTTCTGTGCTTCTTCGAGGCTTCGACGCTCCTCCTCCAATCTTCATTCTCCAATCTCAGTAGTCACCACGGAATCAAGTGTAGAATCTCGTAATGTAAGTGTAGAATCTTCATTCTAAAAAAAAACATGTGTAATTGCTTAATTTTCAGTTGAATGTTGAATGAATCTCGTAATGTTAAATTGTTTGATTGAAATTTGATTGGAATTTATCAGTTTTAGGGTTTGATTGGAATTCTGATATGTTGAATGTTAAATTGTTTAAATTCGAAGAATGAAGAATCTCAACTTTCAGTTGAATACTTGAATGTTCAAATTTATCAGTTTTTGTTTAAATTCTCCAATCTTCCTTCAACTTTTGTTTAAATTGGTTATGGACGAATGGATTGCTTAATTTTCAGTTGAATGTTGAATGAATCTCGTAATGTTAAATTGTTTGATTGGAATTTGATTGGAATTTATCAGTTTTAGGGTTTGATTGGAATTCTGATATGTTGAATGTTAAATTGTTTAAATTCGAAGAATGAAGAATCTCACTCAATAAAAATAAAAAATAAAAAAAAATAAATAAAATAAAAAAAACCGTAGACCAGACCAGACCAGAGACCAGAGCTGGTCCGGTCTGGTCTCTTGACTGGTCTGGTCTGGTCTGAAAAATTTCCAGATCGGAATTTCTGGTCTGGTCTGATTTTTCTGTCAAATCGGACCAATCGGACCAGACCGGACCGTGTTCAGCCCTAAATGTGACGACTGATAGGGTTTAGCTCCCCTGGAATACACGGACACGTCACTGGATTGGCGTGTCCCGTGTCGGACACGTGTCGGACACGGACACGCGACGGACACGCGAAAATCTGTGTCCGACACGCCAAATGAAGTGTCCAATATTTTAATATTTTTTCGGACACGCGGACACGGCAAGGACACGGAAGGGACACAACAAGGGACACGGCAAGCAGTCAAGGACACGTTTTTTTTTTAAAAAAAAATAAAAATAAAAAAATTGAAATCATAATTGTAGTGGAGGATGATAATGGATGTCATATGGATGATGTGTGATGATCAAACTTAAATTTACCTATTTATTTGGTTTTCTTTGATTTGGTTTGTATGACTATTTTTAAATACTCATGTTATTTATTTGGTACTTATTTGCATTTTATGTGAGTTTTATGTTTTTAAAGTGTTTATTTATATATATCAAATGAAAGATTGTAAAATTATCTTTAATTTGATATATTTATTATATTACCATTTTCGTGTCCCCGTGTCCGCCATTTTTAAGTTGGCGTTTTTCCGTATTCGTGTCGTGTCCGTGTTCGTATCCGTGTCCGTTTTAGTGCAACCTAGTAGCTCCCTTTGAACTTAAGCATACATATGATCATATTAGCGAAACAAATTGTAAGTTTTAGTATGGTATTGTGGTTGGGGTCATACGCAAAAGAGGTAATGTAGCAAACTATATAGGACAGATTGAAATAGCATATGCATCAAAATCAGAGCGAAAACAGAGTACATTTTTGACGAAATTGATAAATGGCTTACTAGACTGCTTATTTGCTGATGGAGCGTCTTACTAGACGCAAAGGCAAATAATTACACAATCCTTAAATATCGCCATCCTTTTCATTTTATCGCCACCCCTATTTTAATGAATTGACGATATTGCTCCTGGACTTAAAATTTCTTATATATACTCTAACCTCACTAAATAAAACCTTTATCACTCTAAAAACACTAAACATAAAATTTGTGGAGCTAAAGTTAAGGAATTCAAAACGAAAACAATAGTTTGAGGTAATTTCTAAACGAATTTAATTTTAAAAAAATAAAAATAATAAAAATAACGCGACTCCCCCCTTTTTATTTTTTATTTTTTATTTTTTAAATTTTTTTTAAATATTATTATTATTATTATTATTGTTATTGTTATTGTTATTGTTATCGTTATCGTTATCGTTATCGTTATCGTTATCGTTATCGTTATCGTTATCGTTATCATTGTTATTATTATTTTTTTTTAATTTTTTTAATTATTATTATTATTGTTATTGTTATTGTTATTGTTATTGTTATTGTTATTGTTATTATTATTATTATTATTATTATTATTATTATTATTATTATTATTATTATGATTATTGTTATTTTAGAAATTAATTACAATAATAATAATAATAATAATAATAATAATAATAATTAATATTTTTGTTGTTAAATTATATTTGTTGATAATGATTAATTTAATATTGTTGATGTTAATAAATTATGTTTGTTAATAAATTATTATTATTATTATTATTATTATTATTATTATTATTATTATCAATTTTTTTGAAAATAAATTATAATGATAATAATAATAAAATCAAAATAATAATTATTAGGTAATATAATATATTAATTAAATGTTCATTAATTTAATAGTTATTGTTTTTGAAATGTTTATTAGTTTATATTGTTAAATGTTTATTAAATTAATCGTTTGTCATTCGAGAATTAATATGTTAATTAATTATTGTCTTTTGTTCATGTAGTTAATTTAATGTAATGTTTTATTATTTCAATTTATTAGTAATAGTTAATTAAATTATCAAAATTGTAATAAATGGCTGGTAATCAAGGAAAAGGAAAAGGTTTTTTTTAGACACTTGTTGAGCGGGAATAATTCTAGGCCTACCTTACTCATAGGGGACCCTCATGAGAGGGGGGTTACGTGTTCTGCTAGGCAGGTTAGGCAGGAACAGGCGGCCAGACACAGTGAGGCCCAATGTTCGAGTACGCTGCACTAAGTGCGCACTCGCGTTGATGACCAGACTATCCTTCAAAATAGTTTGGGGGGGGGGGGGGGGGGGGGGGGTTTCCAGTGATGATGTTGATGATGATAATAATGAGTACAAAGCCTCTATTAGTCACCCAGTCGATTGGACTGTCGTCCGCAGGCATGCCGGTAAATTTACACGTGCAGGCCCTAATTCTGCAGGTGCTTCAATGTGCCTCCACGGGGAGCATGCACTCACAGTTCGCTGAAATGGACTGGTTGATCACATCAATCAAGCCCGGGGGCCCCATTGATGCACGCTTGATATCCAGCTATGGGGGCCACATAGCTAAAGTAATTTTTGAGAGCTCTAAGCGTACGCCTTCGATTTTGGAGTGCCGTAGTAGAAAGAAGCCGCTGGAGGCGATCATCAGACTGTGGGATATGTCTATTGAGCTATACGATGTTTTACTTACCACTCCCCTCGGTCGGCTACCATACATTATGCACCAGCACATTGATAGTGCTTTAATATTGGCTTTCGTGGAGAGGTGACAGCCGGATACAAACACCTTCCACATGCCTTAGGGGGAGATGACGATTATGTTGCACGACATGCAATGCATATTAGGCATTGGTATTGAAGGTTCACTCCCGGCTGAACCTGCTGACGGTGAGTGGAAGCTCGCGCTGGCTGGTTTGTTTGGGGAGCCCATATCGGAGCTACAAAGGAAAGGGTACTTCACCAGAGGTTGCATCAACGTTGGTGAAGTTATGTAGATGTGCTATCGGTCCCAGGCTTTGGAGACGCAGTGTATAGCCTATTACATGGCTATTGTTGGCTCTACACTGCTGGCGGATAAGACCAGAACTGGGATGCGACCTCACCCTATACTAACTATCAATGCCGATCAGGATGATATCGATTGGGGTGCAGTGACGCTGGCGTACTTGTATCGGCAATTGGGAATGGCGTCTAGGGCTGGTTGCAAGACCATTGCTGGTTGTCTCATATTGCTGCAGACATGGATCTATGAGTACTTTCTGGCCTTCCGCCCCCATCCTCGTGAAGCTCATGTGCCTAATAAGACTAGGGCAGAGATGTAGTCCACGCCGAAGCCAGGTCGTGAACTGAGCTGGCTGAGAGACTGTAAGAGTATATTGGACTCCATGACGGAAACTCAGGTTTTGTACATCAAATCACACTTTGTTATACATTTTATTTTAATTTTAGATTATTTTTTTTATGCTAATTTCGCTTGTATGCAGGTGGAATGGACTCCATACATTACTTCTCCCAGGGCATTGTTAAATGAGCACCCACGCACCGCCTATATCGGGGGTATCACTTGTTTTGATATTGTCGAGGTGTATTTGCCTGTGAGGACAGTGAGACAATTGGGTTTTGTGCAGACTATTCCCCCCGCTCCTATGAGACCTACCCACGCTCTGCAACCGGCACAGGGTACCTATTCCGTGACCTTTGCTTCTACGCCTATTTACACAGAGGCATGGAGTAGGTTACCCTATTGTGCCCGTGTTGGTGATCAGGCACTTCGTCAGACATCTGTTCCATCAGAGGCTGATCCTAATTACGTTGACTGGTTCAGAGTGTCCTCCCACCCATTTCTCTTCCCCGGCGAAGGACTGAGTGTCGGTTTTGGTCCAGCTGATAGCAGAGTTGAATACGTTAATGTTTCAATTTATTTGTTTTCTTTTATGTGTTTATATTATTTAAATGTTATTTATTATTTTGTTGAAACTTTTTCTTTTCCTTACAGTTTGCAAATGAATTTTCGAGTCGAATCGCGCCATTACTGAGGATGCCTGCTGTCATGGATATGAGCCCCCAGAAAAGAAAGGTTGCCAATCTATACATTGATGAACTTAAAGATTTATTTGCCGAATGACAAGTTTTTAAAGGGCAAGACCCTTTATAGACTATTTTTGTTTGTAATTAAAAACTAATTGTTAGAGTAGTGTTGTATTTCTAAACTTCTATACATATTGCTTCTATTAATTTACATCAATGGTTTTTACATTAATAGTTGAATATAATGATTTCTATTTACCCAACAAATAGGTATAACTTTATTTACATTATGCACACCCGCTGCTTTCCTTAACGGAAGAATTAAACAGCTATATTTTGAATTACCATCAGCAGAACCATAATACACAATGCCAATGTTAAGAAACGTTGCTGCAGAGTACAATCCTATCGGTGCTTCCAAGCAGTGAATAAACGATGCAGGTCCCTTGCTATGTGAACCAATACTGAATATAGCATTATCTAACGTCTCTGCCGATAGATACACACGTAGATATTGCTCTCTGTTTATTTGCATTTCCATACACATTGTGTAACAACCCGACTTACTGTTGACTGAGTAAACAGGGTCATCACGGGGTTTATTTCACAAGAAACTAAAATCACACTTCCAAAACTTGAGCAAAGGGATCAACAGCTCTTTAACGTAACTAACTCAGTTAAATCTCAAAACAAACATGTAACTAAAACACAAGATAATCACCTCAATATACATTTTCGGAAACTCTAATCACCTCCGCTAATCCATTATTCCCAACTGGTTCCGATCTGTAAACAAAGTAAAAGTTGGAAACCACAGAGGGTAAGATTAAACTGGATAAAAAGTAACAATCCAAAACAACAAAACACAGTAGTTTCCAAACAAAGGTTTTAAAAGCAACATCAGTTTCCTAGATTTATTTGCGCACAGAGAGTCTAGTTTTGAGAGGTGTTCTATAACTCTAAGGCTATGTTGCTCTCGGGTGAAGCTAGTCAATATCTGAATGACAACTCGCTTCAAAAACAGGGAGCAGGGAACAATGTTCCTCAACTCCCGTCAATGACCAGGTCACAAGCCCGATCCATTGACCACATCATAATATCAACATAAGCATTCACAACAACATTTGTCTTAACAATTTTCAATTTCAAAAGAGCTTTAGTAAAAAGTTTATTTTCAAGAATGTAGTCTAGCCAGACCCTTTAAAGGACTGTTACTACTCATCGAGAATGTCACTTCAAGGTAACGAATTCAGCTAACAACTAAAAGGGTTCTTCAATGACATCGTCTCCTGAAACATAGCAAGATCACATCATCACTAGAGAACGTTTGATACCACTATACTAACCTATAACCTATTAGGTCTCCTCCTGGGACCGTAGCTTAGTCAAGGCTTTAATCTAACATTTGAAATCATTACAAATTATGCATATTCTAATCTAATTCCCCAAATTGTGTTAAGATTTTGTAATTATGCTCTTATTCATTTCTCTTAAAGATTAACAACTTCCATGACTTCCATAATTTTCTTTGTATTTCCAACTAATACAACAATAGACATTTTGACTTATTAGTATCAATACTTCCAAAAATCACATAATTAAATCAAAAATCCCAATTATTCAATATTTCCTCATATACTCATTTATCTCAACAAGACCTATATTATTTAACGTTAATTATCCACAACTCTTTTTTTTTTTTTTTTTTTTTTTTTCCAATATGCACCTTTATCTAACATAAAGATAAGTATTCTAATCTATACTTCACAAGTCCACAAAATCTAGTACTTCATCGAAGAATGCTAAATTATCTACAATTAATCCTTACAGTTATTCATCCATCGAATTCATAATCCCAACATTTATTTAATCCAATCCAATCATCTCAAGATCCACCAATTTAATATCATTCAGTCATGAAGTTCATCTACTCTTATTGAAACAACATATATCGCAAATCTTGAAGTCAACTAATCAATCTCATGGTTGTATTGAATCTTTGATGATATAAAAGTAATAAAATGACTGAAACATAATGGGGAAGAGGAGTATGTAAAAATCTAGGGTTGACATAAGAATTGAATAGACAAAGCAATTTACCACAATATTCAAAGAGAAGCCGCAATGATATCGCACGTCTGTTGCGAGAAGGAGTCAAAGAACAGATGCGATTGGGATTCAAACTCAGCGAATTATGGATTGATAAATTTCAGCGAGGAAGGGTAGTGTTTCATACTAATTTTCAGAGGAAAAGGTTGGTTTAATGGCTGTTAAAATACTGCACAACTAATCAAGAAGAATAAGGAAGTGTAATCTTTGAGCCTAATGAATACTCGAATCCCAGATGCCCAATATGTTTGAGTAATCAACAATGGCGGTTTTTAACTTCAAGATTTAGGCGGTGAGTGAAGAAGAAAGCTGCGAAAATTCTGCTCAATGGTCGCCAGTTTCAGATTCGAAGGAATTTGTGGCGTTTTGTTGGGGTTGTTGCTGAATTTTTAGATTTGGCACAAGGGAAATGAGTAATTGTTTGTTAGGGTAACATCCAATTTTATTTTGGCTTTTAATATATATAAAAATAAATAAATTGAGTAATAATGGGGAAATAAAGAAAATTAATTATTTAAAGAGATGTCTAATTGACCCAATTACTATCTCATAATCTTAGCTCGCAATTATTTATTCTACTCAACCCAAAATAATACACGTTCTAATATTTATTTTAAATTCTTCTATTAATTTCTCAAATGTTACACATTGCACGTCGTAAAAGAGGCCATGCCTCCTCGCCTCCCAACTCAGTGATGGCGATAGCTCTAAATCCACAGTTACCATCACCTATAACATCAATCCAATCAAACAAGTAAGGAAGGAGAATATGCGGGATGTGATTGGGCTATGAAAACACTGAAAAATCACGACCTGCTGAACCATCTGCAATTATTAAATATACGGTTAGTAAGATTCAGTTGTAATAAACTAATGTGAATAACGGAATGGAAAGCCATGTACCGGATAAGTTGAAACTTAAGTTAATTCCAATTGAGGATTGCGTTTCACGACCACTAGATCTACTGCGGGATGAAGATCTAGACCCACGACCCCGAGAAGATGATCTGTTATATTCAAAGGTGCTTTTATTTCTCCTTAGGGTTTTGCTTGTCGTTGGTTTTCCCTTTCTCGGTGGACTTGCATAAGGCTCAGGTATATCTGCTCCATCAGGGTGTAATTCATCTTCAAGTACCTGAGACAAGCGTCGTACAACTGCGGGATCGGCTTTTAAGACTTCATCAACCTACGATTGAAAGTACTCTTTATCGTCGCGTTTGCGTGTCGTACTCCTTCGTTGGTGTCAGCTTCTACCTCTGTGTACGTCAAAGTTCTCCAGAATGGATGAATGTCATCCAAATACAACAAACCTTATGACCTGATCGGCAAATAGAAATAACAAGCATAAGGCAATCCATGGGTGATTTGAAGTGCACAACGGCATTTGTCAAATACATAATCACTCAAATCTAACATACAGTTATGCTTAACCAGCAATTATTCCAAGGAAAAAATGGATACATGGCGATATAATGCTCTATAGAAATTATGTCGCAAAGACCTTGAAATAGAACTCATAGTTTCTTGTAGCGCTTGTCGGATCCTCGATTGCTGATTTGTTATTTGTACGTGTGCCCTTTTAAACAGGGTATCAAATGAGGTATTACCACTACCAAGATAATACTTGAAAGACGAGTGTTGACTTTCAACTCTGCCTGGTAGTCTGGTTATCCATGTGTAAACAGTCATTCGTCCATGCACACATAAATTTCTCTTTATGTGGAATCCATGTTCCAGCCAAATATCGAACAACCTATCTGTTTCTAACCGACCAGATAGCCACAATCGATTCCCATCTGTTTTCAAATTCGGCGAGCGTAGAACTGTTAACCAAGGGGTTCCATCTAGTTTTCCTTACTCTTGTTGATTTCTTTTCCCGCCACACAATTTGTCCCCATGTTCTCTACGTCATTAGCAATATTTCATATGCATAATAAATGTCGCACATCTACATTAAAAAGAAGATTGAATGTAATTGAGATATACTCAATAAATAGAACGACAATAATTAATCAACACAACCTTTTTCCCTGGGAAGACATCACGAATAACTGCAGATAAACCCTCGTTTCGATCACTTACAATTACGCTAGGAGTCTGAGCTGTGCCAAAAATATCTCTCAATCCCTCCAACACCCACGAATATAACATAGCCGCCTCCTCTAGCATCAAACAAAATGCAACCAAGAAGTTGTGATTGGTTGGCTTCATTCCAATTACTTCACACAGCGACCACTTTTGTTTATTTGTTTTGTACGTTGTATCTATCAACACAACTTAGGGCCACGTACGTATCATCTGGATGGATGTAGGATTTGCAACTAATAATCTGCTCGATTCCCCTTCATTATCCAAGTCTGTCCAAACCACGTAATTATGCTCTGTGGCCATATAAAGACAATGTTGAAGGGGAGTCCTACCCTCCATCTCTTCTCTCCTAATTGATTGTCTATCATTACAAATTTGATTCATACTAGCAAAAAAAAAAACAGGGAAGTTTTGTCTAATTGATGTCATAATAAACATAGGTTGCATGCCGGTTGCACTAAGCTCGCATATGTGCTGCCGAATATCTATATTCAACCTATTTGCCCTTACATGACTATCTCTGTACATTAAGAACGAGTGGTTATGTCTTCCTTTTTCCCCAGGGCACACTCTCACCGTCCAAGGTCTTTCTCCTGGTTTACGACTACTTCCTACAATCATAAATTTACACCGACATGTTCTACTTTTAGAACCAGGTCAGGCAGCATTATCTAGGTTATGCAAATCACCCCTAATATTACTATAGCGGTGACATCTTAAATACAAACTAACTCTAGAACGTCCTTCTTTTTGTTTATATGAAGCACGTGTAAACTGAAAACCAATTTCTATTGCTATCTCATCAGTCCAAATAGGTAATTCATCTACAGAATCAAATTCCCTATCCGTAACAAATCTGCCAGAGTAATCTATATTGTCCCCTAAGTTTTCAAAGTCTTGCAAATTTAAAATATGAAATAAACAATAGATTAGGTTAATAAAACATTATACAAACAAACATTAATAATAAAAATATTCAATATTAAATAAAAAATAATTTACTTTAATAATTAAAATTTCAATTAAATTAAAATGTATATAAAATAAAATAATTCTAATAATAATAAAATACAAAATAATATAAATAATTTACTCCAACATAAATTATAAGTTACTAGAATAATTTAAATAAAAAATAAAAAAATATTTAAATTATTTAAATAATAATATAAATTAAAAAATAAAATAACTTACTACAACATATATTTAATAATAAGAAAATAAAAAATAATTTAAATTAAAAAAATTAAAAATTTAAAAAAATTTTAAAAAATAATTAAAAATAAGTCAGTCGCACTCGATCAAACCGTGGCTGAGTCGCACATTTTGTGCAACTCAGCCACGGTCCTGTCGCACGTTTTTTTGCGACTCCAATTTTATTTTTTTTTAAAAAGCAATCATTCGAATCGGATTCATAGTCGCTTTAGTTAGCCATGATAAATTGATTTCAACTTTTAGCTTGTTTTAACTTAGAGAGCATTTTTAGAGAGATTTTAGAGAGATGTTACCATGTTTAAGTTCGTATATTATGCAGGGGCGCTATTGAAAATTCAATTTATATAGGGTGACGATAAAAATGTTCATGATTTCATTTCCTACGTTTTAGCTGCACCAAATTTTAACTTTTGATTTAATGTTTTTAGAGTGATAAAAATGTTATTAAGTGAAATTAAAGTGTGTAAACAAATTTTAAATCCAGAAGTACTTTCGTCATTTCATTAATATAGGGGTGACAATAAAATAAAAAAGGTGACGATGTTTACCAATATCCAATAATTAGACTAAATAGAAGTCCTAAAAGGCAAGCAAAGTCATGTTTGTGTAAAAAGAAAGACAAACTGAAGGTTGTTAAATTATGGTGTTTGTATACTCACTAAGAAATATAAGGACTATCTTGGGCCCTTGGCTACCCGGTGGGCCCAAATCCTAGACCACTCCCATTAAAATTACTCACAACTTGTCTTGTATGAAACCGTCTCATCATAAGACGGATTTATATTTTTGTCTATTTCTTTTATTGATTATTTTAAGGTTATAAGTGATCGTTTTAAGGTTATAAGTAATCACTTTAATGTAATTTATAAGTGATCACTTTAAGACAAAATGTGTGTATAAGGGCAACCCAATAAAGATGGTCTCACCGCAAGATCGTCTCATTTAAGAATTAAAAAATTACTTATTAGTTAATTTTATTAGAGATTAATTTTCAGTGAGTCAACTTTAAAATAAGAGAATTATATTCTTATAATTTAAAACAAAAGGATTATATCAGTTAAAATTCCAACCAACTAATTATTTCACTCAATCAACTAAAATTATTTTACCAAACAAAGTAAACATCAAACAACAACTTGAATAAGTTGGTGTAGCAGTACAATTTAATACTTCTTCTGTTTCATATTACTTGCAACGTTTACTTTTTTACGCAGTTTAATATACTATTTTAATTTTAAGATCTCAAATTATGTATAAAAAATTATAAAAATTAGATATTAACAATTTTTATATTGAGACAAATTAAATAAAATTTTACTTGACTATATTTTAGTTATAAATTATAAATTAATTATAAATTAAATATAATTATTAAATAGTAGAATATTTCTAATATTTTAAGTAATTAGAAACGTGGGAGGAAGTATATCCAACCATCGTTACAACTTACAACAAATTTTGTACTTGTGTAAAGAAAATCAACGGCCAATATGCTTTAGATTCTAGACATGAACTTTTTTCTATACGATATTTATCACTCCAATAAGAGAAATGTTGGTTATCATTCATTTTCTACACTAGATCCAAGAGTTTTCACGTTTTATTTTTTTTTTATTAAAATTGGACAAACATAGTAAAAAAGATAATTTACTTAAAAGAACAAAAGATGTTCATTATTAAAACAATTGAAATAGTAGGAGTTATTCTTTAAATTTATAAAATAACATATTCTCTTTTCTTCCTTTAATGTGGGACAATTCACAAGTTGATAACAATTGACACAAGTTACAAGAATAATGAACATCTCAAGTTGTGAGCTACTTACTTTCTTAAATAAATGCTTAGCAAAAATTCTCAAATGATACAGTCTTACGGTGAAATAATCTTTATGGGGCTGACCAAGTATCACTTACGATCTAAAATGATCATTTATAATCTTAAAATGATCAATTTGTATAATCTTGAAGTGATCAATTATAACTTTAAAGTAATCATTTATAATCTTAAAGTGATCAAATAAAGAATCAAACTAATTATGTAAGTTCATCTCATGGTGAGACGGTCTTTACAAGACTTGTTGAATGCTTAAGGTAATGCTTATAACCCAAATTGCAGTGTTTATGGAGTCGAAAAGAACCCTGCCCGATTCAAAAATCAACTATAATTTGATCAAATTTAAAATATTTTGAATATGAAAAAAAAATGAAATCAACATGTTGATCAAGCTATCATATAAAGCAATATTGACTAAAATAAAATCCAATTTAAATTAAATTTACACTTTTTATATATAATAATTTTTATATATGATAAATATTGGTGATTATAGTAGCTAGCAATCTTTACTCATACTCATCCTAATTGTTGGAAATTTATAATTGTTGTTGGCATGCTTATGAATGATGTGCATAAAACATTCACCCCAAGTTTTGATTACCTTTGTTGAGTATAACTCAACCCCAAATCTTGGTGAATCAAATATTCCTTTCTATGTAAATTAATTATATATAAATTGAAAGGGGAACAAAATAATAACAAAGCATGAACATGTAAATTGGTCACAAGTCACAATCAAAAATGAAAAAGGGTTAAGAAAAGAAGAAAGAAAGTGGGTCCCACATTGAGTAAGACTAAGAATAATCTAATCAGCATTGATCTATAGCTTCAACTTCAATCCATTCATTCATTTCATGGTAATCCCTTTCTTCTTTTCAAGAGTATATATGCTATTCAATATATTTATTTTAATTTTTTAGTCTGTTCTATTAAATTTATTTTATATTTATTTTTTTATTATGACTCATATTAGTTTTTTTTATATTTTTCATCTACATATTTAACTTTATATTGTTACGAATCAAATAATATTAATTCAAATATATTAGAATTTTTTGAGCCATAAGGAAATATTACTTATATATTAAGAATAAAAATACAATAATAAATTAACTAACAACACTGAAGAAAAAACAAAAATGGGTTGATCGATTTAATAAATTCTTAACTTCTACAAGAACAAGGGTGTTCAATAGACTGGGCCCCTATTAAACAACCTTATACACAAACAATTAATTTTCTTTAGTTGTTTTTTTAATAGTTTAGACTAATCAATTAAAATCGCGTTACAATGAAATGACGTGTGTAATTTTATAAGATTCTTCAACTTTATCTCCATAAATAAAATGAATAAAAACAAGTGATACACATAACATACACCACAAAAGAAATATAAGTAGTGATAGTATATATAGAATACAAAAGCTTACCACATCCACCTCCCCTAACCTTCTTTATTTCATTGTTTGTTTCTTTCTTTCTTTCCCTAGATTATACACTAAGCTACTTGTCTCTTTCTTTCCCTAATCTATCTATCTAAACAAAACCCACCATTTTACATATTCTCCAAATCCATGTCTACAGATCTCAATTCCAATTCTCCCATCATGATGATCATCATTGATCAAACGGTCCAAAACCCATCATCAAATCAACACAAAAAACCCAATAATCCAATCTCATCAGATCAATCAAAAAACCAATCAGATCATGTAAAGAAAGAGATCATGATCAAAGATCAGACGGTGGTGGATGATTCATCAACACCCACATCTGATGAGAATAAGATCCCGGCCCCACATAGCCCACCACCTGCGCCGCGTAAGAGAAGATATGATTCAAACATAGCATGCAGAAAGAAATTGGATTTTATTGATCAACAAAAATACCCACAATTAATTATTCCTAAAGATGAAGATCTTCAACAATTTTTTGCTTCTAGTTTTGAACAAATTCAATCTCGTAAGCTACTTAAAAGGAGATGTTCTTGTATTTCTTCCTAAAAAAGGCAGTTCGATAATCGTAAAAAACGATACTCCGATGCATAAAAGGACAGTCTGAGACACAAAGCGTTCCCCAGAAAAAAAAGGTTTACACAACAACGACATCTAAACCGGTGCGCTAGACTATTAATCATATAAATTTAAAGTTTTTGATTTGTTTTTTCTTTAATATTTGTATTTAGATCAATATTATAGTTTTATTTTATTTACACGAATTAGATTATTTGAAGTAATAATTAATTATGAATGTAACGATCTCAGTTACTATATATATTTTCAGATCATTTTTTGGTTTTATATAATTAAGTTTAATTTAGCTGATAATTAAAGCCTCCCAAATCCCAATGGATATATTAGATTTGAACTCATAATTTTTTTCCATATTGATTGTTACTAAAGGTGTTTATTCGAGTCATCGGATTGATTTTGAGTTAGGTTTCAGGTTTGTTAAAAACTGGGTCTTGTGTCCATGTAAGTTTCTACATAATTATTATAAGTTCATTTTTGAAGTCAAATCGATCGAATCGGGTTCCATTACAAAATAGAGTTAATATCAAATTGTTTGGTCTATTTTAAACCCCTAATTTTTTTTACTAAAATTAGAATAATTGGCAATCTAAAATTAATATATTATCACATATATTTAGATTTATATTTTAATAATTTGATGTGAAATGATTAAACATAGTATTGGATTCCTTTAGTGAGAAGAGAAAGGTAGAAAGGTGGAAAGTGTGAAAGAGGGTAGATGAGGGGTTGTTGGTTTTGGGGTTGTTTGTAGTTGGAGATGAATGATGATGAAAGCTTATGGAATAAAGATAGCTTAGGACATATGACGGCGTTTATTTTATGTTTAACTCTTTTTTATACTAAGGTTAATACTTGACTAATATACTAATATACTTCACTACTCTTGGGATTAATAAACTAATTGTATTATATGGAGTATATTTTTACTTTGTACTTCTATTTAAGACACCCTATATTTGTTGTACTTGTTGCATGAAAAAAAAAACTCTGTTTTTGTATGAGACCGAGACAAATTCATATAATTAGTAGTAAATATTTTATAATTATAAGTGATCACTTTAACATATTAAATATATATGGACTAACTCAATAGAAATAGTCTCACCATTTGGCTATCTCATGGGAAGAAAAATCTACTACTTTTAAAATACTTATAAGTTAATAGTGATCTTTTGTAAAAGAAAAGTTACAATTAATGGCAAAAAATTATGTACATTTTAACAAATTTTTAATCAGTAAGAAAAGAATGACTCTAAATTTATCCATTGTACTTATTTAATTTAAGATTTTATAGATTATTAAACACCAAAGTAAATATTCCTAATAACATGTAAATATTTACTTGCAAAGTTATTTTCAATAGTCAATGTCTTAGATCCAAATCAGCTATTTTGGTCACTAGGTATAAATTTAAGTAGTGGTTATTGGACAATAACAAAAAATAAAAATAAAAATTTTTAATCAACACTATGATTAATATATATATATATATATATATATATATATATATATATATATATATATATATATATATATATATATATATATTACTCATTTATTATAATATTGAGAAACATCCAAAATTTGAACTAGGATCTTTGGAGTTATACAAATTAATCCTCCATCTCATTTATTTTGTTACGTTTACATTAAAAAATACAAATATTTGATTCAAAAATTAACAGAAGAGTATGAATATTCATATTAATAACAATATGATTTATAGCAAAAGTCTCATCAAAAGTATTAATTACCACGACTACTTTAACTGCTACATTGAATACAGGCTAAATATTATATTCTCTCTGTTTCTTTGCAAATGTTCAATTTTATTTTGAGTACTATTCATCAACTCTTAATTAGTTTTTTATTCTTAATCAATAAATTAAAACATAGTCACATGGGATTATGTTTGATTCATCTCAACATAAGTTATATTAATATTTATTTTTTATATTTTTAATATAGTTAGAGATATTAAAGATTGAATTAATATGACAAACGTGTAAAAAATAAATACTTCTTTCGTTCTCTAATGTTCTTCCCAATTGGAATATTCCACCTTAAGGAGAGAGAAATTTAATTAATGTTTTTGACACATATTTAAAAGATAAAATATATCCATGTAAGATCTTGTTAGATTCGTTTTAATGTATATTTTTTATTATATATTTTTTATAATTTTTAATTATGTGTATTTAGAGATATTAAAATTGAAAATTTACATTTAAAAATGCGTAAAAAATAAATAAAAAAAAATAATAAGACATTTAGAAGTAACGAACAACTAGCAAGGATTAGAAAGGATATTAGTATGAATATTACCTTTTACCTAGGAGTTAGAAAAGGAAAAAAGTGGGGACCAATGGGATTGATCTAGATTTTAAACACCAAACAAGAATGTTGAGTAATTGTCACGGCTTTGGGATCCGTTCACTTTTACACTCAATCAATACTCCACTACAATTTACTCCCTCCAATTTATTTAACATTATTTTTATATTACTATATACTATTTTCGTTCCGAAATACTTATTACTTAAGATTATCAAAAGTGTTCATCATTTAAGTGAAATTTAGTTTGAATATTATAATTTAAAATGTAAGATTTTATAATTTTTACTAATGAATAATTCAAGATATAAATAATAAAAAAATACATTATATTACGTGAAAAGTAAAATGTAGCAAGTATAATGAAACATAAGATGTACTACCCTCTCCGACCCTTACTTTAGTATCAATTGGTGTTTTGTTATGTCACTACTTTACATTAATCACATTTGTATATTTTAATTGTCTTTTAATTTTATCTATACAATTTAATCTGTCTATTTATTTATCACAAAATTCTTATCTTTTTCTTAAAGATACTTTATTTTCTAATTTAAATATACGAAGTAATAAGAGTTTTTCTCTAAATAATGTAAAATAAATATGACAGAAAAATGATATTTTTTTTATTTTTGAGAGTGAGAAAAAGAAAGATCCGCATTTAACCCAAACAGATCATTGTATGTCGCCTGCCTCTGAATTTTTTATATAAAAGCAAAAATATTGTAATTATAAAAAAGTCTAATGTGTCGTGTTCGTTGCTTCTATTACATGCCACATAATATTATTTCAATATCTTTATTTAATAATAATATATAATTGAAAAATACAAAGAGATTCCCAATGGGCATGTGTTATTGATTGATGTTAATTAATATAAAGAGTACTATCAATCTATCATTCATTCACTCCTCCATACTCCCTCTACACTAACAATGTAACAACACAAATTTACAACCATATTAAGAAAATAGTAAAATAATTAAATTTTATAAATAAAAATAAAGCTAAGAAAAAATCAGAGAAAATATGTGAATAAAAACTGAAACATTACCTAAAATAGAAACAGAACAAAGTAAAATATAATTTTACTAAAATAGAAATATTGACAAACTCGTTGAACGATAATGATTATTTATCTTGTTGTGATAGATTTAAGGGATTTAATGTTGATATGAATCTTATGGCTGTACTTGTATTCCATTATTTTGTATATATTTGTTTTTTGTATGCTTCTTAGGTATTTTGATTTTATTTATTTTAATTAATTTGTTGAGTTTATTATATGAAGTATATGTTGAATATTAATTAATGAAGCCAAGCCAAGCTTGTAATAAAGTTTTTGTGGATTTTATTGCTAGTTGCTGTGAGAGGTCCATGTCATTAAATCAAGCTACTTGATACATGAAAATGTTGATGAAAATTATTTAATGAGAATTATGAATAATTAAGTCATTGAACTAACTCAAAGTCATTTATTATGAAAATTATTGGCATTGTGCTTAAATGTTTTGAATGTACTTGAAATTCATGTAGTTGCATTATCCATTATATTAGATTTGTAGGTTTCTTACTAAAAGCTCTCATGGTGCAGAGAGCTTACTTGTCACCTAGGACTGCCTAGGGGTTTATACGGCTTATTAAATTCATATTCATGCTACTTTACTAACATAAGTGTGATTTTCAGAATATCTAATTGAATTATATGCTCTCTCTGTCTGATAATTTTATTATATTTTTTACTTTTGTTATTTTCAAATAATTTATTAATTTTATACATTTAAAAATGGTCTTATTTCGCCACTTACTTTATTATCATCCACATATTTTTTTATTTAAATCTTTTCCTTTAATAAAGTAACACTTTTCTTATAAAAGGGCATTTTTGGGAGTTAAACAAGGTTTTTTAAGCAACAAGAATTTGGACAAAATAAGAGTCGCGGTGTCTGATACATATCGCAAGTCATGACCTAGTTCAGGGTAAAGGTCGCCAGGTGCAATCTCTGTCGTGTGTTGTGTCATTGTGTCCTTTAATAAGTGCAATTATTTGCACTTATTCTTATTATTTATACTCCTTTTTCGTAATGTATTAGGATGTTATAGCATATTTTTGGTTATATTGTTAGAAAGTGCTTTAAACTTCCTCCGTTAGGAATATCGATCATCTCCAATTTATTAGAGGTTTTATTAGTATAATTGGGGCTGTAATTAGAGCCTATTTAAGCAATCTGTGTACATAAATATTGTTGTAATTATCTCATGGAATATATAAGAATTACTCTGTTATTTTTAACTTGGTATCAGAGCCAGGTTCCGATCTCCGGCGACCGGCAACCTATAAAACTCATCATCTACCATGGAACCCGATAACAAAGCTGTTATTCAAAACCCGGTAACCATGGAAGATTTAATGCAACAGTTTACACAGTTAAACACAAAAAAATCCACCACAGAAACTCAGAATTTCCAACCAATTCAAATTCCAGAAAAATTAAATCACAAAAATTTCACAAAATGGGCAAAGCTAATGCAACTGGAACTCGGCGGCAGGGGAAGGCTCAACCACATCACAGCCTCCCCGCCAAGACAAGAGGATCCAGATTACATAAAATGGTCACAACGGGACTCATTAGTAATCTCGTGGATAATTGAAAACATAGATCCAGAATTGCAAAATCAATTTCTGGATTACCCTACCGCAAGAGACTTGTGGAAAGGGATCGAAACACTATACGGAGGGACCAAAGACGGACTCCAAGTTTTTGACCTTATGGTCAAAGCAAACAAAATTCAGCAAGGAGGAGATCCAATTGAAGTATACTACAGCAAACATACCGAAATCTGGAAGGAGATTGACAGACGTTCACCGAATCCGATGAACAGTCCAGAAGACAAAACGACTTACAATTGAATAACCTAGTAAAACCGATTGTATCAGTTCTTAGCAGGGGTAGATGAAACTCTTGATAAGGATCGACGGGATATTCTCAATCGAGAACATCTTCTAACACCGGAGGAGGCGTTCGCGATAATAAGGAGAGAGATAAACTGGCGAGGGATTATGAGCACCTAACCACCAAAACCCTCACAAATGGAATCATCGGGAAATGGTGGTGGGTTTGCTGCGAGAGGAAGAACAGAGAAACCCAGTTTCCGTCGAGATGATGAGAAATCGGGACTCAGATGCACCCATTGTGGGGGTGCGAGACACACCAAGAAGGGATGTTTCGACATTATCGGCTACCCAGAATGGTGGGGAGATCGAAAGAAGAAAGGAGAGAGAAGGAGCACGGCGGCCGTGGGTACCAGTGAGGCACCAGCAGCTAGCGGAGAACACGGAGGAACAGCAGGCGGCCGTGGATCCTCTGCGTCAGGTATGACAGAGAAAACGAAGGAGGAAGGTATGGTTTATGAGCTTCAAGATTTATGTTTATATGGCTCAAGTTCTCATTTATGCTATAATCCCACTTGTCAAAATAAGTACTCAAGCTCATTTCCTTTATGGCCCAATACAAACCTCAAGCCTATCTCACAAACCGTGAAACATGAAAATAATGAAACCAACTCATACCATGTAAGACTAGTTTGCAAACCGAACAAAAATACCAGATGGATTTTTGAGTTTGGAGCAATTGACACTATGACGTTTGATGCCAGTGACCTTGAAACTATTCTCCCACCGAGAAAAAATCACGCACAAACAGCCAATGGAGAGGTAATTAAAACAGAGGGGTCGGGTGTTGTCAAAATTTCGGATAACATCAAATTACCAAATTGCCTTTTCATACCAGACTTATCCCACAAATTACTTTCCGTTAGCCAATTGACAAAGGATTTAAACTGTATTGTCAACATGAATTCTTCTGGTTGTACTGTTCAGGATGCTCGGACCGGGGAGATTATTGGGCATGGTACTGAGGAGGGTGGACTATATTATGTTACTCAGATGCCTCACCAGGGTAAAGTAACGCTTGTTCGGGACGATTGAACAGCAGCTTTGGATGTGGCATAAGCGACTAGGTCATCCATCTTTAGGATACCTTAAGAAACTCTTCCCTAATCTTTCTAGTTCAAATGTTCCTTTCGATTGCGAAGCTTGTATTCTTGCTAAGAGTCATAGACATTTTTATCCGAACAGTGATAGTAGAACTGATAAACCATTTGTTTTAATTCATTCGGATGTGTGGGGACCACTCCCGCGTTCAATAATCATGGTTTTTTATATTATGTTACATTTATTGATGATTGCACTAGAATGAGTTGGGTGTATTTCCTTAGAAACAAGTCTGATGTCTATAAGACTTTTGTCTCTTTTGATAAAATGGCACAAACACAATTTCAAACCCAAATTAGAATTCTTCGATCTGATAATGGTACTGAGTATAAGAATATCGACATGAACCTTTTTGATGATACAAATGGCCTTATCCACCAAACCACATGTCGTGATACCCCACAACAAAACAGGGTAGCAGAAAAAAAAAACCGAACTCTGTTGGAAATGACTCGGGCCATAATGATAGAATCCGCTGTTCCTGCTTATTACTGGCCTGAAGCCATCTCCACAGCCACCTACCTTACCAATCGCCTTCCAACAAAAAGCCTAAAATTTTCTACCCCGTTAGATGCCCTAAAAACTCATGCCAATATTCCTTCTACTCATTTATTACCACCTCGAGTCTTTGGTTGTGTTGTGTACGTTCATTTGCCTAAACGAGAAAGAAATAAACTTGAACCACGGACTGTTAAGTGTGTCTTTGTGGGATATGGGACTACTCAAAAAAGATACCGTTGTTTCAACCCAGTTACTAAACGGTTATATACTACCATGGATTGTGATTTTGAAACAGAATTCTATTACCACCACCTTCGATCTAAGGGGGAGAGTCCTAATGAGGATATAGATCTAAGTTGGTTAGTCTACCCAGAACTGAGTGATCTCGACCCAAAAGAACAAGTAGGCGATACCACGAAGGCAACTGATAACATTATACAGTCCGATTTCAACAATATCGTGCCTGATTCAACCGTGTCTGAGTCTCCAGTTCAGAAAGACATTGAGGTACGTACTTCAGACTTGAGCCATATTAATGAATCTTGGACACCTGAACCTGCTGATATACCTTCTGACAGTGAAAATGTAGATTCTGCTGATATGTCTTCTAAAAGTGAAAATGTAGAATCACACACAGATCAATCAATGGGTTCTAGGTATGAACTGCCACCAAGGAGCACAAGGGGAATTCCCCCAAAGAGGTATGATCCAGAGTTTGAATCTCAACGGTCAAAATATCCTGTGAACAAGGCAGGGGAAGGTAACTTGTCTATACAAGCAAAAACCTTCAATACAGCTCTTTACTCATAAGACATTCCCAACACAACAGAAGAGGCATTGAGGAGTGAAAACTGGAGATCAGCCATGGAAGAAGAGATAAATGCACTAATCCGGAACAACACTTGGGAAAAGTGCACATTACCCACTAAAAAAAAACTTGTTGGCTGCAAGTGGGTCTTTACAATTAAGCACAAAGCAGATGGCAGCATTGAGAGATATAAGGCAAGGCTGGTAGCAAAAGGATACACACAGACTTATGGGATAGACTACGATGAGACCTTCTCTCCAGTAGCAAACTTCAACACCATTAGAGTTCTTTTCTCGATTGCAGCGAACAGAGATTGGCCCTTATATCAATTCGATGTAAAGAATGCATTTCTTCATGGAGACTTGTCCAATGAGGTATATATGGAAGCCCCACCAGGATTCTCGCATGGTTTTGGTAAAGGTGAAGGATGCCGACTGAAAAAAGCTCTGTATGGGTTGAAGCAGTCACCGAGGGCATGGTTTGGAAGGTTCACTATGGCAATGAAGAAATTCGGTTACAAACAGAGCAATGCAGATCATACCCTGTTTCTAAAGAGAAGAGGCACGAGAGTAACCTGTCTTATCATATATGTTGATGATATGATTATAACAGGAGATGACAAAAAAGAAACAGAACAGTTGAAGAGTAAGTTGTTCAAAGAGTTTGAAATGAAAAATCTCGGAAGTCTGAAATATTTTCTGGGAATAGAAGTGCTTAGATCAAAAAAGGGTATTTTTATATCACAGAGGAAATACATCTTAGACTTCTTGACAGAAACAGGTATGATAGACTGCAAACCAGCTGATACTCCCATGGTGATGAATCATAGACTCCAGATCCTTGAAGACGCTGAGTTGACAAACCAAACTCAATACCAGAAGCTTGTTGGGAAACTGATATACTTGTCTCAAACCCGACCAGATTTAGCCTATGCTGTGGGAGTAGTTAGTAGGTTCATGCACAAGCCTCAAAAACAGTATCTTGATGCTGTATACCGAATTCTGCGATATTTGAAGGGAACTGCTGGAAAAGGGGTTTTGTATAGAAATCATGGACACCTAAATCTACATGCCTTCACAGATGCAGATTGGGGAGCAGACCGTGATAGTAGGAAATCTACTTCTGGTTACTTCACCCTTGTGGGTGGGAACTTAGTCTCCTGGAAGAGCAAACTACAAAAGGTTGTAGCTATGTCCAGTGCTGAAGCAGAATTCAGGGGAATTGCCAAAGGCATCACTGAAGTTCTTTGGCTCAGAAAACTGTTGAAGGAACTTGGGTATACACCCGAGAAAAGTTGTGAGTTGTACTGTGATAATATGGCAGCCATACGAATATCTGAGAATCCAGTGCAACATGACCGAACTAAACATGTAGAGATAGACAGAAATTTCATTAAAGATCATCTAGATGGAAAAATAATAACTCTACCCTTTGTTCGGTCAGAAGACCAACTAGCCGATATTCTAAAAAAAGTTGTTTCCACACAAGCATTTGATCAAGTATTGAGCAAGTTGGATGTTAGGGATGCTACCATTCAACTTGAGGGGGAGTGTTAGAAAGTGCTTTAAACTTCCTCCGTTAGGAATATCAATCACCTCCAATTTATTAGAGGTTTTATTAGTATAATTGGGGCTGTAATTAGAGCCTAATTAAGCAATCTGTGTATATAAATATTGTTGTAATTATCTCATGGAATATTTAAGAATTACTCTGTTATTTTTAACTTATATTTAAGTTATTTTACCCTGATTGATGATTTTGTGATTTATTGCGTTTTTAAGGTAAAAAAAAAAAGATTTATGTTGATTATTAAAATGATAGAGTGATAAAAGGGTCAAGGATAAGTGAAATAGTCTATGATCCCTAACATTTTGTTGAAGAAGCAAATTTTCTTGGATAACAATAGAAGGCAAGTCGCCCTTAAGCCTCAATTTTTCCAAAACTCGTAGTTTTCCAGAAAAGTATAACCGAGGTAGAATTAACAAGTCGTCGCTTTTCAGTACTTTATAAGCGGCGAGTCGCCACCAGGTTTTGGAAGTTGCAAATCAGGGTCAAAGACAAGTGACGAGTCCTAACTCAGACTTCCTAAATCTAAGATTACTGCATACTATTTTAGTATGCACCAAGTACATGCAAGACCAACTCACTAAAAATGTCGTATAGTTGTCCTATTTTAACCAAATTACTCAAACCGAGTAAGATCGATCTGATCCTGAAATAAACTATATATAAATATGTAAATCAAATTGTCAAAATTTTTTTGACATATTATATTTAAGAGCGAACAAACATACAAATGGACAACTCCAAAATGTGGTGGAGTTAAGCGAGAAAAAAGAGTGATAAATAAATAACACCATTTTTATAATGTTGCAACTAATTTAGAACGAAAAAAGTATAATAAATTTAGTTTGCACAACCTAAAAGATAGGACAAAATTAACGAGACAGAGTGAATGAATGTTGGAGTGATACACCAAGGGCCAGGCCTTAGCTTTGGATTCGGATGCGATCTTGATTTGGGTAACTCATAACATTGTCTTTTTTCGATACAATACGCCCACATTTAGCTGTGCCGACTAACGACTTTGCCTTCTTTTGGAAACTTGTATAACTCAATCACTACGCGAAACTTATGAACGTGTCTTACTCTTTTTTTATTCGATAGCGGTAGTTAGAGAATCTTTACAATTTTAGGAGAGATAACTAACTGTTTATGTGGGTAGCGAGAATTGAATTATACAAAGGATCTAGCCTCACTCGATCCGATTAGTTTCAGAAATTTCTCTAATTCTTTCTCGAGTCGGGAGACTCTTTGGCGCTTTAGTCTCACTCGGTTCAATCAGTTGCAGATACTTCTTTTATTCTTTCTCGAGTCGGGGACTCTTTGGCCGCGCTCTCCTTTATGAGTATGAGTTATCGCCGTCTTTTCCTTCTCAGATCCTGACTATAGTTTTCAATGGGCGGAATACACTGGGGATGATGATGATAATCTTTTATCTCAATGGTCAACTTGTAGAAATGTAAAATATTATTGACATATGATTCGATGTAAAAACTATTTACATTTTGTCTTACTTTTTTTGCATTTGACCCATACTCGATATTAACTGGAAAATGTGGTTAATAAAATTTCAACTTACATTCAACATGTTATCAACTTGAACTATTGAATAGACATTAACCCGATGGCCGACGGGTATTCGACATAATACGACTTAAAAGAGGTTGAGACCCACAATTTATCCGAATCAATATCAATCAAACCGCAATTGACTCGATCTGACATCAATAATCCACAAATGACCTGATCTGATATCTACATGACTACAATTGTCTAAACTTGATATCAATTGAATCCGCTATTATCTATAATTAACCCGTGATTTTATTCGAACATTGCATAAGATGTCATAAATTTTACTCTTAACTTCATATACCTTATCTATAGCTAACCAGAGCCCAAAATAAGAAGAATCCAAGATTTTCCAACTTGAATTTTTTATATAAGCTTGATATAACAACCTAAACTCAACCCAAACCCCGAAGAAAAACCCGACTCCAAGTTAATCATAAACCAAAAATGACCCAACTCATAGTGTAATCGAACTTGATTTGACTAATAGTAAAACTAACTTGGACCCAAACTGTATTCACATAATTCAATATAAACACAAAATAAATCAGGTTAGATCCGAAACAAAATTGAATGTATATCTACACTGATTGAGTTGGGGGCTTTGGGATGGTAACAGTCAACTGTAGTTTACCAAGTCGGCAAAGTTTTACAGGATTCTTGTAAATAATAATCCGGGAAGGATTTTGAGCAGAAAGAATAACATAAGCAATGCTGAAAGCGTCCCCTTTCTCTGTTGCAAATTGCCATTCTCGTGCCGATATGACAAACCAATCCTTCTTGGCATATCGTGAAGCTTTCACTTCGACATATTCCAGATTCTGTTCATCGCTAATCACGATATCAAATGGTAAGCCCGTCTCTTTTTCTTGATTAACCCATTTCACTTCTTTCCCGTCAGCTTTTCCAGCAAAGTATTTGTAAGCCACGAGCTCCCCTAGTTTACCGATTCGCATGGCTTCCTGAGCACCCAGATTACTAGACTGATCTCTGCTTTTTGTTTGACCCTCTTCCGGGCAAAGGGACTCGACAACAATATTGGTAGGATCAGCTAAAGCTTCCATGGGAAGAGGCTGATTGTATACAGGATCACTTTCATTATCGAAAACAGGGAGAATTGTAGATTCGGGATATTCGACGTCTTCATTTATATCAGTTAAGGCCAGTTCAGCTTCTTCCTGCACTGAGGCTTCAATACAACCTTCCACCATTTCTGTGCCACCACTTTGGTCCATGCTCCCAGGTTGTGTCCTGAACCCATTTGCACGAGAATAGCTGAAACCAGGTGCAGTTTTCCAGTCCACAGGAGGCCAAGAGTACACCGGTTTTTTCTTGGACTTGAGCTGGTCATTGATATTTGATAAAAGGGCATTTCTTGTGAGTTCATCATTCTCCATCGAGGATAGTTCAGAAGAAAGAGACCACACATATTCCTCAACGGGAAGCTTCACCATTTTCTGGCTGTTAAGGATAAAAAATTCCATTTGCTCTTCCGTTGAACCAGATTCTGCCATAGTAGCTATCATGTGAAGAAAATTGGCCAAATGTAACTCGGGAGCACCATCAAAGAATAATCGGGACAGTTCCATAAACATAGAGTGTGAGTCTGAATCTCGAGTTGTATACAGAACATTCCCCTACAGAATGAAATCAAGTCATGCATTGAAGATTTTCCATCAAATTTGAGGTGTGTTTTATTTAATGGGTGGAGTAGAGGTGGAAGAGATCATAGTCATGCAGATCCAAATTACCACATACATTCCTTAGATATAAGAGCTAGGAAACCAGAAGACAACCAATCCTTTTAAAAACTATGTATTTGAAAAACAAGATACAAAATCCAACATATAACACCAAGTACCTGAAGTAGGGAGCTGCATTCAGTCCTTTTCTTAGATGAGTAGTTGCATCTATTTATGACATTATGGTAGAACAGCTTTTCCACCACAAAAATTCTTGGGAAAGATTGTTCACATCCAGACTGCTTGAGAAGGCTGTATCTCTCTGGGTGTAGATTATAAAGATAACGTTGCGCAAAGGGAAGCACCCATGCCACCATCGAGGTTTTAAACCCACAATCAGCAGGACCATAGTATATAGCTTCACGAGATACAATCTGCAATGAAGTCCATCAATTTTTCATTAGAAGCTTCTAAAAATCATCAGTAATTCATCAACAAAATATACAGTTGCAGAAGGAAAATTGGAAAAAATAACACTAGCAATATGCTTCTTTGAATTGTATACACGTGCATATAATGGAAGTAATTTTGTTGGAATATATATACAGGAAAAAACCAAAAAAAAAGTTCAAAAGCCTCCTTTTAGAAATAACAGCAGCATTGCTCGAGTGCAAAATGGAAATCTCCAACAAATGTGGCCAGTATTTATTCTCTGATTCACCTAGATTATAAAAATAAACCTAGATGAAAAGAGAAAATGGCATGTTTGTCATGTTAGGAATCACATCCATTTCAGAGGTAACTCGCAGCCTCTGAATACTGAATGAGTTCAATCCTTCCAATACCAACAAAATAAGCACTCCAGAAGTCACTGCTGACTGTATTTCTTTACAACCAAAACTCATCATATCATGGTATTACTAGCATTAATGGTAACATGGAGTTCAACCTTTAGGTTTGATTTCATATTATACTAAAAAATTTGTTCCAAATAAAGGATTTGAAACACGACTTATTCAAGCTCAAGAGATAGCAAACAGCCAAACAGTAGAGCTCAAATAAGGCAAAATTTTCACCTTGCAAATAGTATAAGTGAGCAGCTACAAAGAACTCTGTTTATGAGACACGAGACAACAGATGTAAAAATACAACCAGCATACCTTGGAAAGAGCAGGTATACCTAAGTTCTGCAACAGTGCAGATACTTTGGTTTTAAGAGTCTCTTTATCGTTGTCTGTTAGGTCTCCAAAATACAGAAACTCAATATTGTCCAAGTGCTTAATTTCTTTCTTTAAAATATCATCATCAGACCAGCAAACAAGGCCAAATGATGGGTGTAGGGAAACCCACTTATCATTCATTACTGGAAGTACTCTAAAGTCTGAGAGCAAGAGACATTCCTTCAAGTAAGACAAATCATCACTACTAAGAGCACCACAGTTCAGGGCATCTGACCACTTCAGAAAAATTTTAAATACCTGATACAAGAAACAAGAAGCAATTGATCACTGGGTCCTTAATCTACACAGGTCATCATTCTCAGAAAAATTCTAAACATACCGCACTAGTTGTCTGAAAAGGTATAGAATTTCTAGATAACTGCTGCAAAATTTGAAGGTAGTGACGAAAAGAAGGGGCCTCATGCACACCACACTGATTCACAAAAAAGTCGTGAAGGCCTGGATATATAGAACGCAATGTCTTGCTCATTGGAACACTACAATTCTCGAAGGAGAATTCAGTCTTTCTATGGTCCAGAGCACCAGTAGAATCATGCCAGTAGACGTCTTCAGGAGAGAGAAAAACCCCACTTACAACATCCTCATAGTGTTTAACAGAGGCACAAGGGATAAATATAAAAGGTCCAGAATTCAAAGCATCCAGCACTTGTTCCCTACATGTTTCCATCTCCTTCCAAATGAAGGAGTACAATTTGGACATTTGTGGCAAACTGGAAAGATCAAGTTCTCACAAAATTAGCTCATTTAACAGATTATATGAAATATGCAACGAAAGTAGAAGATTAGCAATTTTAGAGTATTGATAACCAAACCAGGACAGTATCATAACATTATAAAATTAATAGAAGTTGTGAGTTGCGGCTTTCATAAAAGAGACCCCAAATTTGAATTTGAAATGCTTGTTTAGTGTTACCTGACAATTTACCTAAAAAGGGCTAAAAATAAGCCAAAATCTAATACAATTTATTAATTTGCAGGGGGATCAGCAAATTAGGTTACACAGCTCAGAATGCTGCCCTCAACTTTCCATCATTAAATTGCATTGACTGTGTCAACAACTCTAAATTTGCTTTTAATAAAGCACAAAACAAAGACAAGCAGCTCTGGTAATCCAGTAACTACAACCAATATCTTCAAAAAACTTCTACAAGGGTAGATTACACTATCAGACGAGACAGTGTAATTCTAAATTACAACTACTTAATCTTAACCTTCTAAGAAATTGTGTTGATGCAAAAGTATTGTAGCACCTATCCTATTTCTAAAACCTAGTCAAAGTCGAGCGTTAACCAGAAGAAACCTTGCATAAGCCATTTTACTACACTTATATACCTTCCTCATACGGGAGTGAACGAGTTCAAGGAAATTGCTGTCCAATACGATAACGGATAATTTCTCAACCTAATGGAACCACCAAGTCAAAATTCGCATATGGATCGAGAATAAAGATTTACCGACAGACAAAATTTTAATTGACTAGCTATTTTGCAAAATATAGCAAACACTAGTAAACTCTTAATTTTAAGAGGCACAAGGTGGATTGAGGTGCAAAAGGGTCTTTGAGCCTAGGCACAAGGCACAAGGTGAAAGCATGATCTTGTCATAGGTGAAACAAACCTTTTGGCTCAAAAGATTATAAAACAATTCCGGAGCATATTTGATGCTTAAAATTATATGTTGTTTATATTAAAATTGCATCAAAAATCTAAAATATTCATTATCACTAAGCTAAGAAAGGTACCTAAATCTACATTTTAAAGCAATGTGTCTAATTGTCTCTAATTGTTACAAAGTAGAGAAAAAATAAGAAAAACTTGTAAGTGAAAAATCCAGAAGAAAAAAGACTAGATGAAGTGACACAGAGGAAACTAAAAGAAGAAAAATCAAAGAAAATTATTTTCGAAAAAAAAGCGGCACACGAAATATCTAAGAAAATGGAGTGAAAAAAAGCTGGAAAACAAAAGAAAACATAAAATCAAAGAGGCTATAGAAGAGAAGAAAAAAGATGAAGAATCCACAAGAAAAAAGATTGAAGAGAAAGAAAAGGTATCTGATTATGTGGAGGCCCTTGGAAATCCTAATTTTGATCCTTTTCTCTTTTTATCTCTGTAACAAGATCAAATTCTTGTTTGAGCCTAGACCAAGAAAAGCCATTTTTCTAAAGCTAACATTTGAGGCACCCTTTCCACTTTCTTTTTCTTCAAACATTTTAGTGATATTACCATAATCATACACTAATTTTAATTGTTCATTAGGGTACATAGTCACATAGCCACATACAAATGCTTTCGCTGTCTACGTATATATTTTGTGCAAAGCGCTTGCGAGTATTATTTGGGAAATTTATATGACTAGAGACATTTTGAGCCATGTATTAGCATGCATGCATGTAGAAAAGAAAGAGACAAGGGGGAGAGTCGAAACCGAACAAAAGATCAATAGTAAAACAACTATTCTTTACTCTTTTGGCTCAATGGTTAATAGCAATTATAACGCAGTATAAAAGATTTTACAAGTGCATCAAATGAAATCCAAAGGCACATAAGTTATGTCATTGAACCACCTGGGATAAAACTTCCATCTCACTATGTAATGTAGATGCATTTAAAATCTAACTATTGGAGCAAAAAAGGAAATGGTATCCAATATTCCAATCCCAATTCTCTGAAAACCCTCCTTTTGTTTCCGCTAGTTAGGATTTGTGCAAGTATTATCACTAGGAAGATGAATGTGACACGGGTACCTTCCTCTTATCTAACACCACTCAGGGGCTATCACTACATCAGCTACCATCCTAAGACATTAACACCTTGAGTTCATTCCCATTCTGTTTTCCTTTCACAACCTTGGAAATCTACTGACTATTATTGTTGCAAGCTCAAACTCCGTAATCTGCCCAAAAGGCAGTATATCACTCCAATTTCACTCCACGTCTCCATTAAAATGACATCCATTTGAGAGCATCAATCTTGGGTATTCATAGACTCTTGATCTTTAAAAAATTACACAAATTTTTTATTTATATAGCATATATCTTGTTTTATGGAGAGTGACTTTCTTTTGACAATTTTTATGTCATGTGGGTTTTATGTTTGGCATTATCTCTTTCAGAGTTAACCAACCCACCAACATCCTAGAGCAAAAAAAAGGAAACATCCTCAATTTGCCAGTGTAAGCCGACAAATGTAAGAATATACGGTGAAAATGAAAGAACATGCATTTACTAGGGCAAGGAGTAGATCAACAAGTACTCATGTTGATGATATTAAGGCCTTCAACAGATTCCCCATAGAACATACAGGTCCATTTCAACAGCCAGAATTTGCATTGGCTTCGAAGGGAAGGAAGGACAGAATGGCTTGCAAGCTCCAAAATTTTTCAAAATTTGTTACACGAGCTCTGTTTTTTCATTAGCATTTTTATTCAGTGAGCACAATGTCCTCTCCAGAAATTCACATATGTTCATGACCATAAGTATTGAAATGTTTAATAGATAATTTTATATTCAGACCTTTCCCTCTTGTTTTTTTAAGATAACAAAATGAATTCAAAAAATAGCTTATGTTTATGTGAAAATTGCTAGGGCTAAATTCTAATGCATTTCTAACCATCAGATAATTGATTGAGAAAGGACAAACAGCAGAGCATCTTTTTACCAACTAATCACCATTAAAAAGAACTGTGATGAAGCTTGCAGTAAAATACTACCTGGCAGTGAATGTACCCTCCAATGTTCTCCAAGTGTGAAGAGTTGCCAATGCATCTTCAAGTCTAACTTGAGTTTTGAAACCAATTTCGGATAATAATTTCACACTTTTTACCTGTTCAACAAAAATCACACATCAGAGGAACATTCAAATCTGGCATACATATTTTAGAGCAGTATACATTGATAGAATTGCTACATCATACAAACATAAAAATGTTAACCCTCAGATTTATCCATAATATAAAGATAACACAAGAAAACATTGAAGAAAATGCATATATTAGATGAGAAGCAGTAGGGTAAGTCAACCATGTGTTCCATCAGATATACTCTTCTTGCAAAGTTCAAATTACAGTTCAGAATGTATTGCTCTGAAACAGCCAAAACAATTATTACCTCTCATCAAAGAACGAAGTATTACAACGTTGACAAGCTTTCTCATCATGTACAAAAATACAAGTAACTGTATATGAACAAAAAGTATAACTACGCCTATTTATACACACATGCGTCTTGAGAATGAGTAAAAACAACGGTGAGAGCAATCAGATTGGTTACTATAATCAAACCTATACTAAAGCTCACCCAATGTATTCAACACAGATTGAGCATTGTTTGCTAGGCTCTACTATTTTTCATGTAATCACACCTTATTCTGGCATGTATCTCAAGGCAGGTGAATCAACTAACAGAGATAAATAACTCCCACCAAAAAATCAAGTTAGTAAATTTTCAAATCCAAAACGAAAGAATTCCTGGTTAGAGTGGCATTTCATCAAGGGGCTCACAAGGGCAAAAAGAATAAGTGAAAATTAATAATGCACACCAATCAGATTGGATCAAGCTTTAACATGAAAAATTCTCCCAAAACATGATTTGAACTGACCTTTGGAACAGCATAAAGAGCATGACAGCCAAGAATAGAACGAACAGTGTCACAGTCATAGAACAACTCTGTTGGATAGTGAATCTCATTATCAAAACTTGAAACCACCCACCTTATATCAGATATGCAATGCCACAGTGAAGATTTGAAACATAAGTCATTCAGACCAGAGTTGCTACTGCAACACCCAAAAACTTTGTCACTAAAATGATCGTCCCAAAAGGCATCTAGAGCTTCCAAGAGATATTTGCACCTCTCTTGGTTGCCATCCTTGGACAGCAAGGACAGTATATGCACTAGTTCAGGAGATTCCCAATCTTTAACCAACATTTTGGGAGAAATGATTTGTCTATCTGATATCTGATGAAGCACAGCAGGGGGCAAGTCGGTCACAGCTTTCTCAATGGGAACTACTTTGACAAAATCCGTGAGCCCTAATTTCTGAAAGAACTCTCGCCACTTCATCAACCCACACGGCATCGACTGGATGATAGGTTGATTCAAATACATAACATCGACCTCAACCCATTTGTAATCCAAACCATTTAAGAATTTATTTACGTCAACAGAATTTCCAAATTCTTTGCTAAAATGGATTGGAGCCTCAGCAGGTCTCATGTACCCATGATTTGTTAGAATTAAAGCTTTACTGCATAATTCAGAAATGATGTATTCACTTTCAACCAAACAATCAACACAATTGGAGTTTAAATGAAACATTATGAAAGTAATGCATTCTCTCATTAACTGCTTGCTTCTATCTGTCATTTTGTCATCTGACATAGATGATAAGATATGAATTTTGATAAGTTCATGAGCTGACAATTTTTGGACACCAATTTTTTGCAGCATCCTCATACAGCCAGTTACTGAAGTTAAATCAGTAGATGCCTCTAAAAATAAAGCTGGGCTAACAATCCTCAATGTGGCATATAAGCAGGGAAACGCTTCATTACAAAGTCCACCATCAAGACCAGTGCTGTCAGCATGAAACCAAATCGTTCCTTCATCCAATGAGCCATATGTTCCATTAGACAGGGGAATAAATGAAACTTTCTTCAGACTATTTATAAGATCCATTTCCAACCCTGAGTTCCTTGAGTTTGGTGCATAAGAATTAAACATACTGTGAAGTTCATTAAGCCAAGAGAAAAGCCAGTGCATACCCATTGTTCTTATACCATCTTTTGTTCGGCCCAAAGAAGAAGCAAATTGCACCAATATCCTTGGCCCATATTCTTCAATACCCAGTGCTCTAGCAAGTGAATCTGACAGATTAACATCCTTGTGTAATAGACCAATTCCTAGATGATCATACAGTAAAGTGTCAGGTATCAGCATTTTAGCTTGCTCAGTCCAACCTCTTACAACCTTACATGGAGGAACCCACTTATCCTTGTACCCATCCAGAAGCAAGCAGTTCGAAAGGCGTAATTTAGCATTAATCATCCGAGGGAGTCCAGAAAAAAATCCATGCACTTCCCCCATTAGTGGAACAAAACTCATAAAAGCACTCACTGCTTTAGCAGGATTTTCTAGGAAACAAGGTAGAGAACAAAATGATTTCTCAGCACTGACAAACAAGGCAGGAAATTCTGACAATAACCACTGATTCCAGGGGCTATCTCCATCAACTTCTTCTCTAGAAGAAGGAAGGACAAAATCAGCTTGAAGAATGAACTTGAGACCATATGTTCTCAAAGGAAGAAAAGCAAATACAGGCTGTTGACCTAAGAAAGGCTCATAGTCGCCACTCTCTGTTTCATTAAGTGTCAAAGCTATGGATATCTCCGTCATATGAACATTGGACCGAATAACTTTAGGATGTAACTTGTTTGATGCCACAAACCAAGTCATTTTCTCATTTCCATGACATACTTTGACAATACCATCTCCAATTACTTCTTTTCTCATAACAATAAGAGAGCCATTCAGCATATTCCTAAGTTCAATACACTGAAGACGGTGAAGGAAAAGTAATAAAGAAGGATGAAGATCAGAAAACATAGACAAAATGCTGCTCATTGCTGATCCTTCCAAAAGTTTTGATTTGAAAGGAAGCACTATACATGTCTTCCAAGAATTCAAGCCCTTTTGAAAATCAATATCTGGGACCAACCTTTTTAGTGCCTCAGTATCAAAAGGTGGTAGAATTGTTGGTAATACAAAACCTATCTGACCCTGACCCAAGTCAAACTTGATATGAAATCCATTTGAATGAATTTCGGGAGCATCCGTAACCTGCAGGAAGAGCAATTAAAGTTTCAGTTGGTCATGTTAGATCTTAATATTATAGAAGAAAAGTAAGAAACTCTATTTGGCTGAAGAAAGCTTTACAGACAGGCAATTTTCTTGCTTAAAATTACAACACCTGAGCTTGACACAACCTAATACGTCAAATTAAAAAGTAAAACCTGCATTCTTGTGAACTCGTCATAAATTTGAAACCTAGTAGCTAACTTCATAAGTGATCATTGAAATTTTAATTAGATTATTCAACACATATTCAATATATCACATAACCAAGAGTAGATATATACTATTCCTTCCCTTAGAGTTTGCCCAAATTCACCATTTTTTGTGAGTGCTTATTTGTTGAAATGGGGAAACTCTAAGGGATGGAGAGAAAGAATCTACTTCACAAGATACCCTAAACAGATGTAGATAGTGTAGTATATACAAAAGTAAAAATGTTTTAAGTTCGATTCCTGAACCATCAAGTGTTAATATTCATGCATTTATACTTGTACTAAAACCTGCAATCTTGTTATAAATTTGACGCCTAGAAACCAATTTCATACGGAAAAAAAATTGGACACAATTATTTGACACACCCCACTCTACATAACAAGGAATTGATATATAGTAGATCAATTCATAGGATACCCTAAAAAGCAGTCCAGTGCAATATATAGCAGTATCAACTAAAATGAAAACACTACAAGTATGATATTGTAGCATCAACTAAAATGAAAACCTGAAGATGAGGTACGCAATATGTTGTATGCATACCTACCATCAATGTAAACCTTTCTAGTTTAAGTGTTTCTATATCCTAGTAAATGTTGTACAAATTTTTATCCATTGTTACCTGGAACGACATTCAGTTTGGAACGGGGAACAGGAACCCAGAACGCAACCTAAATTGACTCGGGAACCATTGGGTGCAAAATACGTTATGTATAAAATATATATTTGAAAACAAAATTAAATTAAAATGATTATGTTGCTTTAAGAAATTATTATTTCTAGGTTTCATCTTGTTTTTCCTACCTTTTTTCTTCAATTTGTAAATGAAGGCCAAAATACTTTTTAAAAAAGGTCTTCAAAACCAGGACATCACCTTGAGCGATTCGGGTCAGGTTTTATGGTGATTGGGGACGTACGTTCCCGGATCACGGAACGTGGCTACGTTCCACACTACATGTAACTATGGCTTTATCCATTCACTTCCAATCATTTAGCCTTTGATGAAATTTTCACAACAGTGAACCAAAGTTTTTTTGGGGGGGGAGGGGGGAGACCAGAGAAAGCATCATAGCTAAAACCGGAAACTTCCCGCCAGATTCCATTTCAAAACCTTCATTTCCGAAACTCTAGATTAACGTTTCCGAAACTACCTTCTCGAAATGTTTTTTTTAAGCCAAGAACCATATATAATACCATAAGCCCTTCTTTTCTTTTGTTTAATTCCTTTTCTCATTTTCTTTCTATACCTTTTTTTACTCATTTTATTTTCTGTTGTAAAGTATAAGTGCACCAGCGTTTCCTACGATTCTGAAACTCTAAAACTAAGGTTTCTCATTTCTGTTTCCGTATCAGATCGAATTCTGTTTCAGGTAAGATTGAAAAGTACCAAGTTTTTCAAAGCTCTTAAATAAACCCCCCACAAATTTCGACGTCCGACATTTACAATAGTGCTTGAGAATTGAGATATGCAGCATGAGAAACTTTTGAAATTATCTTCTTATTTGTATGAAATAAGTATCGCAATGATTTATCATTTACCAAGCATATCATACAATTTAACAAAAGTGTTGGTCATCTTCCCAGACCCAAACAATACAAAATGGTTAAATTTTATTGAACGGCAATTCCTGACATGTCATATCACATGATACATTGTTATATTTTAGGCAGTTAGTGGATGATTGTTGATAATTTATATTGTATGTTGTTAAATTTGTTGACAAAATTATTATACTAATCTTACATGATTTATCAATTAGTTACTCACCTTATTGTTGGAATGAAAAAAATATTATTATCATGCTAATATCAATTTGATAACCAAAATATGTTACATAGTTAAATTCATCTGATTTTCCTTCAATTTGTCATTCAAGTTCTATAAACTCTATGGTAATATGATTGTTTAAACTATCAAGAGAATAATAACATACTACTAAAATACAATAATAACGCCATACTACTATAATACACAAGTTTCCTTAAACAAATGGTATGTGGACCAATATAAATTGAACGAAAATAATATTCTTCAACTAAATCTATATAATCAATTAGTTAGCTGAAGATATTTTGGGATGATATTTTGTTTTATTTTGGATTTCTAAAATTTTCGTTTACAAAAGGATTCAAGGATATAAGCTACATTTTTTTTGTGACATTTAGGATTTATGATTTTGACTTTATTAGGTTTTTTAACTGTCTATTGTTAGCAGAAGATTTGTATGATATTATTCTTGCTTATCATATAACTTTGTAATGATTTACATTAGAAACATTAACATGAAAATCTATTAATGTGATTACTTATAAAATTCTCATAATTTTTTATTATGATACAAATTTAAATACAAATGAATGTATTAATTAATATAATCATACCACTTAATATGATTACTAGTTAATTAATCTTATTCAAATCTATTACTTTATTATTACATTATATTTTTATAACTATTTGTATGCGTACCGACAATATTGTGCACAAAGAAGTGTTTTAAAATTTATAGTGTAATAATTTTATTAATTAATTAATTCAAATTGCCTAAGTTTTCAATACTGTAATCTAAAGCATTTAGCTATTTTGTTTTATATTTTCGACTATCATTCAATAATTTCTATTTTATTTAAGTTCTATTAAGTCAAATCCATTTACTAACTTCTTGTAAAGTCTCTTTCTATGAAATGGAATACCTTATAAAAATAATAATAATAATAATAATAATGAAAAAATTTCCTCAATAATCCCACCTATTGCCCATTTGCTATGAATAATCTCAACTACTGATTATTTCAAAATAATCCAATCTTTGTATACTTTTTGCTGACAGCACCCCTTGCCACATTTCAACAGGCTATTGTAGGTATCTAACATTAAAGAGGAGTATAGTTAGACCAACGAAGAAGCATAAGGGGAAGACAGAAGTAAGTATAACGACTAGTAAGTACCTACAATAGCCGGTTAAAATTTAGAAAGGAGTGTTGTCAGCAAAAAAATATACAAAGATTGGATTATTTAGAAATAATCAATAGTAGGGATTATTTAGAAATAATCACAGCAAATGGGCAATAGTTGGGATTATTCAAGACAATTTTTGCTAATAATAACAATAATAATATTGCATAGACTTTGATTTATATAATATAAATTCATAATTTATAATATACATACATTATATCATGCACGGGCATCTAACTAGTATATTATATACCAAATGCACCATATGTTACATACCCAGAAAACATTAGAAAAATGGATACCTGATGATACCAAAAGAATTAAGTTTCAGCTGATATTACCAAACAAAATTTCGAAAAACAATAAAATATCAGACAAATGAATTGCCCAAGTGAAAAAGGGATGAAAACAACGTTGTTTTAGCAAAAGGATCCATCAATTATCAATTTAATAAATGCTAAGATACACATTTGATTACATACCCGGAAAACTGATTTAAAACCAATTCCCTTCTGTCCAATGTAGCCAGCAGAAGAACCTTTCTTTGTAGAGCTTCCAACATCACAGAGAGCTCTGATATTTTTGGCAGTAAATCCTCTCTCATTATTCAAGATAATTATTCCAGTGTCATGAAGGATGAAACTTAAAGTAGGTTCCACATCTGCAGGGTAAACATTATCATCGGCATTCTGAACCTGGAAATAATAGATTCAAACCAGTTGAAAGGTAATATGACACAACACCATATTTGTTCTATTGATGAACATAATAAATACAATTATCAGTCATAAATGTAAACAATTAATAAAATACTATCATACAATCACCACCATGATTATTATATGATACAACAATATCAAAGTCTTAACCTCAACATATATCAAAGTCTTAACCTCAACATATAGGGTCAGCTCCATAAACCAAAACAATTCAATTGTAAGATCATGGTAACAAAGATTATATTTTGTTCAGGCTATTTAATACTAATCTACAAGACTACAACTAAGATAATCAATTCAATGAGTTCCACATATATTCTCCTCTTTCATTCATTTCTATTATTGTCATAAGTATCGATCTCAATTATTTCTTAACCTTCAAAGCTAGTCATCTTCAACCTACCTCTTCCTTTTTCAATCTCCTCAAGTTCCAACATTCTGATCTTTGTTGCGCATAACTAGACAATTTTCTCTTATTTTAACTTCAATATTTGCAACTCAAAAACCTTTTCTAATGTATTCATTTGAAATCTATCCACCAGGCTATGCCCACTCATTTATTTCAACATACGCGTTTCATCTACCTCGATTTACTATAAGATCTCCTAAGAGCCAAACATTTTGACTCATAGAATCGTGTTGGTCTAATGGCATCCACTAGATTTTTATATATTTAGTGGCACACCTTAGTCACATAAGGTTCCAACCATAAATCTCCATTTGAGCCACCCACATTGAATCTTATGCTTAACATCTTGATCAATATGTGAAATAGTGATCCAAATTACTCTAAACACTTACTTGAAAGAAGTTTTTCCGTATCTAGCTTTACCAAAACAACATTTACTTTATCTTACGTCAACTTGATTTAAACCCTTATGATTCTAAAGTTTGTTTCCAAATCTAACTTAGCATTGACGTCAACTTAGTTCCGTGCCACCAATACTATGTCATTAGCGTACAACATACAACATAGAACTTTTCTTAAATAGGTCTTGTTATCCCTTCTAGGACCACCACAAACCTTGATACAAACAAATTGAGATTATAAAACCTTCAGTCGCTCCTCCACTATCCCAATATTAATTTGTACTTCTTCATACGTATTAGATTATAATAATATACTTACGTGGCATACCACTCTCACATGATTCGCTAATTGTCTTGCGAATCGCGAATCGAAAAAAGCAAATTATGGTCGGTTTTAGGCTATTTTTGAACCATTTTGAGCGAATCGCGAATCCAAAAGGCGAACTAACTAGCGAATTATGTTTCACTGTGGCATAACTTCCTTTGCCAAAACCACCAAAGTACTACACTTGTTACTTTGTCATGCACCTTCTCTATGTCAATAAAAATCATGCGACACATCCTTTTTCTTTACCATGTAGCATTGTCATTACATTAGAGTACATCTTCATAGGCAATGTTCTATCACTCTCATCTATAGCTTCATAGCGAGTCTCATAAACTTAATTAATGATATAAAAATAATGTTTAAACCTTAAACAATATGGGTGATTGTTCTATGATGAAAGAAGTACTAAATCGTGAAGAATAAAAGAGAAAGCAAAGGAACTCAAAACCTAGAAAGTATTATGTCCATAGAATACCTTATAATCCCATCATAATTTTCAAGATTTTGGTCTACATGAAAAAGAAAAGAAGATAGAAACTCTGCCTACAAATTCAAGCAGTTAATGCAACAAAAACAATATCAAAAACTATCAGGACACATCATCCTAAAAGCCTATGAAACAGTATTCAAAATGAAAAGTTTACAGCTACTGCAACTAGATGGAAAATTTTACTTTAGTGACATCTCTGTTTAACTGAAAAAACATCTTTGAGAATCAATAGATGAAGAGATAAAGAAGACGTACCAGCTCAAGAAGGAAATGTGAGTCTTGTGAATACAATTCTTCTGAGAGGCAATGAAGTGCTCGCCCCAAACGGGCATGCTGCTTCTTCAACAAACTACATTCTACGTCAGATATATTGGGGTCCAACCCAAATTCATCACGTCTAATTGATTCAATAACAAGACCAGCCTCGTTGATGTCTTGGTCAGCTAAGTGTTCATTTTTTGAATACTCTATTTCTGATTGGCCCATGGGAATGAATACATCAGTGTCATTTTTATTCAGCTCAACTTTGTTAGCAGCAGAAGAAATATCAACGCGTGGACCCTGGGTAAACTCAAATTTTTTTACGTCTCCAACCGATACCAGGCAGGGGTTATCAGTTAATGGACAAACTAAATGGTGATCATTGATCCACTCGGTTATACCCAGTGAGTAACCAATTTCATGCAACATACTACGCTCTTCATTTCTTTTACATTGAACTAAAATAGCTGAGGTAATATCTTTGACCAAACACCGCAATCCAGAAAGTAATACATCAGCAGCAAAACAGCGAAATTCTGAAGGCAAGAAGGCTAGACAATCAACAAATATGCTAGATACATGGGCAACAAAACTATTCACCCCACTCAAATTCTTGAAAAGGTTCATACTAGATTGAAAGCCCACGGGCTCATTCACTCTCAGAGTTCTGTCATTACTCTGACCATCATTATAACCAATATTCTGCATAAAATTCTCGATAATAACTTCAAATCCTTGTCGTGCCTGACACTTCAAAAGGGACAAGGGTACATGTTTTTTCCCTCCAGACAGTGCAAACAATGACAAAAGCTGAACAGCCATTTGAAAAGGAGATTCTTGAAGTAAAGCTTGAAAAAAGAGATCAGCAGAAGCTAAGGGGTCAATCCGAATAATCTGTCCATTTCTGGTTAAAAGACACAATAAGCCTTCCACATTGACCTCTGACACCAACCATTCCAGAAAAGGCCCTAGTGAAGGACCATAAACAAGATCCCAATGTGACCACGAGTTCAGATCTAACAAGAAAGGAGCTTTGAGTAAAATGTTGATAGCATCCTTCGACGTAACTGATCCAGAATTTTCCAACATATCACTTACATCGGAATCAGCAGCATCAACATACTTAGAGGTGCCCGACAGTGTCGCAGAGAATATAACACAATTAGATGCAACACTTCCTTGATGCTTCTCTACAAAATCTAGAAGCTCTCGAGTACTACCGCTCTCAATGATTTTGAAACTGATGAGAGGGAACTGCCTCACTAGCAAATCTGATATTTTCTCCTTGGTTATGACACCTTCCTCCCAGAGGCTGCAAGATGCTTGAGACAACAGCATACCCAGTTGTTTCTGAATCATGCTTACCTCCAATGATTGAAATTCATGTACCTGACCTCTTATAATGTTCAGAATTTCTTTAGGAAGTACAGAGATATTTCGATCTAAGAAAGAAAAAAACTCCCCATGACCAAGCAACTTGAAATCATTAACTGAGAATTGCTCTGCCAACCAAATTTCACAACGAGAAAGTTCCTCAGCGAACATGATTGCCCTGTGTACAAGTGAACTTCCACTAGACAAATCGTTCTGAGTAGGATACTTGGAAGCTTTTCTGAGAATATCCTCCAAATGAACACCTAAAAAATGGTGAAGGCGTCCAATTAAAAAATATTAAAGAGTTCCACAAAGAGGACCAAGAAGACAGATAAAACTCAGCACATTTCACGAACTGGAAATCTAACTACACAAGTGAGAAACAAGAAAAGCTAGAGACAGAACAATTCAAAAGCATTTGCAGTAGAGGAAATGATGTGCTAATACAGAATCAAGAGCATGGTGGACAGCCACATTAATTTTAAATTGGTTCAAGGTATTCACAGCAAAAGAAGAACGACTGAAAGTCAGAAATTATCTCCTGTGTCCTTGCTTATCTCCTCAGCTGGGGTGCAAAATTGCTAGGTAAATAATTTGTTAATTATAAAAAGGATCCATATACAAGAATCCAGAACAGAAATAGAAAACTTTAAAGAGATGTGATAAATTCTTCATTCTAAACAAAAGGTTTTTGCTGATGCCAATAAGCAGGTTTACATTACAATTCTGAACCCTTCTCATAATTTACAGTTTGTTGGCCTTAACGTATTACAATGCTGAACCAAGGTACCTCACAGATAGAAAGCTCACATCTTGAAGCCTGGGAAACCTTACTAGGTCCAGCTTTAAGAATAAAATAAAACACTAACGTACGGATCAGTTGTAGAAGCCCCAAGCATCTATCATAGGCACCGTATCGATTCATAGTATTCAAAAACAGCATGAAGAATTTCGACTACACGGGGAAAAAGATTATCAGAAAGAATAAAAAATTACAATCCTCAACTGAGGCCTTCCATCATCAAAGCCACCATCATCATTAGACCAAGTATATTCCATTCATAGAAGGTCCGGGGAGGGGAGGGGAGGGTAGAAAGACAACAGACCATACCCTTTTATAGGAGGTTGCTGCCAAAGAGAAACTAAGCTCGAAACCAATTACCCAAATGCAAAACCAAGCCTTCAAGGTTGTTCAAAAATTATCAAACTCTGTTAAAGCCATAAACTGACTTCAAAAATAAACACTTGAAACAAAAACACAAAACTCCACAATAGGGTAAGTTATTGCCCCTAAGTCCCTCCAAATGAGAATATCATGGTCATCTAAGATCTATGGTATTCAAAACAACATAAGGTACTCCGCCTACATCAGGAAAAAGATTATCCGAAAAGATAACAAATTACAATCATCACGTGAGGTCTTCCGACATCAAAACCACTTACCCATACAACACCAAGTTCTTCAAGGTTGTTCACTATACTACATTAGTTCAATTTGAGATCTAACTAAAATCAAGGTTCGAACAATGGCGCTGAGTAATTTTTATTAATAATTATGATCAACCATCAGCACATAGATTTCTAGCTGAACGTATCAATTAGATGAATTAGATCATCTTATCAAAGAGAATTTGGTCTTCAACATTAGGCGGACCTCAAAAAGAACACAATCTCTCCTTCAATGACAAATCTAAAAAATTAATATTTTAAATTAGGAAAAATTGATATTAATAATCTCACCTTTCACTCATCCGCCGTGAATAATCCCACCTTTTGATTATTTTTTAATAATCCAACCTTTTTTATCAATTTCTCCCAACATACCCTTTTACCTAAAAACCTATTATAACAGGCAACCAAGATTTAAAAAAAAAAAAAAAAAAAAAAAACAGGGAAAAAAAGGTTAAAAAAAAAAAAGAAAAAAACCTGATTTCTCATCCCCTCCCCTACCAACACCTAAACCCAGCCACCTCCACCACCAATGGCCACCCCCTTCTCCTCCCATAGCACCAAAGACGTCCCCTGCCCCTCCCCCACACCGCGAGACTCACTTCTCCTATCCCTACCAATTTTCCAAATTCACTATTTCTTCATCATCATCAATGGCTTCATCAGTTTTCTTAACCACCTCAGTTTTCTTCATCAATTCATTAATTTCTTCATCATTAACAGTGGCTTCTTCATCACCATTTCTTCATCATCACTTTTTTTTTGAAGATGATAAAGAAGCCATTGATGATGAAGAACAGTGGGTTAGGACATTGATAGGGATGGGGAAAAGGGGTCTCACGGTGTGGGTTGAGGTGCTGGGAGTGGTCGTCGTTGCTAGAGAGGAGAAGAGGATGGCCAGTGGTGATGAAGGTGGGCGGTGGCTGGGTGTTTAGGATGAGGGGGCTGAGAAATCAGTTTTTTCTTTTTTTTCTGTCTTTTTCTTTATTTTTTTATTTTGGTAACCAGATAACAGGTTATTAGATAAAAGGGTATGTTGGGAGAAAATTGAGAGAAAAGATTGGATTATTAAAAAATAATCAAAAGGTGTGATTATTCACGGTGGATTGGTGAAAGGTGGGTTATTAATTAGTTTTTCCTTTAAATTAAAGTAGGGATGGGGAATGAGAAAAAAGAAAGAAAGAAATTAAAAAAAAAAAACAAAAATACTTCAAGCAATTTGAAAACTTCTTGCTTAAATTTCAACCTGGATGCTAACCCATACTAGCTTCCCACCAGTGAGATGCATGGATTTCGAAATGTGTAGGATAAAGTACTTATGCAACAATTCTATTATATGTTCTTTATACAAGTTGCAAGTATATCTGTATGTGATAGATATCTTCCGACTTATAGATGAAAAATACAAATTATGTAGCAAAATTTAAGCTCAATTTACACAATCACTTCACTCCCTGTTCTCATACTTTCCTGGTCAAAGTATTAAAATTTGATCATTTAGATCCCAAAAACCAATTATAATTTGTCTATTTTACTTTTCACATTCTGGAAAGCTATATTTTCTCTTGAAAAATTTTAGCATGAACTTTTTTTATAATAATATTTGAAAAACAATTCATCAAAAATCTTTTTGGTGAACTTAGGTTAACTTTTAGCAATTAAGAAAAGGATGGCTCAGACTCCATAGCAAACAATGTCCCGCATTGCCAACCTGAAATTGCAGTCAGTTGATCAGGTGTTGGGTATATGCGCAAATTTATTTGGTGGAAGCCTGAAAAATTGTTAATCCAGGGATCAAACTTGAGACACTTGTTGGAACCTCAAGTAAGCAATGTATAAGTACACTTTTGGGAACCAATGTAACTGACTCCAGAACCTTGACTTTGGCCATTTTCTTTCTAATCGAATCCCTATTCAGCCCACTAACACCACATAAAAAAGAATTGAAAGGAAAATGATAACATCTTCGAAGATTCACAACCATATTAATAATATTACTTTGATTACAGATGATATGTAAAGATTAATCTTAAAAAAAGAACAGCTTACATGGAACAGGAATTGGTGGACTTTGATTGAGAAGGCCAGTATCTTTCTCAATGGCTTCAATATCAATACTTTCGTATTTTGTTGGTTGATTAGCTTGTTGGTTTGTGTGTTCCAATTCACCCATTAATTGAAATGTATCATACATGCTATCCCACATCCCCCTTTTAATAGATGTAACCTACAACATTGTGAAGGGAAATCCTTATAATCATGTTCTCAGATCAGTAGCCCCTATAACACAATGTACACATAGCATGTCTTCTAATACAAAGACTATTCCAGGAAAAAAAGTCATAGCATATTGGAAAAAGTGTCTTAACGAATCATGCAACTACCCAATGTCAAGTGGCTCAAATCTAGGACGGAATTGGGGTCAGATGTATGCAACATTACTGTTGTCATGACATTCACCCTTGATTGAAAACTAATGATTTAGCGAGAATTGCAACAATACAAAAAATAATTGTAACATACTGACCAACCGATAACCAGTATCCTCGACCAGTATCTCAATACAAAATTTTATGTAGTATGGGTATAGGGGAGGGTGGAGGGCATACTACACTTGCCACCCATTCTGCCATCACTAGGTTGCCGCTAAAGGGAGGCTAGAAGACCACCCTTTACCAAATAGCTAGATGACTCAGGGTTGTATGCCAGTACACATACTTCCATTCACTTAACGTACCTTTCACAAAAGTCCAACCCAAGAAAAGGCAGAGCCACCTTAGTCAAGAGTCACGACGAACAGATAACCAAGATCAAATCAGAAAAGCAGCTAACAAACTCAAGATTAAAAGAAAACTACTCACCGCAACATTGAGCAACCCAGCCAGTGGATAATTTGAGAATGCATTTCTTACTTTTTTCCTCTGTTTGCCAGACAACTTATAGAATTCCAGCATTTTTTCCAAAACCTACACCAACAGACAAAGTGATCAAATCACCAAACACCATATACCTTAATCTAAACTAATTTAAAACTTGGAAGCTAACAAGAGAAAAAAATGATTTTAAAAACAAATCACATTTTACAGCCTTGCATAAAGCTAGGCTTACATGTAAAAACAATTTTGCCTGGATAAAGTATATAACAGCACGTTCAGAACGACCTGGGGAAAAAACCCCTAGATGCTATAATCAATTTTTTGAAAATTTCACTTTGTTTTCCAATTTCCACTTATTATGAAGAGGGGGGAATGCGACATTACACAGAAAACCCTTAACACATAATGTTGATCGCTTCTCCAATTCCAAAATGCAACCATAACATAGCAAATTAACAATTAACAGTCTTCATTTAGTGTTTAAACCATATGTGTAACACTTTCACTTTCAGGTGTTATTGGGACATTATGAATACATAGGCAAACAATATGTTAGTGAATGAGTTATGAGGTTCTCAATAATCTGTAACCCCACTGCGTTAAGACTTGCTCCGTGACAAAATAATGGTCAATATCCCAGCAGTAAATCCAAATAAAAGATGTAGCATATAATAAAATTTTGTTAGACTAATTTACTTTAAAGTTGATTGTTTATATTATAGGGTAGGTAGAAGGAAGGAGAGGGCTAGGTGAGAATCGAATCCAAGACCTTACGTGGGGAATATGGTACTTGCTTCATCTATCTCACTTTAAATTTGATTTTTAATCTCTTCCTCAGAGTATTATTACAGAACAACAAAACTAGTTCTGAACATTGATTTCAAAACGATATATGTACTCTAGGATATATAAGCACAACTACAAATTAACTCGATTTTTTTTCACACAAGTTTGATAAAATATTTTGCTTGCATATTAAGTCCACTCTTCGATATGATATGATTTCATCCATCATTATCTCACATAAGATCCTCAAAAATGACAAAGATAGTAGTATGCCACATTTTGATCAATTATTAAAAAGCTACCTAGTTACACAACTTCTATGATGCAGAAGTTAAAATATAATGCCAAAACAAATAAGACATATTATAGGATATCTATCTACTTTTGTGATTAACTTTTCTACATAAGATTGACAGTACAGAGGATCTAGAGTAACATTAAATACGAACAGCGTGACTTCTCCCATAATTCCATTCATACTTATACTTAATTCCCAGAATTTTTGTTACTGAAATAGAATCTTTAAAATTAAATTAACAAAATCATGCATATGTAATTAAACATAAAAGGGGAAAAGAGAAGCTAACGAACGATCAGCAAAGGAAAATTTATCATCTAAGGCATAATTCTGAAGAAGGCAGTACCTCTGTTGCTAGGTGTGCCCGACAAGCGTCCTTCCAGTGAGTGATGAACATCCGAATAGACTCATTAGCATCAGCGATGTTTTGATTTTTTCCCTCTTCTGAATCAGTTGTTCCAGAGAGTAAGAAAGAATTATCTTTAACTGCCTTTCCAAGACTCTCAGTTTTAGATCTTCGTCGTTTTTTCTGCAGCCTCCTTCTCTGACTGTCGTTAGAGCTCTGATTTTCACAACTTTCTCCTTTCAATCCCAGCCTAGTCATCTCTTCAGCTACAGATGGATAAGGACAGCTACTCGACATATCTCCAATTTTTCTTTTTAATGAAGATGAATGATGTTGGTTACTTATGGAACTATCATTTCCAACCATTTCACCATCAGAACTATCTGTCATATCCTGAAATTCATCAGAACTTGATGAAACAAATCTTATGTGTTGGCCGCAGAAATCCTTGTTGACATGAGCAAAGGATGTGACACGCTCACTTAAGACATTGTAACGATCATCAAACAACTTTTTTTGCAAAGAGAAAAGAGGCCGTTTTTTCTTCTTTGAATTCGTACATGTGTCTTTCACTGCTTCCTTACACTTGCTCAACACAAGACTTTGAGCGTTCTTGGCTTTGTTTAGAAAACCTATGTGCATACTGGAAAGAGTGTAGGGATTAGAACATTAGATTACATCAACTCTCACTAATCAACTTACGGCTATCAATAAAAATTTTTAGAGAAAAATTGCAGTAAAATTAGTCAAAGGCAATGTAAGACAAAAAAAAAGTCCATTGATCGACAGCTACAACCTCCCCAGTAACAAATACTCGGAATTCCCTTGTGCTCACCCCTAACACGACATTTCACATAATGGTTAAAAGACTACTAATAGAGCAATAAACTCCAACTCCGACTTCAACATATCACCTCAACATTTCAAGCAACATTTCTTTAATGGTCTAAACTCTCAAACTACATCCAGCAATCAGTAAGTAGCTAAAAAGTACCTCTATGTCCAAGCAATAATCTTTATCATTTCAAGTTACTTGAAGTCAATAAGTATGTGCCCAACGACTCGGAAAATTTATTTGAAAACGCAAAATTTTGGTCCAAAATAAAGTGTCCATGTGTCATATCCATGCCAGTGAGGATTTGACACAGGTACTTGAGGTAAGCTAAATACTGTAAAGAACAAAGGTTCGTTCTAGAAGAAAGTTCCCTCATGTATCAATCTATTCCTCAACATGCCCACATGAATTACATATAAATGACTTATATAGTCTCATTTTCTAATCAGAGAACACAAGGTCAAGCAAATTCACTTTTCTACATAAAGTTGTGATAATTCCTTTCAAATCTAATTTTACAATCTAGCGCACCACACACATGCTCATTGATGGGAGTATGGGACTAACTTAAACGTGCAAAAACATGTAGTGCAAATGAAGAAGAATTTGGCCACTTATTGAAGATTTTCCAAAGCAAAGGAATGGACTGAAAGCTTTTAATGACATTACTAAATGAAGGCAACAGTTGAAAATATTGATTGTCCCAACCCCCTCAAGGAAGAATGCACAAGTAGGTTTAAGGCAGGTGAAAAACCCATAATCAACCACCCGTAGATGTCAAACTATACCTCCTGCTACCCATTACGCTTCCTTTTCCTCATCTACTTTCAATTGTTCAAAACAAAGGTCAATAAAACTGAATCTTACACATATTTCATTGAAATCTATGCATAGAAGGAATACAACAGCCAGTCAACCACCAAATAGTATTGAGCATTATAGGTTAACTAGCAAGAACCTACTCAAAAGTTCCATCACACAAAACAGCAGCTAAAAACCAACAGGCAACGTGACACACATGTCATGTACACACAAACGACACGTAATTGCCAAAGCCTTAGGTCGGCTAAACAGGCATAAAGTTAAAAAAAGAAAGAGTTGTTTAAATACCCCAGACTCTGAATCCGCAATCCAAGAACCTGTGGATTTGTCACTTTACACTTCTTTGCAACAAAATCCAAAAACTCCTCCATCACGATATTTGTACGCTTTTTGTAGAGAAACAATGAAAGATAAGTAACTATTTGGTTGCTTGTAATCTCGTACACTTGTATCACATCTTTGGTTAAAGAAAAATAGTGCTTAACAAGGGGCTGTTGTAGAAAAGGACCCAGCTCAAGGTCTTCAAAGTTCTCAATACCCTCATTCTTGCATAAAGCTTCTTGCAAATCAAACAACGTTGTTATCTTGTGAACAGCTACATGACATCTAATAAATGCATTGATCTAACAAAACAAAGCAACAATTAGAGTGTCAGAAACTCACCAGATTATCTGAAATTGAATGGAGTATGACCCGACCAGATCAAATTTAACACAAACATACAAATTGACATCTCTAACCACAATCAACAAATAAAATTTTAAGACATTCAATGCCAAATAGAAAATGCTCAAGTTCTTATACATAATAATTTGGCATGAATTGACAAAGTAATATAACTAAATTAGATAAATAAATAAACGGAGGAAATAAAAAAAACGACCTTAGCTTCAATGAGGATAAGTTGGTGGAGAGAAGGAATTTGATGGAGCTGAAACCCTAAGGAATCCCAAGAGTCAGCTTGAAGTTTAAGCAGAGCAGACTGAGAAAGCTTCCAAACAGAAACATGGTCTCCAGCTTGAATGAATTGACGGCGTACAGTGGCAACAGCATCCTCAATCTTGTCAAGGGTTGCCTTATGATCAACAACAGCATCCTCAATCTTGTCAAGGGTTGCCTTATGATCAACAGAAGTAGATTGGGAGTTTGGTTTAGTAGGAAATTTGGGATAGGGACGCTGTTGTTGCTGCATCTGCGAAGAACTGCCAGGGTTGCTGATCGAAAATGATAAATTGGGATTGTTATGCTGGAAACCAATAGGAAAAGCAGTTTGATTATGATTTTGATGGTATTGGTTGTTGTTAATGGGAAAATTGGGATGATTTTGAAAGGGAATATTAGGGTTCTGAAAAAAGGGGTTTTGATTTTGGAGAAGTAGACCTAGTGATTGAAGGACGACAAGATTGGGATCTAGCTGTTGATGTTGAGGTTGAAGATATGGCGGTGGCGGTTGCTGTTGCGGCGGCGGAGGAGCACCGCCACGATGATGTAAGTGTTGATGGGGAAGTTGGTTCTCCATTGCCCACAAACAAGGAACAAGGAGAAGGGTTTAAGCCTTTAGAATGGATTAGGGTTTTAGAAGCCTTTAGCAAACTTTTTTTCCAAGGGTTAGTCTTTTGTGTTATTGTGTTGGTGTATGTTAGCCGACTTACAAAAACGCTAATGGACTAGGAAGTAAAAAAATTCCCAACATTCACAAAATAATGATAAGAAACAAATGATGGTCATGGGCGGATTACGAAAAATTAAACTGGTCTCAACCTGTTGAAAAATCATCTTAAACTGAAATTATCTAGAATAGGTTTTAAGTCGATCAACTTGTGGTTCAATGAAGGTCCAAAATCTCAAATGATAGAACTGTTGACAAGATTCGAACTTGAAATCATGACAGGAGAATCAAACCAAACAATTCAGTGGAACCGGAAAATGGGGTAATTTGAAGGAAAACTTGGGGCAAGGAGCTGTTTTCATATATAAAGGAATCTGATATAATTTTTTTTGATACGAGACTAATAAGTTTTTTTACCACAAAATTAAAATATAACCCTAAATACTCATAAGAACGGTTATTAAAATTCAATAAATTAATAAAAATAACCCAATAAAGAGGAAAACTAACTCTCTTAGTGTAACACCCCGCCCCTCGGACCGCTGATGACTACTCTTGGAGATTGTAGACTAGCCCCACAAACCAACACAAGTCTTTCCAACGCACTTTGACCTCACTCGTGCGCACCCGGGAACACTTCCTAAGAGGTCACCCATCCTAAGATTGCTCCCCACCAAGCACGCTTAACTGTGGAGTTCTTAGCAAAAGAGCTCCCTAGAAAAAAAGATGCACCTTGTTGATATGAGTAGTCTATCATTCCTTTTTCAAACTAAACTTGGGTATTACACTCACCCCCACTTAAGAATACAACGTCCTCGTTGGACCGTAACTTCAGGATCTTTTCCCCCGCTAGGTGCACTGAACACTATCAGCCACGGTCGCAGGGTTGCTCTGATACCATTTGTAACATCCCGGCCCCTCGGACCGCTGATGACTACTCTTGAAGACTGTAGACTAGCCCCACAAACCAACACAAGTCTTTCCAGCACACTTTAGCCTCACTCATGCGCACCCGGGAACACTTCTCAGGAGGTCACCCATCCTAAGATTGCTCCCCACCAAGCACGCTTAACTGTGGAGTTCTTAGCAAATGAGTTCCCTAGAAAAGAAGATGCACCTTGTTGATATGAGTAGTCTATCATTCATTTTTCAAACTAAACTTGGGGTATTACACTTAGGAAGGTAAATTTAATTCTAAATTAGCATCCAAAAGCTACATATTGGCTATGAAAATCGAAAATGAACATTCAAATCTTGAATGAAACGAGAATAGAGTCTTGTTTCGATTGGAGTTGGTAATCATTTTAAGGGATTTTAGGTTTGTTGTCGAAACTCCTCTTCCTTATAACTTGGTCTATCAAACATATTAAGTCGGTTGGATCGTGTTTGGGCCATACATAGACGGATCAGAAACCACTTAATTCCAAACCCAATCCTTTTAGTAAATTGGAAAAAAAGTTCACAACCCTAACTTGATGTATATCAATTCAAATCAACCTTATTTCAACTTATTTAACCTCTTTAGAATCTTTCTTTCATTTTAGGATTTTTAACATTAACTACATTTTATATTTTAGTCCTCAATTTCAAACTATTATTTTATGAGTTGTTTATTTTGTATTTACTATAAATAAAAGAAAAATATTAAATAAATTAAGTTCAAGTTACAATGATTGACTTAAGTTAAAATCAACTTTTAATTGAATGGGTGAGTTGTACTAAGGAAAAATTGAAAAAATAAGCTAATTATCAAAAAAAATTCCCAAAATAAGTTTGGAAAATTTTAATTCCAAAATAAGTGTCCTCGTGTCAAAACTGAGGTTAGGTATATTCGCTGTTACTAAAAGCGAACAAAAAAACTAGTCAAAAAAAGGTCAAAATTCTTTGTTCGTTGTTACTTAGGAGATGGCTTATGGGATTCGTTCCGACAACATAGCCAAGTCGATTCCATCTACTTCTACAATACTGATAAAAATTATACACAACTATGCACAAGAAACTGGTAATTTTCTACTTCTACAATACTGATAAAAATTATACACAACTGCAATATGAAGTATAATACAAAAAATTGTACTCAAAATTATGCACAAGGAAAACATTGATATCTAGTATCTTACTATAGTTTCTATGTTACCCATAAAGATTTTTTTTGCCTGAAGATTGTAAGCACAACATAAAAGTACGTTGAATTTATCAAGTTTGTAGAGGCTTTGAGATATCAATATCAATTACGTCTCCGCTAGTACCTGTCGCTGTAAGGTGTTCCATAGACGATAAGAGCAGGTACAGTTCGTACTACCGTGTCAATCGGAATTGCGAAGTTCACACCAGAGGACATCGCAGTGCCTGCATTTGGGCAAGAGAAATGGTTAAAATTTTAACATCAAAAAGTTCACTTAAGCATGCGTTGTCGTTCATTGCAAGGTATGGGACTTGTCCCACATCGGTTGTGTATGCAATTGGTGTGGGGTTTATACGCAAATGAGCTCTTCAACCCACCAGGCTAGTCTTTTGGGTGAGTTCTCCTATTTGTCCTATAACAGCATGGAAATAGCAAATCGAATTGGATAGACAAAAGGACTACAAAGTGCAAATCCCAAGCTTCCTTACTCCTATGTAACATATATTACGATTATGATAAACCAAAGATGAAATTTCTCACCTTTAAGAGTAAATGTCGCAGTGTTCACACCAATCACATGCCCATATGAATCTATCAATGGCCCTCCGGAATTTCCTGCGATCAACATTGAAATAAAGAAAGTCTTTTATGAAGAAAAGAAATGCTCGCTAAGTCGTTAATTGTCTGTATGGAATATCTTGCTCCCTTTCTTTGCATCGAAAAGTGAGAATTAATGACAACCAGCACTCTTCAGTCTTCCTATACAACTTAGTATGAAATTCAAGGACAAATTGAAGCATTTAGCATAATTTACCAGCATTAATAGCAGTATCTGTTTGTATGGCTCCTCGAATGGCCTGTCCATTTGGTGATGGTATCTCCCTGCCCAGACCACTGACCACCTGGGTATAATAACTACCAACTATCATTTCATCTAGTGATTAATATAAGACATTCCTATCTTAATACCAACAACAGCATTCTATTACCCACATTAAGTGGCTCCCGTCTAGGCAGGGTTGGGAATTTTGATGTACGTAACCTTATCCTTATATTAACCAAAAGATCGACCGTTGATGGTAAACATGATCTCAACTTCACATAAAAGATGTGCACATCTTCTAGCTTTTAAATAGGGGAAAAAAAGAAGAAAAACAAAACTCACGGTGTTTGTATATGCAAGCAAGAGTATCTTATTATATAGCTAGTTCAACTAACAGAAAGATGTGCATGTTAACATTAATAGATTACAAGTTCACAACCCAATATTATTTTCTAAAGTAAAATAATGTATTGCTAGTACATGCTGGTATCAAGATGTGCGTAAAATGAGTTCTCATACAGCAGTAGAAGTAAACAATCAGTCTCAGGAAACTAATAAGTTCTGCACTCTATAAAGGTACACACTATGTTACTCAGACTCTTTATTTTGCTTCACGTACCCGTATCTAATCCTTGATGCTCGAACATTGGTATGGCACTTTGAAACTTCATTTTAGGAGTAAAATTGAATATTTAGACGTATCTGACACTTAGACACGTATCAGTATCCAATACCCGAGTCCAAATAACATAGGGTACACAACTACACATATTCTTTATTTTCTGAACATATTAGTGTTTATCAACCATGAAAAAGTAACTCAAACATCTAGCATTCTCATAATAAGCGCAACCGCTTTCTATCCATTCAAGAACTCTAGCACAATGTTCTAATCCCAAATAATACCCATCAGTGCTAGGAACCAAAGTTGGCTTAAGAAATTACCCCAGTTGTTAGAGTGTTTTCATATCCATAAGGATTCCCAATGGCAAAACAATTCTGCCCCACACGTAATTCGCTCGAAGTTCCAAGAAGAGCAGGCTTAAACTCTTTCCCTTGAGAATCAAACTACATCAGAAAGAATTAGAGCTTAGTCTGAAATCTAAATCATCAAAGGTACGACCAACAGTAACTCCACAATTACAAACAACAGTTGGGAGAAGACAGAATTAATATCATCATCTATGTGGGAGAATAATTGTGTTGTTGCAGAAAAGAAAAGTTGACGTGATTAACATAGGTGTAAAACATAAGTTTACATATTGAATAAAGGGTCTCAAATTCAAAGAAAACCAATATTTCTCCATTGATTCAAAGGGTAATTCAATCCAGAACTTCCCAAAACCAACTTTGATTGGTAACAACCAGACTTATGTAAAACTTCTAATAAGAACTACTCCCTCCGTTCCTTAAAATTGTTCCCATTTGCCATTTTAGGTTGTTTCATTTGTTGTTCTCATAAAGAATCGGATAAAATTAACCTTGTCTATCCTCATTTTAATATATGAACCCCACATATCTACCACTATAACTTCATTTTAACATTTTTGTATTGCTTATGGTTCCCACAGGTTTCCCACTAACTTTATTAACATTTTTTTAATAGTTGTGGTTTATAATTTTTCCACTTTCTTTGAATATTTTGTAATGGTTATGGTCCCCATTTTCCTCCCTCAAACTCAATATTCAATAAAAAAATATATCCACCATCTAAAAGATTCTATTTTTCTTGATTTTCGTGAATATTTCTTGAGAACTCGCTGTCACCACAGGATGCAGCTGAAAACACTAGAATTCTGGCTCACATAAGGGCTAAAAGAAGTCGTTGATTTTGTTGCTTATCCAGTGTATCTATGATCTATGAAAATTGAAAATAGAGCCTCATTTCTTACCTTAAGAACAGCCAGATCATATGATTGATCAAAACCAATGATCTTGGCCTCAGTTGAGATCCTATTTCCTCGGGTATCCACTGTACTAACCTATAAAATGAAACAAGATCATCAGAGCTCCTATAGGAAAAAAAATTCACTCCAGAATTAAGTAGGCATTATATCCATCAGTACGAGTTGCAAAACCTTACAAAACCGCTGTCCACTCTGATCAGTTGCCAACTTAGCCACAACATGGTAATTCGTAACCTGTCAAACAAAAGTAACATTCGATAATAACGAAACTGTAAATGAAATAATATTGCCTAAAAAAGTTATAAAGCACTGCAATGAATATTTACAAGTAATGTAATAACAAGGAAGAGAATTCTTAAGACTACGTATATAACACAAAATTTGGCAAAATTTTCCCATTGCTATCGATAAATCTTAAAACTTTTGGACGCTGCAATCTATTGCAGGCGCAAACTAACACATTTATCAAGTTCAATACTATGGCATATATATTTAGCATAAAAGGGATGCATGGATATCATATACTCCATTACCTAATGAATTTGATGTAAAATAATTGATGAAGGGAAAAAAAAAAAAAAAAAAAAAAAGAAAACATCCAAACTCCTTTTTAAGATAAGAAGCAAAATAATTGCAATGTAAGCTTGTTTATTAGTGAAAGAAAATAATCTTTCCTACAATGTGACCAAACTTGTCCCAGAGGAAGCCAGAACCTGTCCCCTCCACTTTTGCATTACTTTCATCATCTAGCAAGGCATCCTTTGAATTGTTGGAGTTGTTCAATTTTGATAGAACTTGAATAAAGACCACAGACGGTGACGTTTCCTGCAAGTTTTAAAAAGGTGCTAGGAAATTACAAATAATTCTGAAAATTAGATACGAGAGATTGTGCAAATATATGCGCACAAAGAAAAATAGTTCACGACAAGAACTATCTTAGGTGTTCTAGGGATACCGATTTATGCTAACAAGTATCAACAATAAAACAGGGAGAATCACAACATAATTTTACAAATAAAACCATCGCCTTATCTGAAGCAAGCCATCTATCACTTTTGGCTACTTTGCAAATTATGATGAATATCCAACAAACGTAAAAATACCATGTACTTCATTTATAGTATAGGTTATTAGTATAAATTTATGTTACTCGGACTCTTCATTTTGCTTCATGTGCCCGTGCCTGATCCTTGATGCTCGGACATTGGTGTGACACTAAGACACTTCATTTTAGGCGTAAAATTGAATATTTAGACGTATCTGACACTTGGACACGTACCAGTATCTGACATCAGTACCCGAGTCCAAGTAACATAGGTATATACATATCAAGTACCATCTATATTGACAGAAAAAGAGAAGCAACATTCTAAGAAGATTATGATCCCTGATAATATAGAAGCCAATACTTCTCTCAAAAATGACTTGAGCCTTAGCTGACTCTCAAAGCTCAAGCAAATAGTACCATCGAGTGTAATCCATACCTTCCTTCTTTTTTCCCCTATTCGTAGGCTCTTCTCTACAATCATTATCATCATCCACGTTTTTAAATAAACCTAAAATCTTATTAACCAAATAGTGGATTTAATGTCATATAAACTAATTACAATATTTTCACCTATTTCTCACTAATCATTAACAACCTGACAAACAATCAATCATATAAGCTTATTGCTTACTACAATTGTTAATCAACTTAACATACTTTCCAAAACCTTTATGAACGAAATGCCTCTTTAATATTACGTAAAGCAGCCGAATGACATTCCTACTCTAATCGATAACCAGTGACTGCAACTTACTAACATAGTAATAACCTCACATCCACAACTCATATATATTCTTTCCTTTAGCCTATCTTCACACAACTTTGTATGCTAGACTCCGACAGTCCATAACATTGCCAATCTACAACCATTTTCTCACTCCTTTATCTCCTAATATTGCCTCCAATCCACTTGCCCACATCTCACTTATCAAGAAATATTCGTCTCTAATGATACAGGCATACTTTCCATGGAATTAAATGCACAAATAAAGAAACAACCAATGTACTTACGCATTACGCCTTTTATACCAACATCATTATATTCGAGGAAGGCAAACCGATCACTGAGTTTTTTTCCCTCAAAGGTCTTCCATCCTGTGAGTTTTCTTTCAAATAGTAACATTTCTCCTAACAACATACCCAGTAGCAAATCCATATGGATTGGATGCCCTTAAGTATTTCCCTATACAAATACAAGCATTGCACTTTTTCCCACAATATTACTCCCTCCGTCCTGTAAATTTGCTACTAATTGTGACCTTTTCCTCACAATATGTGATATCATCATCTAGGAGTAGCAAATTCATATGGATGACAGGATGAGGGGGTAATATCTTATTGTTCTTTCTCTATTTCATGTTTTCATAACTATAAATTCATCACAAACCACAATAGCATACTACTTTTTTATTTATACACCAATATTTCCAGCAAACATTTGGCATAAGTAAAATTTCATACAAACAAACCTTCACTCTAACATAAATTTTAACTGAAACCCCAGCATTGAGGATCGGGTTTATCTACATTGGACCATGTACCACTTTCCCGATGTAAGGTCCTAGGTTCAGCTCTTGCTGCCACCTACCCTAACCCTCTCCTACCCTCCCCACAGCCTACTATGCATAGTGTTGAAACAGGGCCACATCGCATCGGTCGCGTTTTAAAGATTTTCAAAACAAACGAACCAATATTTTGTAGAAAACCGCATTTTAGGTCATATCAAGGATATCTTACGATTCGACTGATCTTTAGTCGTTACAATAACAGCATCACCCCGTTACCGCATCACAATCTATGCTACCATGTACTAAAAAAATGAAACGCCAGCAGAGTGAGACACCCAAGTCCCAATTACCCAGATCAACAACAAAATTAGCATAAGTGACAAAAAATCAAATGGCAATAAAGAAACAGAACAACTAACAAGTATAGCAAATTTACAAAGTTTTGGAAAAATGAAATTGTGATGAAATGGGTATTCATAATTCACAAAAAAAGTAACCTCAAAAACACGGATAATGGTAGTTTCTTCAAGTTCATCCAATTCACGGGCACCAGCAGAAAACAAAGGTACAGGTGAATTTGGGTTGAAATTAAGAAACAGGGTGAGAAGAGAAGCAGAAAGTAAGATGGATTTCCTCCTATTTACTGGAGAGGCAATTGCCGATTTTGGATGATTGGTCAATTTGTTGCAGTTGAGCCTGACGGAAATTGACGGTGGTGGACGGGCATAACCCAGCAAAGCTAGCATTATCTCGTTTTTACGGTACAAGATTATCCTTCCGGAATCCGGCTTTCCTACAAAGTTCAAATGGCATCCCTCCCAGCAACAAAGGGAGCAAATCGATTCTTACTTTTGCTACCATGACTTTAAAATTTTTAATTTTTAATTTTGATTTTAAATTCGATTTGTAATTTAGTTTGTTTTTAAAGGAGTTGTTTTGGTTTTGATTAGACTTAAAAAGTTTAAATTGAAATAATTTGATTTTGTTTGATTTTAGATTATGTATTATGGCCTTATGGGTATAATTTGAATTTGAATTTAAAAATAAAAAAATAACGGTACAAAAGAAGACGATATTACGAAAATCACTTAAAATAGTAAAATTAAAAATAAGGGTACTTATTCAAATTTTTGGTGTTTTCAACACCTTTTCCAACCACAGTGATACGCGAAGGGAGTCTTTTCATCTATAATTTTTCTTGGTAAATTATCAATGGTACTTCTGTGTTATTGCACTTTATCTTTGGTACCCCTGTATTTTTTGTAATTCCAATGGTACCCCCAACATATCTTGCTAATTACAAACGTAACACTTTTTAAGTTTTTTCCGTTAAATGGCCGTTAATTTTTTAATTTGACCTAACTATGGTTAGTTTCTTATTGCTTATATACCCAGGTGCATCCATTTCAAACACACGTTTCTTCTTCTTCTTCCCTTTTCCCTCTCCTCTTCCTTCTCTCCTTCCATGGCTGCTTCTTCAAAGTACTCATCATTTTGCGGTAAGGTGTATTCCGATACTACCAAAAGACCACCTGGAAGCCCTAACGTTAATTACATTGAAGTTGGTGATAGCTGGGTAAGGTTGAAGAAATGTTACTGTGACCCAACAAAGTTCTATTGTGTTAGGGTTTCGGGTTCAATTAACAATATGGAAAGAATCTACCATAAATGTATTTCATGCCAAGCATTTGAATGGGGTTATGATGCTGATTTGAAGGACAACCTTGATGAAGTTGTACTTCTAGAGATTCAAGGGGTTGCTCTTGTAATGATGAATGGGAAACAATTTAATGAACTTAAAGCTATTGTTCTAGGGTTGTCCAAGAAGGTTGATAGCTTACTTAAGGTTGTTGTTTTCATGAAATTTGTTGTAATGTTCTACCTACTGTTGATGGTTCTTGCCATTGTAAAGTAAGATTGTAAGCATTGAAATGGTTTCTATCTATGTAAGCTTAGGTGTTATGTTGGTTCTTGCCATTGTAAAGTAAGATTGTACTTTATCTGTCATTCCAATACACAAGTTCATGACCAAAAAATTTAGATCAATATGCATACCAAGTTGGAGTTATTTATCCATAATCATACATAATTCATACAAAAGAGGATTAGTAATTACAATCACAAGAGGATTAATCTACTATTCATCCTAATTCAGTCAAAAGTTTAGTAATTACAATCACATAACAAAAATACTATTCACTTTGCTTTGCCCTTTCCCTTCTTTGATGCCTTCTGCTTTACTACTGACTTCCCCTTGCTCTTGAAAGTTGAAGCTTCATTAGTGTTTCTTGCTGCCTTTTGTTTTTTTTGTTGCCCCTCCCTTGCAAGTGGCCTTGTTATGACCAAAATATCCACACTTCCCACATTTTATTGCCTTGCTCCTCTTTCCCTTCCTCTCTACATCATCACTTCTCTTTCTGTTCCTACAAGGCCTACCAACACCTCTTTTGATCACAGGAGGTAGTATAGTAGGGTGCTCAATAGCTGGCCACTTATCTTGGTCAAGGATAAGTTTAATGCTGTGACCATAGGTAGGGTGTCAAACAAATCGAGTTGGATCATTTTTAGGTTTTGGTCACATATAAATGGGTCAATAGACCCTTAACCTGAACCTAACTTGTTTATTAAATGGGTTAGAAATTGAAACCTCGACCTGATCTGTAGCAGGTCGGGTCAACCTGCTAAATAACCATTAAACCTGCTTTTTTTTGTTTGATTTTATTCGATTTTTTCAGGTTATTGAACCTATATATTTCAGGTCATTTGACCCATATACTTTAGGTCATGTGACCCATTTTTTCAAAATTTAAAACTTAAACACATAAACATTCACATTTCATAATAAACATGCTTCAAAGTTCAACTATCATCATTCATCATATTCATAACAAGATAATACTATCTTGCTAGATGGCTGCATACTTCCTAGTTAAAAAGTCTTCAAAAGTCAACAAATAAGCAAAATATCACAACAAATTGTTAAGTTGACAAGCCAAAACCAAAAGCATCATAATTAGTTTCTACAAATCATCATAATCTAAAATATGGTGGCCGAGTAAGATGCTTTTGAGCTGAATTCAAAATCGAAGAACAAACACTGAACAAAAGAGAATAATAAAATCAGAGGCTTAGGGTTCTTGAAAATCAAAGAACAAACCCATAACATTAGAGAATAGAAAAATCAGAGGCAGAGAGGCTTAAGGTTCTTGAATAGCAAAATCAGAAGAAACCCAAAACATTAGAGAATAGCAAAATCAGAACAAACTCAAAACATTAGAGAATAGCAAAATCAGAACAAACCCAAAACAAGACATAATAGCAAAATGAGTGGGTTAAGGTTCTTCAAAATCCAAGAACAAACACAGACCAAAAGAGAATAGCAAGATCAGAACAAACCCAAAACATTAGAAAATATCAAAATAAGAACAAACCCAAAACAAGACATAACAAAATGTTGAAATGGGTTTGTTCTTATCAAGATCAAAGAACAGAACAAAACATACAAGCAAAATCAAACCCAAAAAAAAATCGAAGAACAACAACAAACTGAAGAACAACAACAAACGAAAAAATCAAAGAAAATGGAAGAACAAGAGAGAAAAAAACTAAAATAACATACCTAGAAATATAAGAACAAGAGAACAGTGGGTTAGGGACTTAGAGTTCTTATGAAAATGTCGAAATGGGTTTTATGAAAATCGGAAAATGGAATGAACAGGGAAGGGGAAATACCGGCCCGAAATGGGTTTTAGTTTTATGAAAATGGAATGACTAATGAAATAAGTAATCAGTAAAGTGTAAAGAATTAAATATAAAGTTTTAGGTTAAATATTAATGGGTTAATATCAGATAATATGGGTTGATCAGACCTGACTGACCCATTTAATAAATGGGTTATACAGGTTTTTTTCGGATTTAAATATTCAACCTGAACTTAACCCATTTAATAAACATATCAGGCCGGGTTGACCCATTTAATCAATTGGGTCAAAAATCTAAACCCAAACCGACTAATTTCGAGTCGGTTTCAGATCAGCTTAGCAGGTCGAGTCAGCTTTTGCCAGCCCTAACCATAGACCAACTTATATTTCTCCACTAAATACCATTCATGAACAAATGATTATGGATCAAGACCTTTATGAAGAATAGCTCTCATTGCATGCCTACATGGTATGCTAGTGAGTTGCCACACATTGCAAAGGCATGTGTGTTGGTTCAAACTGCGAGACAATACCCTCCATCACCTCATACTCCCTGGACTAGACATTAAAGCCCTTCAAGACCTACTCTCATTGCACAATACTTGAACTCTCTTCACAATATTTGGACACAGCCTCTCCCAATCTTCACAATGACATGGTTGGACTGAAAGATTCATCATCATTCTCATTGAGCAAGGATCCTATTCCAGATGCAGCAGCAACCTCCTTTTCCTTATTCTGTTGCACTAGTCTTGCAGAATTTCTAGTAACTGCCTTCATGATTCCCTTTCTTTTTAAAGTGGTCTTTAGGATTTTTTTAGTCAAACTAGATTTTGTCTTAGTAGTTTTCTTTGGGGTTTTCTTTGGTGTTTTCTTTGGTGTTCTCTTTGGTGTTGTCTTCTCCACATTACCTTCATCATTACCTTGACTCTGGATAGGCTCAGTAGCTTCAACATTAACTTCATCAACTTGGTTTATCTCATTCAAAAAGTCAACATTTTCAATGATCACATCATTGATGTTACCAGGGGATGGTGGGGGCTCCATTTCAGTCTCAACATGTCTGCTCTACTTTCTAAGAACAGGTAGTTTGGGCCTAAACTCAATCTTGGTGATTTTTAGCCCTTGGGCTTCACAATAGGGTTGGAATGGGGTCCATTTCTATAGCAAAATCATCTTCATTCACAGCAGGTTCCTCACAGACATCATCAACGTCCATATCATCAACAAGTTGTTTCTCAGGTATTACAGGGGTTGGAATGGGATCCACATCATCATCAACATTCAACACAGGCTGTTTCTCATAGGGTGCACTAGGGGTTGGAATTATCATAACAACATCATCATCAGGTTCTGCAGGGGTTCGATTGGGTGTCAAATCTTTTTTCTGTGCATTCTGCTTTAAGAATTCCCTAAGCCTCCTAGCATTATCTAACAGGGCATTAGGTTTTGAGTCCCCTACATCTACATGGATGCAAATACCGTCCTTACCCTTATTTCTACTAAACATCCCAACAATGCTTTATCATCAAGTAGTTGAACATGTCTCTTTTTGTATACAAAACTAAAACTGAGATGTTCAGGCATCAAATGTTCCTCCTTCTCGGCTTTATCCCAATAATCAATGATCATGTCTGCAAGTTAACTAGGTCGACATCATCAACAAAAACTTCCATCTCTTTACCCTTGTATACAAATTTCAACATCACACTATCATCCATTTAGAATATATAAACAAAAAATCAAAAAAAAGTCCAACATCAATCATCCATTGCACAACAGATTCAAAATTCAAAAAATCCCTAATTATTAGGGTTTAGTACTTACAAAACGACTCAGAACACTTTTAAACCACATAATTCAAGAACAAAACCCTAATGATCGCAACATTTAAGGCGACAAAATCAAAAAAATTGCACCATTAGACTCGACATTTAGGGCAAGAACTCAAACAACTCAACATCTTGCATGTACAGAATGAAAGGAGGAAAGATTAGGGAACTTACCAAAGTGAAGTAAAGCAGCAATGAGGAAGAAGAAGCTTCAACAATGGCGTACTCAACCCAGGAAGATGATGATGATGAAGACAGAGTAAGCAAGTATGCGTTAGGAGGGAAAAGGAAAAGGGAAAGCAAATGAATTAGAAACTAACCATGATTGGTTTTTTATAAAATTTAACAGCCACTTAACGGAAAAAACTTAAAAAGTGTTACGTTTGTAATTAGCAAGATATGTTGGGGGTACCATTGGAATTACAAAAAATACAAGGGTACCAAAGATAAAGTGCAATAACATAGGGGTACTGATAATTTCTCATTTTTCTTTGCTTCTATATTGTTAGTTATATTTAAAATATTTTTAGAAAAAAATTTTTTAAAAGATTTTTATGAATTTAAGAAGTTAAAATATATAATTTTGTTAGATTTATTTTGATATATAGCATTTTAATATGTATTTTCTACAAGTTTTTCATAAAATATATCTATAAATAAATAAACATTAATGCTCAAATTTTACTTGATAAATGTGTAAAAAAATAAAAAATAAGTATACAATCAATATTGTGTAAGGACGATTTCTCTTTAAGATACTCTTCGTAAATGAATTGAACAACCCAGATATAATTATTAGCATATAAACTCCTTGTTTTAAACTGCTTTGACTAGTGCACTTTGAACCACAGATTTTAACTGTACACAATAGATATTACAAGTTTCAACGATAACGTGATCCAAACTTGGAGTTGGATAACCATAGATTTGAGTTTTCATTGCTTTCTAATTTCTAACTTTTCCTCCAACAATTTGATTGAAACCGGGAGTTGAACAACAACAATCAATAATCAACATCGGTTAGCTTCGAATCCATTTTCAGGTCGGTAATCTCATTCACTCCATTACGTTACTGTTGTTTTGACTGCATTAATGGATTCCTTTACTTTTCTATTCGTGCTTCTGTGATAATTACTATCTCTATGGCTTCCTTTCATCTTAATTTATGATCTTCGTTGATTTGATTGATGCGCACTTCTTTATTGTTGTTAATTTTCAACTTTTATCAACGAATGTAAAATATAATTCTATATGAAATTATGAACTAAACATAACGAAATCAAATTTAGTTCCTTTAAGGTTATGGAAAGGGCACCGAGAATCGAACTCGGTTTCTCCTCGGAAAATTGACCTTCTCAAAAGTAGGTCTTTTAGTGATCTGTGTTAAGGTTTTCAAAGTTAGGAGTTTAGGACAGGACAGGAAAGGCCATGCCAAAAACATTGTTATGTTTAGAATTATTATTGGGCTACAGTCCAGGCCAGGCCATGCCATTAACTCTCTGAATGATTGATTCCTTCTTTATTCATGTCATTTTCCTGATGAATTGAAATTTTCCTCATTAAAGCTTGATTATAGTTTTTATTAATGCTTACTAATTTTTGGTACTTTTAGTTATTTGTGTTTTCAATATTATTCTGATGGAGCCAAAAAGTTTACTTCTTTATTACTCCCTTTGTGGCTTTGTCCCCATCGATTCCATATGATTCAATGAGCTTTTTGACCCATGTTTCAAAGAATAGGTTTCAATGAAATATGATTTTGTGTTGATATTAAAACATTTGAATTACCATGGGATAAATATTTTTAGCATATAGAAATTTAATCATCGTTTTTTTTTTATTTTACCATTTTGTGCTTTCTTGTGGACCTAGCTAACCCCAATCTTTTGGGATTAAAGTTTTGGCGTTGTTGACGTCCTTGTTGTACTTTCCTTCCTCTTTTTATGTCACTATGTTAGCTTCTAATTTGTTGAAGCTTTTCTAATCTGTCTTGCTCCGGTCCTTTTTTTTCTGTTATTCATGAAGGTGATCTCATTGTTTACAGCCTTGAAATTTTCAGCTGAAAGTGACAACGTTTACTTCACGAGCCTATGGCTACTAGCATGATGGAGATAACAAATGTCTCAGAATATGAAAAATTAGCAAAAGAGAGGCTGCCAAAGATGGTTTATGATTATTATTCATCAGGTGCTGAAGATCAATGGACTCTTGAGGAGAACAGAAATTGTTTCTCAAGGATTTTGTAAGGGTCTGACCTTTCAAGCCACAGTGTATTCGTTTTTAACTTAGATACATTGTGTTTTCTGGATTGTATTTTTCAGTTAATCAATTTAACATTCCTTCCTATATTGTTATAGGTTCCGGCCTCGAATCCTCATTGATGTAAGCCAAATAGATATGACAACTACTGTCTTGGGTTTCAATATTAGCATCCCAATCATGATTGCTCCTACTGCTATGCAAAAAATGGCTCATCCAGAGGGTAAATTGCTCAGTCTTTGATGTTCTATGTAATTTGTATCTACTTTATTGGTTAGGCCCCATGTTTTAAAACTAGTGCTGTAAGCAACATGCTCCATCATCAAATGTAGTTTTGAAGCTGGAATTATACGCAGCACATTAAGTGTTTACAGTACCAGCAGATTCCTTTTTTTACTGATCATGAATGTTTATGAGCATGCCCATTTTTATGGTTTCCTCTAAGCATAAGGAGCAGCTTCAATTTATGGTGCACCTTTTTAGCTGGTTATGATTAGATATTTTAAGCTCCGTGGCACATATTCTACAAACTCTTACTGGGTTGCACTAAACCCTTTTAATCACTCAGTTTCCTCTTGAATGCTGGCTTGCCTATGATCTGATACTAGAAATAAGACAAAAACTCCATGTTCTGATGAGAATGAGACATTTTTTTGCAGGAGAATTGGCAACAGCCAGGGCAGCATCGTCTGCTGGCACAATTATGGTTTGTATTCTTATTTCTTGTAGTTCTAGTAATTTTAAAGTATGCCTCATCTTTTTGCGAGCCTGACGTTTCGACTTCATTGCTCAATACAGACAATGTCGTCATGGGCAACATCTAGTGTAGAAGAAGTTGCTTCAACTGGAAATGGAATTCGTTTTTTCCAGCTCTATGTGAGTATGAATGGGCTCTCAATGTTTGTTGTTATTGTTGTATGAATCAATCTTAGTAACTTTTATATTTGTTGTTTCTTAGTCTCTTTTCGTGTCTTTCATTCATGAATCAATCTTAGTAGAAGTGTGTGTTTTTTAAAGAAAACCTGGTGATTTGAGTGTAGAATCTTGGATTCCAAGTGCTGGGCTTTTCAGCGTCTATAGTGTATTTTACTAAGTACACATATTTCTGTTTGTATTTAGAGTATTCTTGGTCAATTTCTTAGATTACTTTAAGTTGATGGATGGAACATGAAGAAAGTCAACTAATGCAACGTGTGCAAGCTCATTTTTGCCTACTAGACTGCATATTCGGTGGTCTAATGTCGACTTGGCAGTTCGTCTGATTTGTTTTTAAGTTTTATGGAAAGTTATTGAAGCGTCTAGAAGGTGCATCAAAGGGATGTAGGGCAAAATATTTGCGTGTTTATGTGATCTTTCTTGCCTTCTTTTCGATTCGTCCAATGTATGATCGCTTATGATGACTGTATACTTACAATCTAGGTAATGAGAGACAGGAATGTTGTTACTCAGCTTGTTAAACGAGCTGAGAAATCTGGTTTTAAGGCTATTGCTCTCACAGTTGACACACCCAGGGTTGGTAGAAAGGAAGCTGATATTAAGAACAGGTACTTAAAATAGGTTTTCTTTTGCGTTACATCCTAGTAAATTCAGAGCAAAGGCTTTAAGTTAGTAAGCTTCCTTTTCTGAAAAGTTTTGTATTAGTGTACTGTTGAGTCCATGATTCATACCGTGCAGATTTACTCTACCACCATACTTGACTATAAAGAATTATGATGGGCTGGATATTGGTAAGACGAATCAGGTGAGTGAAAGCAAGACATTTCATCATATGGGGTGTTTTTGGCAAACGAGTGATAGCTGATTGGAGTGGCATATTTGACTGGCTGATTTTATCAACTGGTTTTCAACCCGCTGCTATAAGCAACTTGTTTAAAAACAACTTTTTCTTAATAACAAGATGTTTCAACTAGCTATTTCCCCATGCACTAAAATCATATGTTTTGACCGTCCAACCCTCTATTTGTGCCAAAATAGGTCAAAATCGTCCAATAAGCTATTTTGCCAAACACCCCCTACTGTACTTAGTAGTTCATTTAGATTGGAAATCTTACACCTCTTTATCCTGAATTGAATTAACAGACAAATAACTCGGCGTTAGGTGCTTATGTAACTACTGAAGCTGATCGCCATGATCCGTCATTGAATTGGAAGGTGAATGATTTCGTCTCTAGAACAACTTATGGACAAGTACATGTTTAGCAATGTGTTAGGCTTTACTTTGCTTGTGATTTGTGCAGGACATAGAGTGGCTTAAGACCGTCACCAAGTTGCCAATTCTACTAAAAGGGGTGCTCACTGCTGAAGATGGTAAGTAGAGTCTAGGTGACTCGTTCGAATTCTATAATGGTTGGACTTTAGAGTCAACTACATGTCGTTTTATTATAGAAGTTGGCTTGTATGGCCAATTACAGTACAACAGAGCCTTAATCCCAAAAATCAGGGTCAACTGACTTCTAAGAATTTACTGCACGAGTGAATAATGGTTAATTAGGTAATGTTATGTTCATGTTATGATCTTGGATGTTAATCGGTAAGTATGTTTATGTGCAGCAAGACTGGCCGTACAAGCAGGTGTAGCGGGAATCATTGTCTCGAACCATGGAGGTCGACAGCTTAATTATGTTCCTGCAGCCATTATGGCTTTAGAAGAGGTACAAAATCACATTTACTGCATACATGATACATAGTACTCCTAAGTTAGTTCAAGTTTGGATGATTTGCGCTTGTTCTTGTGTCATATACAGGTTGCGAAAGCTGTGAAGCGTCGAATTCCTGTTTTCCTAGATGGTGGTGTTCGTCGTGGCACCGATGTTTTCAAAGCATTGGCTCTAGGGGCATCTGGAGTATTTGTAAGTGAATCTGTTTGTTGTGTGTACAAATTTACGTTTGAGTATGATATCTCGATTGGGTTGATTACGAATCTTGTGTGTCTATAAATATCTTGACAATTTGGCTTGTTATTTCGGGTTGAGTCTGGCCATAGTTGGTTTCGAACATATGTAGTTGTGTGCATATGCTTAGTTTCTAAAAATTTATTTGCATATTTTATCTTTGCTTTCAGATTGGTAGACCGGTCGTTTTTTCACTAGCCGTTCACGGAGAAGCTGGTGTGCGAAAAGTACTACAAATGCTTCGTGATGAGTTTGAGCTTACCATGGCATTGAGTGGTTGTCGATCAATCAAGGAGATTAGCCGTAACCATGTCACAACAGAATGGGAAACTCCCCGGATTTCCCCAAAGTTATAAGTTCAACTAATTATCATTAGTAGAAAAAATATTATATGCTACGGTTTTAAAATTCTTTATGATAGTTTTTCACCCCAAGCATAATGTGTTCATTTGTTATTATGCTAATGAGTGTTGGGGCTTCTTGGTGACTAGGGGATTGTTGTTAGAGACAAATTTTTATGGCTTCAACAATGTTAGAAACAAATGGTTTGTTTGGATTGTTAAATAAAGTTATCAAATTAGTAGATTAATGTACCAAGACTATAGAAACCCTACCCCTAGTATTTAATATACGTTTTGAAGAAAATTGCAAGAAATGTGATAAAGGTCGAAACTTAGAGTTGTTCTATTTCCAACTTTGTTGGAATTTCCCATAATAATGTTGGGAAAAAAATAATTTGCCCTTAGCATTAAAAGGTAAATTAATATTCAACCTATAAATGCCACAGCTACATCGACTTTCTCTAATCCAACCCAATAATTTAAATTGAGCCTAATTTTTGAAAAATATTTTTACAAAATGAAGAATTTTAAACCCAATGCTTTAAGTCTCTAAATAGTTATTTTAACCCTTGGTGAAAGAAGGTTAAGGCTCGAAATAGAAATTCTAACCCTCAGCAATTTTAAGCCTTATAAGTTATAAAGACTAAAGAATATTTTATTAATAAAATTAGACATTTGGAGAAGGAAGATTAAAATTTAAAATATGAGTTTTAAGCCTGTTTTAAGGCTTGAAGTTGATATACATAAAAAAATTTTTAATGGACTCAACCACTCGTATACATGCTGCATGTGACGTCTCTTAAGAGATCTAACCGTGTAAATTCTTTAGCCTATCCTTATAAGAAAATTTTGCTCTGTATTTTACAAATTCTTAAATAAGACGGTTTTATGATCATATTGTTTCTATTAAGCTGGTCAGGTATATTTGGTTTATTAGAGTTGTCACTTGAAATTTTAAAGTGATCAATTTAAATTATGAACAGACCGTCCCATCTTGATACGAACGCCGGAATACGAACCGATATTAAGCCGTCCAACGGTGATATAGTCCCAGTAAAGAATTTGTAAAACAAATTGTTTTTTTTCCTGCAAGTAAGATTGTTTGAGTTTTCATTGCTTTCTAATTTCTAACTTTTCCTCCCAACAATTTGATTCAAACTGGGAGTTGAACAACAACAATCAATAATCAACATCGGTTAGCTTCGAATCCATTTTCAGGTCGGTAATCTCATTTACTCCATTACGTTACTGTTGTTTTGACTCCATTAATGGATTCCTTTACTTTTCTATTCGTGCTTCTGTGATAATTACTATCTCTATGGCTTCCTTTCATCTTAATTTTATGATCTTCGTTGATTTGATTGATGCGCACTTCTTTATTGTTGTTAATTTTCAACTTTTATCAACGAATGTAAAATATAATTCTATATGAAATTATGAACTAAACATAACGAAATCAAATTTAGTTCCTTTAAGGTTATGGAAAGGGCACCGAGAATCGAACTCGGTTTCTCCTCGGAAAATTGACCTTCTCAAAAGTAGGTCTTTTAGTGATCTGTGTTAAGGTTTTCAAAGTTAGGAGTTTAGGACAGGACAGGAAAGGCCATGCCAAAAACATTGTTATGTTTAGAATTATTATTGGGCTACAGTCCCGGCCAGGCCAGGCCATGCCATTAACTCTCTGAATGATTGATTCCTTCTTTATTCATGTCATTTTCCTGATGAATTGAAATTTTCCTCATTAAAGCTTGATTATGGTTTTTATTAATGCTTACTAATTTTTGGTACTTTTAGTTATTTGTGTTTTCAATATTAATCTGATGGAGCCAAAAAGTTTACTTCTTTATTATTCCCTTTGTGGCTTTGTCCCCATCGATTCCATATGATTCAATGAGCTTTTTGACCCATGTTTCAAAGAATAGGTTTCAATGAAATATGATTTTGTGTTGATATTAAAACATTTGAATTACCATGGGATAAATATTTTTAGCATATAGAAATTTAACTATCGTTTTTTTTTTATTTTACCATTTTGTGCTTTCTTGTGGACCTAGCTAACCCGGTAACCCCAATCTTTTGGGATTAAAGTTTTGACGTTGTTGACGTCCTTGTTGTACTTTCCTTCCTCTTTTTATGTCACTATGTTAGCTTCTAATTTGTTGAAGCTTTTCTAATCTGTCTTGCGCCGGTCCTTTTTTTCTGTTATTCATGAAGGTGATCTCATTGTTTACAGCCTTGAAATTTTCAGCTGAAAGTGACAACGTTTACTTCACGAGCCTATGGCTACTAGCATGATGGAGATAACAAATGTTTCAGAATATGAAAAATTAGCAAAAGAGAGGCTGCCAAAGATGGTTTATGATTATTATTCATCAGGTGCTGAAGATCAATGGACTCTTGAGGAGAACAGAAATTGTTTCTCAAGGATTTTGTAAGAGTCTGACCTTTCAAGCCACAGTGTATTCGTTTTTAACTTCGATACATTGTGTTTTCTGGATTGTATTTTTCAGTTAATCAATTTAACATTCCTTCCTATATTGTTATAGGTTCCGGCCTCGAATCCTCATTGATGTAAGCCAAATAGATATGACAACTACTGTCTTGGGTTTCAATATTAGCATGCCAATCATGATTGCTCCTACTGCTATGCAAAAAATGGCTCATCCAGAGGGTAAATTGCTCAGTCTTTGATGTTCTATGTAATTTGTATCTACTTTATTGGTTAGGCCCCATGTTTTAAAACTAGTGCTGTAAGCAACATGCTCCATCATCAAATGTAGTTTTGAAGCTGGAATTATACGCAGCACATTAAGTGTTTACAGTACCAGCAGATTCCTTTTTTTACTGATCATGAATGTTTATGAGCATGCCCATTTTTATGGTTTCCTCTAAGCATAAGGAGCAGCTTCAATTTATGGTGCACCTTTTTAGCTGGTTATGATTAGATATTTTAAGCTCCGTGGCACATATTCTACAAACTCTTACTGGGTTGCACTAAACCCTTTTAATCACTCAGTTTCCTCTTGAATGCTGGCTTGCCTATGATCTGATACTAGAAATAAGACAAAAACTCCATGTTCTGATGAGAATGAGACATTTTTTTGCAGGAGAATTGGCAACAGCCAGGGCAGCATCGTCTGCTGGCACAATTATGGTTTGTATTCTTATTTCTTGTAGTTCTAGTAATTTTAAAGTATGCCTCATCTTTTTGCGAGCCTGACGTTTCGACTTCATTGCTCAATACAGACATTGTCGTCATGGGCAACATCTAGTGTAGAAGAAGTTGCTTCAACTGGAAATGGAATTCGTTTTTTCCAGCTCTATGTGAGTATGAATGGGCTCTCAATGTTTGTTGTTATTGTTGTATGAATCAATCTTAGTAACTTTTATATTTGTTGTTTCTTAGTCTCTTTTCGTGTCTTTCATTCATGAATCAATCTTAGTAGAAGTGTGTGTTTTTTAAAGAAAGCCTGGTGATTTGAGTGTAGAATCTTGGATTCCAAGTGCTGGGCTTTTCAGCGTCTATAGTGTATTTTACTAAGTACACATATTTCTGTTTGTATTTAGAGTATTCTTGGTCAATTTCTTAGATTACTTTAAGTTGATGGATGGAACATGAAGAAAGTCAACTAATGCAACGTGTGCAAGCTCATTTTTGCCTACTAGACTGCATATTCGGTGGTCTAATGTCGACTTGGCAGTTCGTCTGATTTTAAAGTTTTATGGAAAGTTATTGAAGCGTCTAGAAAGGTGCATCAAAGGGATGTAGGGCAAAATATTTGCGTGTTTATGTGATCTTTCTTGCCTTCTTTTCGATTCGTCCAATGTATGATTGCTTATGATGACTGTATACTTACAATCTAGGTAATGAGAGACAGGAATGTTGTTACTCAGCTTGTTAAACGAGCTGAGGAATCTGGTTTTAAGGCTATTGCTCTCACAGTTGACACACCCAGGCTTGGTAGAAGGGAAGCTGATATTAAGAACAGGTACTTAAAATAGGTTTTCTTTTGCGTTACATCCTAGTAAATTCAGAGCAAAGGCTTTAAGTTAGTAAGCTTCCTTTTCTGAAAAGTTTTGTATTAGTGTACTTTTGAGTCCATGGTTCATACCGTGCAGATTTACTCTACCACCATACTTGACTATAAAGAATTTTGAGGGGCTGGATATTGGTAAGATTGATCGGGTGCGTGACAGTGCGATATCAAAGCAGAATATACTAGTTGTCTAACGAGACTGGAAATCTCACACCTCTTTTTGAATTAAATTTACAGACAAATGACTCTGCATTAGCTGTGTATGTATCTTCTCAAGTTGATCGGTCATTGAACTGGAAGGTGAATGATTTCTTTTGTAAATAGCTCATTGACAAGTATATGTTTGCAATATGTCAAGTGTTCTCTGCGATTATTTTGTGCAGGATGTAGAGTGGCTTCAGACCATAACCAAGCTGCCAATTCTGCTGAAAGGGGTGCTCACTGCCGAGGATGGTTAGTAGAGTTTAGGTTGAATTCTATAGTGATTAGTTTTAACGCCAACCACTTGACTGTTCAATCTAAAGCGTTGATCCTACATAAAATTTCGGTCGCTGATTTTTCTTTTTAATGATAATATCATTATAGCACTAATGAAGTACTAAAAATAGGAAAAGACTTCTTAAAATTATAAAAATTTGATCGAAATTACTATTTATTAGAAGTAATCACCAATAGTATCAAACTTGTTTAATCCCAACCGCAGTACAATTTCCCAAATTTTCAAATCTAGGATTAGGAATACTAGGATGCTTTATAAAAAAAAAGAAAGAATACTAGGATGCTAATCAGTAAGCATGTGTATCTGCAGCAAGACTGGCAGTACAAGCAGGTGCAGCAGGAATCATTGTCTCAAACCATGGAGCTCGACAACTGGATTATGTTCCAGCAACCATCATGGCTTTAGAAGAGGTACAAAATCACATACCCTGCATTTATAGTAAATGTTGATCGAGTAAGAAAAGTACCCTTTGAGTTATTATAACCATTTCTAGATTATATGACTGAGAAATATGCTGATTATATGACTTGGGAGGCGTTTTAGATGGCTTGTACATTGCAGCATGTCTGAATATCATGCTCGTTCGTCTGTCATCCATAGGTTGTAAAAGCAGTGCAAGGTCGAATTCCTGTTTTCTTGGACGGTGGTGTTCGTCGTGGCACAGATGTTTTCAAAGCATTAGCTCTTGGGGCATCCGGAGTATTTGTAAGTGATTTTGTTTGTGGTGTACATGCTGCTCTGTTTTCTGGCAATTCTGGTCTAATAGCTATTCCCTTTGCTCCATTGAATTTGCTACACTACATTTCGAAAACTCTCTTCGATTTGCGTAATTTGGCAAATTCAAAGTGACAGGCGTAACAGTATAGAACAGAAATTGAACATATTAACTGCTCCCTTTTCCACTTAAGAAACGTTTCCATACCAGTGAGTTTGGAGAAAAAAACAATGCTTAATGGCTTTATCTTTGCTTTTAGATTGGTAGACCCATCGTTTTTTCATTAGCTGTTCATGGAGAAGCTGGTGTGCGAAAAGTACTGCAAATGCTTCGTGATGAGTTTGAGCTTACCATGGCATTGAGTGGTTGTCGATCAATCAAGGAGATTAGCCGTAACCATGTCACAACAGAATGGGAAACTTTCCGGATTTCCCCAAAGTTATAAGTCGAACCAAGCATCTACATCTTGTGTAACTTTCGTGTTCATTATCAGGTAGACTTTAATGCAAATTAGAGTTGCCCGTTCTTGGTGACTCGGGGGCTTGTTTGTTGTGTAAATTTTTATGATGATAACTTTGGTGTTGTGGTTGTTCTTACAGTCTTGTACCCATAAATAATGTCCGAAACAAATGGATGGTTTGGATTATCAAATAAAATGTCATGTAAACAGACAAATGTGCTAGGTTATAGAAACCCTGCCCAAGTATACAGCACACTTTTGGAAGAAGATTGCAATGTAAATGATAAAGTTACAACCTTTAAAACCCAAGCATATTTGTTCTACTTGTAGTTTTGTTGTTTTCATTTGTTCCTTGTATTTCTTTTTTTACACTCTAGTCCTCTCTTTGAAGGGAGTGAGGAAATGGATTGTCCGTCACCTTTCCTCACACAAACCCTGGTTTCGAGCGAGATATTGGGTTGATGATGATGGTGATTTCTTTTGTTTTCACCGAGTCTCTCTCATGTGAATGTTGAGTGCCTTTTATGATCATTCATATGCAGTGATAACTACTACATAGACTTTCCTTAAGCCTAGAGATCAAGGATTTGTCTCAACGCAATAATTATTAATATTAACTTTTTATAATTTTGTAATTTATGCGCAACTAGAGATATTAAGGCTTTAATAATTACCTTGGCAAACGTACCTAAATCAAATGGACAAAGTCTTTGAAATGAAGGGAATACGTTAATTTTGCTACATTATCACAAATATTCATCACCTCGAAGATAGGTTCAAGATCTAAAACACTGATAACACCAACATGGTAACAAAGCACGAAAATTTGAAAAAAAAATAAGATTATTTAACAACTTAATTCTCAAAATAAGTTTCGTGAAAACTTATTTCCCAAAATAAGCGTCCGTACATCCAAGCCTAGCCTCGGGTAAAATCGCTGTTATAACAGCAAAAGAGAAAAAAAAAATTAAAAGGCCAAAGTCGCTGTTACTAACAGCGACTTTGGCCTTTTAATTTTTTTTTATGAACTAAAGTAGCCGTTGTTAATTAGAAAAATAGCCGTTAGGAACTTGAAAATAGCCATTGTAATGATGTTCTATAAATAGCTCCATCATTTCCCATACTTCATTATATTCATTCTACATCATCCTTCTTCTTTTCAATCAATTTTTAAAGTTAACATAAGGTATTATGTTAGTTTTACTCTCAATTTATAAATGTTAATATTATTTTTGAAAGTTCACTTACGTTACTATATTATATGTATTATGTAGATGTATGTCAAAGGAGCATTGTATTGAAGAGCTTTGTGATTGTGGTTATGAAGTTGAGATTAATACAGATTGGAGCGACTTTGATCCAAGGCGTGAATTTGTTGCTTGCCCTTTCTACTTGGTTGACGGATTAGGATGCACATACTTTAGATGGATTGCTCCAGAGGGTACCAAATGACAGAGAGACTTAATACTACGGCTTGAAAAGGAAAAACAAGAGCTTAAAGATCAGGTGTTTAATCTTAAGAGACAAATAGATGATATGGCACATAGGAAAGAAGAGACTGAAAGGATTATGAGAAAGTCTAAGAAGCAATCTTAGTTAGCGACGGTAGTTTAAATTAATGAATGAACTATGTAATTTGATATGGATTCGTTGAACATGAATGAAATTGTGTTGAATTTTCGACAACATTTTCCCTATTTGAATTTGATTCTCTTTTTATTTTGATTTTATTCATACTGCATTCTTGGCGGAATGATTCATCGCCGAAAAGTCTGAGTACTTAACATCACTTCATTCATAATAAACATGTGATAATACGATTAAAATATATACATGTACACATATATTACAAATTATACACAAAAGTCAAAATGTTACAAATAATGATTATGTACAAATGTTCAATATAAACAAAATTTCACTAATCTTTAATATATACAAACACTATTGTAATGCTAATCCTCCTCCTGTACCCTGTCTAATTGTGACGGTTTACGACGCCTCCTACGATAGTAAGAGGCCGTCGCATGACGCTCGGGTAGGGGAGGTGATTGATAATGTGAGGATGTGGCACCCTGTGAGGACCCGGCACCGTAGTCCGGGCACGTTAAGTCAACCTCCTCAAGATGAACGTCGGCACGATGAGGAGATGAACCGTACTCGTACATAGTGGTGTCGGGCGCAGTCACTTCCGGAATAAAGTGTTGAAACTGCGTCCCTAGGAGTATGCCTTGGGCAATCTCCCGTACAGGCTCCTCTTGGGAGGAGCTGATGACAGATGCAATGCCCTGTGCCTGCAGTAAGACGTAAGTATTAATGAAATGTATAACGTGTAAGTTCTATCATAATAATCAACATTGAAGAATACTTACAAAGTGTGTCATCGTCGGTGTTGCGGGAGCGTACTGGGCTGTCGCCATGATACCTCGTGGTGTCATCCATCGACGAGTGATGGAGTGGAACCACGGCATGTAATCCGCCGTAGTAGGTGCGCCTGCAGCGTCGATAGGCGCACCTTGGGCCAGCAGCTCTAGCCTGTGCTCCCAACGAGCGACATGGCGCCAGTTATGTTAGCTTCAAGTTAAAGTAATATGAAGTACTAAATTCAAAAGGGGTAAGTTCAATAGTACATCCCATAGCACACTGCTCCTGTGATTCGCCTGCATCGTAAGGACACTAGGGTCGGACATATTGACCATTTGCACATATCACCAACTTGATCAATCCAAAAAAGAGCCTCTCGATTAGCAACACCAATGGCCTTCAATCCCTCGACGACCTTATTTGGTTGTCTTTGCTCTGCAGTCCTTCCATACATTTTCTTCAACTTCACATTACCCATTTGATGGTTGAAGTTACTTAACAAATGCCGCAAGCAAAACCTATGATAGGCGTTCGGAGGTTGCCATTTCGGCTCCTCCATGGTTGCTAGAATGCCCGCATGCCTATCGGAAATAACGCATAACCCTGGACTATGCATCACGTGCTTACGAACATAGGCCATAAACCAAGACCACGCGGCTATGCATTCTTTTTCGACCAAGGCAAAGGCAAGCGGGAAGATTCCCTTGTTCCCATCTTGGGCAATGGCAGTCAACAACGTATTGCGATACTTACCATACAAATGTGTTCCGTCAATGGCAATAACGGGTTTGCAATACTTGAATCCCTCAATACTAGGTTGGAAAGCCCAAAACACGCGTTGGAAAGTTCTAATACTAGGACGGACATACACACCGACATCATTATCTTCCTTAAAGAACCACTCAACTACGGTCCCGGGGTTTGAAATTTGCAGTGCCTTCAAGAAGCGTGGAAGAAGAAGATAAGAATCTTCCCATGTACCATAGATGGAGAGAAGGGCTTGCTGTTTAGCACACCATGCCCACTTATAGGTCACTTCGACACCGAATTGGTCTTTCACCATTTGACGCACAACAGAGACCTTAATTGATGGGTCTCTAGCAACACAATTTCTAATAAGATTGTTAATCACGGAAGATGTCAAATGAATGTGCCCAGCTGACACGTTTTCAGTACTTAATACACAACCCCCATGCTTCCCTTTATACGTAATAATCTCCCATGATGGTAAATAGGAGCTCTTCCTAGCCCTAAGCCTCCAACCACACCCTCTCTTACACTTCAAGGTGAGCACGGTTTGATTTGAAGTCTCAGTTCGGTACTCAATGTTCCTACGAATACGATACAATCTAACAGCGTCCAACAACGCATCCTTGTTATCAAACATCATACCCTTTTGAAACTCTCCTTCGTCGGTGTAGGTTGTATCATAATCCCAAGACCTCCAAGAGTTGTCCTCAATGTGTTCATCTAGAAGGGGAACCAGTGCATAGGATGTAGGGGCAACGATTGTTGGAATGTTTCCTAAAGTCATGTCATTAGCTAGAGCCTCCTCGTCAACACCCACATCGTCCTCAGAAGGAGCTTCAACGAATTCATTACTCTCACTATTAACATCATCTTAAGGCTCATTCGTATCTTCTAAGTTAAAAGTATATCATTTGAGACTTGAAATTGAAGTTGATTGGGTTCATTAGAAGGATAAGAGAATGATGGCATAAAGGGATTTTGAGTTTCTTGGGTAGGGAAGGGCATATGAGAAGGAGCAGAAGAAGTTACATTCAAGAATGCATTTGTTTCCACAACATTGACATCTTGATTCCCTAGGGGTACTTCTTCTGCATATAACTCTAAAGAAGGAATAGAGGTAGATTTTGAATACTCCCACATTGCATCTATAGTCTCCTCATCCTCAACCGGAAAAGCTAACAAATCTCCACTCATATTGTATTTAAAACTTACATTAACAGTACTTCTTGTAGTCAATGCCAATCTTAGAGCATATAAAATGTTTAAATTCATTCAAATCCATGTATGAGTTGCATGCAAACATTTTACGTCTTCCCCCAACATACTTAACATTGTTACTAGTTGATCGAATTGAACCATTCCAAAAGCATTCAACAGTCACACGAAATGAATCCATTTCTACAACAACACATACAAAATCAACATCACCATCATGTTCATAAATATATGACCACTATACATTTTAAATTCAACAACAAATTCTCGAACAAACTTTTAATTATGAAGATCAACGTAAATAACAACTACATTCGACATATTCGTAGAGTTTAAGTGTAAACGACCACTATACATGACATACATTTTAAAATCAACACCAAATAAAAAAATTTATAATAAAAACGTACCTCAATAAGCTGTAGATCAACAAGAATTAGTAAATTGCAAGTTTATGAACCTACATTAAATTGTTTATTTGTCTTATTTTTTTCAAATTTTCCACAAAACATTGATCTCAACCACATCACCTCGAAATGTATCATCATAAGTAGAATACAGTACAATATAAAAAAATAAGCTATAAGCAATTACTTTAATAATCCAAATAAATTGTTGAAGTATATTATGTCCTTATCAATAAATAAGTCAATAGATCATATGATTAACATATGTATGTAGCAAAATCATCCGACTAGTATATGTTTACATCAACATTATCTTCTAGAAGTTTGTAATAACATATAATAAGTTGCTGAAGTTTAATACTCCCTTCTATTCAGCTTATGTGTTCCATTTAGTTTTTTACACTTGTCGAGGCAATATTTTAACCTTTAATATCTCAAATTATTCTTAATTAAAAATTATAAAAAGTTAATATTAATAATCCTTGTATTGACGAATCAAATAAGATCCCACGTGATTATGTTTTAACTTATAAATTAAGAGTAAAATGCAAATTAAGAGTGATAAGTGAATAGTGTCCAAAAATAAATAGAACAATTAGGCTGAACAGAGTTGTTTCACAATTTTTGAATTTCTTAGGAATTATTAGAGGAGATATTAAGTTGTCCTAATTAGTTTTTTTTTCCTACTCAATAGACTAGGAATTTTTAGTTCCTTTTGAATTTATTCTTTTCCTCTCAAAAGGTTACCATCTACTTTCAAAATAATCACAAACAAAATTCAATTACAAAGAGTACAAAGAGTATTAACGAAAAAAAGGAGAGCAGAGCGAATGTAGTTTAAATTTACTTGGACACCATCACAAAAAATGTCTTGGATCGTGTAGTAATTTTGATGAACAATACTTTGAACGATTGAATCATCATTTGAGCTTCAATTTGTTTCTTGTTACACTTTGACTAAACTTAAATTTCCTTATGTTTTCTTTGATTACAGATCGACCAATGGACACACTAACGGTGGTAAGGAGAAGTAGCTTGAACCCTATACTTTCTCTTTTCTAAAAATTTTCGTAATGCTTTTTTCATGGAAACACCATTTTGAGTATACATTTGTTGTGTTTGGAACGACGTTGTTGGTGAGATGGTTTCCGCTCTGCCACCACCACCACTGCCACCGCAACCATCTCCGCCTCTGGAGGTAGGTGATGTACACATTCCTTCTGCTTTCCTACTTGCTAAATTGATAATACTTCTCGCCTGCACAATTACAATACCACATTCATTTGTTAAAATCTATACTTATTCTTGAAACAAAATAAACAATTAAACTTTATTTGGATCGCTAGGAAATAAATAAAAGATTTATTAGAATGTTTACTAATAATTACCTGAAACTCTGTGACATCGCAGACACAAATTTTTCCATTGTAGAAGATTGTGATCTGTTTCTGTTGGCTTCCATTTTCTCCATTACATCCCCTGTTTATACATTCATTAATCAAAATTATTATTCAATAAGTAATAAAATCAGTATCATTATTTAAATATCTTTTGTAATATTAATCATATTTAATTACTTAAAAATAATGAGAGAATTAATTAAGAAGATACCCTTGCTTATGTGTAGAACTTGAAGATGATGGTTGAAGGGCAAGCTCTAGATTGCATTCCATTTTTATAAATTTATAATAAAATTCACAACTTGATAATTATAATAATAAAAATATTCAAAGATTGGAAATTTATAAAAAGAGAAATGGTTGAATTTTGAAATAATTAAAATTAATTCCTTGTGGGAGTATTTATAGTAGTCATTTAAAGGAAGAGAAAGACAGATGGGAGATTTTGATTTTTTAATTTGCAGTCATTTAGTGGGGCCTATCATGGTTGATGCATGTTTATATAATGTTTTCTATATTTCATTTTTAAATAGTACCTCTAATTTATACTTAATGTCTAATTTATCTTGTCCACGTTATTTATATTTTACTTTTAATTTGTATTTAATTCTTAATTTATAAGTTTAAATATAGTCAAATAAAATTTTATTCAAATATCTCAATGTGAAAGTTATTAATATTAATTTTTTATAATTTAAAGTATGCACAATTAAGTATATTATAAAGCGAATTGACCATTGACAAACGTGCAAAAAGTAATGAGATAAGAACATTGAATTTTCCATTTCAAAATACTTGTTACATAGAGTACATATTTTGGCATTGTTCATCGTTCAAACTTATTTTATGAATATGTATTGTGTCTAATGTATAAGAAAAAATATAATTAAATAATTAATTGTCTAATTGAATATTTTCGTATTATTATTATTTTTATTTTTATGACACATAACTCAAAATATAACTCGAGCCGAGGGACTCTTTTGTCGCACTCTTCTTTATAGGTATGAGTTGTCGTCTTCCTTCCCTTCTCATATCCTGATCATAGTTTTCAATGACCGGAATATATTAAATATGAAGGTGATAATGATGATGATGGAATAAATAAAAATATAAATGACTTAAATAATTCAAAATAATGCAAAATAAATTAAATAATTAAATAAATAATAGTAAAAATAAAAGAAACACGTGAAACATGGAAAAAGACGGGACGCTTACTTTGCCAAACTTAAAACTACAGCTTAGAAGCACAACTTGTGTTGCCGACTTGCCGTATTATATTTAGTAATTCATACACGTGCATCAGTCGGCACACACTATCTACTCACTTTTTGTGTGCATCACTCTAGCAAAAAATTTCTAACTAATAACCGTGATTTGTAAATAATTATAAAAAATTAAAAAATAATTATAACAAAATAAATAAATAAGATAAATTAATATCACAAAACTCCTACAATATCAAATTCTATCACATAAGGGTGATTTGTTAACTTAATAAATTACCGTTATTTAACTAAGACCAAAGAGTTAAATCAACTCTCGGTTTAGGGTTTAAGATGTGTTTGTATTGCTTGAATTGAATTGATTACAGAAAACAACCCTTTTAAAGAACAATAGTTACTATATTTATATAGATATTAATCTCCTAATAATCCTCTAATTATATCCTAAATATATGCTTTAATGAAACTATACATAAATAAAATATAATGTTTTATTCTTTCCTTCACTCCCCCTTAAGTTGGGTAGTGGGATCTTGAACGCCCAACTTGCATAGCGTCTCGTGAAATTATTTTGACCCGACAGCCTTAGTTAGAATATCTGCCAGTTACTCTTTGGACTTAACATACGGAATATGAATTATCTTATGCTCGAGCTTTTCCTTTATGAAGTGCCGATCAACTCCCACATGCTTCATTTTGTCATGTTGAATTGGGTTCTCTAATATGCTAATTGCAGCTTTGTTATCACAATTTAGCTCACAACTGTTTTGTTTGAATCCGAGTTCTGTGAGTAACTTTCGATCTATAAAACCTTAGTGATCCCCTTAGCTATTCCTCGAAATTCAGCTTTTGCACTGGATAAGGCCACCACTTTCTATATCTTACTCTTTCATGTTACAACATTTCCCTCCACAAGAGTAAAGTATCTTGAAGTTGACTTTCGTCTCTATGACCTGCCCAATCAGCATCTATAAGCTTGCAAATCAAGATGACTGTTCTTTTGGAAAACTATGCCCCTTCTTAATGTGCCTATCAGATATCTGAGAATTCTGTTAACGGCTTTCATATGTTGGATCTGTGGTTGATGCACAAACCTACTCACAATCCCAACAGCATAGACAATATCTGAACGGATATATAAGAGGTAGATTAGCTTTCCCACCAGCTTTTGATATTAATCGCTCTACTCCTTCTAATGCTTGCAAGACAGTGCTTGTACTTGTCATTGCAAAACCCATTTTGTTTCTCATATTATCACGTGTTTTTGTTGCCAAACGTTATTTCCAAATTGCGGGATTGCTGTCGATTACAATTTTTATTTTGTTGTGAATATCATATCTTAATCTAATAGCTGAGGAATTTTTTTAATTAACATGTAGCTTTATTAAATTAAATTAACAGAATTTAAAATGATAAAAACTTTTTCTAGTCCTATATGTATAAAAAAAATTATTACATTTTAAGTTTTCATAATTCAAATCAACTCTAAATTTTGTTATTTTATTGGAATCAATGATGTATAATGCATTTTATCATTCTTATTTTAAACACCTCATTTAGAGTGGCACAATAGTCGAAAACGGGCCCCAACGATCCTCTGGCGCATTGCACAGGTCTAGTCATGCCATACTAGAGCATCAAAACTCAATGATTTTGTGAATTGGTGACTTGATCATTAACGTAACCATTAGTCACTTAAGGAAGTATGAGATAATCCATAAAGAATGAAAACGAAGATTTTTCCGAAACCAATCTGGGTAGCTAGGAGCAAAAGATGTCGCTCAATTTGAATCATGATTCATCTACATCAAAAGAATTTCCAACATTTAAAAAAAAAATTGAAAGCTTGATGAATACAATCGACAACGCCATGAAATGAAAAACATAAACATTATTATTGGTCTAAAGTAAGAGCGACTGATCAGGCCAACTTGCAAATTAGGGCTCGACATGTGTAATAAAACTCCGCTGAATTTCAATTTAAGCTATTTTCTTCTAAGGAAGTGAGTCAAGCTGCCATAAACTCAAGCTTGACTCATACCTACTCTCGGAAACTTAATTTGATACCTGACTTGCAACAAAATCAAAACTTTTGAAGCAGTTGCTTTCATTGGAGGATGTGACTACCGTAATCTTCATTGAATTTCTCATAACGATGTGCGTGAAGATGAGCAGATGGCCGGGTGTTCTTCAATGCCAGCTCTATATCTCCAAGTTCTATTGGTCCAACAGGAGGCAATTCTGTGTGAATAAGAAATTAGCAGTAATAATGAGCATATGAAAACACCAAGTTCCGTACAGAGACATGTAATTATGCTTACAGTGGAATTAAGAGTAACCATTTTACGGGAAAAAAGAAGCAAGAAACTAACATTCCAAAAAACATAAGCAAGAAGAAACTAGAACAAATTCCCTTCACGTAATCGGGCTTTAGAATTGATTCAGTGCCTTTCTTTCACAAAATGTGGAAAACAATGAGATTCAAAGTTCTCATTTTTATAGCATAGAATTCTCTGAGCTTCTCTTTGTTTCAAAAGACAAACAAATTCATCCAGTAGAATAATTTTAATGTTCTAAATTAAAAGAAATCAGACGTGATGTTTATGAACTGTGATGGAAATGTAATGGAAAGGGAATACATAAAAAGAGATGAGTAATATGTGAAGCAATCTAACCCAGTTTATGAACAAAGGACATACCATCCTCGGGAATAACTTCCTGTTTTTGTTCAAGCACCGACACCAATCGTCTAACTGGCTGCATGGCAGCCTCTTTGCACACCAATCTTATATCAGAACCAGAGTATCCTTCCGTTTTTTCTACCAGTACATCATATGGAACTTGATTGTCACCAGTTGCCGATGGAAGAAGTTCTTCAAACATGGCTCGCCTTGCCTCAGGGTCAGGAAGGGGCACAAGTATCTTTACCATTTCTGTCAAGGAAGCCCACTACTAAAAGTTTTGCATTTAGTAACTTTATATTTTAAAGAAGACAATAACCAGGTATTTCTTTGAGTAAAAATGATTTAAAATATAAAAAACAAACAATTATGCAGACTAGTACATGAATATCCCAACTTCAGCGTGTCTGCCATCTCAGTTTCAGACTCACTTTTGTAACTAAGCAGCGATAGTACATTTTAAAAGTAGTAATTTGCAATAATAATTGCTGAAACAACAAATCAAATACATTTGAATCAATAGAGGATACTCGCTTCTCAAGTCGGCGGAGCATAGCTGCATCAAGTTCCCAAGGGAGGTTTGTTGCAGCCAAGACAAAAACTAGCTCATTACTCCTGCTTAAGCCATCCATCTGCAAACACATCCAGTTTTTTTTATAGATTTTCAAAATGAGGAAAGTGCATCCATGCAAAATGAAGAAATAATGCCATGCATCCACAATGCACATGCCTAAGGATAGTTGTGTTGTGTCAAGTGTGACCAGAAGCTTGTTCATCAAGAGGTATTTCAAAGGAAGACTACAATTAAGAGACTATCAGTTATCACAGGACAGGAAAAAAGATACAGTCGATCTGGAATAAATAGTTAGTCACAGAAATCCCTTGCAATTCCGTAGCAACGCATGTCACGATTCAAAAGGACTCATGTAGAGTAGAAGGCTACTAAATCTCAAGGTGGTATGTGGCCCAGCCAACCTCTTGCTCAAGCTACATAAATCTTGCATGAACAAACTTGATACATTGTTTAATCACTCATTTGATGAACGTCTTTCTTCGTACTACATATCCCAAGTTCCTAAATCCTCAGTCCTGGTTTGTAAAGCTAAAACTTGGCATGACCACATAAGAAGTTAGACATCCATGAGAAGGGTTACCATAATCATAACAGCCCCTACCAACTCCAATCTAGGTCAATTGACCTTAATGAGGAATCATTTTCATATCATATGGTCAAATGTTTTCGAATTTGTTTAATCTGGGCAGAGAAGAGGCGAAGTGATGACAGACAAAAACGGGCAAAAGTTAAGGACAAACAAAAAACATCAGAGTAGGAGGGGAATGAATTTGTAAAGGAGAAAAATATCAGAGTAGGACAAACATAAATGCAAACCTTGCACATAAATTTTCTAGCTACACTATATTTTCATTGTCATTCCCATCATTTAATACCAATAATTATATGAACTGTAAAAGCTTTTCAGATGTGCATTTGTTTAGGGCGATTTTAATGATAAGAAAATAAAGATAAAGAACATAAGACAATGAGAAGCTAACCAAAGAAAGAAGGGTCAATAATCAGCCCATGGAAGGGATTCAAGGTATCCCATGAAAGGGAAGCATGTCCAATAGCATGCTTTATAAACGAAGAAATTGTTTCGTGACTTCGTCTAAATAAGAAAGCCAAATATGGTAAGTACATTAATTCCTAAGAACTCAATAAAGTTAGTAACTTCTTTGCAAAAGTGAGTAGTGAGACTTGAGGGTTACGATAGACTTTATTTGGATAAAAAAAATAAGTAGGGCAAAGGTTTAAACTCTTGACTTCTTAGTTATTAAAAAACAAACTATACCATAAGCCAAACATTATTATACTTTTTGTAAAGGTGTTATTAAATATATATCATATTAGTAAAAAAAGTTCGGGGGGAATAGATGTTTCGCCTTCACCCTCAGCACTTTTGATTTACTACAACAGAAAAAAGTCATTTTATTAGTTTGTAATGAGAGAACAAGGGGAAAAAAAACAAGTGGAAGGAAGAAATGTGTGGATGAGATGAGCAAAGAAACCTTTGACCTTCAATAGTTGGGTTAAAATGAATAATGAAACAATAGTTAAATTACCACACTTAGGTTTATTGTCTAATTTAAGCAAGCGAGAAACAGGATGGACTAATAATATAATTTTTCCTTTCAAAAATGATTCTTCTCTTATCAATTGTTCCAAATAACAGGAAAATATTACAAGCGAAAACCACACGATAACAAATTAATATACTGGGAAGGCACAACCAAAACGAATTTTTTTTTAAAAGCAACTATCAGCTGCCTAAAATCATAAGATGGCTAGCAAAGATAAGTTGCCGCTTTAAAATTTGTGGTGCATATAGCTTGATTGAAGAAATATATGGATTAAACAAGGTTGGAACTTGGAAAGAAATATACCTGTATGAGGAGCTCAGTCTTTAAACGCCTACTAGCTTCATGCTCACTACGTGCTTCACCACGATGACTAATAACTGAATCGATCTCATCTATAAAAACAGTGGATGGTGCATGATGCCTGGCTAGCTCAAAAAGTACTTTCACTAATTTCTCTGAGTCACCTGCGATACATAAACCGCGAAGATGAAATCAATATATAGTGGACACACAATGATACATGTCAAGCAGAAAACATAAATACATCATACCTCAGGCATCTTCCATTCTAGAATTTAGTTTTTACAAAGAAAATTTTGCTAAGATCCACTAATTATAAGCTCATTCTGACCCAAGACATAGTCGTTTTAGCTAATTACTATTCATCCAAAATATTCGAGAATCCCCAATGAGGGTCTTAGCTCTCAAAAAAAGACATGCTCATCTTACCCATATAAGTGTGTAATCTTAGCTCATATCTCAACAAAATTCTTGGAAATCTAGACTCATACTTAAAACGTTTGAGCTTTTATAAGCGACATCATTGCAGGACAAAACATAAACAAAAGTTTATTCAGATTTTTTTGCCTTCATAGTGACATACTGACATCATTGAGAGAAAAGTTTGAAAAGTTTCTATTAGTCGAACGGGTGAATTGTAAAACTTGAAATTTAAGCAAGAATCTCAATAAAAATATAGCATTATTGATGTTTAGCATCTACAATATAGATGCAATACTAAGGTCGATATAATAATATAAATTATTGCATAACCTCAATACAAAATTTAAAGTTACTGTATATCACAAATCCCATTTTGATAAATTTTTACTACCTAAACAATGCATGACAATGGCCAAAATGAGTTGAGGGAACAATTAGACCAATAAGCCGAAAAAGAAACATACCCCTCCACTTGCTGACAACAGATGATGCTGAAATGTTGAAAAAAGTGGTATTGCACTCTGTGGCAACAGCCTTCGCCAGCATTGTCTACCACATTCAGCATAGCAGAAAAAAAATAAATCAGTTTATAGACAATTATTCAGAGAAAAGTAAGTGAAGTGAGATGAGAAAAGGACACAATTACATTTCATAACTAGAATGACAACTAGTACTGCACAGTCAAAATATTTGGATTAAACAGTAGCACTCAGAGGTCAGAAGACTATGGACACATAGTAAAATAAAGTTGACTGAAAAAACAAATAATTCATGAATTACTTACTTTTCCTGTTCCTGGAGGACCAAACAGGAGTATACCTTTCCATGGGGATAGCAATCCAGTGAAGTACCTTGAAACAAGCCAAGAAGCATCAGCATTTAAGAAATAAATGAGACAAAAAATATATTAGATCTAGGACAAACACAAGTGCAATGCATTTTAATTACTGGAGCAATGACAGCAAAACAAAGCAGCATACTGCTGCTTATTTATTTGAACAGTATAAACCTTATAGAATCAACAATTTCTAGAAAATTCTATAATAGAGGCAATTTACTATCCAATATCCACGGTCTTCAAACAATATCTTCAGTGTGGGTACAGTTAAAGACTCCAGCTCAGCATGTTTTATAGTCCCTAAATGGATTTCCTCTATAGCAAGACACCTATATAGAAACTAATGATTAGGGTACAAAGAAGCTTCTACTTAAATAAGCTTGAAACTGATGGGTAACTAAGCATATGCATTCGGTTGCGATATAAAAACAGCCAACATCTGTCATAATCAAAAGGCAACACTTCAAACCCACTTTAAAAAAACTTGTATAAATAACTTCTATGTCTGATATTATTTTTTAAAAAAACAAAGACATACAGAAATTTTGGACATTGAATTGCAAATTTTGACCCCCATAATTAATAGCAGACTAACATATTGCAATATTGCCCTGATTTAAAAACAATATCAGAGAGTAAAAACAAGCTTTTTCAGGAGTTAAATACAAAGCCTTGATCCCAAATATGGGATCGACTGCGTGAACCAAAACAAATCAACATGAGAGATCGTTGCTAACAGTAACTATACTTCATTCGGTTCTTTCAAAACATATATCAACAAGAACCAACAAAACAATTTTTTTAAAAAAATATTAAAAGAAAATATTCTAAAAATAAAAAAATAGCCACATAAAAAATCAGGAAATGAGGAGAATTTATGTAAACGATCATTTAGACTAGAATATAAGATTTTGTAGCCAGCCTCGTTCTATGGGATTAAGACTTTGGCTTGTACTCACGTGATTCATAGCATGGTTGGCATAGATGAGTAATGACATCAATCCTTGTTACATGAGATATAAAAGAGTCAACATAAGTTCAGCATCAAGTGGCGAATATTAGACACATATATTATAGGTTATGAGTGGCAAATTCAGACAATGTACACAGGAAGCAAGTCTGAAAAGCGTGATTTGAATCAACTAAAATTCAATAGATATCATAGAAGTTTCAAAGCATTCCACATTGACTTTTTAAGAGAAAATGGGTAAAAGTGTGTTGTGTTTTCATAGGTTCATACAAGTTCCTATCAATAGTTTCAGGCAGCTAGGAAATAACTTCACAGCCAGAAATAAAAGGGAACTTATTACGATTTCCCTTTCGCCAATTCATGACATACTTTGGATATTTGATAGGCATGACGACAGCTTCTTTAAGTAGGCGCTTAGCTGTCTCAAGACCCTTTATGTTCTCCCACTTGACATCTTGGCTTCCTCGGATTATATCTCTGCTCAGAAAAAAAAGCAAGTACATCAGTAGCTTTGACCCACAGAATGTAAAGATGATTGAAATTGAATGAATGAAAGAAGAATAATTGTGAAAGATAGCACTGTTGTTTTAAGAGATCCTGAATGTTAACTTTTTATAGTGCATATATATACGGAAGACATAAGAACAAGACATTATCCATCAAATACTCTAATTTTTCTTAAGAGCGTATGTGATGCAATTTAGAATAATTTATTTATTTTGGATTTATTGTTTTTTATTATTTTCACGAACATGTATAATTCATATAAACTGTGATGAGTTAGATGAAAAAGTGTTTTTGGAATGCTTGTTAGAATTTTTGAAATCGAGAATGACTTCAAATTCAACATGGGGTATTATATTATCCCTTCTTATTTTTCGCATTGGGACCAAAAATAAATGAGACGGCCCTGGTCCCGGAGGTAGAGTATGAACAGATACCCAATTGCAACAACTTGTGATTTCATGTGTGGTATCTTTATAAAGGACTTGTTAATTTCGTGATGAAGATCATGCTATCTAACAACATTTAAAGGGTCCATGAGATCTTATAAAATAATAAATGAGATATCAATTAGACTAACTCCATAAAATTTAATTGTAGAATGTTTAAGATCCTTAATGTTTTTTTACTCTCTGAGAAACTTTGATTGGTAGATGATTATTTTTTTATTTTTTTCATTTTCAGCATCAAAGCATTATTTTGTAGAAGTTGCACTATGGTGAATATGTAAAAGGCAAAGAAAAAAACTAACAATAAATCTCTAGTTAGTCTTTACAGCATATGGATATACTTCATCCTAGAAGTTGAGATAAAATTTAACATGCTGCTTGGGGTAATTGGATGGAGAAAGCGTTTTGAGAAACTTTCTTGAAGTTAATAGGGTATCCTACTTTTAAGATTAGTCTTTAAGTTAGGATATATAATCTAGAAAAACTAATAGCAACTGAACTGAAAGCAACTGAATTGAATTGAATAAACAGAGCAAAAGTGATGGCCTCATCCCGGTTGGTCGATTAATAGAGATGAGCTGAAGTGAACTTGTTGGCAATTAGAAGAATAGGCACTTAGCGAGAATGACTTTCCCCACGTGGTTTTTTCATGCTTATCCCTCCAAATTTACCCTTAGTATAGTATTAATAGACTCAATTAAATGATTAAATTTGAGTAGTAGTAGAAATTGTAGATTTTAGTTGAATTTGGAGCTTGGACAACTACTACCCTAGTCCCCAGTTAACTAATGTTAGGTAAAATCCTATAAATATCGATGCATATCAATAGTTGAAATTCAAATTCAAGATTATGAAAACTTAAAAAAGTATACGCTTGTTTGCAATGTTATACTAGTTCGATTAAGTTTTCTTTTCAGAAGTGCTTAATGAGGTTTATCACTAATATTTTGTAGCGTTGGAATACTTTGCTGGTTTCAAAACATTCAAATTTATTGCTTTTGAGAGAATTGTGTGAATTCTAGTTCAATCAGAAAACATTGTTAGTACTAGTGTTCAACTAGAAATATCCTTCAAATATTAACTTTCGAGTGTATCTGTTGATTATCCCATATGTGAATAAATTATCGCTGAATAGTTCCCTGCATTAGCAAATCTATTCACAATTGGGATATTATAAATAATAAAAAAATATAATAAACAATGTAGGTTCGAGATAGTTTTCAACATTAGCTCAATCTCTTGAAAGCATAAAAGGGAGATATAGGAAAGTATTTTGACTTTTTTAAAAAACAAATTTGAAATTAAAATTTTAATGATTTTGAAATCATGGAATTGTTGAGGTTGAGGTTTAGGTTTTATGTTTTGGTGAACTTGGCATGAACCTTTTTAGAGGTTCCTGCTTTAGTAATATGTGTAGTTAGTAAATTTCTAAAAGTCATTCGACTACAGCCATCAAGTCAAGGTAATGCATCGAAAATCCTTATTCTTTGTTAGGTTATTTGATAAAAGTATTACAAAAACGAGGATAAACTTAAAAATCCAATTGAAATGCTACCTGCATAGACTTTCCGCTAAGTTACGTGTTTCAACATCTTCAAATGAAGGCAGCATGGGCTTGTTCCTGGAAGAAAAAAAAGATAAATTGGGAGCATTATAAAATCATGTATTTCTGGACAAGTTAATGAAATAAAGTGCATAAAAGCATCATTTACACAAATCTTGGAGATACATGCATGAAATGCTTAGATAAGAGCAGCGCAGGTAGAGTTAAGAACTTTGGAATAAACTGCATAAGATACCAAGGGAATCAAGCACCTCTTTACAAATTTGAAAGATTCTGCTCTTAAAATTTTGCTTCATATGAGGTTTATCTGTAGACAAAAAGTCAAGAGGATAACTTCATAGAGGAAATAGTCAACCCCTATAAACAATCATTTCTTAAAAGTTTCATTACCTCCCTCTTTAATTCTGTTGTTGGATTCACTTTTAACTCTATTGCTGTGGAAATATAGTGGGATTAGAGACACCTTTTTGAAAGAGTTTAGAAGGAGATGGAAGGATAAATCCTGGTAGCTTTAATATTCACTCATATGGGCTAATTACTCCTAAAATAAGTCATTGGGACCTCATTGGCTTAATTCGTAAAACTATTCACCTCAAAACGAAGCGATTTAAATACTAAGACTTGGCCTATGCCACCTAAGGGAGTAAATTAAAAAATTAATTAGAACTTCTGATGCTTCAAACAATTATTCTCCTAAATAACTAAATCAAGCATAATTAGGTTCCACCACAACCATTTCTAAAAAAAAGGTTCTGCTTAAGCCATAAAATAATAGTAAACAAATTCTAAACTCATAAATCTAATCTAAAGAGATCAAAGAGTTGCCTTTTCCTTGAATCAATTGTGCCTAGTAGTAAGCCTAACAGCTAAACTAAGCCTAATAAGAATAAATTCACCCTTTTCTAGTTCAAAATATCTCAGCAAAACATATTAGATTGTAAATTAGCATGTTTTCATAAACTAATGGACTAAACAACTTTAAATCCAGCATCAAATAAGGTTGGCTAGACACCACAATTGGTTGTACATCAACCAATAAAACATTGTAGTATAATATATCAAATAAGCAGCATATCTTACACAACATCACCAGCCCCATTCGCGGAACCTTCATTTGAGTGAGCCCCATTTCTACCCTGTCATGATAAACAAACAAACAAAAAAATATGAAAATAAGTATAAACAAAAGCTCCAAATAAACACTAATAAGAAACATGAATTTAACCTGATTCCTATACTGCTCATAAACAGCAAATTCACGCTTTCTTCCTCCATTCTCAGTCGAAGAAGTTCCATTCGCTACACCATTGCTGTGATTTCCGTTTCCCGTTCCAGCAATCTCCTCTTCCGGCTTCGGCTCCTTCTTCCTTCCAAACTTCGCATCATAAAAAAACTTAAAATCCTAGTGAAAAATCCCAAATTCTCAAAGATTCAAGCATTAATAAAAGATTGAATGCAACTACATCAGTTCAGTTCTACGTTTGACGTTTTTGCATTCAACGATTGATGATCGTCATTAAACAGAAACATCACGGTAAAAAAGCAGCAGTACACTAAGATCAGAATTGCAAAATTAAGTAATGAAATGAAACACAAATCGTATAAAATCTTTTGAATAATCACATATGTAAACTTGTAATCCTGGTATTAAAAAAAACAAAATTTCAGAAATTCAAGCATCATTGAAAGATTGTATGCAACTACATTAGTTCAGTTCAACGTTTGACATTTCTGTTGATCGATTCATGATCGTCAACACACAGAAACATCATAGTAAAAAAGGTAGCAATACAATGAGATCAAATAGCAAAATTAAGTAATGAAACTTGACACAAATCAAATTAAATCGTTGAATAATCACAGATATTTAGTAAAATAAGAATTAAACATGTAAAAATGCTTCGAATGGAGAATAACCTGGAAGCTCCAACGAGTGAGAAATGGTTCGTCAGACATGGAAGATTGCAGAGAGAGGCGACAGATAGAAGGGCGGAGATTGTTAATGAGATCTCCGATTTCTTCTTTGAACTGTCCTCCGCAGAGTTCTACTGCGGTATTTGAATGCTAGGCCACTATAGTCAGGATTACAACTGTGAACTGGAACGTGGGAAGATTATTTTAATGTAGATATGAAATAGAATCACAATAACGAGAGGAGCTACTCGTGTCAATATTCTCTCTCGGTGGACAAGACCAACTTAAAACAAGAAGTTTATATGTTAGTTATTATATTAGTCAGATTGTTGGAGTATTCAATTTAGGTAAGTAGAACGTCTTACGGTAAGACTATATATTTTAATCAACAAAATAAGCGTTTTAATGCCAAAGTTGAGGTTAAATATTTGTTTAAGATTTGTTAGTTGTTATCAACAGCGAACAAACATTGTCTTCTTTTTGTTCGATGTTAGTAACAGCAAACAAAGTCATGGTAAACTTCTTTTCTCTTATTTGCTGTTATTACCCTAATTTAAGACTCGGACACGAAGACGCTTCTTTTTGAAAATTAAAACTTTCAGAAGTTTATTTTGAAAATTTCAAATGAATTTATTTTTTTCAAATTTCTAAATTAGAGTGGTCTAAAACGTGATGAATCGAAATTGGGCCTATATTGATGTACACTTGGAGATCGTGGTTTGACAATATAGTCATATTGGTACTTAATAGTGGTGGAGTTTGGTTTAACAATGTATTTAATCACAAGAAATTAATTAATTTTGGTTGTTGGGCATTTGACATAATTACGTTGTGGAGTGCACAAGTAAAAAAGATGACATTGTCTTTAGAGATTGTGTGTAACAAGGGATCATCTACATCGTGCATTCATGAATGTGTGATTGAGGCTTTTGTAGGTATTTTCAACCTTGAAGCATGTGTCATGCCATTTCCGGGCCATCGTCATCGAAGCGAAGCAAAAGCCAATAGCATGGTCAAGCGAGCTTACACAATGACAAACTCGGATCACCAAACTTTTCCAAGCGATTGGGCTGCCTAAGCAACACTATAACATAAATCATTGCACCCATGAAGTATATTAAAAGGATGAAAAAATTTGTAAATGAAAACAAATATATGGTGAAAAGTATATCCCAAAAACTGAAAAAACAAACAAAAACGAAAAAACGGACCGTGAGTGTTATCGTGAATTATAGGTATATGAGGGAAGATGAATGGGCAATATGTTGTTGGATTGAAGGCAAATAGATTAAGGGGAGCCAGAAGTGGAGAGAAAGAGTGAAGGGTACGGTAGAAAATCAAAAAAAACTCAACTCGATATAAGCAAAGCACAACCAACTATTGTGCCTATTCTTCCACGATAAAAGGTCTAAGCAAAGTCGAACTAAACTGAACTGAATAAGATCCAAAATACGCACTTAACAAGTTCGTTTCTGTTCAAAATTGACAGAAAAGTGCAAGGCCCAGTTTCTGCAAAACCCTCATTCATGAATGACATACGATTTCCACTCCGGCTCACAAAATTAACACAAAAATATGTGACGATTCTAACAACTACGTACCCGTTACATTACCACTTCGCTGATATTTTACAATATATTGCTCTTGGCCGGGACAATTTTCTAAAAATTGCAAAAGGATAATATCAATTATGCAAAAAAAGAAAAAGATTACATCTACATATTGAAAATGGAAAAATATGGTAGACCGAAGTAAGTTACTGTACAATATCAGATAAGCAGCCTTCAATCGATAATACCGTAGGCTAAACTGTAAATGCCATTACGCCAAGTAGTTGTATATTTGAGGATTATTCTTGTCTCTCTCCAAATACTCTCTGTCTATAAGGCTCTCGATCCTCTTTTTGAGATCAGCTGGTTTTATGGGAAACTTGAGCTGTTTCACCAAACAAAAACGCAATTCAAAAGCAGATCGAGATGAAATATTAGTGTCAGCATTCAATGCACTCCAACGTCAAAACTATCAGTTTCCTCCGGAACATTCCATGACTCACCGTCACGTGAACGTTTCGGTGTTATACTTCATGATGCAACTAGATGGGTGACATAAACTCGATTCAATACCATAGAAAAATCGATACTTGTATATGGTGCACCTCTACTCCACCCAACCCCCCTTAATGGCCCACCACATCAATCGAGAAGAAATTTTACCTGTTGGAAGAGTTCGGTTATTAGAAGAGTATGACTAAGCACTTTTCGCGTCTTCATAATACGAACTATAGCAGCATCAACCTAATTTTAAATGGTGCAGCGGTTAGTAAAGTTCTGAACTTGGCCGAGAAAACTAACTAGAAATTGCCATCATTTGAAATATTAAGTTGTGAACATTAAATGATATGCAACCTGATATTGACGATCTTGAAATACTCTCTCAGTGGTGCTCGTGTTTTCCTCCACTGTTTCCTTCATCTGGATTGCATTAACCTGCATAATGAAAATATTCATTATTTATCATGTCATACCATCAAACATGATATTCAACGAGATTAAAAAATCAGGTCCTTATAGAGCATGACAAGGCAATATAATCAATGTCCAAATAGCCTGTCAATGAGCTTTGGAAGAAGGTTTGGACTTACCTTTCCTGTACCACTATTTTGGCGTTTCATTTTGTTTTTTGTATCATATATCATATATCATATAACCATAAAAAGAGTAACCCAATTTATCTTTTCAGATGATGGAGCACTAGTTGGGGTTAATCAATAGCTTTCCACATTCAAATAATTCAATTGGGGGTTCATAATTCGCCTTCCCTCAAAGTTGGAGAACATGATCGCTTGAATATCCTAAAAAAGCAAAGTCTGTAGTAACTTGTAAGAGTTTAAAGCTACAACACCCTTCAGTACAAGCTTGAAAATCCTTTACCAAAAAATTCAAAAACAGAGTGCATAAATTCTCTGATTGATTAAAGATTACCTCTGCCAGAATTTGAAGAGGCATATGATTTCATCAAGAGGGGAAACAGAAGAATTTCTAGACAAATTTGGAGCAAGCGCAATACTACATGTAATGTGCTACCTTCTTAAGGTTTTGCACAACGCTTTTTGTAAATGACAGAAATTTAAAGATAAGTTGGATGGTCGTACAATGAAATTTTTCCAAAAAATCCTATAAAAACCATTGTCCTTCAATAAGTATCCCTTTCATTCTCAAATCTTCAAGACAGTCTATGAAGAGCTTTGCTCATACCAAGTCAGCCAAGCAATTTGAAGGAAAACGTCCCCAACATAAAGCCAAAAGGAGCCTAACTCCTAACAACTTTATATATGTCAATGAAGTCAACGACCCAATTTTGAAAAAAATCAAAAGCATCACAAGACTATGTAGCCAAAAATATTTTAATTAGTCATCTCATTTTGTACTTATGATTTAAAATTCTTAAGTACCTTTATACGATAAAGCGGAGCAGTAAATGTCTCATTGAACTCAAACGAGTCATCATCCTCCACATCTCTGCCTTTAGGAACCTGAATTTGTAAATAAAGAGTTAAAAAAATGCATTTAAATTACAGCAAAAGGTCTTGATGACGGAATAGTTGTCAGGATAATACCTTCTGAAGGACACGAACTTTACCACAAGCAAGAGATTGGAGAGTTCTTCGCAGTTCTTTATCCTCAATCCCAGTGGCATCCTTAATATCTTGGAAGCTCAGCTTCTCAGCATCATTAAATAGCATCAAAACTACAGCCTAAAAAATAAGGCACCACTTGAGAATCAGAGGGAAAAACCTTGAATGAATAAAAGCGAAGCCAAAAGATCAACCCTATACCAATGCCTGAAGAGGAAGAAACGAACCTGAAAGAGGGAAACTGCAAGCTCCTTTTTACCCTTCGGGAAGTCTGCTTTCAGAACACAGTGACCCAGTGAATTTTGCCACATTAACCGTCTACCACTGTATTTGCTAAGGTAAAACTCTTTAAATATGTCCTGCACATCAAGCCATAATCAAAACACATGCTAAGGGAGGTTCATGAAAATCCCTGTTTCATAACTTTTCCCTGACCTGGTATACATTCAACTCATGTGGGAGTCGAACATCCATTGGGGGGTATGTTGGCCAGTATCTGCAGCAAGACAGACACAATTTATAAGTTTCCAGATTGTACATGCAAGCATCTAAAAAAGGAAAGAAAAAGACACAGAATCAACTAAACAAAAACATCAAATCCTAAGAGTTCAAAAAAGAGACGAGAATATACCCTGTGGTTAAGACATGGACACTCATCTCGATTCCTGACGGAAGTTTTGTCCGAGCTTGAGATGATTGCTTGAAAGATTCATTTATTTCTTTCGATAATTCAATATCCTACAAACATGCAAGATATATGAACCAAGAAAAAGAGAAATACAGAAGAGCAACCACTCACAATGGGGTGTCTGAGCTAACAGTTGACTTTAAATACGAACAACAATATACAGACTAAAACATATTAAGAGTTCTTCAGGTTCATGTAAGCTTTGACTGTAACAACATATGAGAGGAAACTGGAATTCAGTGACTCTGCAAATGTAAGCTACTGTCATGAAAGACCAAATCTTTATATCCAATCAATTTAAAAACTAAGCTACAAATGCTAATATCAAACACTAAGATGAAAACATGCTAGTATTGGAGAGCAATGAAAAAAATTGGGAATTGCATAGATGTTTTTTTGGTTGAGGTAGTGTATAAGTACAAAACCAGCATTAAATAAGAGTATATGGGAATTAGGGCCTGAGTATAATGTACCTAAGACTAGAGTAATCACAAGTCCAGGTATCTAGAATTTAAGTCTTCACAACAAGGCCAGGATCTAAATGGTAACGTAATAGAATGTCACATTCTACCAGTTTATTAAGAAGTCAATTATTTAATTTTCCTAAACTTCCAAAAGAATTGTAGATAGCAACTTAACATCAACTATTTCATAATGTATAAATTGAGAATAATGGCCAGAACCACATGAACAACAAGATTATATTAGAAGAAGGCCAAGGAATATACAAAAATGCTCTATGCTTGGAGGTTGTACGAAACCAAGGGTCAATGAAGTAATTCCCCCAGACTAAAAAGTACAAATAATAGAGAAGCATTTACTCCAAAAGTATGCTAAGAATTAACAATTGTAGCCTTTGCACAAGTCAGTGCTCTCAGCCTTTCACTCTCCTCTAAGTTATACCATACTGTCTTATTTGCTTCATTTCCTACTCACCTATCTGCTTCTTTCCTCTTCTTTCCTCCATTGCACATGGAGGGGTCTCTACAGCACAAAAGGAAGCAGCAGGTATGCTACATTTGGTGACAAAGAAGCTGGAAAAAATGGCCCCACTCAGCCAATATGCATTAAAAAGGTGGTGGAAAGAAAGATGTAGGGGTGGGCATCACTGACCACACTAACTGCACAAATGGAAGCCTTGGGCACTCAAATGAAGGCACAAGCATCAAGGTTTGAGGCTGCCTTCCAGGTCCACACTGAGACCATTACCAAGAATCAAACCCACCTTCAAGAGCAGATCAAATCCTTGAAGAATGTAGAAGTGGCAATGGGGGAGATAAGCTTGGATTTATTGAAAGCAGGATCAAAGAATCGGCGACCGAATCGCGGTCCACATCGATTAATAGCTGGTCAATCACGACCTAAATAGATTAGATGCGCGACTTGGATCCTTCTTCATCAATCCATACCTGTGCACTGCATATGGGGCAGCAGTAGTGGCGAAGTAGAAGACGATAGGGAAAAGAAATGATGACGCTATGTTACCCCGACAGTATAACGAGGACAAAGATGAATGAGAGAAGTAGTGGCGACCCTCTTGACAGTAGTGAACTGGACTTAGATACTATTATACTAAAACTTTCTCCCACGTAAGATTTATATTCTAGATTAATTATTTTTCTAATCATTATGTAAAGTTTTTACTTAAGATAGAGCTTTCCCATTTTTTTTCTTTCCTTTTTTTACCCTTTTACTAATTATACATTGTTTTTATAGCTTTACATTAGGGGTCAGATTTACACAACAAATGGACTTTAAACCCATGATAAATACCTGGACTTTTATTAATTCACAATGAGTATATAAATAGAACACAAAATATTTTACTTAAATCAGCTGACTTTTTATACTTCCACATGTTATTATTTTCCCATAAAAATAATCGAACCGAAAATGTACCCACATCTAAATTACGTTTTGTAACCCAAAAATCTTAGCCTGCAGTTCTTTTATCCCACTTCAAATTTTGAAAAATTATGAATTTCTCTCTTGACCCGGTTCCCAGACCAGGATCGTGAAAAGATCCTAGTAACACTGGTAGAAACAAGGAGGTCCGAAAGGGGTACAACCCACCAGCATCCGCTCCTTAAGGAAAACACTAACCACTCACTACATATGAAGAAGGGGAAGGCTCACTAACAGAGGTAACACTGAAAGCAATCCTCAAAAATATTAGAAGAATAAGACTCAAACCTTGAACATTCCTTCAAGTTTGTTTGTAAATTGACTACCACACTCAGTTTTGAGCTGCAATGTCAAAAGAAACTCGATAAATTATCAGAGAGATTAGATAGACTTAAATCAACTGGCATTGGCATTGATGAAGTCACCTTTGATATCATTGACTTCTCAGCATCAATTGAAGCACTCTTTCCCAACAAAAGCCTCTTTGCAAGATCCTTCTTGTAAAATGCTTCAAATACATCCTTGCCCTGAATTTTACAGAGCATATAAGATATTGGCCCAGGTCTTGCAAGGCTTAAATTGTTAGCAGAACTAAATAGAAAAACCACAATCATGCAGATACATTAAAATAAATGAGAACCATTGCTAAAACAGAGAGCCACGGAAACTACCTGTATAAATCGAAATAAGACTAAGACTTTATCCAGAGTGCCCTCCAATTCTTCTTCAGATGTTCCCTTATTTCCAGCACGGAGCTTTTCATCAAGAAACTTCGCAATCAGCTCCGCCGAACGGTTCTATTGAATCAAAAAAATCAATCTTTAGTTACATACTCAACGCCAATATACGCAACACATAAAAAACACATCTAGCGAGTAATGAATATGCAGCCACATATTGTATATTCCTTTTCCACATTGTTTGGTGATACCTACAAATTAAGATGTACATGATGTACAATGTCAACTATTGACTACTGCCATATGAATATCCAGTTAAATTTTCAAACTCCAATATTCACCTCTGCGTGGAAGCTCCCCCCAAATTATACCAAATTTGCTTTAAGACTATGCTTTCACAATATATATATATATATATATATATATATATATATATATATATATATATATATATGTTGTTCCTGTTTATAAATCAGTAAAAATTCGCAGGCTTAAGAAAATAAATTGCAACCTCGTTTTGCAATAGCATACCAAACTTCAGAATGACAGAAGCTAAAAGAAATAAAGATCATAACTTGACAAGGAATTGTTTTGGAACCCTAACCTGACGCAGATTAATGAGATATTCAAATGAATCTTTCATAGTATTGCCAAATGATTCATTCTTTGAAAAACTCTCTTCCCATATTTTATCAACTGCTGCCTTGAACTCCAAGAGGCAAGACACCATATCCTTATCTTTCTCTTCATCGATAACGATAGCCTGACCAGTTTTCCGAATGTAAGAACTAATAGCCTGCCTAAGTGACTCAAGGGCATTGACCCTAGAAAACAAATTGTAAATCCTCTGTAGGTCATCAATACGACTTCCATCCATCAACATCATGAAGCCCTGCTCAGGATGACGATACCTCAGTAATAAAAAAACGGAAGTAGGAAAGAAGAAAGCAATATCAATGCCATATTGCAGATGCTATACCTTATCAAGTATTCCAGAAATATGATGTTCAAGGAGCTGCTTTTCAGCCGTTGAGATAAGAGGTTTTCTAGTACTTGCATCTAAGTAAAGAAGACATCGTTCATGTTCTTCATGCAATCTTATCTGCAAGGAAGCATCAATTCAGGTCTTCAACACACACACAAAAGTTAAACAGACAGTCATTAGTAATATAAGAAACCTACTATGGACATGTCTCCCCTCGGAAACTTATTCTCATTTCCAACAAGTTCGGTTCAGTTCACTTTTATTCAAATAAGTTTTGCTCATCAAGTTCAGTTCAGTTCACTAAATTCTTGATGAATTTTGTTAATCAATTCAATTCAGTTTACTTTTGTTCTAATAGGTTTTGCCCATCACTTTCACTGTCCAATTTTCACAACATGAAATAGGTGTGATTAGTTCAGTTTAATTCCAGACTTCAAGTACAGTTCAAAGTTAGTTATGGAGAACAGGTCGTGAGCAACAATATAGTTATTATAAATGCAGCAATGCAGGTCAAAAAAAAAACACTCTGATTCACACGTACTAAAAAGGGAAAACCTAGGATGAGATGCTAAAAGCAAATACATACTTCAACATGCTTCAAGTAATCTGGAACATCCGACTGCTGCATATACTTTGCACCTTCAGCAGCATAAAATTCCTCTGTGCAAGCAAGGAATGGTTTTTCAAAGCTTCCTTGGTAAATTCCAAGAGCAGTAAACATTTTTAAGAGATGATGGAGAAGAGTCCTATCAACAGCTTCACCTAATCTGGAAAACAGCGAGATAAGTGGGAAAAATGAAAACTATAAAAGGGAAAGAACTCCTTTATCTTGACTTGGCATTATGCTCAGATCACGTACAGGTAGTTCAAGAAAAAAATTTGTTTCAGAAAGTACAAATAGAAAACATAAAAGATGGACAAAGAGCATTTTGGCCCTCTAAATTCAAATAATAACAAGGCCAGCCAAATGACAAATATCAAACGACAAAAATAACAAAACATAGCGTTCGGCACATATGTACATTTCAAAAAAGCAGCAAGCAACAGACATTGATACTGTTACCAGCAAGGTCCCAATGAGTTTAAAGAATACAACTACTAGAACAAAGATATAAATTATCAAGAACAAAAATCAAATTGTAGTTTTACCCATCATTCAACATAAAGCTACAAATGAAAAAAATTGGAGGGGGGAAAGTCAATAAAGACGTCCAAAAATTCTATCATACAAAACCATTCATTATTACTGCCAAAAATCGACCTGAACTGTGACCCGAATTGAAGTCGGTCCGCAAATACTAGGTTTTGAACAAAGATATTATGACGCAAACCCAATTTTAATCGAACTAGAACAGCCTAAAAAATATTGCATCAACACCGATCAAACCCAATTTTGACCTAAACAACTCAAAAACCATCGTAGTGTACGCAATAAATGAAAATTTGAGCTTTTCATGGTCACTTTGGTTAGTATGTTTTGAAGTGGATTTGGATAGCAATGCCTAAAAATAAAGATTGTCAAAAAAAATTACGAAATGGTTTCTTACCGAAAACTACCTAGGACACATATTTGGTCAAAAACTACCTACTAAACTATATTTCTTTGTAAAGGAGCACCAACCAACGGCATTCATCTGCTTGACCGTTAAAGTTCCGTTAATTAAATTAAGCTTTGTATTTATTTCCTATCTCCTCTCCACCTCTGCTCCTTCAATCTTTTTCATTACCTGACGCGGTTCCATAAGCACCCAACCTCCACCTTCTCCATCTCCTCCCCTCATTGCAACAATCAAACCAAAATCGCACAAGACTTTTGACTATTCCATCCCAACCTAAATGCAACTGTTAAATCTTATGAATTCCATACGTTAAGATAAAAACTCAAGTAAACCCATTTTTAAATAAATCAAAATCTACTTGTTAATAAAATTGATGGTCTAAAGAAATATGATCAAAATCAGCTACCTGCCCAAAAAAGAGATGAACAACAACCAATTTCCCATTCCTCCCCCCCCCCCCCCCACAAAAAAAATAAAAATTGGGAACTATATCACCTCAACATCGAAAGTCGAAACAGCTACCACCTCAAATGTAGTTCATAGAAAATTTGGTAAAACAATTGTAGACATCATTTTCTGATTGAAACAATCATCTTTATTAAAGACAAAAAGAAGTAAAAAGCTTGAATATAACCATCACACAAACAATAGCATAAACTATGATTCTATGATAACAGACAGCAATACCAACCTTATGAAAGATGTACTTTTTTTCAAAAAATAATGACATGAATAACTATTAATTAAATTATGGAGGAAAGCCAAATTCAGAGTAAAGCCAAATTCCAACACAATATGATTAACAATACAAATATCAAGGTACAAACAATGATCATATTGCAAAGTCAATATGATTAACAATACAAATATCAAGGTACAAACAATGATCATATTGCAAAGTTTAGAGGTCACATTTAGCACTAATTATGAACCAATGGCAATATTGAAGTAAAAATAAATACCTAAATTACCTTTCCTTCTCAATCATTCTCAAAAGGCCAGTAACAATTTTGTGCTCAACTTCAGGACACAAAGAAAGATGTTTATGGAAAAGCTGTAATCCCATGTCCCACAATGATTTAACATTTGGGGTCTGTTTTACGTATGTCCTATCAAGATACAAAGCTATGCCACGAATCATCAGCAATTGGTCACAAAGATCCTGCCAGCATTTCTCAACAAGTGACAGAAAGACCACCAAATCTGGACTTTGGCCAACCAATGAATGCAATACAGCAGAAACATGTGCTTCACATTCCTTCTCAATTCGTTGATAGAGGCTTCCTCCCATTTTGTGCAGGCAAAGGTCATTAACAGCCTACGACATTTAAAAAAAGTAAGCAGAATGCTAGTTTGCATAATATTAAAGACCAAACCCCCCTCACAGGAGGACTACAGAGTTGTGGGTATATATCTACCTGATAAAGTTTCTCCAGGTCACATGAATCAGGCTGCTTCAAGAAAATAGCATTAATGGCTGACTTCAAAGTAGCCCAAGTATCTTCCTCAAAATTAGGAGGTAGTGTGGGCTTAGCTGATCATAATTAGCAAAGACGAACGAAGACAAAACAACATTCAGGATAGATGCATACTTGATAGATCAAATTATGCACTTTTTTTAGCAAATACCAATGAAAAACACCCCCAATGAAAGTACAATAACCAGCAGTTTTGCTTCCAAATACAGTAAGCTAGAGGCAGTCTAAACTCTGATATTAATACAGATTACAGCCACATGTATATGGAAACGCGATTTGAAAAATTTTGTGAACACACGGTGCTTAGCAGCCAGACTTTTTAAAACATATATAGCATTGCCAAACTAATTGAACTTGAAAAAACTCACACAAGATAGTTAAAATTTCCCCTACATCTACTAACAAACCTTAAGTGAAACAAGAAATAACAATCTATAAAGTTTTATTCCTCTTCCATTATCAGAACAAACAACCAGCAAGCATTTTTCTTTAACTACATTAGTCCTCAAAACACTAATCATGGCTAAGCACATATTAGTCAACTTTATTTCAGGTGCCTCTTCTTTGGCCTTTTTTCTGCTCCGCAACATCATGAAGTAAGATGATCCAAAGTTCGGTAATTCTCTATGTTCACTGTGAAGCAGTCACTCAGAGTCCTATTCAGAAACTCACACATTACCTCCAAGTGCGACATGATTCATTAAATGCCTACAAGACATTTCAGCAGTAGCAACATAACAAGTTTAATCCATGCATACCATCATTCCTCTTCTAGTTCTAGCATGACATAAATGAAAACCTTTGATGTCAAAATTAGCCTTACCAAATAATATCTACAGACTGTGGCTATTCTGGCTAAGGATTGGGAACTATCTTTTGAAGGTTTTGTTCTTAGAAGAAATCTTTTTTAGCGGTTTTTCTCACTCTACATTAAGTAGAAAAAGGTTTCCGAATAGAAGGACATTCGTTATTAGCGTAAGTTATGCCATTGTAAACCAATCAAGTAATTTTAGAATTCTCGTAATGAATGACTTATTCCCATCCAAATTTCTTTTAATTTGAGTGGTAGTATATACTAGTATTTCCCCTTCCTATCCCCTAGAAGTAGAAAGAAGCTTCCTTAATGCATTAGTGATACTATTAGCTAGTGTTTGATTAGAACATATTCCTCCAAAAGCTCTACTTCTACTTGGACAGAGCATATTAAGGCCGATATATGTAAGTTTAAGGCGTTACGGTATATGCTCTGTTCAAGTTGGATTTGTCATGTTGTACAGAGCAAAGAAGAGTTCCTTGCACTACTAAAAGGCTTGAGCGCAGGGAAGTGTACTCGTGAATGATGTAATCATGGAAATCATTTGTCTAACATGAACATTCCTTGCAAGTGAATTGTTCTCAAATCGAAAATATGAGTTTCATGATTATATTAAGCCCCGTGAAGTCAAGTTCAACTCAACTAAAAAGTTTCAATTAAAGATAACCTTGATTAGCTCTAGAAGCTTATATACGTTTCAACGTGTTACCATGAGTTTACTAATTAACTTGCCCGTAGTATCTTTCTACACATATCACATCATAATTGTAGTTCCTATATGTTATTTTGTAATTTAACTATATAGAGATTAGAGACTACTACCAGTTTGTAAAAATCCATGTTAAGGGAACTTCTCCCCCACCCTAGATTCTTCTGTCCCTTGTGTGTTTTTAATATATGGAGGGCTTTAGATCTAGAAATTTGAATGTGGCCCAAATCAAAACAATGATAAACCAAGGTACACCTTTTATAATTGTTTAACCCTAAAAATGAGTGCCTCATTCCAGTTTTAATGTGGTGAAGATTCCATGAGCCAATTTCAATGTTATGAGATAAGATTGTCACAAAAAAGCTATATCCTGGTGATTTCATCCTTGTTACACAGAACAATTAAGCATTTCTCGCCGGTTGATGGAATTTGGAAGTCATTAAGCCCACCCTAATATCATCTTTCTGCTTCAACTAACATGTTCTACATAGTTCCCATCACTTTGAAACCAGGAAAAATGGACAATAAACAAAAAAACAACCACACAAGCCTAGGTTGAGGACTAATTAACTCACTAACACTATGGTTTCCAACAACTAAATGCTACCCTTAGTTTACAAAGGAGCGATGTTTCTTAAGCAGCTAACGGTCTCCAAAGCCTGGGCTTTAGGCGGCAAGTGAAGGCACTAGTCTTTGGGTGTTAGGGGCCCGAGAAAAAAAAAGCCGAAAAAAATATAAATTATAAACCCCCAAAAACTAATATTAGAACTTCAGAAGATGAAGAAAAGAAGAGAACGTTATTGGTGGGTGCCTACACCAAGTGGGCTTGTTCTAAAGCTAAGACCAAAAGGTGTTCTATAGCACACTCAGGCGATGTACGCGTTTTGGGGCAGTCGCCTTAAGAAATCACCTCACCTTGCCTAGCCCGATCAAGATGCTCCGCAAATGGAATGTCCAGGAAGGCTTTTTTTTTTCTTGTCGCAAGACTTGAGCAACCATGATGCTAACTAGTTCACAAATCAAAACAATAACAAAATCAAATAACCCTCAGAGTCCAATCCTAAGGGCTAGAGACTCACATTTTTTAGTTCCTAAAAGAGTGAAAACTTGATTTCATTGGCCCCTCAATGATATTCCCTTATATGATTATAGTACCATTGATACACTCAACTTGAAGTAAATGGGAAACTTTGTATGATATCCAAAATTCAAATCCCCAGGAGCAAACATTTTCAAATAACCAATGAACAAACACCTCAAAAGCCCTAATCGAAAACAATCACAAGCCTCATCATCGTTACTACTAAACAGAAATGTTCTCTACTAAGCTTCAGCATTTAAGTAACAAACCAATGATACAATAGATAATTACCGCCAACAACATATCAATTCAACTTCAAATCAATAACCATACACCCGCCATCAAACCAACAAATGAAAAACAAGAAACCAACCTCATACCCCATTTCAATTAATCATTCAACCACATTAATCCAAAGCGAAACAAAAGAAAGTCATAATTCAGAACAAAAACACAATCAAAATAAGAAATTCAAAAACCCTAAAAAAATCCAAGTAACCCAAAAACAGAAATTGAGAGAAAAATAAACCTTTAACGAGTTTAATAACAAGCTTCTTGGTAGAAGGATTAGGTGGGGTAGCCTTTTTACGAGATAGATTAGCAGCACGAGAATTAGAAGAAGGGGAAACAACAACATCATGAGATTGTTTAAGATCTTCATCGACAATCATGGAAGCAGAATCATCAGAATGAATCCCATTTTTGGAGTCTAGAGACTGAGATTTAGGCTTCTTCATCGCCGGAGAAAATGAAGTACCGGCGGCGTTATGGGTGATACTGACGTTACTGGCGGTGGAAGCGGAAGATGGGCGCTTATGGGTGGGGGGAGACATGAAAGGAGGAAATGGGTGGAAATGGAATGGGGTTTCAGTTGTCTTATTAGCTCAAATGGCTCATTGTTTTGGCTTTGTATTGGGGTTTTGGTAAGAAAGAAGATCTACATATGGACTAGAGGAGGTTCGACAGGTTCCTAGACGCGAGATACACCGACCTGACCGCCTTATCTCACCACGTCGAGACTGACCGTCTTATCTCACCACATTGGGACTACTGTCTGGGTGCATCCTCTACAAAAGTTTGGAAGCCTTCTGTATTGTTGATGGATCGACTATTTTTATTTTCTTTTGTTTATCGGCTTATAATGATAAAAACTTTAACTTTATATTATCTTCTGTGAGTTCTAGTCCTCTCCTGATTTAAAGGAGTTTGAACTTTCATCTTGTCCTTATTAATGACCCTAACTTTTACTTTGATAAGTATTGTTTTATAAATGTATGATAAAGCAAAATTTAGACTAGTATTTTTCTATAAATCATAATAAAATCAGATGATGAAAAATATCATTTCTAACAAGTGCAATAGAACAAGAACAAGGTAACAAAAGCCAAAGGCAAATCAACTTTACCTTGTCGATGTTGAAAATAAGTGGATAGACCAAAAACAAAATTAAAGTTTTTCGGCCATAAAGCATCCTTCCTATAAACAGGGGCGGAAGAAATAATTTCGTGACCTTTGTTATTCAAATGTTTCTGAAATGGGGTCCTTCATAATTAAAATATAATTCTTAAATTTAAATAAAAAATAATTTCCTAAATTTAAATTAAGTTGTTATTAATTAAACTTTCTTCTCTAATGTTAAAATGAAAGAGAAAAAAAGTAATAGATTGATGACTTATAAATTAAACAGTAAAAGTTTGAAGGATTGAAAATTTTAAAAATAAGTTGTTGATTTGTTTTATAAATTATATTAGTGATAATTGATATTTGATGAATGTGTAAATATTGGGTAAGAGAAAATATTTGGAAGGTAAAGAATTGGTTTGGAAAGAGATAAAAAAAAGGAGAGAAAAAATGGATTTTGAACATATAACCATTGATATATTAAGCAAAAGTCCTACCAACTACTCTACTTCAATAGTATGTTATTTAACTTTAATTTTTTAATATGAGGCATTTTAGATTTGGAGGCCTATACAATTAGGCACCTCGCACAGCTTCAAAATCGCCCCTGCCTATAAAGATTTTTCCTAATAAAGCATAGGATCTAAATCTAATATCAACTGAGAAATTACACACTAACGTTGTGGGAGTTAAGATTTTAACCTTCTCATGCTTGGTTTCTAGACCACCAAATCCAATACAAAATCTTATCAAGAACATGTACAACTTTTTAGCTATGTAGTCTGCATCAAATATTATTTGTAACATTCTTAAATTCTAACCGCATTTAAACTTAGAAAAATATATTAAAAATTTTGAGTTTAACCTATAAAAATGTTACGACTTATCAAAATCGAAGTAAGACTAAAAATAATTCCCATAATAACGAGATGGAAGGCAAATACTCAAACTTAAGAATTATCTTAAAACATGTTATCCTCAACTTATTTTTTTAACTTACAAATTATTCTTATTAAAATCAGATTACTTTAGACTAGATAAAACTTATTTAGATGAAATCAAAAAGTTCCATATTGACCAATCCAATCAAATCAAATCAAAGCAAGCCATATTATTATTACTTATATTAATTATTATTAGGAAAAATTGTCTAAAATAATCCAATTTTTGTTCGATTTTCTTAAATAATTCAAATTTTTGATTAACCATTAATAATACCAAATAAGAGAGATGTTTTCCATTAACATTTTAAATTACTTAAAACTTGTTAAACAGATAATTTAGGAAAGAAAAAAATTTTAAGAAATAACCAAAACCCTTTTCCTCCACTGGTGCCACCCTCCTACTCTCCCATCCCACCATCAACAACCCTCTAATCCTCCCTTTGCGCCACCGACTACCCCCACTAAATCTCCCTCAAGGTCGAGTCGATCCCCCACCTTGGCCATTAAAGGGAAAAATTAGAGGAATCCTTTAAAGGATTGAGAAGTTGAAGATAAAGTAGTGTTGTTGTTAGGTTGAAAAGGAAGAGGAGAGAAAAAATGAAGATGAATTCATTAAAGGTTTATGAAGGTTGAAGATGAAGATGAAGCCATTTAAATGGTGTTGTTAGGTTGAAGATAAAGAGGAGAAAGAAAATAAAGATGAAAACATTAAAAGTATAAAGGTTGAAGATGAAGATGAAGGTGAAGGTGAAATTGGTGGCAGACTGGCAGTGGGGGAGGGGGTTGGTGTCAGTAGGGTAGAGGAGTTGTGGTGATCGCAGCAAGGAAGAGGACGTTTGATGGTGGATTGGTGGTAGTAGGGAAGGGGCTGGTTTTGGTTTTAAAAAAAATCAGTTGCGTACATTATTAGGTTCGTTTACCTACTTGGATCTTATAGCATCTTTAATGGTAACCAAAAAAACGTCATCACATTATTTCATAATTTTTCTCTCTCCTAAAAGTTCATCTTTCAACTTAATTTTATTAACAATAAACCCTTTTAAAAGATCATTATCTTAACTCTCTTACTTTTTATCGTTTTTTTTTGAAAACCTCTTACTTTTTATCTACTCTACTATACTCTCTTTCTCTTAATTTATCTAATATTTATCTTTATTTTTTCCTATATCATTTTCATGTACAAACTTAATTAATATAATTTTTTATTTAATTAAAATATATATAAATTTGTAGACATCAATTATAATTACCGAAATTCATTAAATTCAAATAAAAATTACAATGCGCACGTAGAAAATAAATACACAAATTAAAAAAATAATAAAATTTTTATGTACAAACTTAATATAATTTGAAATTATGTCAAAAAATATCAAAACTGGTCTCATTTTATAGATCTCGAAAAAATATAAACATTGGTATAATTTATTTTTTTTTAAAAAAATCTAATTAATTAAGAAAATAGCCCTTTAAATTAATATAAAGCTAATTTTTTTCATCCAATAAAAAGGCGCCACATGGAAAGGCAGGGCAGCTGTGTGTCAGGCAGCAGAATTGCTTCATTTCTTGGCCAATCACCACTGGACACGTTGTATAGTTGTTGAAAAAAATGGAGTGACCATTTGAGTGAACGGGTCACATGATGACCATTTTTGCCAATCTTTTCCACAACCACCCTCATATTAAATCACCACTAAGAGCATTTTACCTTTAGTTTGGTCATATAATCTAAAATTAGATCATCAATAAGGATGCTCTTAGAGGTTAATACCCCTCTTAGCTCGTTATATTATTCATGATTAATCAAAAGTTAGGATTATTACGAAGAAATCAGAAAAAGTTATATTATTCTAGACAATTTTTCCTTATTATTATAATAATTATTATTAGAAAAATTCTATATGATAGCAACAAGGTTTGGCTAAACGCGAGTGGCAACACTTATTTACGATTAGTCTACATGATAGCAACAACGTTTTAAGCTTATAAATATTGTAACAAATCTGTCAAATATTTGTTAAAATTGAATGAAAAGACATTTACCATTACTTTTACTTTTATTTGAAATAAGTATAAAAAAAGAACTCTAAAGAAATCCATAAACCACTAAGTCCCACCCCACCATCACCCAACCCCTACCCACGCAGTCCTACACACACCCACCAAACCCATCCCCACTATCACCTCCACCTTCACACATATTACTCCACCCCGGCTCAACGGATCACCGGTGACTACTCATGGAGACTGTAGACTGGCCCCACAGACCAACATAAGTCTTTCCAACACACTTTGGCCTCACTTACGCGCATCCAGGAAAACTTCCCAAGAGGTCACCCATCCTAAGATTGCTCCCCACCAAGCACACTTAACTGTGGAGATCTTAGCAAATGGGCTCCATGAAAAAAAGATGCACTTTGTTGATATGAGTAGTCTATTAATCCTTTTTCTCAAGCTAAATCTAGGGTATCACACTCACCCCCACTTAAGAATACAACGTCCTCGTTAGACCGTAATTTCAGGATCTTTTACCCCGCTAGGTGCATTAAACACACAATCAGCCACGATCGCAGGGTCGCTTTGATACCATTTACAACACCCCGGCCAAACGGACTATTGGTGACTACTCATGGAGACTGTAGAATGGCCTCACAAACTAATACAAGTCTTTCCAGCACATTTCGGCCTCACTCATGCGCACCTAGGAAAACTTACTAGGAGGTCACCCATACTAAAATTGCTTCCCACCAAGCACGCTTAATGTTGAAGTTCTTAGCAAATAGGCTTCCATGAAAAGAAGATGCACCTTGTTGATATGAGTAGTCTATCAATCCTTTTTTTCAAGCTAAATCTGGGGTATCACACATACCCACAGATATTCAGAAACATTTCTGACCACAAATAACCCTCAAACTCCACTGTCAGTCTGTCACACTCACCAACAAGCACACCCCATCCCTCGTAAATCACCATCGAAATCTCTTGCCCTTATAGCCTAACCACGCACTACCATCTTCTAGTTGTTCGAGGTTGCACACCCAATAAATTAAATATGCATCAACCACAAATAACTTGTTTTTCCAAGTGCGTTGACCTATTTTTTAAGGTGGGATGGGTTAACCGCCACCATTGACGCCTTTTCAATGGTGGTGGTTGTTAGGTTAAGGTGGTAGTGATGGTGATAGGTGGGATGAGTTTTGAGTGGTTTTTAGGGTTAGGGTAATGTTGAAGGTTGGGCGTGGGTCAGTGGATTCTTGTGAGTAGGTAGGGTTTGTGGTGGAGATAGTGGTAGTGGTGTTCTTCGTCAGTGGGTAGGTGAAGTTAGGGGTGATACTGTGGTCTGGGAGGTTTTTATTTTTTTTAAATAACAAAAACAAAAAAAAGGCAAAATCTGAAAAATAATAAAAGTTAACAAAATATTCAAGTTTCAAATGGAATTTGCTACAATTTCAATAAACTTAAAATCATATTGCCACCATGTGAAAAAATCATAAAAACGTTTATGCCACTCGTAATTCGTCAAATCTCATTGTTACCATGTATAATTTCTCTTATTATTATTATTACAATTTTTAATATACCAAGCTTTAGTTTTTAATAGTTGCTAAAACCACTATAGCAAATATTGTTCATCAAACTGATCTTATTTTGCATATACTTCTCTATATAATGTAAATTATACTCAAGTGGTATTTTATTTGATTCATTTTAATGTATATTTTAATTCGTTTTAATGTATATTTTAATACTATTAACTTTTTATTTATCATATAAAATTAAAGAATATTAAAAATTAAAATTCTGTATTAAATAGCATGAAAAACAGAATTATAGCAAACTATTAAAAATCAAAGAAAGTATTATTGTTGGTGTTATCAATTATTATATCTAATTAATAATAATAATAATAATAATAATAATAATAATAATAATAATGATGATGAATAAAAGTAGTAGTGGTAGTAGTAATAATAAGTTTAATAATAATGTTAAATAAATAATACAATTTAACAATAATAATAATTACAAATGATAATAACAAATGATAATAATATTCAAAATACAAATAAATATAGTACTAATTATAATAAAAATAGTAATTAATAATTATAATTATAAAAATATCTTAACTATTATAGTTTATTAATTAGTATGAAAAAATTATGATAACATTAACCTTATGAAATCAAATCTGTTAAGATTAGATTCGATCGACTCAGCCCGTACTCAGATCATATCAAATTAGACTTTAATAACTTCTAACTATATTCAATTAGATCAAATAAAAAAAACATGCCTTAATCAATACAAATAAAGAATTCCACTTATACAAAAAGTTGATAAAAACATTTAAATCATCAACATATACATTTGTAAATAAAATGGAAAGAACCCAATGTTAGCTAGAACCAATGGAAACCGCATCTAGTTATTGTTTATCCTATTTGGGTCGATCCCAACTAAAAGCATCATCATACTTTCATAATGATTTATAAGGTCCCTGGCCACAACAAAAAAAACCACCGCTAGTAAAGGTTTCCATTCCCTACAAGTCTAACCGTCAAATCAATACTCCCTCCTATTCATTTTAGGTGTCTCATTTACTTTTGAGATACTATTCATCTATCACTTTTAAATTGCATTTTATTATTAATCTATAAGTTAAAACATAGTCATGTGGGATCTTATTTGATTCGTTTGATGTAAAGATTATTAATATCAACTTTTTATAATTTTTAATTATACATAACTCGATATATCAAAGATTGAATAAGTACATTGGATAGAGTGCATATGAATAGGAGGGAGTATATACTATTTTCAATAAAACTTAAAAGAATATTAAAATGATAGTATACCATAAAGTATACATATTATCAAAATTTGTTATTTACCATAAAAGACTATTATTTTTTTGTTCATTTTTTTCTTGCATTCATGTGCTATAATTTCACTTTATGAAAAATTTCTTTCTTGTTTACCATTACATTGTTTACCTTTAGATTTAATTATTTTACAATTCAATTGGTCGTCAAGAACTACTATATCAAAACTCAATAAATAAATTACGAATAAATTATCAACTAAAATAATGTATAAATAGCATGTACGATGTATATCTTTTACGGCCCGTTTGGTAGATAGTAATGAATTAATGGGAATGAAATGTTGTAATGGCAATAGTAATGAAGGAATGAATATGAGAATTGGTAATGGAGATTCTTTTGTTTGATATGCATGACTAAAGAATGGTAATGGAAGATAATATTCCATTGATTGCATTTGGTTGTTAGTAATAAAAAATGGTAATGACTCTTTGTTTCATTATTGTATATTTGTATCTAAAAGTATTATTGTATCTAAATTAGTCTATCTAATGATTCTTTTTTTAATAATAATATTTTTTTGGATAATTACATACATTACCTTTTTTTTCTTCATTATTTTTTTTCTTCAGCTCGAAACAACATTACCTTATTTTATTACCACAGTAATACTTCATTACCATTACCGCCTAATACCATGTTGTTTGATGGTAATGAAAATGGCCCTTTTTGGTAATTTCATTACCTTATTTTATTACCATCCATTACCATTGAAGGCATCCAAACAACCAAAATTTTCATTACTTAATTTTATTACCATTACCGCGCTCTAATACTATGTACCAAACGGGCCGTTAGTATTATTTCTATTATGTAATTATATTTCGTATGTATCTACATCACTTTGCATGTCTATTCGTGCAAATTTGATATTCTTTCAAATCAATCTAAAAAAATTTGATGTCTTATGCTGTTTTTATCAAATCTTTCTAACTCCATCAAAAAGATATCGTGGTCCTATGTCATTTTGAACAAACATTGTATGAGAAAAATTATTTTTTCACTCTGAACGCTGAATATAAAAAATTATCGTATTAATATACTATTACTAATTTGTATTATGTAGTAAAGTTAAAAAGATAGATGATTATATAGAAAAACTTATTCATTTTATATTTAGGAGCAAATAATTATATTTTTTATCCGAATTTTTGCATTTAAACAAAATTAGATGTATTCATCGATTATATATAGTTGCTTTTTTAAGTAAAATTCTTGTATGGACTTAGCTCTAAATATTGGACACATTTTCATTAAAGAGTTGAATCAAGTGAATGAATCAATTGGGAACAAAATTCGTACAAGATTTACTTTGATTTTTATTAATCATAGTTAAATTAATTAGATCATATTAATGTGAATTAAATTGTACAAGACTTACGAAGAAAATAAGGGAATATTAAAATTGATTCTTTGAATGTTAAATTAAAATCTCAGAATCTCATACAAAAGTTAATTGAAAATCATAAATGCTGCGTATCAATTTTTTTCATTATAGCACAAAAAAATAACCAATAAATTAATTTTAAGCCGTATAAATTATTGAATTTAGCCTTTGTGAATTTCTTATATTTTAAAGTCATAAATTACTCTTCTTCATATCAAATGGCTAACATTTTCCCATTAAAACAAAGAAATATTCAGCACTAATGTCTCATTTGCTTTTTGAACACTATTCATCTCTTACTCTTAATTTGTATTTTATTATTAATCTACAAGTTAAAACATAGCCATGTGAGATCTTGTTTGATTCGTCTCAATGCAAGGATTATATCAACTTTCTATAATTTTTAATGCACAATTAGAGATATTAAGAATTGAATAAGTGTATTGGATATAGTGCATAAAATAAATGGGACGTTAGTGCTGAATTAGAGGGAGCACTATCTAGAAGTATAATATTTATGGAAAAACAATTTTCGTAAAAACCTAAATTTAATAAAAAAAATTGTAGAATTGCGTTTTGAAAATAGGGTCATCAAGTGCAAAGCCAGAAAATAAAAGTTAAAATGATCGAAAAACTATGAAACAATATTAGCAATATCTAATTACTTTTTTTGTGGGGACGAACTAGAAAAAGAAATCACAAGAATAGACTGTGAAAGTAGGTCGCAGAGCCTGACCCCTGTCGGCCCCCATGTGGCTTCGCCGTTGGTGCTCATGTAATATTTTTTCAAATACATGATAAACTGAGGGGAAAATCAAGAATCAAACTCAATTTCTAAAAAAATAATATTAATACATGTTCTAATTGAGATAAGATTCAAATATGGTGACACACTGACACCCTTATATTTGATAATTGATGTAAAATCAAAATGGATGAGCTAAAGCTAGACTATTAAATGACCATAGTAGAGTTAAGAAGAGTATCTAACTAAATGGTCCAAGGTGTAGCTGTACCAAACTTTTGGTTCATTTCCTTAGGTTCCTAATGTCCCAATCGACCAATAATGGGATACAACTCAATGTCTTCGTCAAATAATTGTTGCCATGAAAAGTTCCTTCCTATAGAGCTTGTTGAGAATTGGCCATTTTAGATCCACCCACTTCGAACATTATTTTGGGTTGTGATAATGCATGAAAATGATACTTCTGTTGCTTGTCAAATTTTCCTTCACGGGTGGATGCTATTTCAACATTGATTTTTGATATAATATTTAAAAATAAACTTAATAAAAATATTTGTTTAAAATAATTATTATTGAAGCTCTATAATATATTATATACTCTATTATTTATACAACTAAAATTAAATATAGAAAATAAAGAACGGACGAATTATAAAGCAATGTGAAAAGAAAGACCTTGTCAAAGAAACATGGTTGCCCAATTGAAAGGAAGAGTTGATGTGACCATACTTGCCAAGTAACAAATAGGAGACACAATATTGTAGGGGCTCTATGATTTTATATACTTCCTCTGTTCTGCATTTCTTGCTATAATTGCATGGGTATACATATTAAGAAAAATGATTGACTTACAATGTAACTGATTGTTTACTTTATAGAGTATAGTATTTTATTATTGTTAATTGAAAAAGAAAAAAAATAGGTTGTTGGGAATAGGTAAAGATTAAATAATGATAGGTATAAAAGTTAAAGAGGTATAGAGTAGGATAAAAATAAGGATGGTAGAACTTTAAATGATTATTTTATTACTAAAAACGAAAATGTAGCAAGTAATATGAAATTGCCAAAAATAGAAAATGTAGCAGGTATTATGGAACGGAGGAAGTACATATTTGTAAACCATAATTTTATGGTAAAGAAATCAGTTTTACTAAAAATTTAAGCTATTGATTAAGACCACAACGTACCGGTGATTGGGATTGTTAGTAATACCATATGAATTTTCAATTTTGGCATCAATTGTGCAATAAAATAATTGGGATTATAGACTACCATATAAAATTTCTCTTTCATTTTTTTATTTATACTTTGAAAGGTGCTCTTTGCTTAGTACTTTCTTCGTTTTTTACTTACACTCAAGGACAATTTGGCACTATTTATTATGTCACTTAATTTTTATATTATTGTTAATCTATATGTTAAAACCTAGTCAAGTGGAATCTTATTAAAGTTGTTTCATGTGAATTTTATTGATTTTTAGAATCTATAATATTTCGTTGTGTATAATTAAAAGAAATATTAACGATTGAATTACTGTATTGGTCATGTGAAAGTGTCTTTGGATGCAAGTAAATAAAAAAAGAGGAAGCATAATTTTTAAAAAATCAGGTCTTATTTCAGTTGAGGATACATAAGTTCCACATTTTAGGACATATTTCTACATAACCCTTTCACTTCTCTTAGCTGACTCTATAATTAAAAAAAGTTTTTGATGTAGATATTTGTATAGAAAAATAAGAAATAAATATAAATGTAAAGATATAAAGAAAAACAAGCATAAATAAAAAGTTGAGAAGATCTTTATAATGAATTGTGTTAAAACATTTATTCTATTATTTATGTGAATTTGCACATAATATTTACTATCAAAGATTTATCGCAATTTGTAAAACAACTTTTTTACTAGTGTTATTACTAATAAGGATAAAATTATTTTTAGATAAAAGTCGTTTAATGACATTAAGATATTATATTTATCTTTCATAGAGAAAAATAAAAATGATCAATATGAAAAGGGCACAAACATATAATAAAGGAGGAAAATATAGGGGCCAATAAGTGATCAAATCATATATGAAACATAGGACGTGCCAAGTTTACTACCAAGAGAAACTTAAAGAGGTTACCATAAAATTAATTGCAAATTGGAAACACAACACAACTCTTCTTTATCTCCGACAACACATAGTAATTGCCACATACCGATTATATCACTCCATAGAATCTACTCCTAATAACTCCATTTGTACCTAACATTTTATGATATAGTTACTTTTTAAATACTGTTCATCAATCGGTCTAATTTATATTTTATTTTTAATTTATGAAATAAAATACATTTAAATGAAATTTTATTAAGTGTAATTAAAGATATTAACAATTGAATCGGTGCATTGGATAATATAAAAAAGTAAAGTATAGAAAAATACTAGAGAAGAAGAGAGTACATCCCAAACCACTAACGTGCAATTTGGTTGTTGGTATTTAAAGATAATAATGAGAATAATTTATAATGTAAAGTTTTTTGTCAACTATTTTTCATATATGGTAAAACCACTAACAAAAAATTTCTTACAATATACATTTTCGCTTATATTCTTACTTCTGAGTAATTCTTTTGCAGATTCATCATATACCATTAAAAATATGTCCATGACATGAAATCATCATTTTAGTTATGTCTAATACTTATGGACTTCTCTTATTACTATTATACATTACCTTTATTGACGATTTTAGTATGAGTTCATACTAAATCCAAAAAACAATTATATAAACTCTCATCCAGTGATAAAATACACATTATTCAATAAATTTCGAAAACTCAAACATACTTCATACATTAAACTTTTTCTACATATTAATACAGGCGAAAATAGACTAAATAACTCGTATATTTAACATTTACCAAAGTGGTTGACTTTTAACTATTTAAGGGTCAACATGTTGCTAATTATACATAATAATTCTCGTTCTGTCTGGTTAAACTATAACCAACAAACTGAAACTTAATTTTTTGGTTAAAGTGTAACCAACAAACTGAAATATTGTTACGAAAAAATTAGGGCATAGGATTTCTCTTTACAAAACGTGAAAGGCGATCATCACTTAATCTAGATTGGTAAGCAGATTTTTTATAATCCCACCAAGTGAAATCCTCGTACAAGCTTTCTTCACCAGGATTCATAATACAAGATAAAGGCGTTATCTTTTCACACAAAGGAGGCCCTGCAAAGAAGATCATTGATATTCTTGATTTTTTGTTGTCGGCTAATACCCTGTGTTTTACACTCTTAAACCTTCCATTAGTCATCACCTGCAAAACAACCACAATCAAAGTAATGAATGTTTTTTCGTTTTAGGTTACGTAATCACAAAGCACAGAAAAACTCATGTGCATGAAAAAAAAAGTTGTCAGACAAATCATATAAAAGGTTTATTATGCTAAAATTTTTTATTATTGTGTTATTATTAAACTCAAAGTGAAAATGGCTTACGCTGAGACCGTTTTATATAAAAAGAATTTGTGAAAAAAAATATTTACTCTGATCTTCAATTAAGACAAGACTCAATTCTCAAATTAAATTAAATGAATGTTAAAAGTGAATTATTAACGTGCAATTTAATATTTAAGTCATCTAGTTGTCTCTCAATTTCCTTGGAAATTTTCATATGTACCTATATTTATATGATCAATTGTGAATGTTACTTACAATTAAAATGATAATTTTTCTATATTATAAAATTCAAACATTTTCAAAGATTACGGAGTATTTTTTATAACATAATAATCTTAATAATTTAAAAAAAACATTTTAAAATTCTAACAAATAAAGAAACATCATAAAACTAAAAATTCTCACTAAAATTTATTTCTATGTTAATTAAATGAGCTATTCTTTTTTACCTAATTAAGAGATTACCATACTTTTTTTTTAGTTTGTTCCTTTTACTTTGTGATAAAATGTCCCTTTTATTTTTTTTATTCACATCTATATATTTCATCTGTAACGTAATATCATTCACATAATAACTTAAAATCATTATGTAATATAAAATCGTGATAATTTCATAGGTACGAAAGAAGTGCGGGTATAAATTTATGTATGGAGATATTGTTTTTAATGAAGCCTAACAATTTTATGAAATTAAGAAAATACGTCACCTTGGACATGACAAATGAATGAGCTGAGATATTTGACGCACAAACTTATAGGAGTATTTTGCAAATTGCAAACTGAACCTTCCAAATTGGAATGACGTGGGTGTAAAATACTTCTAAATACTTCTATTACTATAATATTAATATCTTCCCAACCAAGTACAGATATACGAAATATGGATATGTTTGTGGAACTTTTAGATATCTTTTTTCCTTTTTTTATAGTACCTGCTGGATATAGTAGTTTACTCTTCAGTTTATTGCTTACGTTAACTCATTTTTTTAATTGATTATTTTAAGATTCTAAGTATTCATCTAAGTGGTCACTTTATCAATTTAAGTAGTAAAAATTTATCAATTTAACAAACTGTTTACTTAAATACTTACAACTAAATGTGAGCAATTTTCATTTTGAATTTTCACCATGTCTATAAAAATTTTCTAACCCACCCACAACAAAATTACTTTTATTAAAATTTTCTTTTAGATTCAAGCAAGAAGAGACATAATAAACGAAGGCATCTTGTCTCAATTATAAAACATGAAATCCTGCGTTCAATTCTCATTTTTAACCCATGGGGTGTTTGTTAATTGACTGTTTAATTGGTTTGTTTGACCAATTAAAAATATTGGTTGTTTGTATTTGACTTTTAAACTAGTTGAAAAAGCTAATTGTTTATGAAAATATTTGGTAAATTTATTATTGACTGTTGGTTGTTTATTAGAGAAAAAGTAGACCAATAAGCAAAATCCAACAAAAAAACTAACTGGAGTAGCTTTTTATTTTGAGTTAAAAGTTAGTTTTTCGGCTGACTTAAAAGCCATTTAATAAAAATTTTTTTATTGTTTGACGAACCAACAAATCAAACACTAAAAATCAATGTAAAAGCCAAGTATCAAACACCCGTATAACGACCATCCTTGGGAGGCTCGGCCTAGTTTATAATAAAAAAAAAAGACATGCACAAAGTAAAGAAAAGAGTAGAGTACCTGCAAACAGTCACCAACAAGAATAAAAAAGGAATGATCATCAGGTGGAACAGAGAGCCAAGTACCATCTTGAGCAGAAATTTGTAAACCAGCAGTATTATTTGAGCGTAAAATTGATATAATTTGAGGATCCGTATGTTCACCAAATCCCAACAAACCTTCATCTGGATCTGGTCTTGGTGGATAATGGTTTAGCCTAAAATATGAGTCACTTTTTTCATCTTTTATCATTTTACTCAACACATTTTTCCCTTCTCTCCCTACATTTAATCCTTCTGCTATCATTTCTAATATTTGCACCGCCATTTTCTTCATTTTTCCTATATAATTTACTATTGCATACCTGCACAATACCAAAAATGTCACCATCAGTTTCAAATATAATAAAACGGAAAAAATATGTATCTAAAGTAAAAAACATTTTAACTTATATAGTACATAACATATTCTCCGAGTTTTGTCAAAAACTAACCATCAACTTAAACAAACACTTTGACTTTTACGCTTTTGTTGTAAACAGAAATATACTCTCTAATTAGTTTATAAGCTTCAAATTTTAATAATATAAAATAAATATGACAAATAATTATTTGTGAATTTTATTTATAGCTATATCCTCTTTGAGTTTGTATCAAAGTCCATTTTAGAATTTTTCTTTGATAAGGAAGAATATAAGTGAATTGATGAAATGTCAATGGAGCCATGTCCATAAACACCCAAACCACTGTACTATTCCATGATATTAAAATAAATAGCTTATATTCTTATAATTTATACTAAGTAGACTAGTTAGAGCGTTGCAGAATAAGACAGCGTCATAACAACTTATGCAAAAGAAGAAACAACAACTCTTATATGAGATCGTTTCATCATGAGACACTCATATAATTAACTCACTTCTCTAATATTATATTTTAAAATTATTAATGATCATTTTAAGACTATAAGTAATCAATTTAAGACTATAAATTTTATGTGGTATCAGAGCGAACGTAACGAAAAGTCATAAATCTAAACTACCCTTCTCAGCATCATGTTTTAGTTCGATAGACTCTCGTATGAAAAAGCATATTAGAGTATATGATATAAAAAAGCATATTAGAGTATATAATATATCATGGACGCTCAACCATAAGCTTAAACTTTTGATTAAATTGATTGCTTAGCATTTGAAACTTTTGATTAAATTGATTGCTTAGCATTTGCAAAGAAAACAGAGTAAAAGAAGAAAAAAGAGGGAATTAGTAGAAAAAGCAAGAGAAAGAGTGAAATATACCTAAATACATCAGGATTTTCAGGGAAAATGGCAAGACAAATTTGAGCGATAAAATCAGGAGAAGCCGAAAGAAGAAGGTATTCAACCCATCCAATATCCCCATTACGCCCAATATTCTTATTACCATACCCAAATGGGTTGGGAAACCCAGCACTTTCCTTATTAATTTGGGGCAAACTAAAGAATTTACGAGCTTCATCTTCTAAATCAGCCATCATTTGTATAGGAACACCATGATTTTTAACTTTAAAGAACCCAAATTCTTTACAAGCTTTAACAACCATTGATTTTGCATCAGGATTACATAAATCAATGGTGGGAATAATTGATGGTGAAAAGGTGGTGGGATTGTTAATTGGTTTGCATGTTTTGATTACAATCTGGTCTAGTAAAAGTTGAGATAAAACTACCATGGTTTCTGTAAAGTTTTCGGTAAAATAAATGGATTGATGGAGATATGAGATTGTGTACTGCAGATGGTGCAGTTGCTTTATATTGACAAATGGGGGAACACCGAGAATGATCAAAGGTTAAGTTTAAATACATGTATTTAAAACAGATATGATAATTTAATATTTATTTAGCATTGTAATTAAATATGATTTGATTTAACTTGATTTACGTTGATGTAAAAATATAAGATTCGGTTTTCAATCGAACTAAAACTCCTAACTCGAAATCGATTTGATGACTCGAATAAACACTTCTTCGAATAATGGAAAAGCAATTAATGGTAGAATTGAAAGGAAAATTTCTCAAGAATAATTTATGATTTTTTGTATTTTGATCTAAAAACATAAAAATAAAAATAAAATAAATAAAAAGAGTTATAATATTTTTTGTGTATTTTTGATTCACCTTACCTTTTTAAAATAAGAAAAAACTAATTTTAAAAATTTCAATTTGATTGTTTCAAATCTAGAATTTTAATTATTATTTAAAACACTTAACTTCTGAAGATATTGTATTTCAAAAATCTCAATTTCAAAATACTCTCTTCGTATCCTAATATTTTTATCATTTAAAATATTTCACTTTAAAGAGAGAGTAATTTGACTAAAATTTTTTAGAGATATAAAGAAAATAAAATATACTCATAAAAGATTTTATTAGATTGTCTTAATATATACTTTTGTATCATTTTTTTTGAATTTTATGCTGCGTAATCAAAGATATTGAAATTCAAATATTACATTGAAAATTATTCAAAAAGTAAGTTGTAAGAAAAAAAACAAAGAAGATATTGTTTAAAAATCCTTATTTTCCAAAAAAAATTTACATTGATCAATAAAATAATACCATGATAAATTAATTATTAATTTAAAATAAAATATTTCTAAAATTGAAAGGTTTAGATAAAAGGCAAAGTCAAGAAATTTATAGGGAGTGTTTGGCAAATGGCTGATAGTTGATTATAGTATCTGATTTGACCAATTGATTTTATTAACTAGTTTGACCAGTTAATTTTAAACTCGCTGCTATAAGCAGTTTGTTAAAAAACAGCTTATTTGTATCAATAAACTGTTTCAACTAGTTAATTTACCAAAGACCAACATCAGTTGATTTAACCACCCAACCCTAATAAGTTAAAATTACTTAATAAGCTAATTTGCTAAAACAGCCGGCGATCAAGTTGAGAGTTAAAAAAGAAAGCATGATACTTCAAGTGAGAAGGTAGGAGAGAGAGAGTGAATAAAGGCAGGCGAGAGAAAGAGGAGGGGTGAGGTGGGGCGTGATGGGAAGAAGAAACGAAGTATAATAAGACGACATGTGTCGACTGTTTGATACATGATTTATGCCTCACTTGGGAAGGGATGCACTCAAGCAGGCCAGGATGCTGAAATCTCCTTATATTGCCTCCTTGGGACACGGATCTTTTCGAAACTGCTTTTTTTCTTTTTTATATTTATATAGATCCCCTCTTATAAATATTATAAATAGCTAGTTATTTGAGAAACCGTTTCTTCGATATTTACTTATTATATTATTAATGTCTACTTATAATATTTTTAATACTTACTTATCTTATTTTTAATGTCTACTTTTAATATCTTAAAAGTCTACTTACATTATTCTTAAGGCCTACTTATAATATTTAAAAAATATATAATGAATTGGCTTAATTAAAGATGGTCTCCTTGAGAGACCATCTCTCACAAGAATTTGTGATAAGTCTTAGGTTTAGACTTCGCATCAGAGTTAGGGTTAGAATTATCAATGTTTTAATTGGAATAAATATCGTCTTTTTAATGGATACGACTTTCAATAACTAATATAGTCATTTTCTTTTCAGATTTTACCTTGTAATTCCTTATATAAATACCACTAATTCTCAAATGAGATAGTGCATGGTGAAACTATTGTTATTGGACTAACATTTACATAATGCACATCTACTATTTTAAAGTGATGTTAGTAGATAATTGAGCCTCGTATGATCCAAAATTGACTCGTTGATCCGAATGAATAAGATAATAACTTAATAATTAAATAATTTGTTTTAACGCTAATTATTTTTTATAACTATGAAAAATATAAAAACATTAGATTTGTTAATTTCATATTACATTGATTAGTTTTTAGCATGCTGAAGTTGTCAAGTAAGGGTCCACAGTATGTTAAATAAGTGTTTTTAGCATGCTTAAGTTGTCAAGTAGGTGTTTTTAATCATCTGATTATTGTAAATCTCAAACACTTACTTGGTATACGTTAAAACAACTACTTGATATACCTCAAATACATACCTTTCATACCAAACCATACTTAATATACCATGAAACACCTACTTGACAACCTCAAATATCTGCTTGGTATACTTTAAATAACTGTTTAGTATACTCAAATCCCTGCATATCTTAAACACATACGGGGTATTCCCTAAACACCTAATTAGTATATTTTAAATACCTACGTGGTATATCTCAAAAAACCAATTTGACAACCCTAAAACACCTACGTGGTATACCCCAAATATGTACTTGGTATATCTCAAACTTTACTTGATATACCTCATATCTTTACTCGACAACCCTAAATACCTACTGATATATCTCAAATTTCTACTTGGTACACTCTCAATCCTTACATAGTATACCCTAAATCTCAACCATAGTAAATTTTAAAAGATAATTAATCAGTATTTTTTAATTAATTAGTTTTTGTGAGTTTGGCTTTTCAGAGTCGTAAAGTTACTAAAAATTAAAATAAATGTGTTTTTAAATATTAGATAGGCGGTAGGTGATAATTAAAAAATAAAAATTAGACAATCGATAAACAACTAGGAAAATTAGTATATTCTTTGGTTTTAAGATTATGGGTAGGCTCGTGAAAATGGAAGGGCAAATATAGTCAAACTCAAAATCTTTCATTAAAAGTGATATTATATAAAATCCAACCAAGGGGCAATTTTTAGGATGTAATTTGGATTTGGTGGCACGGATAACAAACAATAGAAATGTGGATGTGGGGTTTTCGATTGAGATTGACAGTGTTTAACAACAAGAAGAACGTCAAGAAGGATTATCCGGTCGATATTCCAATATTCCTTACTTTCTGCTACTTTTTCTTTACCTGCTGCGATTCAGCCATTGCTGAATCTCATGGTGATCCTCCCATTTCTCGAATTGCTTTTGGATCTTGCTCTAATCAAACCGCTCCTCAGGTCTGTTCTTGACTCCCTATGATCATGATTTTGTTTTTATTTCAGAATCTAATTGAAATTGATTGCAGATAATATGGAATCCAATCAATGAATTTAATCCTCAACTATTCATTTGGTTAGGAGACAATATCTATGGAGACAATAAACGCCCGTTTCGATTGTTCGGTAAACAACGCACTTTTGGACCTTGGAAAAATGTCGAAAGATTTTATCAATCTTCTCATCATGATATGCAATCTAAATTCAATCAGGCTAAGACCAATCGTGACTATGCTCTTCTTCGTAACCGTTCCAAGGTTTGTTTTAATTCGTAGATAGTATTTATTAATTTTGAATGATAATTGTCATCAAGCTGCTTTTGCTAGGTTATTGGAACATGGGATGATCATGATTATGGTTTGAATGATGCTGGAAAGGAATTCACTGCCAAATTCACCAATCAAAAGCTGCTTCTTGATTTCTTGGACGAACCTTTGGATAGTCCCAGGTCTGTTATTGTTTGTTGTTTAAGAGTTAAGTATTTGATAGTTTAGTTATGTATAAATATTCTTGATTTATGCACTCAGAATTGAAGACTATTATGCTTAATCTTGCTAACTATCAAGCAATATTCTACACTATTCTTGACTTCTTGTATTTTAGGCGAGATAAAACTATTGTTGTCGCAACACGTGGCACTTGAATCTCTCTCTTGAGTATCGACTCTTTGAACGTTTTCCTTTTTTCTTTTTTATCCTTATATAGGCGTAAGTGTAAAAATGCAGTAACAATCTCAATTGCGGTAACAAAACGATGATGCAGTAACGAGAGTGATGTGTATCATAACGCTTGGTTTAAACCATAAGATATGCCTTGATACACCCAGAACGTGGGTTTTTTACCCCTTTACAACCCTACAAATATCAGTTCGTTGTTTCTGAAAACCTTTACAATGTGGACAATTGATGCGATGCTGCCTTGTTTTTACACTGTGCTTATAGGTTATTATATCCTACTACTAATTCTTAACAAATTAACATTGTTTTTTTCCCAATTATTTGTGTTTGTATGTAAGCTTTTGTTCTTATATACCCTTGTTCATTGATATAGTTGACCTCAATCTTTGGGATAATTAAGGTTTTGCCATTGTCGTTGTTGTTCATTGAATCATCTGTTTAATTCTAGGAGAAAGCAAGCTGGTGTTTATACATCATACACGTTTGGCCCTGTTGGCAAGCAAATTAAGGTATATCTTTGCTTTGGTGAAAGTAGTAGACAAATGAAAACTTCATATCCAAATCCATAAAGGGTTGTCATCCTCTTTTTTCAATGTGCTCATAATTTGGTGAGAGTAACTTAGTAGCCAATCCCATGAAGTTGGGATTAAGGCTTTGGCATTGTTGTTGTACTTTACAAAATTGTTTGTTGTCTTGTTAATACTTATTACTTGGTTCTCATGTGTGTGAAACTTTCAGGTCATTCTCCTTGACACAAGATACTACAGAGATCCTTTATCAAGTGATGGGACTATTTTGGGAAGTCGGCAATGGAAATGGTTGGAGAAACAACTCTATGGTCAACCAACAGCCATTACCATTATTGGCTCCTCTATTCAGGTGCTGTAACCTGTAGGAAATAAGAAATCATAAATTTTTGCTAACATATTGCTACTTGAGTTGATGTTTGCTTTTAGTTATGAACTAGTAATGTACAATCATATTGTTATGAACGTGTACGTTGTACGATTATTATGGTACATATTTCAACGAAAGGGGCATAAAGAAAATGGGGAAGGGGGGTGGGACTGTGAATGTGGTGTATGGGAATGCAAAGATTTATAAATCTCAGTAGAGAAGGCTGTTGTTTGATACGGCCACACAAAAAATTTGTCAAATGTCATGCATTTTGGCAGTTGAAACTTATACTACCTTCAGCTCATGTTTGATTCCTCACTTACTTTCTCTAGGTTGTCCAAGAGATCTTCCCAATATCTTTTTGAATTAAAATGGTTGTGACAAAATCTCATGTTAGTCGGTGCATCTGATGCTCACTATATCCATTTTTAGCTTATACAAAGCCTTTGGGCTATTTGAATATCATGCATATTAAAATTTTGCATCTCCGTCACAATTTAATACATTGTACTTGAATCAAAATTTGTGTTTTCCATGCCACGTATATTTAGGAAGTCAAATATGGGATGTTGTAATGATGAAATTTATAAAGTTCATATTTTACTTGCACTTGTCTTGATAGTGTTGTTAGTATTTGTTACTTTCTAGTAGTAGTAAAACTCTTTAAAGGACTAGCTGACTTGGGTGTATAATTTGACCACTTGTTGGGGGAATACTAATTAGTCAGGGAGGAGATAGGGGAGAGGGAATGCACAACCTTTTTACAAACCATGATTTTTGAATGTAGTGATGGAGACTCTTCTTTAAATTTCGTTTGATCACTTTGTCAATTGTCTATCTCTTGTGTTAAAATTGTTTTGAATGATATGCTAACAATGACAGCTTGTAATTGTGTGTGACTTATTTGTAGTGTGCTCTTTTTCTTAAGAAATGTGTTATGGTTCTCATAACTTATACACATTATATCTTGTGCTTCCCAGTTGAATTGTGTCATATATGTATAAGTTTATGCTTTTACAATAATAGCCCAGGATTTATAGGACTTCGAAGCATGAAGTGGTTTGGATTATGTTACAAGCCTATGTTATACTTTAGTTTGTAAAATAATTTATGCTAATTAAATTTTTGTTGTTTATTGCTCCCTTCTGCCCTGCAGTAAATATGCACCTAAAATATATGACACAATATTGTGTATCACAAATGCAAAAGTAGACATTTTTAGTGTAAGAGAGAGGATTTCTTATTTTTTTTTTGTTTGATGGTTTGCCCTTTTTTTCCCTGGTTATGTGGAAATTGGTATATTTCTCTTTACTCTCATCTAATTTTTATTTAGGTCATATCAAATCATTCAGCAGTCACTAGTCCACTTAGTCTAATCGAGGGTTGGGGACGCTTTCCGAAGGAGAGGAAACGCTTCTTTCAGTTAATTAAAGATAGTAAGGTGAGCTGTCGAAAAATCTTTCACAATTCTATAATTTCACTTATGACTCACTGGAAAGTCTTGTCGCTACTCTTAAGATGTGTTGCCTATTCAGCAGAAAGTTGGAATTAAGTCTAAACTGCTAAATGTTCTTGTTGCTATAACCTCTCCCTACTTTCTGTTACATAGAGGGATGGCATTCTCTTCATCAGCGGAGATGTCCATTTTGCTGAAATTGCTCGTTATGATTGTGCAACAAGATATCCTTTGTATGACATTACCTCTAGTGGGCTGACACAATCGATTGAGGGAGTAGTCCCACCATCATTGCGTTTCTTAGTGAGACTAATTGCACGGCTCATACCTACTACTGTGAGAGTTATGGAGCGAAATTGCAGATACAAGTCATGTATATATGGTAACCTTGTCTTCCCTTCTTTACTGGCCTAGCTTGTAAAGTCACAATTTTGGTGGGTGATGTCAAAATGATTGTACAGGACAATCCAATTTCGGTGTCATTGAGGTAGAATGGAAATCTGATCCTGTGACTTTGAAAGTAGAAATTAGGGATATTAATGGGTCACCAGTCATCAGCAAGAAGATCCTGTTATCTGATATTCAGTCAAAGAGCATGAAACTGGCTGCCACAGGCCGTAGGGCCTCGCATCAGAACCACTGCTCTCTTGAAGTTGATCTCCCTTGGATTGTTAGATATCGCTTGGCCATTCTTGTCTTTGTTGCCATTATATCTCGTAAGTTTTCCTTTCTTCTAAACAGTTATATTCTTATAATTAAATGACACCCTTGCCTTGTTCAGTTTCTTCAATCTTTGTGTGTTCAAAAGATTGTTCTTATCACTTTCTAATAAGATTGTAATATCATTTAGGAAGAAAAGGAAAGAACGATTGGTTTACAGACTAGTGATAATTATCTTTCCTCCTGCAAGGTTGACCTGCCTTTAAAAATTAATATCCCCTTGGTCCAGGCCAGAAGTTCTTGAAGCTCTAGCTAAAACAAAGGAGTTAACACTTACTTTTGGTTGTTAGTATTAAATAGTGGGTGTGGTTTTTAATGTAATTTAGCTTAGAAAACTACTTGACAAGGTATGTGATTATGCTTATGCTACTCTAATAATTCCTTTTCTTCTCAAAGTTCACTTTGATCCAATGCCATTTAAAAAGTGATATTAAGTAGTAATAAAAAATTATGAAGAAAAACACATGTTTCAGTGTGAGAGTTTCGCTACCATAGAAATGACATAATTCACTTTATGAAAATAAACTGAAAGTCATTCTCATTATCATCAATTAATACCAATAACCAAGTGTCCCGTTACATGCAACTCTACACTTGGAACTGGAAATTACCGTGTCTTGAAATTTGAGCATTCTCCTCAGATGTGTTTTAAGATACATCTTCTCATGCCTACATCCCATTGCTTGTATCTTGCACACATAAACAGATGTTTCCATGTATATCGTGTATTAGCCAGAGCATGAACGTCATATTTCTCGGGGATTGACCACGGCCTTCATCTGACCATGTTTTTATGGTTAAATATAGTATTTCTCAATTTGTATATTCCGAATATGTTCCTAGTAAGTAACTACAGATTTACATAGACCATCACTTTAGATCAGTCTCATTTTCAGTGATCTTCATGATGCTTACAGTCAGGACTCATGGCCCATTTGGTTGGGACCAAGTAATTATAATAATTAATTGCGAATTACAGCCTCAGTGTTTGATGGTTTTGCGAATTACAACCTTGATATATTTTTTATTTTTTATTTTTTTTTTGCGAATTACGGTCTCCAAAGTTGCTTTTGACCACTATTCAGACCAGGTGACCGGATCCGTACAAAATGACCGGTTGACCAGCGTTTTTACCTTTGACTTTCCTTTTTTTTTTTGAGTTTTTTTTTCTTTTCTCATTTAATTCCTTCTTCGCCAATTACCTTTCTCTCTTCTTCTTCTTTATCTTGCAGAAGTTTTCTTTAAGTTGCATCTTGAACCGCTCAAGGATTATGATTCAATTTTTTCTTGAACCGCTCAAGGATTTATGATTCAATTTTTTCTTCACAAGAAGAGTCAAAGTTGGAGACAAACAATACTGTTTCATTTTCCAAGGTTTTGACGGTATCAGATTTTAACAAAGGAGGAGGGTTTACTGTGCCGGTCATATGTGCCGATAGTGATCTTCAAAGTCTCCATTAATCTTCAAAGTCCCTATTAATCAAGCCAAACTAAATGGCTAACTTCTTTTCTTCCGGTAATCTTTCAATTTTTTTCCATTAATCTTCAAAATCTCATTATCTTGATCAGTTTAGATTTTCTTGATGAAAATAATAGTATCTCCATCAATTAAATTCTTAGCATTCACAAATTTAGTCCAATTACTAGTAAACAAATGTCTGAGTGGTTTTCCTTGATAATTATGCCTAAACTCCCTAAGTTTTTCCATGAATATCGGAAGATTTTGAAATGGTTTATCAGCCTCTATTTAACGTTGGAAAAATCTTATCGGCACATTTGACCGGCACAGTAAACCCTCCTCCATTGTCAAAATCTGATACCGTTAAAACCTTGGAAAATGAAACAATATTGTTTGTCTCCAACTTTGACTCTTCTTCTGTTCTTTGTGAAGAAAAAATTGGATCATAATCCTTGTCCGGTTGAAGATGCAACTTAAAGAAAACTTCATCAGTATCGGGATCTGTAAGACTTCAATAAGACGACATAAAACACATCTCGCAGAAGGAGGGAGAGGAACAGAATATGAAGCCTGTGGAATATGTCCTTGAGGATAGTAATAAACTCTAGAAAAGAAGTTACCCATTTAGTTTGGCTTGATTAACGAGAATTTTGAAGATTAATAGAGACTTCGAAGATTATTAGGGATGAAGAAGAAGGAGTGAGATAAGTAATTGGGGAAGAAGAAATTAAATGAGAAAAGAAAAAAAACTCAAAAAAATTAAAACAAAAAAAAAGAAAGTCAAAGGTAAAAACGTTGGTCAACCGGTCATTTTATACGGATCACCTGGCCTGAATAGTGGTCAAAAATTAACTTTAAAGGCTGTAATTCGCAAAAGAAAAAAAAACCATCAAAGCTGTAATCAACAAAACCATCAAACATTAAGGTTGTAATTCGCAATTAATTCTAATTATAATGATAGTTTGTAGATCAAATTTTCATAAAATACACCATGACATTTCTATGGTAACGAAACTTTGATACTAAAAAAATTTTGTTCATAATTTTCCATTATCACCTAATACCACAATTACACTAATATTTCATTATTATTCCCACCATTTAGTACATTTGCTATATTGTTAGTTTAAGGAAGAGTGAGCTTCCGAGTAAATGGTACATTGTTTTTTCCTGGTTTCTATTTGGTTGTCTATGCTGTGATGGGGTGAAGCAGGTCAGATGTTTACCGAGTTTTGTGTCAACATGTGGATATCATTTTGCTATGAGATATTGAAACTTAATCTCGGAGGTTATGTGTACTGTTGGCTGTTGGGGGTGTGTATTTTCACCTATCGGCTGCTGACGTTTTTACTAAATATTGCAGTGTCGCTCCTTGCATTGGTTGGAATGTATTATTTAATAGTTATCTGCATGAAATGTCTTCACAAGCGCAAGTGTGATTGAGAAATTTTGACGCAGATCGGCAGCTATCATTTTCGTGTACAGATACTTGTGTAGGAAAAGCTTTGAAGCGATGACTATACGAGTGATTCTGTGACAATGTTACAGTAACCATTGTCTAAAGGAACTTGTTGAGAAACCACCCATTGTAGCTTGTGTGGTCTTGTTAGTAGCTAATATGAGAAAGGAATTGATCAAGGAGAAAACTTCAAGTTATCATATTCACATCTTTCACAGTTCTCTTAATCCTTGACATTTATTTGTCTTAGAATGTAGCATAATGAGGTAAATAAATAAAGACATTTTTTCTTTTAAGTACAATTGTCCCTGAATGACTACCAACTGTGTTATGTTCATATGCTGAATTAGATGGATTAAGCTTGGACTACATCCACAAATGAAATGTCAGACGATGTGACTTAGTTTGCCAAGAACTTTGACCTAGCCATTTTAAGCAAAGCTTTGTATTATACTCTTATATTTTGGAGTATCAAGAATGATGTACTTATTGCCATGGAGAAGAGTGTTCCTTTGTGATTAAGCGCAAGGTATACATGAGAAGTTATTGTCAAAGCATTGGTTTGTTGCTTGGAGTACTATGGTTACATCAGGGTTTGGAATGTTAAATCATTCACGTTAAAAATAGGTTACCTATGAGAGCTATTTGGGCAAGCATGGATAGTGTCTGAAAGGGCTTTTGGAGTTTAGCAAGGTTGTATGTTGAAATCATCATATGATCGAGTGCCGAGCAAGCAGTCATAATTCAATTTTATCTATTTTTGGTAGCCATTCGTTATGTATATGGGCATGAAACTAAGCCAATGTTTGATTTTGAGCTTCCTTCCTTAGCTGGTGTAGTATTTGGATTCTCTCGTTGTCTCTCTCTCTTTTTCCTCTCTTTCATACTCCTAATTTGTAAGTCTACCATTGTAATCCCTACACTTGTAAGCTTCAAGCTTATTAAACGATTAATACAATCAGAATTTACAATCTAGAAGTTTTTAGCCCACGATTCAGTCTGGTCTCATTTATTAATTGCGATGTAAATGATCTGTTATGTTTCAATGCTATTTAAAGTTGCTAAGATGAGGCTGAAATAGTCGCATGTGTACCACTTCAAATGATGCTAAACCTAATTTCTTTTTAGATTTATTATAATATTTCCATTAGTAGATAAATAAAACATTGCAATGATGAATAACGCTAAAGAAGATAACATTGTTTTGAATACCATCTCAATGACTTACTAGAAAGTTCCGTGCACATGAGATGTCAAGCGATGAGTCTTAATGATTTGAATTGAATTGATTGTGTTGACACTTATAACAAGATAGTTCAACTGTTGACAACATGTTTCTCATTGCAAAAAATTTTTTGTTTTATTATAGCTTCCCTCTAAAAAAGTTAAACAATCCTTGTGATCTAAATATATAAGAGTTCAAATACATGTCTACAAAAAATTACTTGCTTCATATTAATAATCAATTTCAATCTTAAATTTTGTTGTAACATATATATTTTCTTAGTGTTCTAAAATTTTAAAATTTATCATAAAACAAATTAAATATTATTAATTCAAATTTATTTAAAAAGACAATAAGTAATTTTGACAACCGTTAATACATAACCTTTACACAATTTTATTATAAACCAAATTAAACTCCCTCGTTTCATCATTTCATCATTTCAAATTAAAGAAAAAAAAAAAAAAAAAAAAAAAAAAAAAAAACCTCCCTTTGTTTCATTAGAAAATTCAAGTGATATCATCTACACAATGTTGCAGGTTATGTCTATTAAAAGGCGATGTGGGATAGCATGTATGAAACATTTCAATTCATGGGTGAATTGGAACAGAGAAATCAACTACCTAATCAAACAACAAAATACGAAACAATCGATATGAAGCCATTGAACAGGAGGTTGCAGAAAAGAAGACGAAGATCTCAAACTCGAGTCATGGAAAGGCAATTGAAGATAATTCTTTCTTACTCTGGAGATACTGATTTAGAATGTGTGCTTATTATATTGAAGAGTAAATATATTGTTTTGAAATTCAAAGTTTAGAACTAGTTTTTGTGTTCTGTAATAATGCTCTGAGTAAGGGATTATCAAAGTTAAATTGCAACACATCCGATCCCACATCCTAAAATGAAAGATGGGAAGCTCCTGCTTTCTTATAAATAGTCTCGTGTGAATTCCAACGGTTTTGCTTAAGTGTTCCCATTGGCTATCTTCTTACTTTAGAAGGTTGGGCTATATGGGCATAGTATAGAATTGTGCTTAGGGAGGTTTGGGTTTCTAGGGTCGGGTGAAGGGTTAGGATTAGGATAGAAGGATTTAGAGCCATAAGGGAGGGGGATTAACTTAGGGTAGGGGCTTAGAATAGAAGGTATATGTTTAGGGTAGGATAGTGCCTAGGGGAGGTTAGGGTAGGATAGGATAGGGGCCTAAGGTAGGGTATGATAGGATAGGGGCTTGGGATAGGGTAGGGGTTTAGGGTGGGGTAGGATATGATAGGGGTTTAGGGTAGGGTAGTATAGGGGTTTAGGGTAGGGTAAGATAGGGGTAATTGTAGGTTAGTGTGGTAGGATAGTGAAAATGTTACACACACGAATTGCGTTGGTCTAAATAATTGTGTTGGTCTAAATTGATGGTTTTGGAATTTTTTCGTCTAAGTTTTTGTGTTAATTCTTATGGTCTTCAATGTGATATTATAATTTATCGATCATTTCACTAAGATTTTTTCGTTATTTTCCCCTTCCCATAAAATTAAATTTTTGAAATATTTTGGGGTATCAAAACATGAGAAGTTGTGATAATTCTATGGAGTGAGCAAGGCAGAATGTAAACAACATCATAAGCTTGAGTGAGCAATCAAGTCGCTCAGGGGTGTCAAGCAAGCATATAAATCTCAATTCTTTCTAGAGACGTTTAAAACTAAATCCAACTTAACTCGACTTTAAAGTGAATTTCAAATAATGTAAAAATCAATGTGGATACAAGAACTGATTTTAAAACAATCCAAATTGATCCAATGATGCAAATAAACACCCTCCTTTCTTCATTTATTTCATTAGTTGAGCTCCCTATCAACAATTTTAACAAATTCTCAAATGTTCCTTCACCTAATTTATTGACATTGTTTGTTTTCTTAACCTTGAAAATATCCTTAGTTTAACATTTTTTGATATTTATAGTCCTTATATATTTTTCAATGACTTTATATAAATATAAAATTAGGTTATTAAATAAGTTGATATCTTCTTAATGTGGCGGCCGACTCATGAGTCATGACTTTTGTGTTATTGAAAATGATTATCTTTCACTCTATCTATATTGGTGCTTTTGACTATTTATTTAACTTAGATTCGACTCAAACTTTTCTTAAACTCAATTTATGATCCAACCATGTTAAAAAAGGTAAAATATAAATGATTAAATAAAATCCATCTATAAGTCATTAAGTACACTTTTAGAATCCTAAACCCATTAAACTCGATAGGTTTGAATTCAAATATGAAGTATAAGACTTTGGTTGTGGATTTGAACTTGAGTTTGAGTTTGAGTCACACGGTTTACACCAGACCAGAATATATTATGGTTTTTCGGTTCGGTTTGGTCTAAAATTTTTAAAACCTAGATCGGATCGGAAACTGTAATTTAAAAAAAACAGATCAGACCATTTAGACCGTAGACCAAACCAAATACTTAAATTACGGTTTGTTCCGATTTGATTTACAATTTAGATCAAACTTTGATCGGCCCTAGTCAAAATAAGCATAGTTGACATCCTAATCATTTAAAGGAGTAGGCTAAGAAGACAACTAATCACATCATACAATTACTTTTCACATCATAATATCCCTCCTCATTTCATAATTGATATTTTTTTCTCTTTCAAAATTAATATTTCTACATCTATTTCTTTTAAAATTAATTTAAAAACATTTTATACCACCTTTGTGTCATAACGTTTGCTATATTTTTAATTACATCAGTTTCACAATATATGCTATATTGCTATATATTCACTCCTATCATGATTAAATGTTAATTTTATTAATATTTAACTTTTACTCATTCCATTTTCATATGTAATTTACGAATTTTAGTGTTAAATTTTGACTATGATTTTCAATCGATCTACAAAAAAAAACATATTTATGTGGTATCTTGTTAGATTTGTTTCAAAATATATACTTTCTAAATATCAACTTTTTAGAATTTTTAAAAACTTGCAATTTACATTATTTGATTTAAAGTTTACATTGAGATATACGGAAAAAAGCGAATGAGAAGAACATTTAAAAATAGAGGGAGTATAGTTTTTAAAGAAGCATGATTAGAGATATTTACGATCTAAAAATCGATAAGTGTGCAAGACTAAATGAAACATTTCACATTTGGTTAGAATATTATATGAGGGAGCATGTCATAATAAAGGAATTAACTTATAAATTGTCTTATTTATTTTATTTTATCTTACTTCATATCTTATTAGTTTTTATATTTTTGTCATCATTAACTTTTATTCTATTTTACTATCAGTTCTTAATACTTGGTACAATGTCAAAATGATGTAATTATCATGTAATGGGTCTAGTATAAAAAAAAATACTACCTATCTTTTGAGAGATCTTCTTTGTGGGAAACATCTCTTAAGTTCAACCCATTAAAACTTAATCCACTCAATTAGTCAAAAAAAAATATGTGAAAAAAATAAGTCGTAGAAATTTGAGCAAATGCGTATCATGTTGTATTCTTATTCATCATACCATCATCATTTGTTTGCAATCTTTTAGTTATTCATAAAGGCACGTGACTGCCAACTCAGATTGAAAGCTACTTATGTACTCATAACACATCAAACTTTACCGAGACTTAATTCAGCTGCCATATATTCTCATTTCTATTTAATTTGCATTTAATTTGCATTTAATTTTTATTTTGACTCCTCACAAATATTTATATTCTCTTATTTTATTTACGGTCCATTTGATAGATGATAATAAAGGGTGGTAATGAAAATGAAAAATTAATATAATTTTAGTTGAAAAATCTTTTGGCTACCTTAAAGGTCATACTTGTCTAACTTCAATCATCTTATTTTCTTTATAAAATTCATTCCAATGCATTATCATTGGGAGATATGGTATTAGGTGGTAATGAAAATTTATAAACAAAAAAACTTTTTTGTGATCAAAGTTTCATTACCATGGGAATGCTATGGAACTTTTGATGAATTTTTACACCATAAATCATTCTCATTATCTCCATTTAGTACCACTAACCAAACAGTATGTTAATATTTATCTTATCCACACACTGCAAAAGCGAATGTTCCAAAATCATGAGGACATATATAGAGTAGCAAAAATTTGTATCAATTTTCAATTTATTTTGTTCTACTTATTTTAAATTATTTTTTTTTGGAAATTAACCCCACTAAGCCTGGCTGAATAACATGAACACCATGAGTTGTGATTCAGAGCCTCATCTTAGAATTGTCCACCATTAGAGCCATTATATTGCATTGAATAAAATTACTTGTATTGTACAATGTTTTAATATTATTATTGATAGTGTTATTGACCATTCATTTATTGTTTATAATTCATCCATAAAATGATAAATTAATACCATTTTATTAACTCCATTCTCAAATTGTGAAACAAAACCATATTTAGGTAGAAATTGATTAGTTTAACGTCAAAATTGATTACAAATAGGTCAAAATTGAAATTTTTTATGTTAATTGATTTGTTTAAAGTTTACTTTAATTTGAAATTGATACTCTTTAAGGTCAAAATTGATTTCTTTAAGATTAAAATTGAAACATGTCCAAAAAATAAAAAAAAAATGAAAGTACGTGAGGTTGATACACACGCGAATTGGACCGGTCCACTCTTATCTCAATTTGAATCAATAATGAAAAAAGTAATTGGTTCAATGATTCCGTTTGAGCCTTTGACATATTTGAAAGTTTCCGGTAAAAGTAATTGGCTCAAGTTGAAACAATTAACTAATTTTAACAAAAGAAATAAAAATATGAGCTTCGGGTAAATTTAATTCCTTAAATAAGTATCTTCATATCCAATCCTAAGGCCAGATATGTTCGTAGTTGCTAACGACGAACAAAAAAATTGGTCAAAATTGTTTGTTCGCAATATGACTCATTTTGATTCACCGAATTGGTAAAAAAATTACATCAACTTTTGTTTGATTCCCAAATAAAAACTCAATTATTTTTTTGTTTTAATAAACCTATCTCTTAGATATATTTACTAGAAATAAACTAAAGTATTGTTATAATCATCTTTAAAGCTTCAACCAACTAGAAATAAATAATAGTTGAAATTATTTATAATAATTATACTAAATAAATAAATTTATTTAAAAATAAATAATAGTTGAATTTAATTTCAACGGATAGAGCAAAAATTAATTTATTGTCCAAGTTTTGTGTGATTTCAAGTACTTAAAATTCAAAATTGTTGAAAATTAAAATTTTGAGACATTTTTAGATGCATGTATGTTGATAAATTATAAGTAATTTTATGTAATATATCCTATGAAAGACCTTCAATTTACTTTGAATGAAAATACAATGGAATGTTTACTTTCCTTTTAGTTGCAATTGGAAATATTTTTGTTGGTTAATTAAAATCATGGAAGAGTTAAAAGGCCCATATTTCAATTTTTGTTCAAGGTCTCTCAAACATTCAAGACAACTCAAAATCCCATCTTATTTTAATCTAGAACACATTTATAAATTTATTTAATAGGAGTATTTATTCTTTTCTATTATACTTGTAACATTTGATTTTTTACACAATTTAATGTGTTATTTCGATCATTTATATATTCAATTATACACATCTAAAAATTAAAAAAATATAATGTTATAAAAGTACATAAATTTTCGTGAGAGAGTCTTTTTTTGGAAACTATCTCTAATTGTGTGGTTTATTATATATTTTTAAAATATTGTAAATAAGCATTAAGATTGAAGTAAGTAGCCATTTAAGATATTGAAAATAGGCATAAGCATTAAGGATAATGTAATTAGCCATTAAGGAAAATGTAAGTAGGCATTAAAAATACGGTAAATAGACAATAATCTTTAATGGGTTGGGCTTGAGATACGTCTTTTAAAGAGACATTCTCTGAAAAAAAAATAGCTAATAAAAGTATATGATTAGACGATTCAAATAAGATCCCACTTGAATATGTTTTTCAAACACATTAGCCACCATATATAATATATACTCCCTCCTATCCACCTTAGGAGTTCCATTTGACTTTTCACGGATTTTAAGGAGAGTCAAAAGTGAGACTCTAAGGGTAGGAAAAAGAGTGGTATTATGGATTTTTTAATGTAAGGAAGGAAAATTAGTATGGGTAATGGAGGGTATAATTAAAAATAGGATAAAGTTATTAAGAGCATAAAAGTCAAAAATTCATACCAAAAATAAAAATGAGACAATTAAGGTGACTTGACCATAAAAGAAAATTGGACGCATAAGCTAAATAGAGGAAGTATAATATAGGAGGAAGTATAATATAGTTGATGAATAATTTCAAAAACTAATGTATTCATCAAAAACCGAGCATTTACAAAAGGAAGAAGTATCATTTATAAAATTCATTCTTTTCATTTTATATCAAATTTTCACGATTTCTTATATTTTTTTAAAAAAATTTGACAAGTATATATCTCTTAAAAAATTTTCACATGTATGTATTGATTGTCAATGTGAATTCAAATAAATACAGACACATGCACAATACAATTTCCAACATCTGACTTGTAGAAAGGATAAAAAAACATAAAAGAAAGAATAATATTTTAAATTACAAAATGACAAACACAAAAGACACCCAACTTTTTCAAGTATCTCAATTCACATCCACCTAATCCCAAATCAATAACAATTAAATAAAAAGAAATAAAAATAAAAATAAATATTACATTGCTTTAATAAAATCAAATCCACCATGTTATTTACAGTCTCATTTCTAATTCTTTACACATTAATTAGAAATCAATATTAACTCCTAATTCTCCTTTTTATAATTCCAGAGACTGCAAATAACATTATGTTTTACACCAAAAAAAACACGAAAATTAAAACTTTCCTAAAATAAATAAATTAAAATAAAATATAATGGCGTCTTTATCATACATCGTGTATCCCGTCCATTAGAAATTATGACCGGGATTCCATCCTGCCCATTAAAATTTATGATCGGAAATTTGGATAGTTTTCTATGATCGGATCCCGCCCATTAGAAACTACGAAAGGGATCTTATTACGCTCATTAGAAACTATAAACGGGATTTTGATGAGACCAAAGAGAAAAAAAAAAAAAAAAAAAAACCTAAGAAAATAATTTGGTCCAAGATGGTCAAGGGAGAGATAGTGACAGAGTAGGGAAATTAACACACCTTTTAGAGAGAGAAACCACACAATCATCTTTAGGGCAAATTGTAGGACAAAAATTAAGATCATCACAACCATCAGAGCGATGTCGTTTAAATTCAATTAAACTTGAGAACATGGAGATGAACAATACCAGCAAATTCAGCGCGTATCTTTGTCCTACACATTGATGTCCACCAGCACCAAATACCAGGAAATTCCTCTTGTATAATTGTTCTTCTCTTCTTTCATCCGAGTAGAATCGATCCGGGTCGAATCGATCCGGGTCGATAAACCCTTGAAAAGACGATTCATAAACTGACGGAAAAATTAGGGTTCCTTTGGGGATTGTGTAATTTTCAGCGATTTTGAATTCCTCACGTGCCACGTGGGGTACTAGTGTCGCCGGAGCGCGGTACCTGACCACCTCACGCGCCACCGCTTGTGTGTATTTCATGGATATGAGCTGTTCGGGTGTGATTAAGGAATTGGATTCTGGGTTCCAGATTGATTCCACTTCTTCTCGAACTTTCGAGAGAACTTCTGGGTGGGAATCTAGTAAGGTGACGGCCCATAGTAGGGATGATGTAGACGCATCTTGTGCTGCAAATAGGAAGTCAAATACATGGGCGGCGATCTCACGGTTGCTACAATTTGGTGGTGGGTTTACCCATTCGGATCCGGATTCTCTTTCTTCTCGAACCATGTCTTGCATCCAGTAATCGACCAGACAATTGGGTTCTTCATCTGCCACCATTTTTGTTTTGCTCACTTCAACGCATTGACTCAGTGTAGTAACCAACCGATCCACGGCGAGTCGAGCATCTCGGAAGGCGAAACCCGGTAGGTCGATGGGTAACGCCATAACCCCCAAATTGAAGTAATTGTAATCTACTTTGAACTGTTCACGCGCTTCTTTATCCAAATACGGCCCAGCGAAAACATTCTGAGAAGTTTCTAGATTCATTTCTCTTGCGATTAACCGAAGCGAAACGGGTCTAGACCCGTTTACGGACAATTCCGTCCACTTTTTCAAATGCTTCAGAATCACAATCTGTTGAATATCAGAATAGGTAGCCAATGCTTTTGGTGTGAAATTGGGAGCGATTCGTCGGCGAAGATCTTTATGTTCTTGACCATATAAATAAATCATGTTATGCTCACCAAACAATTTCTTCCCAAAAGGATGACCGATAAGCTGAAACGCATCGGGTCGAACATTAGCGAAGATCTTGTGGCTCATTTCTGAATCTCTGATGAACAGCATGAACTTGCCGATGATGTAATTGGCGGATATTCCAAGGGGTGACGATTTGGCGTAGTCGGCTTGGACATCCCAGAACTTAGCTGGGTCTCGAACCAGGGATGAGACATTACCGAGGAAAGGAAACACCATTAATGGACCTGGAAGATTTGACTTCTTCTTTAGGTATGTGATTTGTTCGATTAAGATAAGCAATGCTATAAATGTTGCTAAATATGGAACTACCCATTTTAGAATAACCCAAATTTCAGATAACTGATACTCCATTTTAGATGGGTATGTATGAAATGGATTGAGATCTTGGTTGGATTAGTAACAAAATAATGGGTTAAATTCAGATTTTGTTCTTGAGATGAGAAAATCAAAAAGTGTACCTCTTGTTTTAGTACACTTTTTTGAAATATTTTTCAAGGTTTTAGACTTTTCTCCATTTTGTGAGAAGTGGTAAAAAGAAAGAGAAAGCCATTAGTGATGAGCGGGAAATGTTGAAGATAGAGAGCAAATCGAGAATCAAAGGTGGACTTACTGGACTAGTCTTAAATAGGGAGATTGGAGTATAGCATGAGCTTTATGGGCCACGGCTAGTGGCGTACTCAAAAAATTGTAAAAAATAATTTAACTTTTCAATCTTTTGCCGTCAATAATTTTATTATTGATTATTTTAATAATTTTATTTTTAATATGTATTTGCTCCCACATACATTATGGGTGAGGGAAGGGGTGGTGTTGAGGTGAATTAGGAGGTTGGGTATATTGGGAGAAAAAACGTACAAAAGGTTGGATTAATAAAAAATAATTTAAAGATGGGATTATTCAAAGCAAATGATTAAAAGTTAGATTATTTTTGATAATTTTTTCGATATTTATAATAAGAAAGATTTTAATTTGTCACTATATATACAGAAAGAGATACTATGTTATAAATTAAGAATATTTTTTTAGATTTATAACATAATATGTTTTTCTATGTAGATAATAACTTTTACCATCATTTGTTTTTGTTAATGGTCACCTCATTTGAAATACTTGTACAACATTCTTATTGGTCATTTGTGTGCTCTTCACTAAGATTTCTAGTGCACTCTTCTTCAAAAATTTGTTTTTGTTTTAAATTTCGCAGAACCCATTGAATCCTCTCCTAGCGACATTTTTATTATTTTAAATGTCTACTTAATACATACACTTTTTTAATTATATATTAAAAATATATTAATATTATTTATAAGATCAACACGCACTATATATGAAATTTTTAAGCATATGTAGACGGAGGGTTGAAGAGGGCAATAGGGAATGATAGATTGATAATTGAAAGATGTACTTACATGTGCTATTAAAGACAACAGGGTGGGTGTGGTGTGGTCAGATATTGTGAGACAGCCTGCCCTTATTTTTACTTTAATCTTAGTTACCTCTCCAGGAAACAATTCTGGTCCCATGAACTGTGCTGAGACTTGGCTAGGCGGCTAGGATTGTTGTTGTTATTGTTATAGTTTGCCTCGAAACGACACTCACACTCTCAGAACATGGCTTGTGCTTTGGCTCTGTTTGGTATTAGTGATGAATTTTTCGTCCCTTGCGTTGTATAGTCACGGTTTGTGAAAAATTGGGTCACTTGTAGGAGCAGATCCATACCAGCTTGATGTTGTTAACTGAGAGTATTTAATAAGTTATATTCTAAAAATATTAATAAATCTATTGATTAAGCTACTTAAAATATTAGTATGTATCAGTATTGTCTTAGATTTAAGATTTTTCAATTGCATTAAAAGTCATATCTAAGGTTTTGTTTGACTTTTTAACTAAAAGCTAAAAGAAATTGATTGCCGAACACCTATGTGTAACATGATGAAATCACTATAAGGTGTTAGAAGTTAATATATACTTATATATAGTATGAAGACAAGTATAACAAAAAAAATTAATTCTTTATTAGAAAGTTTCGTTCTAAGCTCATTTTTATTTAGTTAGTCAAATATATATATTGTCTTAAAGTAATAATCACTTTTTTAATTATAAGGTGATCATTTACAATGCTAAATTAGTTATTTATAATCTTAAAAAGATCAATTAGAGAAATTTGTAAAGTCTATAAATTTGTCTCATACGATTTCATGTAATTAAAAATGTGAACATTAACGGCCCGTTTGATTGATGGTAATGAAGTAATGGAAATGAAATGTTGTAATGACAATAGTAATGAAGGAATGGATATGAGAATTGGTAATGAAAATTCTTTTGTTTGGTGTGCATGACTAAAGAATGGTAATGAAAGATAATATTCCATTGATTGCATTTGGTTGTTAGTAATAAAAAATGGTATGACTCTTAGTTTCATTATTGTATATTTGTATCTAAAAGCATTATTGTATCTAAATTATTCTATCTAATGATTCTTTTTTTAATAATAATATTTTTTTAGATAATTACATACATTACCTTTTTTTTCTTCATTATTTTTTTTCTTCGGCTCGTAACAACATTACCTTATTTTATTACCACAGTAATACTTCATTACCATTACAGCCTAATACCAGGTTGTTTGATGGTAATAAAAATGGCCCTTTTTGGTAATTTCATTACCTTATTTTATTACCATCCATTACCATTGAAGGCATCCAAACAACTAAAATTTTTATTACATAATTTTATTACCATTACTGCCCTTTAATACCATGTACCAAACGGGCAGTAAGTGAAATCAAATTACTAACTTGATGACGTTATGGATGGTAAAAGGCAAAGGCATCAAAATGGGAGCAAAGTTATCAAAGACTATTTTTTCCATTGACTCAATTTTAAAAGGTAATGCAATTTCAAAGTTACAAAAAGTGTATAATTAAATAAAATATCTTAATATAGCATGTTTTGCAAAAGTGTAAATTTTAGAATGACAAACAAATAATTGGTCATTGCTGCAACTATGGGTGTTGAATGAGCAAGGTTCTACATTTTGAGTTCTTATCCGGTCCGTTTTTAGAAAGGTTTTGTAAAAGGCGGGTCAAAAATGGTTCGGGGCGAAAACCAACTATCTTATAATTAAAATAAAGCGGGTTATAAAACGGCTCAATAAGGGCCAAAAACGGGTCTTTGTAAATAGGGATTAAAATATTTTTAGTTGTAAAAATGGGCCGAGTTGGGTCAGACCGGGCTTTGAAAGCCCATATTAATTTTAAAGGGCCCTTATCCAACCTATTAAAACACCCTACTGGCAACAAGTCTTATGTGAATTTAAAACTGTGAGTATTATTGATTTCTCCTATTTATTTTGCAAATCAATTTTAAATTATTATATGAGTGTTTTCTTCTTTAAGTAATATAAGTGAGACAAACGAATATTCTACTTTTTCTTAAAAATAATTTATTTCTCATTAATGTTTATTCTAAGATTCAAATTAATAATCTGATTTATGACTAAGAAAAATAAAGTAGAATGAGATACTTCCTCCATTCCATTAAAAAAAAAAACTTTTTTCATTTCAAATTACATGTAATATTAGTAATATTGCACCATAATTAAGTGAGATTTTATTTGATTTGTCTCAATGTAAAGATTATCAATATCAGATTTTTAATTATTTAGATATATTACAAATTAGGGAAATTTCATGTGGTAACCCTGAATTTTTGGCTTTTTTACGTGGTAGACAAACCTTTCAATTTTTTCACGTGGTGGACAAAAATGAAGATTTTTTTGTTAACTTTACGCTATTTTTACCCAATAGTAATGATTTTGTTTTCAAAAAACAAATGTTGTGACCATCTAATTGACCACATATTTTGACATTCAGTTGAAATGAATACTTAATTTAACTAAACATTTAACATTTTGTCAACCACATAAAAAAGTTGGAAACTCAAGATTACCACGTGGATTTAAAAAGCATTTGTGGAAAAGTCAAAAACTCACGGTCATCATATGAAATGTTTCTAAAAATTAAATTAATGTATTGAATTCCATGAAAAAATAAATTTATAAGTATTTTGAAAGAGAGAAGGTATGAGAATAAAGTGGCATGACCAACTAATTGATCAACTATTACGTTGAGTAATGAATCGATATAATAATATAATCATGACAACAAGAATAGTCTACAAATAGACAATAATTGTATTGTATTAGTATACCAAATCAATTGGCTACCAAAACTGCCAGTATTATTTAGACTATCATAGTTGAATATACAACTGTCTTTGGGTTTTCTAGATAGATAATAAGCCCTCTTTTAAATATAATTTTATTGCTGTATAAATATAATAATACAAAATACTTCTGGAACTCACATTGTACAACAAACTTGGGGTATATTTAAGCATTCTCGAAGCAAAACTCAAGGAAATAGCAAGGGCGTTGACAAGATTTTTAATAGGGGTTAAATAGTTAATATATTTATAGATTATTTACTATATAAAAACTAATTAAACTATGAAAATTTTAAAATTATGTACACTGAAATTAACTTGAATTATAGTAAAAATTATATTTAACAAATGCCATTAAAGCTTTTCTATAATTATCCGTTTAAAAAAAAATCAAATATTGTTTACTATATATTCGCCTAATAAATCTCGACAAAAAGACTATTAAAATTAAGATAGAAAAATACCAACACACACTAAAAATGATAAATATAAAATTATGAAAGATAAAGAATAATGACATCATAATAAAAATTTATGAGTTTATTAAAAAATAATAGTTTAACTTAGGATTTGATCCCCTATACTTAGATTACAAATTTATTACTCCAATAATTGAGCTATAGTAATTTTTTGTTGAATTTTTAAACTCTTTAAACTATATATCATTAATAAGTAAAGGGGGCAAAGCTAAAAAAAAAACAAAAAAATCGCATTTTTGGTTAAGGGGTCGGCCCTCCCTCCGTCACCCGGCCCACATGTAGCTTCGCCGCTTGGTAAGGGTGAGCCAAAAGATTATTTTAGATTATAGCTATTCAAGAGTTAAAATTCATAGAAGAAACTTAAAACTATTATTATAGGAAAATTTTACATGGTAACATCCAATTTTTATGAAATACCAATGGTAGCACTTTTTTAAGAAAATCCCACATAATAGCATTCAATTAATGCACAATCTATAACATTTTCCGTTAATTTCTTGTTAAATTCCGTTTAATTCATCATTTTGTAAGTTTTTTTCCACATAATAGCATCCAAATTTTGTTTCAAATGTTTAATTCACCATTTTAACGTTTTATTCACCGTTTAATTCATTAACGCGCATAAATGTTGTAATAATTTTGTTTTCATTCAAATTGTTGACATTATAAAATTTAAAAGGTGCATCTCAAGCACTAATAAAGTTGTTGGCATTATAAAGTTCAAAAATTGAATGTTGTCATGTGGAAAAAATTTACAAAATAATGAATTAAACAGAATTTAACAAGAACTTAATCAAAAATGTTACGGCTATTAAATAGTGCATAAACTAGATGTTACCATGTTGAATTTTCTCAAAAAAAGTGTTACCACCGACATTTCATGAAAATTGAATGGTAGCATAAAAAATTTCCAATTATTATAAAAGAAACAATCCAAAAACATGATAGGGGTGTGGTTGAGCCCAACACACCCCTAGCATCGTGTCTCTATTAGAAATATTTAGAATCAAAACTTGGGTAATCATTGGTATGTCTGATTAAGTTAAATAACTTAAGTGTTTGGTAATCTTATTACTGCAGGTTGTTATTAGTTAATTACACACATAAAATATCCTTCAAATATCCAAATAGAAGTGCTCATTTAGATTATCATATAAATTTCGATTTATATATTTCAAATTTATTTAAAGTAAAATTTAGTGTCCATATTGATTATTTATAATATTGTAAGTTCACTTTTAAAGTTGTGTTGAAGTCAAATACAAATAAAAAATTATATAAATATCATATTATCGGATTTATTTTAAACCTCTCAAGCTTTAACCCCACATATTGAAGTCCTTGAACTGACAAGCTTTAAGTTACCAGCAGTATTAAAGTTGGAATGATTGCATTGGTTGATTAAAGTTGTTTAAACATAAAGAACAAATCAAGTATTTGTACAATAGTTTCGATTTAAAAGGTAAATTTAGTTTTGTACATACTACATAGTGTCTTTCATGTTAGATAACCCCACATGATTACTCCCTGGTGCACCATCACCTTTAACAATTTCATATGCTACCATTAACATTGTCTTTAGATAGAAAAAAAAATAAAAGAAAAAAAATATCAGATTATATAATAAAAGAGAGAAGAGAAGATTTGAAAAGAAGAAATTTAGAGAGAAAATATGGATAAATTTTATTAAGAATACAATATTTCTTAAAGTGGAAAGATTTAGAAGAAATACTTATTTTTCATATTTTTCATTCCTTTCTCTTCTAAAAAAAATGTGCATTCTACCTCATTACCCCTCCTCTTCCGTTCCTTTTCCTTCTCTTTCTTTTTTTCTCTTCTAATTTACCATACAAACTGTTGGAAAATTATTTGATAACTCTTCCGTTCCTTTTCCTTCTCTTTCTTTTTTTTCTCTTCTAATTTACTATCCAAACTGTTGGAAAATTATTTGATAACGGATACGTTTAACCTGTGGCAGATCTAAGGGTATCCAACTATCCATGGGGTAGGTAAATGGACACATTTTATATAAAATAAAAACATAATAGAGAATTATTAAATGTGGCTGGTTGAATTGGTAATATTAGGTTTATTTATGCTAATCACAAAATCAAATAAAAACACAATATTAGGTTTATTTGTCCTACCCTATGTTCCTACACTACACTATCCTATGATTACCCCTATCCTACTCTACCCTAAACCTCTATCCTATCTTGCCCTAATCCCTATTCTATCCTCAAGCCCCTATCCTATCATACCTTACCTTAGGCCCCTATCCTATCCTACCTTAACCTCCCCTATCCTACCCTAGCCCTATCCTATCCTATCCTAACCTCCCCTATCCTACCCTAAGCCCCTATCCTATCAAACCCTACCTTATGCCCATATCCTATCAAACCCTACCTTATGCCCCTATCTAAAGATTAACCCTATCCCACCCTCCTATCCTACCCTAAACATTACCTTCTATTCATGCTATTCAGCCAGGCTTAGTGGGGCTATCCCACCCTCCTATCCTACCCTAAACATTACCTTCTATTCATGCTATTCAGCCAGGCTTAGTGGGGTTAATTTCCAAAAAGGAAAATAATTTAAAATAATTAGAACAAATTAAATTGAAAATTGATACAAATTTTTGCTACTCATTATGTCCTCATGATTTTGGAACATACACTATTGCAGTGTGTGGATAAGACAAATATTAACAGACTGTTTGGTTAGTGGTACTAAACGGTGGTAATGAGAATGATTTATAGTGTAAAAATTCATCAAAAGTTCCATAGCATTCCCATGGTAATGAAATTTTGATCACAAAAAAATAATTTTATTTACAAATTTCCATTACCACCTAATATCACATCTCCCAATGATAATACATTGGAATGAATTTTATAAAGAAAATAAGATAATTGAAGTTAGACAAGTATGACCTTTAAGGTACCCAAAAGATTTTTCAACTAAAATTATAGTATTAGTTTTTCATTTTCATTACCACCTTTTATTATCATCTACCAAATGGACCGCGAATAAAATAAGAGAATATAAATATTTGTGAGGAGTCAAAATAAAAATTTAATGCAAATTAAATGAAATTAAATGGAAATGAGAATATATGGCAGCTGAATTAAGTCTCGGTAAAGTTAGATGTGTTATGAGCAACGTTGCAGTGTTGCACTAAGACGGACACGTACACGACACGGGTACGGGAAAACGCCAAATTAAAAATGGCGGACACGGGGACATGAAAATGGTAATATAATAAATATATCAAATTAAAGATAATTTTACAATCTTTCATTTGATATATGTAAATAAACACATTAAAAACATAAAACTCACATAAAATGCAAATAAGTACCAAATAAACAACATGAATATTTAAAAATAGTCATACAAATTAAATCAAAGAAAACCAAATAAATACATTCAGGGGTGTGTCCGTGCTTCACAGCTCCTAGTAACAATTTGTGAAAACAAAAACCAAACCCTTTCATTTCGCACCCATTCCATTTCAGTATTTCACTTCTCCTTTCTCACTCACCCATTTCCTCCTCCCACCAAAAAATACAACTCCCACATCCAAAAAACCCAACCAAAAACACCCACAAAAAACTCAAACACAAACACCCTCCCCATTCCCCAACATCATGCTGCTACCCATTAAGGTACTGTCTATTGTCTAATACTCTAAATAGTATTGTTCCTCTTCTACCTTTTTTTTGTTTGATTAATATTGATGTATCTTTAACAATTTTAGAAATAGGTTGTTTAGAGTTGAAGTTCCAGAAATTGATTATCAACGTAAACCCTAGAAGATGTCACAACATTAAAGAAATCGAATGATGATTTTGGTATATTGATTAGCAATTCTAAGCAGCCAGCAGCAGCGTTCGTCTTGTTCGATTTGAAGTTTCGAACAACCCACAGTGTTTGTCTGTGATGGAGGACAGGAGGAGCAGCCGGCAGTGGTGCGGGTGTGCGGCAGCGACAGCGGAGGTGGAGGAAGAGTTGTGTAGAGTTTTTAGGCTAGAGTGAAAGAGAGTTGAGTGGAGTGAGTAGTCAGTGAGAGCAAGAGAGGGAGCTGAGAGATCAGAGGAATTCGAGAGGAGTGAGACAGTGAGTCAGTGATTTTGTTTTCAATTTTTTATTTTTTTTTATAACGTGTCCTTGACTCCTTGCCGTGTCCCTTATCGTGTCTCTCCCGTGGCCTTGCCGTGTCCGCATGTCCGAAAAAATATTAAAATATCAGACACTTCATTTAGCGTGTCGGACACGGATTTTCGCATGTCCGTGTATTGCAGGTTATGAGTACATGAGTAGCTTTCAATCTGGGTTGGCAGTCACGTGCCTTTATGAATAACTAAAAGATTGCAAACAAATGATGATGGTATGATGAATCAGAATACAACATGATATGCATTTGCTCAAATTTCTAAGACTTATTTTTTTCACATTTTTTTTTACTAATTGGATGGGTTAAGCTTTAATGGGTTAAACTTAAAAGATGTTTATCACAAAGAAGATCTCTCAAAAGATAGGTTGTATTTTTTTATACTAGACCCATTACATGATAATTACATCATTTTGACATTGTACCAAGTATTAAGAACTGATAGTAAAATAGAATAAAAGTATTTGGTTTTAAATCGTAAATTAGTTGTCTTCTTAGCCTACTCCCTTAAATGATTAGGATGTCAACTATGCTTATTTTGACTAGGGCCGATCAAAGTTTAATCTAAATTGTAAATTAAATCGGATTAAATCGTAATTTAAGTATATGGTCTAGTCTACGATCTAAATGGCCTGATCTGTTTTTTTTAAATTACGTTTTCCAATCCGGTCTAGGTTTTAAAAATTTTAAACTAGATCGGACCAAAAAACCATAATATATTCTGGTCTGGTGTAAACCATGTGACTCAGACTCAGACTCAAGTTCAAATGCACAAGCAAAGTCTTATACTTCATATTTGAATTCAAACCTATCGAGTTTAATGGGTTTAGGATTTTAAAAGTGTACCTAATGGAATTATAGATGAATTTTATTTAATCATTTATATTTTACCTTTTTTTAACATAGTTGGATCATAGATTGAGTTTAAGAAAAGTTTGAGTCGAATCTAAGTTAAATAAATAGTCAAAAGCACCAATATAAACAGAGTGAATGATAATCATTTTCAATAACACAAAAGTCATGACTCATGAGTCAGCCGCCACATTAAGAAGATATCAACTTGACTGTTGATAATATTTTAATAACCTAATTTTATATTTATAGAAAGTCATTGAAAAATATATAAGGACTATAAACATCAAAAAATGTTAAACTAAGGATAATTTCAAGGTTAAGCAAACAAACAATGTCAATAAATTAGGTGAAGGAACATTTGAGAATTTGTTAAAATAGTTGATAGGGAGCTCAACTAATGAAATAAATGAAGAAAGGAGGGTGTTTATTCGCATCATTTGATCAATTTGACTTGGTTTAAAATCGGTTCTTGTGTCTACATTGATTTTTACATTATTTTAAGTTCACTTTAAAGTCGAGTTAAGTTGGGTTCAGTTTTGAACGCCTCTAGAAAGAAATAAAGAATTGAGATTTATGCTTGCTCGGCACCACTCCCCTGAACGACTTGATTGCTCACTCATATGACATTGTCAACATTGCCTTGCTAAACTCTAAAACCCCAACTTGCTAAACTCTAAAGTATTTCAAGAATTTAATTTTATGGGAAGGGGAAAATAATAACTAGCAGAAAAATTTTAGTAAAATGATCGATAAAATCACGTTCAAGACCATGAGAATTATCACAAACACTATAGGGTCTCAAAATAAACTATCAATTTGGATTAACACAATACGTGTGTGTAATAACACCACAGTAACTTACAATTACCCTTATCCTACCCTAAACCTTTATCCCATCTTGCCCTAATCCCTACTCTATCCTAAGCCCCTATCCTATTCTACCTAACCTCCACTTTCCTATCCTAAGCCGCTATCCTACCCTACCCTAACCTCCCCTACCCTACCCGTCCCCCATCCTATCCTACCCTAACCCTAGATCCTATCCTATCCTAAGCCGCTATCCTACCCTACCCTAACCTCCCCTACCCTACCCGTCCCCCATCCTATCCTACCCTAACCCAAGATCCTATCCTATCCTAGCCCCTATCCTATCAAACCCTACCTTATGCCCCTATCCTATCCTACCCTAACCTCCCCTATCCTACCCTAAGCCCATACCCTATCCCACCCTCCTATCCTACCCTAAACATGTACCTTCTATTCTAAGCCCCTACCCTAAGTCAATCCCCCTCCCTTATGGCTCTAAAGCCTTCTATCCTAATCCTAACCCCTCACCCAACCCTAGAAACCCAAACCTCCCTATGCACTATTCTACAAATCTACACTATGCTGCCCATATAGCCCAACCTTCTAAAGTAAGAAGATAGCCAATGGGAACACTTAAGCAAAACCGTTGGAATTCACACGAGACTATTTATAAGAAAGCAAGAGCTTCCCATCTTTCATTTTAGGATGTGGGATCGGATGTGTTGCAATTTAACTTTGATAATCCCTTACTCAGAGCATTATTACAGAACACAAAAACTAGTTCTAAACTTTGAATTTCAAAACAATATATTTACTCTTCAATATAATAAGCACACATTCTAAATCAGTATCTCCAGAGTAAGAAAGAATTATCTTCAATTGCCTTTCCATGACTCGAGTTTTAGATCTTCGTCTTCTTTTCTGCAACCTCCTGTTCAATGGCTTCATATCGATTGTTTCGTATTTTGTTGTTTGACTAGGTAGTTGATTTCTCTGTTCCAATTCACCCATGAATTGAAATGTTTCATACATGCTATCCCACATCGCCTTTTAATAGACATAACCTGCAACATTGTGTAGATGATATCACTTGAATTTTCTAATGAAACAAAGGGAGTTTTTTTTTTTTTTTTTTTTTTTTTTTTTTTTTTTTTCTTTAATTTGAAATGATGAAATGATGAAACGAGAGAGTTTAATTTGGTTTATAATAAAATTGTGTAAAGGTTATGTATTAACGGTTGTCAAAATTACTTATTGTCTTTTTAAATAAATTTGAATTAATAATATTTAATTTGTTTTATGATAAATTTTAAAATTTTAGAACACTAAGAAAATATATATGTTACAACAAAATTTAAGATTGAAATTGATTATTAATATGAAGCAAGTAATTTTTTGTAGACATGTATTTGAACTCTTATATATTTAGATCACAAGGATTGTTTAACTTTTTTAGAGGGAAGCTATAATAAAACAAAAAATTTTTTGCAATGAGAAACATGTTGTCAACAGTTGAACTATCTTGTTATAAGTGTCAACACAATCAATTCAATTCAAATCATTAAGACTCATCGCTTGACATCTCATGTGCACGGAACTTTCTAGTAAGTCATTGAGATGGTATTCAAAACAATGTTATCTTCTTTAGCGTTATTCATCATTGCAATGTTTTATTTATCTACTAATGGAAATATTATAATAAATCTAAAAAGAAATTAGGTTTAGCATCATTTGAAGTGGTACACATGCGACTATTTCAGCCTCATCTTAGCAACTTTAAATAGCATTGAAACATAACAGATCATTTACATCGCAATTAATAAATGAGACCAGACTGAATCGTGGGCTAAAAACTTCTAGATTGTAAATTCTGATTGTATTAATCGTTTAATAAGCTTGAAGCTTACAAGTGTAGGGATTACAATGGTAGACTTACAAATTAGGAGTATGAAAGAGAGGAAAGAGAGAGAGAGAGAGAGAGAGAGAGAGACGACGAGAGAATCCAAATACTACACCAGCTAAGGAAGGAAGCTCAAAATCAAACATTGGCTTAGTTTCATGCCCATATACATAACGAATGGCTACCAAAAATAGATAAAATTGAATTATGACTGCTTGCTCGGCACTCGATCATATGATTTGTTTAGTTTAGATTTGGACTATTTTAAGGATCTAATTTGAACTTCGGACTTATTTTAATTTGGTTGTAATTTTACTTTATTTTGGACAATTAAGATTTCTGTTATATTGCATTGGTTTCACCTTTAAGTAACCACTTAATTGTGTTGGCAAAATTAGCTTATGTTTGATTAATACTAAATTCAGCTAGTGTTTGCCTTCATAATTCGAGGCGGTTACACAATGCACGTTTTCAATCTTAAATATCTCTAATTGTGCTTGAGTGAAAATTATAAAAAGTTAATATTAATAAAATTTGCAATAAGACGAATTAAACAAGATCCCACATGACTATGTTGTAACTTATAGATTAAGAACAAGAACAAATCACATAATAAGAGTGATTAATGAATAGTGTTGAAAAACGAAAATGAAACAAGTAAAGCGAATAGGAGGGAGTATGGATTTGGTAGTGCTGATGAGGTATCTGTTTATTAACCTTTATGAGGTTATGCTGTTGCTGAAGGAAGAACTTTTAGGGAGCCAAGGCTTCCTTGCTGCGGAATTGGGGCTGGTTGGTTATTGTAAGTTAAGTGGTTGCTTTTTGACTGTTTTTATTTTTTATATTGTCGCAAGCCTAATGTTTCTCATGTTTTCCCCATATGTTGGGATTACGGCTTTGTACTTTTGTTATTGTAGCGTGCTTTTATTTTCATTTATGTTGTTGGATTAAGAATCATTACAATGCTAATATAGTGTTAACTTGCATTTTAGAGTTTTCTCTATTCCCCTTTGGGCAATATTTCTTTTTCTTAAATCCATTATATCACTATCATAGTAGTTATTGTAAATCTAGTAAAATCATGATCGTGGTAACGTAAAGGTGACGGAATAGCGGGAGGGATGTAATCATCATAACGCCTAAATATAAATCGAAGCCATATGATATCCCTTGATACGGCCCATAACACGGTTTTTTTAGACCGTTACAATACAAGAAATATTAATTAGTTGTTTTTGAAAACCTTTACAACAAGGCCGAAGCGATCCGATGCAACCTTGTTTTTACACTGTAAACTGCTTACCGTGTTTAGAAAATATTCTAAAAGTTGGCTTGCATAAAGATTGGTTGAAGCAGCAATTGATCATTTTACAATAACAAATGGAACGATTGTAATGAGATATATAGAATACAATTGTATGTGTCCACGCTCCACAATCGAGTAGTTTGATGTAGATGGCAATATGGCAATGGTAGCAATACTTCCTTGTACAATTTTTTTCAATATGAAGACACCCTTTGCATAAAGAATTGCACTTATGGTAGACAATTATTTCATTTTCAGCTTAGTTATCTCAAAATTGTTGTATAACTAAACCTTGTCCCTTTCTTTTCAAGGCTTATGTATTTGTTTGGCAATGGTTGTTGGCTGAAATATTAGTGAATGTATCAGCTAATTTGTAAGTCATCTCAAAGTTGTTGGTTATAAGATTTTTAACCTTTTTATTAGAGAAAAAGTAAATTATAAAGCCAAAAACCAATAAAAAAAATTACTTATAGTAGATTTTTAGTTTTGGCAAGTCAGCTTTTCATCTTACTTTAAAGTCGTTTATCAAACACTTTTTTATAATATTTGACAAATCAAAAGGCTAAAAAGCGTAAAAACGTATTTGCCAAATACATTCATGAAAACCAAGCTATGCAGTGTATTATGGTCGTGATTGCTATAACTTTTTGGAGTAAATATTGATTACTAGTGGTGAAACCCAATATCGATGAGATGAAGATGTACATCTAACCGTATTGCAGAAATTCTCAACTGAAAGTGTGTTTTGACGTGTATATGTACTTCCTCCGACTTAGAAAAATTAGTGAACCATTATCTAAAATATTTTGATCTATAACATGAAAATAATCCGATATAGAAAAATCAAAAATAGTTCAACTTGATAATAATCTAAACCCAATTATTTTGACCAGTACTTTTAAATTTGTGAATTTTTAAAGTTCACTTCATCATATTTGTTTGAGACCTACTATCTAATTAATGTTTTATTTTGAGTCGATGAAGGATAACATTGTATAAATGTGTAGTTAAGAATTTGTAAAATCATCAATCATACAATAATTGTTAAATTTGAATAGTTAGTAACTTAATAGACTATTTTAAATTACAACCTTTTGAAGTTTGTTTTCTTAATGGTAACAACTCGAAAGTAACTCAATTTAAAAGCAATCTGATCGAAAACGTTCTAAGTAAAAGAATAATAGATAATCGAGTTTTATTGAAACATATATCACCTTTCTCGTGAAATGTCCTAGGTCTGATTCTCGCTGATCACTCCCCTTGTCTTACGCTTTTGTTCCTTCAACCCACCTAACAACCCGAGTACACTCAGGCCTGTCTAAGCTAAAGAAATAGAAGAACAAGGAATTTATCAACAAAGTAATTTTATTACACTAATTCGTAAATGAGACAGTTTCACAGTGAGATCATCTTTATTGGGCTGACCCGATACACACTTTTTGCCTTAAAGTGATCACTTATAATTTTAAAAAAATTATTTTTTATAGTTTTAAAGTGATTACTTATGATCTTAAACCGATCACTTACGGTCTTAAAGCAATCAATTAAAGAAATGGGCTGATATATGAGCCCGTCTCATGGTGAGACAATCTCATACAAGACGAGCTGATTTTATTATAAAAAATACCCAAATTAAGCTTCAGAAAAATTAATTCCCAAAATAAGCGTCTCATTTTCCAAGCGTAAGGTCGGGCATGTTTGCTGTTACTAACAATAAATAAAGAAAGTTGTCAAAAAAGTCAAAATTCTTTTTTCACTGTTACTAACAGCGGACATACTTGGCCTCAGGCTCGGTTAAGGAGGCGCCTGTTTTGGGAATTAAAATTTTTCAAAACTTACTTTAGATATTTTTTTACACAAATTGTCAAGAGAGACTGAGAAACAGTCTCTCCAAGAGATATATTAGATATATGGGTTAAATAGCCCAATTAATACAAATTAAATACCCTAGGGTTCACTCCCAAGTAAACTTCGTTCCTCCGCAAAATGTTCGATATATAAAACCCGACGGTAACCCTAATTTCATTATTCTCAATCTCCGCCGCTGAAAACCTTAAAGAGTTCGAGAGAGAGAAGGGAGACACATTCAGTTCATCGAAAATGGTTCAATACAGAGTGAGTAGTTTAGATCAACATCATTAATTTTTATTCATTTCACTTTGATTCTTATCATTTTACTTTGATCAAATCAATTTACATTTCGCATATTTTTATTGATTCTTTTGCTAATTTTTGAGATTTATTTTCTGTGAATAAATGGGATCAGTTTCATCAATATCAAGTGGTTGGGAGAGCTCTTCCGACGGAGACTGATGAGCACCCCAAGATCTACCGAATGAAACTGTGGGCGACCAATGAAGTCCGGGCTAAGTCCAAGTTTTGGTATGGTTTTAATTTTTTGTTTTCTTTTTTCGGTTTTGATTTTTGTAAATGGGATTTCATTAGGGTTTTGATTTTTAATTGTTAGGTACTTTTTGAGGAAACTAAAGAAGGTTAAGAAAAGCAATGGCCAGGTTCTCGCCATCAACGAAGTAAGTGGTTTCTCTATTTGAATGATTTGTTCAATGTTTGAGGTTGTGAATCTGATTTTGAAGATTGAAACTGTACATGCATTCTAGAACAGTTGCAATTTTATTTATTTTCACATATTCATTTTAGGGTTTAACATGAATTTTATTTCATTATATCTTGAATTTTGGTACGTTTAACATGTTATTCTTAAATTTTATTTATTTTAGGTTTTAACTTGTTGAGATTAATGTTTGTTGTTGGGTGTTTTCTATATTATTGTGGCCTGGACTCGAATTTTGGTGTTTTTTTTATTTGAAATGCAACAATATTTTGTAACTGCTTACAATTAAATTAGCTTTGTTGATTTTGTTTTATCATTTGGACTCCATTGTCTTGGGCTACTTTTTGATTTTTTAACGTTTTGATAAAGACATTCTCATTCATAATTATTTAAGGTTTTAGGTTTTATATTTGGTTTGGGAAATGTTGAGATTATACCATTATTCTATATGCATGTCATCGTTCATTCATTTGCATTTAGTTTTATAAACCTTCAAATTCATTAATGGTAGCTTATGCACTATGTTGTATGGTATTGGTTTTTTCTATTTTAATTAATAGGATCTGTTCTATGCATTGTCTGTGACAAGGTGTTTATATTCATGTAGATTTTGATTTATGATTTTCTCCCTGAATTATCTTTGAAAGTAGTGTTTGAAGCCTAGTCAGCAGAAACCTAAAACTTCCCATAGAATCCCTATTTTGAAACTGCGTCCCATTAACTCTAGATTAACGTTTAGGAAACATCATTTCTCAAACTCCATATCAATGATCTAATGTAAAAAATGTTTTAATGTATTGATGATTAAAATAATATACAAAAAAGTCCCCATTATGTGGACCCTCTGTTCCCGGTACTCTTAATTAGCTTTTCCGTTTATGGTTTCCGTAGTATTGTATAATCTTTCTGATAACAGTGTTTAAAGTTGGATATTTTAGCTTGTTGTTTTTGTTCTCTTTCATTGATCCTTTCGTATGACTGCCGAGTGATCAAGTACTTACCTTTGTGTAGTTACCATTGTGTTTTGGTATTTCATATACGCTCAACGGCAGTATTACCATTGTGTTATTAGTGAATCTGTTTCTTGTGCTCATCTATGATCGCTCATTTCAGATCTATGAGAAGAACCCAACCGTGATCAAGAATTATGGTATCTGGCTGCGTTACCAAAGCAGAACCGGGTACCACAACATGTACAAAGAATACAGGGACACAACCTTGAATGGTGCTGTTGAGCACATGTACAATGAGATGGCATCTCGCCACAGGGTTAGGGCTCCGTGCATTCAAATTATCAAAACAGCTACCGTCTCTGACGAGCTTTGCAAGAGGGAGAGCACCAAGCAATTCCATAGCCAAGACATCAAGTTTCCCATGGTATTCAGGAAGATCAGACCACCAACCAGGAAGCTCAAAACAACTTACAAGGCTTCAAAGCCCAACTTGTTCATGTAAGAGCACAACTATTATCCCGCATTGTAGTCGAGCTGCGAAATTTTGTTTACCGAACATATTTGAATTGTTATGGTTCGTAGTGATCTTATGATAGTATGTTGCAGACAAGATATGTGGTTTTTAAACTTGTTTTGTTTTGTTAACCTTTTTATAACATCTTTTAATGGTGATTTTTTTTTCCTATTGCTATGTTGGTTGTGATAACTGTCAATCAGTATTGACAGTTGGGTTAATTTGAAGGAGAAATTTCTCTTTTACCATAATAGTAGTTCTGAATTCTGATGATGTTTTAAATCATACTACATATTTTTTATAAAGAAAAGGTGTGTTTTATGAAAATAAGTCACATTTTATGAAAATAAGTTATGTCCTGCTTAGTTAATTTGATTTTTGCCGTTTTGAACTTATTATTACAAATTAAAATTGAGTTTTTCTGATCAATTGATTTTTATGGATTGAAATTAATTTTTACATATTATAATTTATTTATTTATTATAAATGTGTTTTTACGGATTTAAATGGATTTTTACGGATTAAAATTAGTTGTTATTAATTGAAATCAGTTTTATTGTTTTTTTTTTAAGATAAATTAAAGTTAGGTAGAATAGTTTTTTTTATAATATATCATAAATAGTATTAGTTTTAACAAAAATAAATCTTACAAACTCCCCCCATTTTGTTTTTATAGTGTATTTGATGTTTTTTTCACAGTTTTTAAAACATGTATTTAATCCTCAATATCTAAAATCTTATCTCATAAGAGATTATAAAAAAATACGAAAGTGTTTGTGTATATTTGAACATTATAGGCAAAAAGATGGATTATATTTTTTTAAATTGCTTTTACACGTCTCTCAATTACTTTCTTGTTTAGCTTTTACAATGATTAAATATCGTATTCCAAGGATGTGTATTGAATTTAAGGATATTTGAATAAGTTGCGGTTATCACAATTTTTAGAAAAACTAACCGTATGAATTGATTATAAGCATGGGAGGAAAGATATTTGAGAGACTGTTTTTAGGGATTTAAATTCAAGTTAAATGGTTCTTATATTCTAAACTGGATTTATGTTAGAAATCTAATGTTAGATAATTTAAGTAATGTTAGGACTTATGCTATGTTTGGATATATTTTTTTAAGGAAATGAAGGATACGAGGGGAGGGGGATGAGGGAAGATCGGGAGTTTAAAACTTTTTAATATAAGAATGATTTGTTTTGTCTAAAATGTGAAGAAATTTCATTTTTCAATTTCTTTTTCTTTATTTCCTTCCGTCCACTATTAGCATTCAAATGAAAAAAATGCAATCTCTCCAAAGAAAATAGAAAAATTAGATACTACTTTTATCGCATAAAGTTTGTTCAAAATAATTTTTTTGTACAAATCAAGATAAGAGAAAATAAGAGAGGTTAAAAGATATACTTTAAGAAAAAGTGGAAGAAATATATATATAATTAGATGAAAAAATAATTTAAATGTATAAATATACTCGTAACATAACATACTTATGATGGAGCAAAAAAGTATAAAGCATAAACTCCATGGTTTTAGTTTGTAGATATTTTGGTGGAGTCATACCCTTTATTTAGGTATTCATAAATTTTAATAAAGGAAATAGATACAAATAGCAGAATTTCATGAAATATTATAGGTGTGATTGGTTGTTCCTAAAAAGCTTTTAACAGATCATTCCGATCAACCAAATCGGATTTCCCAACAAAATTCACCTTATAACATTGTGGGGGATAAGGTTCCAGTACACATAAATATCCCCCATAACATAAAGAATATGAATGTCAAAGATGACAAAAATTTAATCTCGACAAATCCAACACAAACACCATCAAAGATCGCTGATAACAAAGATTATACTTTTTATAAAGTTCAAAAAGGAATAAATTAAAGCATAAAAGGGAACAATAATCTCTACCTATGTCTCCAAAGCAACTAGAATGCGAAGAACAAAACTACTTGACACCGCTTTATTGCAAAGTACCAAAACAATTTGTCTTAGTTCTATACACAAATCCATTTCTCACGACTAAAGGAAGTCCGGGCGCAAGCGCAATGCCATGGCGTCCATATTCAAATGTAAACATCCTTCCATGTTCAACCTTCAAAAATGCAGTGTTCTTCGCCTTTTTTCATGATTCAAGACATCTCACGAAATCTTTGAAGAGCTTTCTTTTGAATTAAAGTTTTGTAACTATCTCCTGGGTGCACTTCTAGACTTGGGTCTACCTTTTTCTGTTGACTTCCCAAACCTGCCCTTGTGTCGAAAGACTGTGCCTGAACAGGCTCCACCATCCCACTACCATCCTTCCCAAGGCCCTGCATATAGTGACAACAGACAAAAACAAGAACAAGACAACCAATACCCACAACAGTGTCAGTACATCAGCATTCGGAATTCATTCAACAAAAGGCTGACCACCAAAGCATCCTCGTAAAAACCAAATTATAGTTGACAATTACAAGATATTTTGCAGCTGAACATTAATTACATGTTGCAAATACAGAGTTTGATGAATACTGGATGTAAAGGAGAGTGATAAACAAAAGTTTTAGAATTAATAAAGGCAAGGAAAGAAAAAATACCAATCCCTCAGTCCAGCCCATGTTGCGTAGCATCCTATTACCAACGTTGCTCTCATCAATGGCTTTCTCTGGTGTAATTACATCATAGTTCTGAACGTTGCTGTCAATTGTCCCACGGCTACCAACGCCTGGTGGAAACGGCATAGAACCTAAATCTGATGCACCCTTTCGGAACCCCACATCTTGATCATGCCAATTCATAAGTAAACACAAATTTCCATAGATTAATGCAAAAGAAGTACATAAGCTAAATTCACGAATGAAACGGTTTTTCAACGCAGGATGATTTTATGTGTGACCTCAACCACTCTTACATATAACAAATTAGAAAGCTGACAGCAGCACTTAGGCAATTGCTTCCCAATCCTCACTAGTTAGCACAAATGTTACGTAGACCATTTTGTTAAATTTTCAAAGACGTCAACTATAAGCAGGTTCTGTTTCACTATGTCTATCGCTATCCTAATCCTCCTCCTGAAGCATATACTGCAATAGAACTAATTTTAACAATGGTACCTTTCTAGAAGCCGTAATTTTCTCTAGTCTTCTGAATAAAATTCTAAATCATTGATGCAACAGAAATATCAATCAACATTAAAAGAACTCCTTACTTGGATCTCCGGAATCCTGGTCATCATCATTGTAAGATACTGATGACCCATACATCCTACGCCTCTCAGCAGCACGATCCCGATATGATGTCTGATTTTGCTCTCTTTGAGCATAAGTGGACTGCAAAGGTGTCTCAGAAAACCTTCTCCTTCCACTTGCAGAAGCTGCAGGTGCTGTATGATTGCCAAGAGCAGAAACATCAGTTTTGAATGAAGTTGCTGCTCCCAGTGTATCTGAAGGTGTCACAGCCACAGCAGTTGACCCAGAAGATGATGACGGAGTAGATACGCACATTGCTGTTCCAGGATACACAGTATCAGATTTTACAACTCCTCTTCCAGATCCTCTAATTACTCCCATTAAAGTTCCTCCAGAACTATTGCTCACAGGGCGAGGCTTGACATCAGATTCCAAGACTGTGGTCTGAGTAACTGATGTCGTAGTTGAAAGGAGCCCCGTATTACCATTAGTGTTCTCCTTCAAACCCACTGCTTTCAATTTCAAGGATGTAGGGATGGAGTTCTGACGATCATCAGTAACATTCAATTGACCATCATCCAGCGCCACACGGGGTGTTTGCCCTTCATGACTCCTCTGCTTCCACATAGACAAAACATTATTCATTTTCTTTTTGTTGGCTAAAATGCTGCTCTTGGAAGCGAGTTTTATTTCTTTGGATTTTTCTTTCTCTTTCTTTTCAGCAGCTAACGCAGCTGTGGCAGCTGCCTGGACAGCATCAGGTAGAGAGGCAGGTTTCTCACTCGATGTTATTGTAGCTGCAGGAGCAGAGATCACTACTTTCCTAGTAGTTGTAGTATCTGTCTTGGGAGCTTCAGATTCTTTTTCTAATGTCTTGTCAGCATTTTGAACACAAGGGACATACTGCTGAGTCTGGTTGTCAAATGAGTACCATATCCCATTGTTGCCATCATAATAGAGACCTGGATTCCATGTCCATCAGTATACATCACACATATATGAAAGTACTAAGCAATAAGTGCTAACTATGACAATTGACACCAATCAAGAACACCACCATGAAGCTACCCAAAAACTAAGTCTATCCATGGCACATATAAGAATTTAGCAATATAGAGGAAGCAATACCTATCTCATTTTTTATTAAGTTTAACTAAACAATACATGCTAACACTTTAATCTTGGCTTAAACTTTCTAAAATGTGCTAAATAAGATCAATGGATTTTAGAGTCAATAAGTAAATTTTCGGAAACTTAGCTTTGAAATATGCATGTACAGATCAACTTATCACTCAAAACAAAATCCAATAAATCACAAAACACAAGTCCTATTTGCCCCTCAATATTTGAAACTTTTCAATTTCTAATAGCCCCAAGACAGACACTGTATTTTAACTTGAAACTATTTTGAACACAAGTGCTAGTTATCATTATGCTCTCCTATCTTGTCTGCCTTAGTTACTTTCATGAGCACAGGTCAAATTGTTTTCTTTGATAATCAGGTCTTATATGTATCAAGTTCAAATTTATAATTAATTTACAATAGTCAATTTGAAATGAGACAGGAGGCTGCACAATTTTCCACAACACGGTTTTGAACAGGGGAGAAGCAATAAATTCTGGTATTTCAACAGGAATTTCTCATACATGCAACCGGAAAATATGATGGTTAAGAAACCAACGATAATTGATCTAACCATTCATACATGTCCCTAAAAACTTATCAAACGTTTCCAATTTCATGAAATAATATATCAATATCAGGCACTGCTGTGTACTTGCAAGTAAAATGGGTCAGATAAAATGACAATATCATTTACAATAAGCAAATCAACGTGTGTTGGAACATGAGACACTGGGCCGCACCTTCAAACATAGAAGCCAGAAAATGGCAAGAGATGGGGGAGGCGCAGCCAAAAAAGGTGCAACAGAGTTTTTTCGAATTTTTTTAAAAATAATTCCATAACTGCCTTCTGTGCACGAGGTGCGTGTTTAGCTGTCACACAGCCTTTGTGTTTAAGCGCATCTTCCACAGTTAAAAACAAAACTAAGACAATCATTTAGTAGAAAAGCTACCAAATCTATCCCTTTTACAAAATTCCTGAACTTCAACGATATTGAAGCCATAGGAAATCATACTCATGATTCGTATACTCATGAAAGTAGAAGCATATGCACACAAAAGAGCACAAGAGCCTAGAATCCCCACCCCATAAAAAAAAGAAAATCTGTCAATCAATTCATAACTGAGCTATGAAGCAGTGACGAGCAATTCCTCAAACTTTGTATTGGAGATGTAGAGGGCAATGAACAAGCATCCCCAACTTTCATCGAGAGTTATCGTAACAATTTTGGTAGCATTCTTGTGTTAATCTCAATAATTTTATAGCTATTAAATCCTAAGAAGTTTAAAATAGGATGCCTAAATCATCATAGGTTCCTTCAACTAAGTTAATTTCAAAGTCTACAATTCCACATTGACATGTTCTATTATTTTGATAAGTTCTCCCCCTCACACCCAAAAATAAAAAAATAAAAAATAAAAAAAAAACTGTACGTGCACGACATCACAGTGAAATGGGTAAAATCACATCAATCTTGCAAATTGAATCAATGATCACCATTCCCCCACAATGCACAAACCTGTATTTGGATCATAGTAGAAACCAGAGGCAGCATCATAGTAATAGCCTGATGCCTCATCCCACACAAATCCAGATTGAGGAGCAGAACCTTCCTTTTGACTAGCAACTTCAGCGCCTTGCTCCTGGTTGCCACTTGTTTGTATGTCATTTGGATTATATTCCTTAGGTGCCCAACCAACAGCATCATACTGTAGCAGATGCAAGCCATAGTAAGCATCAACATCCCAAAATCAGAAGCATCAATTTAATTGGTAGATGAAAAACTGCATACTAAGATGAAATATGAGAGAAATAAAATACAAGAATATCAAAATATCTAAACCTCAATCTAAAGCTAAAACCCATAAAAATAGACCTTTTTAAATAATTATTAACCATCAACAGTAAAGACCTTATAAACAGTCATATTTACATGCTAGTCTTACAGTAATTATCAACCTGTTGAGCAAATGTTGCTGCCTCAATTGCAGCGGCAGCTAGGCTGCTGGATTGTGAAGGCCCTGAAGACCCAGATCCAGGACCAAGTATGCTTTTTGCATATGCAACACGTAGAATCTGACCATTTCTCTCTAGATTTGTTCCATTTGTCGCTTCAAGGGCTTTGGTGGCATCCTCCACCTGCACAGGCAAAACAAAATTATCGGAAAGTGAATGATGACCTTTTCAGCAGCCATAGCCAAATATCTAAGAAATAATACAGCAATCCTACAACTGAAAAAAATAAGCTTATTTTGTGATCCAAAAATATTCAAATAGCATTAGCATAAAGCCCCCCGAAAGTGACTTGTCTCAACAACTAACAGGAACAAAATTTACTAACCAAAAACCTTGCCTGGGAAATGCTTGAATAAATTATCAATACCAAAAGACGCGTGGATGAAGTTCAAAAGGCATACCGAGTAGAAATGAACAAATGCAAATCCTCTTGAAACATGGGTAAATTTGTCTCTAACAAGACGAAGATCCTGCAAAGAATAAGTTCTTCTATTAAGGAACTCAACCCCAAAAATTTTAGGTACATCATGATGAAGTACAGCAAGGAAATTTGCATTTTGTTTATGTTAAATACCTTGATTGCAGCATGTTTAGAAAACTCATAACGAATCATTTCCTCATCAGCATTCTCATCCAATCCGCGTACAACCAAAACATGGGTTGGTCCTGAGAACATATTAATTTAACATTAAAGTGGTACCTCAACAGCAAAAAATAGTAATCTAAAATTGGTACCAACCTGCTTCGGCTCCCTTTCTACCTAATGGCGCAGGGTTTGATGAAGACATGTCAGCAGGTGGAGCATCATCAGTTCGGCTCTCATTACACTGCATATAGGAACATGGTTAGACTTACAATAGCAAGAGTCCAAAATGCTTAGCTATACCACTTTTGTTTCGGCATTTCCTTAAGGACAACACCCAAAATTGCAAATCAAAATGCAACAGTATAGATAATCCACCAGATAATCAGATGTTGGAGCATTTAATATACATGTAATAACTTCCATCCCTTGTAGCCGGACCTCTGCTGACAATACATCTCTCGCTCAAGTTTAAGTTTGATTCTTAATCCTTACATCCCACTGAATTTTCTCCTTACTAGTTAGCACATTCAATGGACAGATGAGTAAAAAAAATGTTATCCCTTAGTCCAAAAATTGGTGTAGCACACTACAATGCGTCTTTAAGAAAAACAGGGCTCACTTTCAAAAATAAGTTTCCCAAAGAAGCATCAAACATGTAGCAACTAAGGCAGTCCAAAAATATAGAAGGCCACAAATAAATTGGGTCATAAAAAGTAAAGATAAGCTTAGCATTTAGATCTATATCTCCAGTAAAGTGAAAAAAATGACAAGGGAAAAAAACACTATAATATAGATAATCCGTACAAGCAAGGGAGGGAGAGAAAATCAACCCTTCCCATAGGTGGTGAGCACAGGACCTTGTCACAAGGGTCAAAGGAAAGCACTCAACCAGTTAACATATACATGAGTCATGAAAAATGATGTCAAAAGCATCAGAACAAACAGGACACAAGAGGGAAAATCACAAAGCTACAAGCAATAACATCAATCAATAAAATGGGACACTAAACTAACCTGAAAGCATGATATTCGACGAGCAAAATTGACGCACCCACAGATAGTGCACATCCAATCAGAGGGTACTATGGTGCTTCTGTGACTGGCATGAGAGGATCTCGGACCATCTTGTCCGTAAGGTGGCCCTCCTGAACTTCCAGTTGGCTTGCTACTGTATGATAACATGATTTCCAGATGCAATACATAGAGAAAGAACAGGAGTCAAAGAATTAATTCTTTCATACGCAAAATATTAACTCACAAAACAAAATATGTAACCAAATATTACTACTACAACTTATATCACAAGGCACATAAAATTGTTCTTTTAAGACAACATTTTTTACATTATCCAAATGTATTAACTGACTCATAGTTTGGAGGGTAGGATGTACGCAACATTACCCTTGTTAGTGATAACAGTAACAAGAGGTTGTTTCCGATTGACCTTTAGTAGCACGTATCATGTGCAACTTTACATAAATAAGAAGTTTAATGAGTTAATTTACTTTAGTCCATTATAATCGAAAACCAAACGAACTATAAATCTAGTCCATCGGAAACAAAACCGTTCTTTTAAGAGAGAATAAGAACATAGACCTAAGCAAAATTTCATCAACATAAAAGTTTAACATTCTGATTTGACCAACATAACTTGATGTAGCTGATGAGTAGTTTCACACACAACCTCACGTGACTTAAACCTCCCCCATTAAAGGGGAAGAAACCTTATATCCACTTCTCCTGCCACACACACCCTCCGCCCACACAAAATGTGCCTTATCAACAATTAGACCAATAATTGTGATTTTGAAGGAGTGCTTAGGGCCATTTTACCCTAAAGCAAAAAAAGGGAAAAACTTAAAAACATTACCTATACTCGAATAGAAGATTTTTTCCGTCTACCACAAAGCCATCCAATCCTACTTTATCCATCATTGCCTGTGCTGCATCCTGCAACACAAGGTACATATTAGTCGATAAAAGAATTTAAAATTTTAAGAAAATTTAGAAGCCAAACATGGAAGAAAATTAACCACTGATGGAAAATCAATAAAGGCAAAACCACGAGAAATGCCAGAATTCCGCTCCTTGATGACTCGAACATGGCGTAGAGGCCCCCACTCAGCCTAATAAAAGAACCTAAATATTTAGGTACGCAGATGAAACAAAGAAAGTAAACGTCATGACAACAGGAGAGATGGACTTACAAGAATTTGATATAAATCTTCTTCAGTAGTCTTCGGTGAGAGACCCTTTACAACCACAGTAGCAGATGGCGTCTAGCACAAACCAAAGATATCAGCTCTTCTGTTTTAGGAAAAGGAAAATGAAGAACACAATAACCAGTATGCCAAAAGAACATACAGAAGAATATTGATCATGACGTTTTTCATCACGATCTCTACGTCTGTCATTCCTATCATAATGATCATCATAAGTGTCCTCATGATGACTACGACCACGACTACGGCATCGGGGAGACCTTGATTTTGAACGATCGTGACGACCACGAGACCGAGAGCGGGAGCGTGAATGCCTTCTATATGGACTCAATTCTCTTTCATGGCTCAAATCCCTCCTATCACGATCTCTTTCACGTGAATCACGTCGTCTCAAACTTCCATCCCTTCTGCTTCTATCATAATCGGAATCATGACTATTCCTGCCGTATTCATAATCCCTCTCACGACTATCATCTCTGCGGTGCCTATAATCATAGTCATCAAAAGCATAATCATCACGATCACGCATGCCATATCCTCCACCCCTGTGAAATACATGAAATCAGCAGCGGTCAATACCAAACAAGGGGATATCTAAACAGATGAACATCCTCATATGTGTTAAACTGCTTGCCTGTGTCCATCACGGTAAGTATCTATCTCACGATATGGTTCGAGGAATGACTTGTCATGTCTTCTAGGCTCTCTTTCAAGGGGAAATTCTTCATAACCTCTCCGCCTTTCTTGCGACCATAGACCAACAGGTGGAGGGACTGCATAATTGTCCCTCTCGTGGAATGTACTCCTAGTGTATGTGTTATCCCGAGGAAATCTTTCATCTATATACCTCCTGTCACTATAGGCACTGCCAGCCATGACAAGAATACATATTGTGGGGCCAAAATAAGGGAAAGATACACTTCCTTTAAGTATAAGAAACAATTCTTCATATAACATACAACAATATCGACCAATTTCCATACAAATTAAGGAAACTTAAAAGAATGCGTACGTCCTAAAAACATGCTTTATTAAAAAATGAAATGCTATGGGACAACTCAAAATATAAGCACATACTAAATCAATATCTAATCTAGGAATAACCCTTCAATTTGTTCCATACGAATCCATGAGAGCAAAAGACATTAACAATGCAATATTGACTCACATGTAGAATAAAGCAGTAGCAGATAAAGAAAGATTAAGCAAAAATGTGACAGATTCGGACAAAGACACCCATACACAGTCCAACCAGTCGTAAGAAAATACTTGGTGTGCACATTACAAGCATCAGATGAACACTCACCGATAACTTGACTCGTGAGCAGCACCAAATGCCTCCAATGCCTGTGGAGTGAAGAGAACAAGTTATGTCAGCAAGAAACAGTCATGGTATAAGACAGGGAAATCATTCCATATCCTCAATGTCCTAGGCTCTCTCTCATTGCTCTTTCAAGGATGAGATGCCAGAAAAAATGGACAATCACATGAACCCTAATTCTTGTACTATCATCCCATATCCCATATAGGTGATTAAAAAGGAAACCACAATTACGCTGTTATTTTCCCATCCATGCTGAAGACCATAGCGACCATCCATTTCTTGTGCTACTTGTGGAAGTTAACCCTGCAATTCTCTTGGCATGATCTTTCAGAGGTTTCAGGATCAGAATGTTTGCAAAACTTCCTGTAATGGATGCACAAACACAGTTATGCCAAGATGAACCAAGCACCAATTGTTATGACATGGCCTTGCCTCCAGTAGAATCCTCATAGCCACATATACCCAAAACATTCTCTAAAACATAAGTATCGCCAAGAAAAGTACACCAGCTAGCCAACAAAACATTCTTCCGACAAGCCAAAAAAGAAAATGAAAGAAAAGGTGTTTCATTCTGAAAAGCGAAACACAACCATCAGCATCAATCAAATCATCTACCGACCTGTTATCAGCTGAGTACAAAATTTACTTAAAACTCTCAAGGAAAGAAGTCTGGATCATTGGAACGACTTGTTGTATCGCATATACATATGGCTCATTTTAAGCACTTCAGCGTATATAGAACATTTTACAGACAGATGGCAAAAAATTTGGGAAGGAGACACATCATCATCCAATTAATGATTATAGAATTCCAACCATGGTTACCAGAAATTCTCGTGCAATACATGCGTCTATCACAGGTTTATGGGTTCTACAATTCTCAACATATAAAATCAACTGTCAAAGAGCACCAAGATACAAATGAACTAGGTCGTTCCTTGGGATATGAGTGTGATGACTAACAATCACTGATATGAATAAAATTGACGCACAAGTAAATGAGGCTTTTATTTTAGGTAAGTAAGAAGTTCAATTCATATTTCATAACCATCACAAAGTTACCAATACCGTAACCCCCACCTATGTTCGTACAAAGTCCATCGACTTAAACATGGTTCCATCTTGAAAAATATCCAAAAATCTAACGAACTCTAAGTGTAGAAACAGATTGCCTAAAAACATTTTTAAAAGCAAAACAATAGAACTTTTATAAATCGGCCCTCACTAATACTAAGCTATAGATAATAAAATTAATTCCAACAATCATATACATATACTTTCCTTCACCAAAATTTAATTCTTTACATTCTTATCAATTGGCATATATCAGAATACTCCATGCAATTCTTCACTCTTGTTAAGCAAGTCATTTTCGGCCCACCTCTTCCTCTAATACAATCCTCAAAGTTGCAACCTTCCACTCTTCTAACTCATGCAAATTTCGGTCTTCATTGCATATGAGCAAATCACGTAGATGGTTTTTCCCCATTTGTGTTCAATATTGGCAACTCTAAAACCCTTTCTTATTTTTTCATTTCAAATAAATATATCATTTATTGGATGTTCAATTCCTCTTAAGATACGTATCTCATAACACCATATTCCTAAAATGATCTCTTCTCTTCCAATAACCAACATTCCACCCATATTATTTATTTAAATGGAAAATTCCAGCGCATTTGTGACAAAAATACCACCTACATAAAAACACTTACAAATTTAACACATTCAAAGATTTGAACTTGTTATCATGAAATTCCATGAATATCTCATGCATCCATTGAGTGAAAATTTGCATTCAAAAATACATTTCCAAATCAAACGCAGTCCAAAATGGTAACCCAAAACGACCATGCCTCAATCCAAAAAAAACAAAAAAAATGGTAGAGATGGTTCATTAAGCTCCTAATAAAAATGATGTGAAAGGTAGTGTGTAACATTATTCGACCGATAATTCATTTGATATTCTCTCAAAATGACCAAAAAATGACCTGAAATCAATCAATTATTGATGAGGGCTAAAGCATTGATATGGAAGGAAAATCAATCAATTACAAACACATGGTAATAGAGTTCAAACAAATACATCGATTATCACAAAAGGCTGCTAAAAAGGGACAGAAGAGAGTTGAGCCAATTTCACATTCCTATTTAAGGGTCAATGGATTAACAGGGGCAAGCTTTTCATAGTTCCATGGGAAGCTCTAATTGATAAATTTAGTTTCCACTTTCCACTGTGAAAATATGAGACTTGTCAAGATTTATTGGATTGATATTAAGACATAGAAAAAACATGAGAAGTTGGAATGACCAAGAGTGGAATTCACATTTCCCATTAAATTTCTAAGGTCTCTATTTTGTAAAACTGGAGTAGTCAGCAAAACAAGATATCAAATTTCCAACTTATGGGAATCAAAACTTACCAATAAGAATAGTACTTAATCAAACGACCTCTTTTAATGACAGTTCAATTGATTGACCATTAGTATTACTTCCTCAACCCATCAGCCCGACATTCATTCCAACTCTTGTCCCTTTTAATTTGTTATGTTGTGATTAAAAAGCTCTCACATTGGGACTTTGGGAGCAGTGAAAACGATGTAGCTATGAGAGAGACAAAGTTATCAAACCAGTTCAATAGAATTGATAATACCCTATCACCCATCAGTACAAAAATCATCCCTTTTTTCACATTTTCCATAAATGCTTGTTATTAAGTTCCAACACACATGCACGGCCTTTAAGTCCTTCCCGTGTTTCACAAATCAGTAAGCTATTAGATATCAAAAACAATAAAAAATAATCGCTGATTTTAATTTTAATACTCCTAAAAACATTAGACCCGTACAATCTCCCGCCATCTTTATCGATTGAAAAATAATGAACAAACAAAAACATCCACTAAAAACATACATGAAATTAAAAAACTCAGAATTAACAACTTCAGTTGCGCAGCTGCCTCAATAATCAATAACTAAACCTAAATATTCCAATCAAAAGGAAAAAAGAGAGAACAGAGTACCTTTCACAACCAAAAACGATATTGGCCGAAAAAACCCTAATTCAATAAATGAAAATTAATGGAAGCTTCAGCGGCTGCAACGAATTAAGGAGTGTTCAGGAGGAACAGAAAAGAAAAACCGATAATTTGGTGAGAATTTGGATTCATATTGAAGGAAAAACAGTGAAGATTTAGGATCGAATGAAAAGGGTGAAATTGAAGGGTTAGTTAGAAGTCTTAGAACAAGGAGGAGAAGGAGAAAGAAAATTGGTTTTCGGCTACGGGAAAACACAAAGACACAACAAATCAGGACCAATTTGTTCGCGTTTTAGATTTTGCCACGTTTCCTTCTATTTAATCCCAAGGTCTATTTTTATTAATTATAATTACAAACAAGAGATAATGAAAATCAAATTCATAAATTTAATAAAATTGGCTATAATTGATTTCACTAATGGTTTTTAGTTATGACTCGATCTGATGTAATATATAAAAAGGTAAATTAAATTATTAAATATTTACATATAAATAAGAACTTGAAATAAATTCATCTCGCAAAATCATGGGGAGGCAGCACATGAGTTGATGGGAAGGAGGTGAGGTGGGTGGTTAGGGGATTAAGGGTTGTCGATAAGACTCGTTTTGGGGTGGATGAAGTGGTGAGGTAGGGGTGGGTAGCTAGGTTGGGCAGGTTTAAATGATGAGGAGAAGGGGATGTTATTCCGAAAAATCTTTTTTTACTAGAAAGATAATTCGTTTTAACATTGATACAATCTGAGCGAATGTATACTAAAGGAGAGATTATTAGAAAATAATTAAAATATAAGAATATTCACGGCGAATGGATACAAGTTTTGATTATTTTTCGACAATTTTTACTTGCTAATTGCATTGAGCAACTCGTCAAAACTTGTAATTGACCGAGTCAATGTTGATCATGCTATATTCGAGTTTGCTTGACTCGATTACCACACGCCTACCAGAATTTGCTAACAAATCGTCTGAAGTTGCAACCACCTTCACTTGCTAATTGTAAATCAATGTTAATCAATGCCATGTTTGACAATTGATTGTTGTTTGACCAGTCGATAGCAATGATATTTTTGTCAAATGTTTAGTAAACTATATAAGTCAATTGTCAATGGAGATAATACTTGATATAATTAGAAGATGTATATTGGCTATTTATTAGAAAAAAAGTGTAAATAACGAATCAAGCTAATAAGAATTCCTTTTGGCTTAAAAACATATTTTCAATCAAGTTTTTTTTTTTTAGTTTGAGCATTTTGCAACAAGTTAAAAACCTACCCAACAAAAAAAGTTTACAAAGCAAGTCCTTTTTCTATACACAAATTATTGAATGAGACATTCTCACTGTGAGACGTCTCATATATAAGTTAAATAAGCAATTAATATAAATTATGAGAATATAAACTTTTTATTTTAAGCTCGTTTCACCTATAAATAATATATCTCTAAAGAAACAAATATTTTTTATATTATATCATAGCTATACATATGTGGTTTTGGTTGGTTTGTGGTTTGTGATTTGTACTAAATCCCACATTCCCATTTCCCACTACACACTATGTACTAAAAGTGATGTGGTGCACAACCTGATGAAAAGAGTGGCATGTTGGTTGGTGAGCATTTTACATGTTGGAGTTGAATCCTTTTTGTATGCTCTGACAAACTAATCATATTATGTTTTACTGCCTTACTTCTTCCGTTCATATTCTATTCATAATATATTTGCCCTATATATGTTTGATAAAAAAAACTAAAAAAATTTTAAAAACGAGATAAAATTATAGAGTAGTGGTAGAAATTTGTGGATAAGATAAAAATGTAAATTGATATATAAATGAAAATTAAAAAAAGAAAGTGACTCGTATCCTAAAATATAAAATGTGATAAATTTTGTTGGATTGGCTAAATAGAAAAGTAAGAAAAATTTCATAGGACGAAAAAAATAGTACCAATTTATTTTTGATCATCTAATTTATTTTGTCTCATTTTCTTATTTAAAATAAAAAATTCTATTACTTTCTTATAATTTCATACACATTTCAATTTTCATCTTCATCATAGTGCTCATTTGAAATAGGTATTCTTACTGTTCTTATAGCTTTATTAAGTTAGTTATGTTTAGTATATTTAGAGAGGGAGAAATTCAAACATAGCTTTTTTTAGATATGAGTTAAAATATATTTATGTATGATCTTGTTAAATTCATCTTCGGTCATGAATGTAATTTTAATATGTATTTTTATAATTTTGTATAAAAAGTATATTATATAGATATTGATACTTAATTTTAAAATTGTGCAAAAAGCAAATGTAACTAATTTAAAGAAACATATAAAGTAATATAGAGTACAATTTACAATATAAAGAACTTAGTAAGTTGGAGGGATTGACTTTATTTAACTTGGTAAGCTGTAGAATTCCTATATGCAAAGGGAAAGAAGATTAATATTATCATCAGTGTGCGTTGAGAATCAAACACTTGTCACAAGGATGAAATAACAATAACGTGTTTGAAATTAGCTTTTGAACCAAAATAAAAAGACTAAGTTGATTGTGTGATACCCCTAATTTAGCTTCAAACGGGATTGATAGACTACTCATATCAATAAGGTGCATCTTCTTTTCATGGGAGCCCGTTTGCTAAGAACTTCACAGTTAAGCGTGCTTGGTGAGGGAGTAATCTTAGGATGGGTGACCTCCTAGGAAGTTTTCTTTAGTGCGCACGAGTGAGGCCAAAGTGCGCTGGAAAGACTTGTGTTGGTTTGTGGGGGCCAATCTACAATCTCCATGAGTAGTCACTGGCGGTTTCGAGGGGCCGGGGTGTTACAAATGGTATCAGAGTAACCCTGCAACCGTGGCTTATTGTGTGTTCAGTACACCTAGCAGGGGAAAAGATCCTGAAACTACGATTCAACGAGGACGTTGTATTCCTAAGTGGGGGTGAGTGTGATACCCCTGATTTAGCTTGAAACGAGATTGATAGACTACTCATATCAATAAGGTGCATCTTCTTTTCATAAGAACCCCTTTGCTAGAATTCCACAGTTAAGTGTGCTTGGTGAGAAGTAATCTTAAGATGGGTGACCTACTAGGAAATTTTCCTAAGTGCGCACGAGTAAGGCCAAAGTGCGTTGGAAAGACTTGTGTTGGTTTGTGGGGCCAGTCTATAGTCTTCATGAGTAGTCACCGGCGATTCGAGGGGCCGGGGTGTTACAGATTGACATATATTTTTTTTATTGAATTTTGACTTGTTGATCCACGTTTTATCTAATAGATAACCAACAACCAATATATAATTTTACCAAGTATCTTCTTAAACAACTAGTTTAAAAATCAACAAAAAAATACTTTTAACCAGCTTGACAAAAAAATCAACAACTTGTATCTTCTACTGATATTTTTCTTTCCTACACTCCCCCTCAAGTTTGGTCTTGGGATCACCGAGACCGAACTTGCCAAAAATATTTTTCAATGCTTTTGAGCCAATTGCCTTGATCAGAAAATCCGCTAGTTGATCTTTTGATTTTACATAGGACATTTTGATAATTTTTTCGGCACATTTGTCATAATTGATTTTCAAATTTTTGAGTTTGGATAGAAAAACGGGTATATTAATTAAATTGGTTGGATGAACAAGATTAGGATTTAAAATGGGTGAAGTACTTGGCTTGGAAATGAATCCACCCACGCGGATCCTTGGTGACCCAAATGAGGGCACGCGGGTTGGGATTCTTTTGGGGTTTTAGGGTTTTCAAACATAGTTTCTCTATAAATAATGTTATTTATGGAAACTTTGTTCTCCCCCCTCCCTATTTTCAGATTTCTCTCCTCTCTCTTCTCTATGGCTGCTTCGTCACACTCGTCTGGGCTGGTCACGCTGCCAGGTCAGTTTACCGGCACCATGGTGGCTGTCACCCATTTTTGATGTTCTGATTTTCCTTGTGATTTTTGTGTGTGGATTTTGAGGTTTGAAAATGGGGGATTCATGGGCTTTAATTGCTGTTTTGTGATGTTGATTGTTGGATTTTGGACTACTCTTGGGTTCTTATGTAACTTTTGAGATCTGTTTTTTGGATCTAGGCTCCTTTTGTCTTGGTTGTTTGTTTGTAATTTTCTGCTTATGTTGTATTCTAGACTTCGGGGGTTTGAATTTGGAATGCTTGTTTGTCAGTTTTCTTGATGAGGAATGGCGAATGTAGTCTTGCCACCGTTCCGCTGACTCATCGGAGCTTTGGAGGCGACTTTTTCGTTTTTAAACTAATCTCTTTGCCGGAATGATGAATTTTCTGAGTCTAACCGGCTTTCTTCCCTTTTTTCGCTCCCCCTTTCGTTAGTTAGGGGCCCAAGAAAGGTGGAATCTATGTCCACAATTCATGGGCACTAGTATGATTAATAACAACATTGACAATGTGTAAAGTATCCATGACATCACTGGTGCATCGTTTTGTTTCCATTGAGGATATTTGTTTTCTGGAGGGACGACAATGATATGATTGAGCTGCCACCGATCTGCTATTTCTTGTTTAATTTCATTACACCACTTGGTGTAATTTGTAAAATTCAAATTTTCAGAAACATTTGAGTAAGTATGGATTTTTTGGTTATATGTTTGGATACTTTGGAACATTCATTCTAAGGAAATAGTTTAGTTTGGTTTTGATTATCTGGTTAATGATGAATGTCGTGGTTGATCACCGGTCCCAGGAAAACACCATTGATTTTGATACCATGAAGAAATTTTTAGTGTGAAATTCGATTTGGATTTAATCCGGTGAATACTAGATTTGTATTAATTATTTAGTGGAATATTTAACGACGTATGTGAGGAGGGCATCATGTGCTGTATGACTGCATCTATACTTCTAGCCCAAAGAGTTTTCTTGTTAGGAGGCGTGTTAGAGGATGTAACATACCATAGACCTCAACCATAATTTAAGCATTTGATTGAGTTTTTTTCTTTTTTTTTCGCGAAATGTGAGATTATTAACAATAATTAGAAATATTAATGAATTTATGTAAAAAAAAAAATTGAAGTCATTTTACTGTTTTAAAAATATTTAAATTGAATAATTTTGATTCAAAATATTTTAATCCAAATTTAAATCATTTAGTAATCAATAAAAAAAGCAAACGACTCAGATTTTATTAATTTGTGTTTGTTAAATTTATTATCAAACTATCAAATCACTATAAAATTACCCTAGTTTTTATTATTATATTGTCATTCAATGACTTAGTCGTAAGTGGTGTATGTGTTGTATTATATTTTGTAGCATGAGCTAAGGCCCAAGATGGTATGTGAAGTTGCAATTCATGGACTTGTGCTATGGGCATCCTTAAGGTTCCTTGTGTCTATAGGCATATTGATCATCAGAATGTCCTACAGAGAGGAGTCCACAACTCCAATCAAACTCTAATTTTACTTCCATCTCATTTTTCAATCCCTACTATTCTTTCAACAAGTTACAATAAGGGTTCTTCATTCATGCCATCGGTTTAATTTTAGGTCAAGTATTTTAGATTGATTTAAAATTAGATTTTAAGTGTAATAACCCGACTCACCGCTGACTGAGTAAATAGGGTCATCACGAAGTTTATTTCCCAAGAACTCAAATCCCAATTCCAAAACTTGTGCAAATGAGTCTTTAGTTCTAAAACATAGCTAAATCAGCTAATTCTCAATCCAAATATCTATCTAAATCATAGAGTAATCATAAAAGTCTCTATAAAAGTCTAAGATAACCAATACAATCTAGAATAATATACATTTACCAAAGCCTAATTCAAAACTACAAAATTCCAATGTGCTCAGTTCAATATAACACCCTTGGAACTCTAATCAACTCCGCTAATTCATCGTTCCCGACTGGTTCCGATCTGTGAAACAAACTAAAAGTTGAAAACAACAGAGGATTAGATTAAATTGAATGAGAAATAACAATCCAAAACAATAAAATACATTAATTCAAAACAAAGGTTTAAAAGCAACACCAGTTTCCTAGATCTATGTGCGCACAAAGAGTCTAATTGAAAGGAACATCCATAACTCTAAAGTTATGTCACTCTCGGGTGAGGCTAGTCAATATTTGAATGACAATTCACCTCAAAAAGGGAGTAAGGGAGATTTTTCCTCTACTCTGTCAATGAGCAACTCGTGAGCACCGATCTATTGACCATATCAATTTCGACATAATCATCATAACAAATTTGCTTCAATAATTATCAATTTAAAACAATATGATAAAAACCATTTTCAAAACAGTAGTCTAGCCAGACCCTTTTAAGGGACTATTACTACTCACCAAAAACGCTTCAAGAAGCTAAGTCTGGTTCTCCACGATCACTAGAAGGATTCCTCGATGATATCGCCTCCTGAAGCATAACAATCACAACATCACGAAAGAACATACAACAAACTAGGTCTATATAAGTTATTGCATCTCTTCCTTTCCTAAGACTGCGACTAAACCAAGGATTATATTCTAACATTTCTAAACATAAAAGGTTTGTGTACTTCCAAGTCAAACCCACCATTTCATCAACTTATAATAACCGCAATCTAGATTTTGTTTAACTTCTTTTAAAGATTACTCGCTTCTCTAATTATTCTCTTTTTATTTTCCAAATAAACTCTATATGTATAATCATAACAAAACCAAGAATACTCCTAATTCATATAAAGGATTCCAATTATTCACTACTTTCCCACCCAAAGCATACTCTCAATAATTCTCCTTATTTCCCACTAATGTTTGACATCCAACAATTTTAATTCAAACCTCCACAATAATATCAACAAGGTCTATAATCTCAACATTTCTTTAAATCAATGCAAATTACTCTAAAATTTACTTAATTAACATCAATCCACATCAAGGTTTTCTTGTTCCTTGAATTTAAAATGATTCTTGGTAATGCACCTTGAAATCACTAATCTCACCATATACTAGCAACACTCATATCCATAAATTTCTCAATTAAGAACTCATCAAATTAATTCATACAAATTTTCAAGATTTGTCAAAGTTTAGGGTTTAATACATGATAAAAGAATATGCAAGTGAAAGTATCTCAATAAAACTAACCTTTATATGAATAAGAGTATAATTACTTTAAAAAAAAAAAAGAAAAAGAAGCAAGAAGGATTACCTTCTGTTTGCAGCTACAAGAAACAAAAAAAAAAATCAGATTACATGCTTGATTTTCGGCTTGGATTTGATGCCTAATCAACAGGACTGAAACTCATTCTTTCCCCCTTATTTTGGCAGAATTCAGAGGCACAAGAAAGGAAAATTTCGGTTGCTACAACACTCCTTGTGGTTCGAATTTAGAGGAGAGTAAGAAAGAGAGATCAATTAGCCATAATTTATACAAAACAACCAAGAATGCAGAAGAATTGATCATTTACCTTGAAAAAAAATCACGAAAGAGAACAAAATCAATTGATTTTCACAGCCCAAATCCTTCGAAGATCGGACGGAGAAGAAGATTGAAGAACAACGCGTGTTGCCTTCGGTTATCCCAATGAGAATGAGTCCATGGATTCAAATTTTGAAGCATGAAAGAAATAAGGGTTTAGAGTAATGGGGAAGGAGGTGAATGTCGGGTTTAGAGCAATGGGGAAGGAAGGAAAATTTGAAATGATAAGATTTTTTAATAACTTTAATAAAAAAATGAGCTTCGGCCAAACTTTATTCTCAAAATAAGCGTCTTTGGCCTTAAAGCTAGGCTCGGTATGTAATCGCTGTTACTAACAATGAGTATAAACAAATGGTCAAAATTTTAGTCAAGCTATATGTCGCTGTTACTAACAGCGAAATAAGGCTTTGACTGGTCAATGGTCAAGTCGCTGTTAATAACAGCGACTTCAGGTAGTACTGGTCCAAAAAGACTTCAAAGAAAATTGATGGTCTTTCCCCACAAAAAGAATACATGAGAATTCAATTGCCTTTTTTGTTCCCTTTTCTTGTTTCCTTGACTTTTTTATTCTGTGAATTGAATGGCAGTGAAAGTCACTTTCGGAAAAAGAAAATTTAAATCTCAAGTTTACTCATTTTCAGAAATGAAGAGCCTATAAATGCATAAAGAGAGGGATAATGAGTTGGTGAAAACTGAAGCTAAAGATCTGCCCTCTAATATCTGAATACCAAGTATTTTGGATATGGATGCATGAATACATCATCCATGGAAAGACCATGGAATAAAAAGGTCAAGGAAACAGAAAAGGGAACAAGAAAGGCAATTGAATTCTCATGTATTCTTTCTTTCTGTCTTTGAAGTCTTTTTGGACCAATACTACCTAAACGCTGTTATTAACAGCGACTTGACCATTTTGACCATTTGTTTATACTAGCTGTTAGTAACAGCGATTACATACCGAGCCTAACTTTGGGGCTAAAGACGCTTATTTTGGGAATAAAGTTTGGCCGAAGCTCTTTTTTTTATTAAAGTTATTAAAAAATCTTATTTTTTTTCAAATTTTCGGAAGGAAGCAGGTTTGAGTGTTTGTTTTTGTTTTTGTTTTTTTTTTTTAAAAAAAACAAATTAAAAGAAAAGGAAAAGAAGAAAAATTAAATTGAGAATATTTTATGTCATATGTATTTAAGATCATTCTCGCACTAATAATTCTTTTAAACTCAATCGTCTTAAATTATTAATTTCTCAAATGTTACATTAAGTATATGTTAGATTTTACATAATTTTTTATTTTTTTAAAGTAAGGTTTAGTTACAAAATCTGGTCAAAGTCAAGTCGTGCGGTTTATTTTGAACACCTCTACTTACAACATTTTTTGAAATTGATATCGATTAATCCTAGAGTCATTTGCTACTTAATTGTTTGCAATACATTTAGATAACAATTTAAAAACAAAAGAAAAATAACGACAGGGAAAGGGAGATGTGAGAGAGAATTATAAAAGAAATCTTTTCTTACTACCTTATTTGTTTAAGAGGAAAAAAAAAGACAAAAAGAGAAAATTATTCCTTCCGAATATATATTTCCTCATTTTCAGAGATTTAGTCATGAATAAAATTAAAGAAATTAATTTCTTCAAATCTTTTTCTTCTAAATTTTTCACTTTTAGATTTCTTTCTTGTTAAGTTCTTATATCCAAAAAAAGTGTAAAGTTTGATTTGCTTTATCCTTTTGACGACTATGTCACCCATAGTGTTTCTTGGCTACTTATATAATCCTATCCACTATTAATTTAATTGTCTCATTTGCATTACATACTCCATATAAATTTAAGGGAAATTTGCAAAGAAACACCTTTTAAAACCCCTTTTTTGTAAAGAAACACTTTTTATAATTTTTTTTTATAAAAAAACACCTTTTAAGAGACTTTTTTTTAAAAAAAAACACCTTAAATCAGTTTCCGGTGACTTTTGTCAACTTTCCGGCGTTGAGTATGCCAGTCAACGCCGGAAAGTTGACAAAAGTCACCGGAAACTGATTTAAGGTGTTTTTTTTTAAAAAAGTCTCTTAAAAGGTGTTTTTTTACAAAAAATATTATAAAAGGTGTTTCTTTACAAAAAAGGGTTTTAAAAGGTGTTTCTTTGCAAATTTCAATTATTATTTTTTTTATTTTTATTTTTATTATTATTATTATTATTATTATTATTATTATTATTATTATTATTATTATTATTAATTTAAAAAAAAATTTTTTTTTTTATATAATAATAAAAATAAAATTTTTTTTCAAAAAATAATATTAATAATAAAAATAAAAATAAAAATAAAAACAAAAATTTTTTAAAAAGTTAAAAAAAATTCAAAAAAAATTAATAATAATAATAAAAAAAATAAAAAGTATAAAAAAATATAAAATAACAATAATAATAATTAAAAAAAAATAATAATAATAAAATTAAAAATTAAAATAAAATTAAAATTTTTTTTTTAAAAAAAAGAATAATAATAATAATAATAATAATAATAATAATAATAATAATAATAATAATAATAAATAATAATAATAAATATTATTCTTCTTTTTTTTTAAAAAAAATTATTTTTTAAATTTTATATTTATTTTTAATTTTTATTATTATTATTATTATTATTATTTTTAATTATTATTATTGTTATTTTATATTTTTTTATACTTTTTATTTTTTTTATTATTATTAATTTTTTTTAACTATTTTTAAAATTTTTGTTTTTATTTTTATTATTAACATTATTTTTTTAAAAAAATTTTATTTTTATTATTATATAAAAAAATTAAAAAAAAATTAACAATAATAATAATAATAATAATAATAATAATAATAATAATAATAACAAAATAAAAAAAATAATAATTTTTTTTAAAATTTTATTTTGTAAAGAAACACCTTTTATAATTTTTTTTGTAAAAAAACACCTTTTAAGAGACTTTTTTTTTAAAAAAAACACCTTAAATCAGTTTCCGGTGACTTTTGTCAACTTTCCGGCGTTGACTGGCATAGTCAACGCCGGAAAGTTGACAAAAGTCACCGGAAACTGATTTAAGATGTTTTTTTTTTTAAAAAAAGTCTCTTAAAAGGTGTTTTTTTTAGAAAAAAAAATTATAAAAGGTGTTTCTTTACAAAAAAAGGGGTTTTAAAAGGTGTTTCTTTGCAAATTTCCCTAAATTTAAAATAAGAAGTCAAGCATTACTTATGTGAAGTCAAATGTAAAATTTAAGTCAAACATGTTACTTTTGGTCAACGCTATTAAAATCCGATAACTTGCCTATAATACTTACACTTATTGATTTATAGTGATTATTACTCGTAAAAAAGGAAATTCCCAACAATAATTTCTAAAAGTCTTAAATTTTAAAATTATATTTAATAAATAATTTTTTAAAATTTTTGTGAAAATGTGTTTCATCACAGATATTGTCAGTGTGTGTTGCAACAACAGAAGCAATTATATCTATCAAAAATTTCGAAAACATTCAGCAACAACCATCAGAGAATTGGTTTAGCACATTATGGCGCCATTTGGGTTCAAGCTATCATTGGTTTTTTTAGACCACAAAGGTAATTATATAGCCAGTTTGACCCAACCAACACAACCCAATTTTTTATAATTTATTTTTAAATAAATCAATAAATCATATTAAAATATTTCGAGTGGTAACAATATTTTTGATTAAATAAAAATCAATTATATTTTGACATAAATGTATAATCTCCAAATTAGTCTGACCCGTCAAAATCTTGCCTCATTCACTCATTAGTAGTTCAACCCTTTTAGTCTGACCCCTCTCACATGCGAACCCTCGTAAGTTTGCAGGTGTGAGTTATCAATTTGGTAGGAACGCCATTCTTTTCGGACCTACCATTTTTAATTTTTTGATCGAACCGTCGACTCTGATACCATGTTAAATTAAGCTGGACTTATTGTGAATGCTAACATATTAACGGGAAAACACGAGGTGCACACACTTTATAAGTCAAGGAGATATATACCATCCCAAAACCATATGGCAATGGGAAGAAGGAGGCTCCAATAACTTATAAAGTATGCACGCCATGTTTAGTTTTGTCAATATAGGATAAACCATTCAACATTAACAAATTCACATACTTAACCCTTTTAAATGTGTCAAATTGAGACTCATAGGGGAGCTAAGTCCATCATTCTCCAATAGAGTTCCAACATATCATTAGATTATAATCATTAGCTTAAACTTTTTATTAAGTTAATTTTTTAATATAATATCAGAAATCAATGTGATATAAAATCATATATATATATATATATATATATATATATATATATATATATATATATATATATATATATAAATTTTATTCACCTCTTATGTTCAAGTGTAATATTTAATGTTAGATTTTTCAACAGAGGAACCAAGAAAAGGAGTGTATGGTATTTCCTGCATTGGATATTGGGCACAAGTACATGCATAGTGGAAATTCTCAATATCTACATAGGCTTAGAAGCCTATAACAAACGAACCAAAAAAAGTGCAACTCTTTGGAAGGTTCTATTCACTGCTGAAATCTCATCATTGCCATTCTTCTACCTTTTTCAAGACAATTGGGATTAATTAAAAAAAAGGGTGTTTGTTTACAAAAAGGTGGTGAATTTAAACCGAATATACGGAGAAAGTCTTGCTTTAAAGTTAATGCACTCAAAAACTTGTTCAATTAAATAATTACTTATTTCTTTGAGTTTGCTACTGAAAATGACATATTATAAAGAAAAATATTAATTTAAGTAGCAAGCTTTAAAAAATAGAGAAAATATATAGAATTATAGTAATTGTTCGTAGTTAGAGCTATGTATAATTGTATAAAATTACTTGTCAGTATGTATATTTGATCTAATTTGATGTTTTTCTATTTACCTTTTTATACATAATTTTAAACCGTTAATATCCAACGAGTAACGAGTGCTTTCCCATAGCTACAAAGATAATTAGAGCAATTTTAAGTTTGATAAATTGACCCCGAAAAGTCATAACCGAGCAATTAGAATGTGATGAGGATTGTTTTAATGAAAAAAATTCAATTATAAAAATCTCATATTTGGATAAATGAATCCCACATTTTATTTATCCCAAAACAACCTGGCATTTGCATTGTTTCTTATTTAAAAGATTTAATGACCGATACAATTAGATTTTTAAGAGAAAAAATAATATTGACATGTAATAAAAATATAAAAGTCAATTTTTTATAGATTAAATAACACTCAAATTTTTAAAATTTAATGGTTGTAAGATTTATGGAATTTAAATTTCTTTTATAGATTTTGCTTTACTTCCTTTATTTTTTTTTATAAAGAATATTCAAGAGAATTAAGAAAAGTTGAATCTTTTAGATTATAGATATTTTATTTCATTTGAATTATAAAGTTGATGGAGAAAAATAGGGACATAAGCAATGAAAAATATCTAAAATAAAATTAGTAGAAAAAATATAGAAACCACAAACATAAAAAAATATTAAAATAAAGTTAGTGAAAAACGAATGGGAACCATACGCATTATAGAAATGTTAAAATAAAGTTAGTGAAAATGTGATACCCCAGATTTAGCTTGAAAAAGGATTGATAGACTACTCATAAAAGAAGGTGCATCTTCTTTTTTAGGGAGCTCATTTGCTAAGAACTCCACGGTTAAGCATATATGCTTGTTGGGGAGCAATCTTAGGATTTTCCTGGGTGCGCACGAGTGAGGCCAAAGTGCGCTGAAAAGACTTGTGTTGATTCGTGAGGTCAGTTTACAGTCTCCAAGAATAGTCACTAGTGGTCCATTGGGCCGGGGTGTTACAAATGGTATCAGAGTAACCCTGCGACCGTGGCTTATCGTGTGTTCAGTGCACCTAGCAGTGGAAAAGATCCTGAAACTACGGTTCAACGAGGACGTTGTATTCCTAAGTGGGGGTGAATGTGATACCCCTGATTTAGCTTGAAACGAGATTGATAGACTACTCATATCAATAAGGTGCATCTTCTTTTTCTAGGGAGCCTATTTGCTAATAACTCTACAATTAAGCGTGCTTGGTGGGGAGCAATCGTAGGATGGATAACCTCTTGGAAAGTTTTCCTAAGTGCGCACTAGTGAGACCAAAGTGCGCACTAGTGAGACCAAAGTGCGCTAGAAAAACTTGTGTTGATTGTGGGGCCAGTTTATAGCCTCCATGAGTAGTCACTAGTGGTCCATTGGGCCGGAGTGTTATTTCAGAACCATAAGCATTAAAAATGTTTTAACTAGAGTGATTAATACTAATAATAAAAATATAATGTAAATAAAAGATTCATTAAAATAACAAATAAAAAATATTGAATGGTCTAAAATGAAAAAATACAAACACCAATCTAAACAGATGAACTGTTTTTTAAGTTGAGTTTTTTTGGATGATAAAAAAAGACTAGACTTGGTGAGAATGGTTAAATGGTATAATAATAATAATAATAATAACAATAATAATAAAATTCCTCCTACTTATTTTAGGTGTCCCACTTATTTTTGGGATGCTAGTCATCTTCGCTTTTAAATTGTATTTTATTATTAATCTATAAGTTAAAAATATAATTATATAGGATCTTATTTGATTTATTTAATGTAAAATTTATTAATATTAATTTTTTATAATTTTTAATTATAAATAATTAAATATATTTAAAATTAAATAAGTATATTAGATAGAGTGTATAAAATAAATGAAAAAAAAAATAAATTAGTGGGTCGGAGTACTTCAAGTCTTCAACCGACCGAGACAAAACCGATTCAAAATTTACATAATCACAACTCCTCGATCACATTCCATTTCAACAAAACGTGGGCAAAGCAACCTCCTCCCGATCTGCAGATCAACAATGGGGGCAGTGACGACGGCGATAATTGCAGTGGTTGGTTTAGCGTTAGGTTGGATAGCAATCGAAATGGCGTGCAAGCCTTGCCTCGACAAAGGCCGTGAAGCCATTGATCGTAGCCTCAACCCTGATTACGATCCAGACGACATCACTGCTCCTCTCAATTCCACTGATGATCATGATTCTTCCTCTCAACCTTCTCAGTCCGTGTGATCTCTTCTTGATCTTAGCCAATCTTGCCTGATGTAAGCTAATTTTGAGTTTTTGATTTTTTTTTGAGAAGTGTTGTTAATTAATGAAGTTTTTTTAGAGTGCTGATTATGGAATTGGAATGTTTTGTTGCATATTAGTATTGTGAAATTGTTGTTGTCAATTGTGATTGTGTTTATTGTACTGTACAAGTTCTAATTGCTGATTGTTCTCATATTTTATAATATCGTTTCGATTGCTTTTCAAGTTCTTGTATATGGTAGTTTCTCAATTCTCAACTTATTTATTTAAATTTTTATGAAATTAATTAAAATTTTTTTTTTTTTATTATTGAACAAAACCTCGAAGAATGAAGGGTTTTCATAAAAAAAGATATCGTTTAAATTGATTGGAATTATTTCCCAAATCGGTATTGTGAAATCAGACACACAAAGTAAAGAAATGGCCAAATGGGTATTTAGCTCTTTAAGCTAATTCTCTCTAAATCAATTAATTTGTATTTCGTAATGATAAACCAACAATTACATTAAGCACGTATTCACATATACAATTTATAGTGTTTGATTGTATTATTCCTGACGATACAAGCTCACTCTCTCTATGATTTAACAACCGAAGATGAGTTTGCTTGCCTCTACAGACTACAATGCGCTTCCTCTTAACATTGGAGCCTTCTTTATAGGTTCTAGGAGTTAAAGGAGTCAATCATAGGAGTACCAAAGTTTTCAGCATAGAAAACGCCAAAATCGAGGCTCTGATACACTTTGCTCGTTCGAGTATGGACAGTACTTGTCCAAGCAAAGGTCACTGCAAGTCTGCTACCTTATGTCAGCTGCTGCACTTTAAAATACCTCGGTGGCTTGTTCGAGCAGCCTTCACCAGTTTGTTGGTATTCATCATTCTGTTAGCAAGAAATAATAACGGATTATTCTTTACCCATTTTAGTTTGTTTGTTAGCATAACAAACTTAGTAATAAATGTTATAGGAATATTCTTTTCTTGTATAAAGTGGTTATCTCCTGTGTATAGCTCATCACTTAGCAATTACATATTCCTCTTGAATATAGTGAGGCGTGGCCTCCACTTAGTGTACTAATGCATATCAAATAAAATCTTCATTCCTTTCTTCTTTGCTTCTGTTCTTTGATAGAGGTCATGTTATTTTGTCACTTGTAACATGGTATTAGAGCGTTTTTCATCCTGCTCCATTTTCTGAAATCCTTTTCTTCTTCTCTTTCTTTCCTCGCCATGGCAGCTGATTCTTCTACCACCATGGACCTCACTCAAACTTCGAGTATTGTCTATTTTCTTCATCCTTCTGACCACTCAAGCATCAAACTCATTAGTAATCCCTTTGATGGCACTGGTAGATCTATGCTCTGTAGGAAAGTAGAATATTAGTAGAATATTATATTTTATATTTTATGTTATTGTGATTTAGTTTCCTTAAATTTAATATTTCGTAATATTTCGTTTCCTTAATTTAGTACTAATCTATTGTATAAATAGAGATAGTATCTCTCATTTTTATTCAATATAAACTAAGCATTCAAAACCCAAAATACAAATCTCTACCTTATTATTTTCGCATTATGATTTGTACATGATATCAGAGCCGTAAGGTTTTTCTGGACGGAAAAACTCATTCGGTATTTTATCATTGATCATAATCGACCAAAATTGATAAAAAAACAAATCAAAACAAAAAAAACCCAATCAAACCTAACCAAATTAAAAACAAAACCAAGCCAAAACTATGATTTCTATGGCTCAAATGGAACATTTGTTCCAACTTATCCAAAAATACAACAAAAAAAATTTATACTTGGTCAGAAATTTCTGCACATTTAAATTTCAAAAATTACACCAAGTGGTGTAAAGAAATTCAAACTGAAATTGATGATCGAGGGTGACTCAATCATATCATTGCCACCCCTCCTACAACCAAAGATCAACAATGGATCCAAAGTGATAAATTGATGATCTCTTGGATCCTTGCAAGTCTTGAACCCACCATTATTGATTGTGTTCTTGACTATACTATTACTGCCCATGAATTGTGGACTTGGATTCACATCTTTCTTGGTCTCGTCACAGATGAAAGGGGGAGCAAAGAAAGGGAAGAAAATTGTTCATAATCTGAAAATTCATCATTTCAGCTAAGTGATGAGTTCAAAAACGAAAAAGTCACCTCCAAAGCTTCGGTGAGTCATCGGAACGGTGGCAAGACTACTTTCGACATTGTTCACCAAGAAAACTTGAAAATAAACATTCTAAATCCAAACCCCCGAAATCCAGAGAACCAAAATCAAATATATCAAGATTCAAGAACAACCCAGAAAAACAAATCCAAAAGGCCACAATCGAAAAGCTTGCCAGAAAACAAAATCCAAAAATTGACATACCAATAACCAAAACTGACAAACAAATCACAAAGGTGCCGGTGAACCAGACCGATGGCATGGCCAACCCAGTTGGGTACAGTGAGTCAAGCAAAAAAGAAGGGGTTTATGAGGAGAGAAAAAGCAAGAAATCAGAAATGGATGGGGTGTACATTTGTTTCCAAAAATAATCACCCTTTTATGAGGGAAAAAAATAAAAATCTAAACCTAAACCTACCTGGTTTATCTACCCATAGACCCGCGTGCCCCATTTTTCCAATCCAACCCGTTTTCGTACCCAAATCCAAAAATAAGACCCATCATATTTCTTTATCCATTTTCTTACCCTTTAAAACTGTGGCTTTTTTTATCCAAACTCCAAAAATTGAAAATTAATTATGACAAATTTGGCGAAGAGATTATCAATGCTTCCTTTGTAAAATCAAAAGATCAACTAGCAGACTTTATGTCCAAGGCGATTAGCTCAAAAGCATTGCAGAATATTTTTGGCAAGTTCGGTCTCGGTGATCCCAAGACCAAACTTAAGGGGGAGTGTAGAATATTAGTAGAATATTATATTTTATATTTTATGTTATTGTGATTTAGTTTCCTTAAATTTAATATTTCGTAATATTTCGTTTCCTTAATTTAGTGCTAATCTCTTGTATAAATAGAGGTAGTATCTCTCATTATTATTCAATACAAACCAAGTAATCAAAACCCAAAACACAAATCTCTACCTTATTATTTCCGCATCATGATTTTCTACATGCTCATCAGTTTAATCTCCATGAACAAGAAATTCTTTATTGATGGCACTTTAAGCAAACCATCAACTGATTCCTCTGAATTGAAAGCCTGGAAAAGATGTAACACCATGGTCATTGGCTGGCTCATATCTTATCTAGAACGTTCCGTTGCCAAGAGTGTTATGTACTATAATGATGCTCGCGATATATGGAAAAACCTCGAGGATCGTTTTGGCCAAACCTCCAGTTCGTTGCTCTATTCTCTTCAAGAAGATTTGTCACGTACTTATCAAGAACTGCACATGTCGATTGCTGAATATTACACCAAAGTAAAAGGTCTTTGGGACGAAATTGATAATGTCAGTCCTCTTGCTACATGCACATGTATCAACTGCTCATGCAATCTGACTAAACAATATCTTAAAGATCGTGAGGATCAACGCCTTATTCATTTTCTGATGAAACTCCATGATAATTTTCAACAAGCTCGAGGCAATATTCTTCGAATGAAAGAATTACCTTCCGCTGCTGAAGCATACCACATCTTATTACAAGAACAGCGACATCAAGAACTCAGTAAGATCTCCACCTCTTCTCTCACTGATTTTATGGCATTTGCATTTGACAAGAAATCCACTTATGAGAAATTCTCAAGCAAGACTAGAACATCTCAAGATAAAAAACAACTTGGACGAGGTTTCAAACATTGCCAAATGAGTGGTTATAGAATCCAACGGTGCTATAAGCTACACGGTTATCCAAATTCCGAGCAACATCATTCCAAACGCACTGCTGCTTTTGCTCTTGATTCTGATCAGGATCATAAAATTGATGTACACAAAACCGGTTTGTCTGTTGAACAATTCCAAAACCTGCTGCACTACCTTGGTAAAACTGATGCACATATTGCCAAATATCCATTGGAAGTCACTATTTCTGCCAACGTAGCAGCTACGTTCTACTTTCTTTCTTCATGCTCTAATTTTGGATGAATTATTGACTGCGGAGCCACCGATCACATGTGCAACTTCCTTTCTTCTTTCACAAATTTGAGAACACTTAAAGGTTATCAACATGATATTACTATTCCTGATGGAAGGACTGCCAAAGTTTCTCATGTTGGTGATTTCAAAATCCATACAGATTTGATCCTTAAGGATGTGCTCTTTGTACCTCAATTCAAGTTCAATCTCATCTCTGTTCATAAACTATGCACTGTTCAACATGCCTCTTTATTATTTACTGATAAATCTTGCTTGGTTCAGGGCCCTTTGATGAGAACTCCTTTGCATCTTGGTAAATTGAAATGTGGACTATATTTTCTTGAAGATGTATGCCCTACCACTACACTTGCAGATATCATACAAAAGTCTTCTAACTTCCCTATAGCAAATATTGCAACCTATAATAAAGTCATGAAAGAGGCCAAATTATGGCACATACGCCTAGGTCATGTTCCCTTTAGTCATCTAAAAGCCTATAAGCATGATATTGACACATCTACTTTAATGAATTTTTTTTTTGTACTATTTGCCCTAAGGCTAAACAAACTAGACAACCTTTTGTTTCTAGTTGTATCCAGTCTATATCACCTTTTGAATTCACATATGGGGTCCTTATGCTACTCCTACTCACAATGGTTGTACTCTTTTTTTTAACAATTGTTGATGAATACACAAGGTGTACATGGCTTTATTTGATGCAGAATAAGAATTAATGTGTCCATATTGTTCAACAGTTTTTCACATTTATTGAAACTCAATATGATGCTCATATTAAACAAGGGCGGATTGACAATGCTCTTGAGTTGTGAGAAGGAGAGATGAAAAAATATTATCATAGCAAAGGCATTTTACATCAACGCAATTGTGTCAACACACCTCAACAAAACAGTGTTGTCGAGCGCAAACATCGTCACCTAATTGAAACAGCCCGTACTCTCTCATTTCAAGCTAATTTGCCATCCAAATTTTGGGGTGAAAGTGTTCAATGTGCAAACTACTTGATTAATCGCATGCAACTTAGTACTTTGGGTAATATCTCTTCACATGAGAAACTTTTTGGTATCAAACCCAAAACCGATCATCTTTGTGCCTTCGGATGTTTATGCTACACTTTCACAATCATACAAGGTCGTAATAAATTTCAATCCCGTGCTGAACCTTATGTGTTTCTTGGCTACCCATACGGTCAAAAAGCGTACAAGGTTTATAACCTCACTACCACAAATTTCAAATTTCTAGAGATGTTGTTTTTCATGAACACCATTTTCCATTTCATATAAAACAAACTTCACCTCACCCCACCTTTTACCTACCGGTCACAACTATCGACCATTATGCATCTTACCCCACTACCTTACCTTTTTCTACATCTAAAGCTACTCCTAATCCTACGCCCTCTACTTCTGCCGCATCTCCCTTTTCCTTGCCACCACTTTTACCTACACCTAACCCCACCACACCTACATTTATTGTCCCTACTACTTTATCTTCTTCTACACCAAACACTCCCACCCCTACCTTACCTGTCCGTAAGTCCACACGACCCCACCACCCCCCTTCTCATCTCAAAGATTATATTTGTAACCAAGCTATCTCCCATTGGCGCAATCTTGTTTCCTTTTCTGCTTTCTCTTCTCATTCACCTATTCTCTCCACCCCTCAAACTTGGCATGAACCTCATACTTACCAAGAAGCTACAAATAATCCTCATTGGGTTCAGGCCATGAAAGCTGAACTTCTTGCTCTTGAACAGAATAATACTTGGGATTTGGTTCCTTTACCTCCTCACAAGAAACCCATTGGCTGCAGATGGGTTTACAAAGTCAAGCTGAAATCTGATGGCTCTCTTGAACGGTACAAAGCCCACCTTGTTGCCAAGGGTTATACACAAAAACATGGCATCAACTATCAAAAAACGTTCTCTCCCGTTATCAAAATGACCACCGTCCGATGTATCATTGCCATAGCTGCTCAACATCATTGGCCCTAATTTCAGTTGGACGTGAACAACGCCTTTTTACATGGCGATTTGACCGAAGAGGTTTTTATGAAAGTTCCTGAGGGTCTTCACTATGGTCCCAACATTGTATGTAAATCAAAGAAATCCTTGTATGGTCTCAAATAAGCTTTCCGTCAATGGTTCGCCAATCTCACTCAAGAACTCCTCCACCAAGGTTTTGTTCAGTCTAAGAACGATTCTCTCTTTTCATCAAGAAGTCTTCACATTCGTTTATTATGGTCGCCGTGTACGTTGATGATATTATACTTACAGTAATGATATTGATGGTATTAATGGTTTGAAATCACATCTTCATTTTGTCTTTAGCATCAAGGATTTGGGTCCTCTTAACTTCTTTCTTGGTATAGAAGTTACATATAATCTTGATGGTATCATCTTGTTGTTACCCCTCTTCCTATTAACCTTAAATTACACGCCTCCCAAACCGACCTTCTTCCTGACCCTTCCCACTACCGTAGTCTTGACGGCAAAATCAACTTCCTTACTCATACACGTCCCGATCTCTCCTATACTGTCCAAACTCTGAGCCAATACATGCAGTCACCCACACAAGAACACTTTTCAGCCTTCACCCACACCTTAAACTACATTGCTTCTACCTCTGGTCAGGGCATTCTCCTTAAGGGTTCCGATCATATTCAATTACATGCATACTCTGATTCCGATTGGGGGGCCTGTTTAGATACTCGTCGATCTGTTACTGGCTATATTATGATGTTTGGTCATTCCCCTGTAAGCTGGAAATCCAAGAAACAGAATACAGTTTCTAAATCTTCTTCCGAAGCCGAGTATCGTGCTATGTCTGCTGTTGCGTCTGAGATCACTTGGCTTGTTCGCTTACTTGAAGAACTTGGGGTCTGTAACCTTCAACCTGTCACCCTTCATTGTGATAACATATCCACCATTCACATCGCCACCAATCTAGTTCTTCACGACCGTACTAAGCACATAGCGATTGATTGCCACTTTACACGCGAGAAGGTTATGGAAGGTCTTATTCAGCTCACCTACCTCCCCACTCAACACCAGCTCGCAGACATCCTCACCAAAATCCTATCTTCCCAGCAGTTTCAACTTCTGTTGTCCAAACTTGGTATGACTTCCACCACCCCAAGCTTGCGGGGGGTGTTGGTATTCATTATTCTGTTAGCAAGAAATAATAACAGATTATTCTTTACCCATTTAGTTTGTTTGTTAGCATAACAAACTTGGTAATAAAGTTACGGGAATATTCTTTTCTTGTATAAAGTGGTTATCTCCTGTGTACAGCTCATTAATTAGCAATTACATATTCCTCTTGTATATAATGAGGCATGGCCTCCACTTACTGTACTAATGCATATCAAATAAAATCTACTCTCCTTCTTCTTCTTTGCTTCTGTTCTTTAATGGAGATCATGTTATTTCGTCACTTGTAACACAGTTTATTCAGCCCGCTTCGTTGCATCAGTCTCATCTATGCAATGCACATTATCCATTGAGCCACTTTTCACAACAAAATAATCCCTATTTCCCTGCTTAAATGCCCCTTGAACATGCCAACTCAAGCAACTTTCACTTTGGCTCCGTTTTGCCTATTTAAACTTCATTAATCTTTCATTGCTTAGGTTTTCACTCATCAATGTGCGAACATTTTCTATGAAGTATTTGGGTCTTAAAAAGAGGTATTAAGTATGAAATTTTGAAGTTATTTGGAGAGGAAACTAATGGAAGCAACTTAATTACAAGTGGTTTGTAAATTTTGATTCATCATTGTTATCTATTATTTTGGAATAGAAACTAAAGTGCCAGTTCCAAGTACCTGCTCATATTTGGTTATGATTGATGTCTAATTTTGTGAAATGATTTTTTGAGTTAAAATAGAAGATTTAGTAGAGAAGACTGCTCAAAATGACTAATGAGCACTCAAATACATTTGAGTCTCTGTAGAGAGCACGGCGAGAAGACTCGACAAATCAGGCAGCATCATACACCATAGATAGTTTACACTAGCTTCATTTCCCTGTTTTCCCAACATAATTTTTGAATCTTGATGCTAAAAATGAAAGCTCATATGCATCTCAGTCTCCATCGTGAGCACATATAGAAGACTTGAAAAGATTTGGCAGTAGCATACGCCACAGTGTGCACAACCTCTGTCCCCACATCAGAATTCTTATAGTAGTTCTATCTATTCATCGGTGAAGTTCACAGGTTTTGCCTTGGATAATAATGGATACTCATATATATTAAGGAACCAATTCAACCAAAAGCTTAAGCTGATGGTTGATGTCCAGGGATATGTTATCTTCTCTAACACATCCCCTCACAAGAGAGCCCATTGGCTAGAAGTGTGGATGCACATATGCGCCGAATATTCTACTTTAAATGAGAGATGATTGAGATTCGATCCCGTGACCTCTTGTCACGCTGGCTTCTGATACCATGTTGAACCAACTCAATCAAAAGCTTAAGCTAATAGTTGAGGCCCCAAGATATGTTATAATCTCTAACAATATGTTTGTACCCGAATGTCCACCATTCACCGGAACATCCGTATCAATGAGTTTCAAATTCTTCTTTTGAGAGACAAATGTGTGATCTATGCAATTTATACTATACTTTTATGCTCCCTTCCCTTGCATTTTTATGGCATTTCGAAGTGTGATTTCGCATTTTCCATGTGGTTTTACGCTTGGTTGGAGTTTTGTGTGTCTTTGATTATTTCAGGCCATTTTACTCCACTCTTGTATTGGAAGCGAATCACTCCTGAGCATTAGAATGTGTGCTTCGAGATTTGGCAGAGTTCGAGACCGCATTACGACACTTTTGTGAGCTCACGGGCCCATTCGGACATGCTTTTAGTCCCGTTGGGTTTCGTTTGTACTTTTACCGCGTTCTCATGAAGAAAAGTAAGCACAAGATTATAGGCCCGGGCGGGTATTTCATACCCGGATGATTTCAAGCAAGAAGTAAGAACGCAAGCATCCAAGCCCAGGACCCGGTCGGGTCAAGCTTAAACCCGGCCGGGTTTGTCTAAAATTACTTGATGGAATGTTCAACCCACGGACCCGGTCGGGTCTTGCTCAAACCCGGTCGGGTCCTGTGATTTCTGCTCTCTGGAAAACCCTCAGCACACGGACCTGGTCCGGTCTTCCAAAAACCTGGTCCGGTCTTCCAGAAACCTGGTCCGGTCCTGCTCTAATAACCGTTTTTCCGCTCGGTTTTTATTAAATGATGAGGAATGTAACCGTAGACGGGGAGTTAACATTTTCTCTGGTTTTCTTTAGACACTTTTAATTCTTCACTTTGGGAAAAACCTTTGTAACTTCATTTACTTTCGTTCATCATTTGGTATTCGAATTCAAGTACTATTTCTTTATCCCTTTTCTTGTTATTATTTTTAATCATGTTTTCTTTAATGAATTTTTATTTTGTTGCAATTAATATGTGTGAGTAGTTTCTTAATCTAGGGTTAGATGGAACCCTAGCCATGATTTTGATGATGAATTATTGAGTTCCAATCCCTTTTTGTTATGCATAATCCTTATTCATGCTTGATCTCTTATGCTAGTTAACTTACGTTTTTCAATGGAAACTTTGGAAATTGTGGTTAACAATTCATTCAATCGCTAACGAAAGTTAGGGTTGAGTGAATTGCCTTTTAGATCAAGGACTTGATAATCTTCATGAAAATAGATAGATTCGATTGTTGGATCTTATAGAATACTGTGCCCAATGTCATTATTATACTTGATTCCATGAAAATAGGTTTGATAGTATGGTAGTGAAGCTAATAGTCTTCGAAATGAGTTATTAGTATTCTTAATGGTGTATTCGTCCTATTGAACTTGGTTATGATTGTTGTAAGGGTAGTAGGATCTCATTGTCATCATATCATGCTAGTGGGGAAGTTTATCCCTAGATGTTTTAATATCGTTAATTTACTAAGGATCAATTGGTAGCCGGAAAATAATCATTTACTACGTTGTTCCCTGTGGATTCGACCCTAACTGCCGCTGTACTAGTTGCATATTAGGATTTGTTTGATAGTACGTAAACGACCTATCAATGTGTTTGCCCTCACAACATCCAGGGTAGTGAGTAGCGACACCAAAATGTTTGTTTTGATTATGAACTCCCTCTTTTTTAGAACCTCTCCAGCAGTTGGCACAGTTGACTTCACTAGATTGCTAATTTGTGAATTAAGGCATCTTAACAGTTGTTAGCAACAGTTTCCACTAAAATCTTCACTATCCCTGCATTCATATGAAGAGATCAGCTCGAGTCATTTGTGGGTTTCTTTGAACTCGATGACGTCTGCACTTTTCAAGGCATCTAATCCCAACTGCTCAGAGCCAGTAAAAGTTAAAACCTCTGAGGGCATGTTACAATGACTGAGGCCTGCAGCAACTCCTTCGACATTAGCTATATCGTAAAGATGGAGATTAGAAACTAGTGAGGACATCTTGGCACGACCTGCCAACAGCTCCTCCTAATCCAAGAATGGCCACCTTCAAGGATGCTTCAACTTTAGGCTGTAGAGAGGCAACACATTGGATGTGTTGTTTAAAGAACGACTCCCTATCTTTTCCAAAGAACTCTGAATCTGCCACTGACTCGCAGCTACAGTCTACAGTTGTTGTAGTCCACATGACTTCCTTTTTTAGACCTTGCCTATCTCACACTATATGGTGCAATGAAGCAATTGAAGCAAAGGTCATGTTTGTAGCAGTTGATGTGGTCTTTACTCTTTTGTTCCTTTAAATTTGCTAAAAACTCTCACATGAAAAAATGTAACAAATTCAAAAAAATATACAAAGACAATTTGTAACAAAGGTGGGAAAAGTAGCTTTCATTTGATTTAATGAAAAACAATAATGTCGAGAAATTCCAAGAAAAACTACGTTTATTCAAGCAACGCGTCTTACCTTGTAAAAAAAACTTTATCTTGAAAAAATTACAACTAATTATTTATGGAAGCGCGATAAACAAATAGAAAGAGCATAATATAAAGTTTACATCATCCATCCCATCTATTTTGTTAGATTTGACAAAAAGAAAAGCATCACATATGTGAAAGTATATAGGAAATAAAATGAGAAATAAAGCATTTATTGCAGAGATAAATCATATGTTAGAATTCTACTTAGCTTATAGTGAGACGATTTTATAACAAGCTGACTATTTAAAGAATTGTCAAAATTATATTTTAATTACTCTTAGGCGGAACACCACCAATTTCTCAATTCAATCTAAATATGACTAAAGTCCATTTATTCAACCCAATTATATATTTTTCTCAAATATTACACAAAACCCTTATTATAAACTTATGAGAGATCTTATTTTATGCTTTAAATAAACGGATAATAAACCAATTTATTCTTATGAGTTGTATAAACTTAAGTAAGACATTTATATGAATTTCAATTTCATGGCTTATTTAAATAACTGTATTCCCATAAACAATATTTACAAAATACCTTAAGAAATATTATTATATTCTAGTATGTACTTATTTAAATAACTAATCAAATCCAAGATATATGAACTTTTTCTCAGCATAAAATGAATTGATGGTAGATGTTATTTCTCAAGTTTATTGAATAATGTATTTTTTTCTTTCTACGATATTGAACAACTTACATATAAGTAAGCAAATTAACGTTTAAACAATTACATAATTATTACATTGGTAAATCAACTTCAAATATTATAAAAAAATGTTGTGGAAGAAGTCATCTAATAGCAACAGCATGTTGTTTTATATTACGAAGTAGACTGGAGAAGAGAAAAGCTAAATTGGAGTCGAATTCAAAACTTTATCCGAACAAATAAAACTTAATCTCCAACAGAGATAAAACCGATTCTAAACACCATGAGTTAATAAATATACAAATCATCTACTTAGTTAACCTAATCAATAATAATACAATCAAAACAAAACATTGTATAATAATGTATGTATAATCAATCATAAATAGAAGTAAAAAATAAAAAATCTTTCCCAATTTGCAATCACCCTTTTTTCTCAATAGTGTCCTCATTAATAGTGATATTGTTGTTGGTATTCCAATCATCAAATAGACCACTAAAAGTATTTGTATTAAACATCTTTAATGGATCTTCATCACTCTCAAACTCACCTAAATCTGCAAAGAAATCTTGATTAGTGCTTGATTCTGCCATAATTAATGGCCTATAACTGTCATTAAACAATTCCTCATCATTTTCATTAATTCTTATTAATTCGTCTTGCACCTTATCATCATTTGTCATAGTGATAGTCATCAACCCAGTATCGCTCGCCTTGTTATCATCTGTTATAGTCATCAACCCAGTATCGCCCGCCCTGTAATCATCTGTCATAGTCATAGTCATCAACCCAGTATCGCTCACCTTGTTATCATTTGTCATAGTCATAGTCATAGTCATCAACCCAGTATCGCTCACCCTATTATCGTCTGTATGGATTAAAATCCTTTGTTCTTGTTTGATGGGCGAATTTGAGCTCGTTTTTGATGAATATGGATCATTGAAGAGAGGATTATTAGTAGTGGGATTGTGGTTGATCTGTTTTTGGGAGGGTGGCTTATTGGAAGAGGAAGAACGAGTAGAACCAGCAAGGGCATTTCTTTGAGTAGGCCAAGGATGATTGTGCTCAGAAGTGTAGGTAATGACCAACATATTTGGGTCAGTTCTACTTCTTTCTACTTGTTTTCTTGCCGAACAACCTTTTGAACTACTGCATCTGTAATATCCCCTATCAAATTTACAACACAAACTATTGTTACCATAGTACAAGAATGCAGTGCAATTGTGGTAACGAAACTGATGAGGTTATCATAATGTTTAAATATCAGTCGAAATCATAAGATATCTCTTGATACGAACCAGAATCGGTTTTTTACCCCTTTACAAAGTGGGAAATTAATATCGTTTCGTTGTTTTTGAAACTTGTACAATGCGCACAATGCGCACAATGCGATGCGATCTTGTTTTTACAGATTGTTACACAAATACATGCATTTTGAAGAAATTAGTTAGTAAAATTGAGTGTTTTAGTCGGTGTTTGGTGATAAATCAAGAGAGATGGAATAATATTTTGGGCCATTGTTGAAAATAAAAAAATGATGCAAAATAAATTGGACGAACCAAAATAACAAATAATGCTAAATAAATTGAGCGAAAAGAATATATTTTTTTATTAATCATTCTTATTCTTATTCAAGTAATATTTAAGCAATACTCATAATTTTACTTCCTTCTCATTTTGCAACATTTTTTTATTGTTATGTTTAGCTTTAAGAGAAACCCTTGGGTGGACTTAATAGATAATAAAATAGTGCCTACCAACCTAAACATGCTAATGTCATAGTGCCCCGGTAAAGTGCAGGGAAAAAATATGTTAGTGGAGTAGAAAATATGGAGTGTGACTTAATACAATGTAGAATTAAGAGTAGTGAAAAAAAAATAGTGTGAACTAAGTCTATTTTTAGACTTTTTCAAATCATTTCAGAAAATGTTTTTTTTTTTTTTAATTTAGGTCGAGTGAGGAAGAAAAAAAAGAGTGTTAGGTGATAATTAAACTCAAAAACTTTCTGAAAAGTAATATATACGCTCCAATTGAAACAAAATACAATTATGGTATCACAAATAAAGTCCTTTGCTCCTTATGATTTACGTCAAAATAGTGTAGATAGACTAATGCCTTTTGTTTTAGCACTCAAAATGGTTGCTTCAACTAATAAAATGTGTTTGCTTCTTACTTGAGGCTGATATCCGATCCTACATATTTCTTTAATTGACTTTAAAATTATAAGTGATCACTTTAAAATTATAAATAATCACTTTATAATAATAAATGTATATTCAGCCAGTCTAACGAAATGATCTCATCATAAGATGAGATCGAGACGATCTCATTTTAGATTATGTGAGCAACTAATAATAAGGCACAAATTCTCAATTACTACGGTGTAATTACAAGATAGTTATGAAGTAAGCTTACTTTTTTTGAAAGGTATGAATTAAGCTAACTTGTTCAACTAACTTAACTAAAGTCTAAAACATCCCTTTAAATATTAAAACAATCGCTTTTTTAATTTTGATCTTCTTAAATAGATTCATCTTACAATGAAACAGTTTCATACAAAATTTGCTCATAATAAGATGCATTTAAAAAGAGCATCGTCCATATAAAAAGGCCAATTAGTCGTCTTAATTGACTACTCTCTCCGTATTTTAATTTTGCCCCACCTACTATTTAAATTCATCCACTTGGACCAGAGCTGCCATAGCACTGACCGAGGCCCAATATTTAGTATAACTAGTTTGAAATGCCTACTTTAATTATTTAAAATGTCTATTTAAGTATGCAAAAATACCTACTAAAACTAGTTTAAATGGCCACTAAAACTAGTTTAAAATAACTACTAAAAATTATATAGGTATTTTGTAAAATACATACGCGTAATATGTGTTTTTATAAATTGGGCTGAGCTTTTGGGCTGTCTCTCAAAGAGACCTACTGAATATATAGTTAATGAAATATGATTTATGAAGTTATTTGTCTTTGGAAAATGGAAGTATAATAGAAGTATTTCATTATATCAATTTAAATGCTTTATTCACTTGCCTAGAATCAGTTTGTCCTTTTAAAAGTATTAGATTTCATAGATTTATTTTATGGTGATTATTTTTATTAGGCTGATTTACTTATATATACTATAAAGTATGTTAAAGTGATTATTTATAATTTTAAAGTAATCAATTAGAATAATAGGCTAATTATATGAAATCGTCTCATGGTGAGATAATCTCATACAATTCGAGTTGATTATATTTTCGAGATTGATTTTTATGTTATTAAGATATTTACTTTTAATTTAATACTAATAGCAAATTTATTAATTTTGTGAGTTTTTAAAAATTTATTTTTTATTATTAGAAGTAGGAAATAATACAATACTTCATAAATTAAACAAATCAAAATAAAAAATGACCTAAATTGAGAAAGAAGAGAAAATTACCTAGGATAAGGTGATCCTTTAATGGGTTTTTGACCATATTTTCTCCAAGCCCAGAGATCAGATGGAACCACTTCTCCTGTTTGTCTGCTGTTTGCTGCTGCTGGTGCTGGTATGCACACCACTTTCCTTGCTTGTATTTTCCTGTTTCCAATTCTGAACTTTATTAGGTGAACATGTTTCGAAAATAACCATATTTAAAATATAAATTTTTATAATAAGTTATTCGTATACATATTTATTCGAATTATCGGATTAAATTCAAGTTAAGTTATTATTTTAGATTGGTTTAAAATTGTGATTTGTTGTGTTCACATAAAGTTTTACATAATAATAAATATATTTTGACGTCAACTCTAAGTTAGATCTAATTACAAATCCGTTAATTATTAAGTCGTTATATTTGTCTTGAACGCTTCTAGCATTTGCAATGTTTATTTATTCATCCAAGGGTTAAAATTGTGTATATGAGATAAAAAGGTAAATCAAATACATGAACGAGAATTAAAGTCAAATCAAAGTATTTGTTATATTATACCTTTTCATCTTATACACGCAATTTTTCGTCTCCCATAAAAAACGAATTGCTCTTTTTTTAACACTTTAATTTATTTTTCTTGATTTTCACCAATGATTTTCGTGATTTGTAAATCACAATAAATAGACAAAAAAATAATAACAAAATAAAAAAAGGTAAATTAAAATCAGAAAACTCTCACTCTATCAAATCCTACCACATAAGAGTGATTTGTTAATTTCACAAATCATCGTTATATATTAAGACTTTCTCTTTATACTTGGGGTTATTTCTTTAAGATGGGATTAGAGACGTTCATTTCAGATCACATGTTCGGGTCCGTTTGAAATCGAATTTTGTGTTTACATTATTTTAAATTCATTTTGAAGTTGGGTGAAGTCAAGTTTAATTACAAGGTCATATAAATATCGGGTTATTAAGTCTATTTTAGACATACGGGATATGTATTGTGTCTATTCATCTGCAGTTATAACAGTGATTTTATCTGTTCTCTCTGACACGAACTGGTAGTGGTGCATACAATTTGATTGACATAAAACAACATAGGCTACTGTTCTTCAGTTTAGGTCACTGCTTCTACATGAACCAACACATGAAAACCGAAACAGAATCTAATTAATCCTACTTCCTACTTCTATTTCATTAAGATTAAGAGTAAGTCACCATATACTTGTAATAAATCGCTATTAGCTGGTTTGACCAGTTAGAAATATTTTCTTATTTAGCGGTTTAATATAGTTGTTTGACTCAATTGTTACGATAGTGTATGGTCAAATTTAAATATTTATTGTAGACTGTTTATTAGAGAGATGTAGCTAAAAAGCTAAAAGTCGATAGGAAAACTAATATAAATAATTTTTATTTTGATTTAAAATTAATTTTTAAGCTAAATCTCCATGAAATTTATTTTCTTATTTATATTTTTCTCTTATTTTTAAATGATTGGCGACCACTAAATCTCCATGAAATTTGCTCTTGGAACAAATTAAATCAAAGTGACCTAATAGTTCTTGATACTATCTCTAGTTCAAGTTAGTTGTTACACTCTCATAGGTCATAGGCTATAGTAAGTACTTCATTCATTCTTTTATGTTTATTCACCATAAAATAATACACGTTAATAAAATTTGAATCTCGTGGAGCATTGTTATATTGAAAAACATTGTAAATTGATAATAATATAAGTAAAAAAAATAAAAAAATAATTTAGAAAAATTAAAGAATATGCTGAATATGAAATCATAAATACACATAAGTCGTAACATATAATATGATTTATTATATTCCTAACTTTAAGACGATAAAAATTTTTCACAAAAAAAGAGTTTATAACACATAAAAATTTAATGAAAAAGTAGGGGTTTGTTTGTTATATATTTTGTTTTCCATTTCAAAACTTTTTAAAACTAAAAACTTAAAATAGAAAAATGATTTTCACTATTTAATTGTAAATTTTCAAAATTATCATATTTCTATTTAAGTTAACTATTTTTATTTATAATTCAATGAATGACATCATAAAAGAAAAAATTAAAATCACAATAATATCAATCAACATAAATATAAATATAAATAAACATAAAAAATAAAGAGCATGACATTACTTTTTTTGAGTCGAACCTAAGAAATTAGCATAAATTAAGCTCGGTGAAGGTTTGAAGACCTTTGGAAAGCATTACATTACTTCAACGATATCTTATTTAATTCAACTTAATAAATAATTTCATATCATCAATTTTTAATATTTTCAAATTGTGTGCAACGTATAAATATTAATCATCAAAATTAACAATACATTAAATAGCATAAAAAAAAATGTAACTATAATTAACAAGAAAGAAAGTAAGACTAACCTTCTCTTAACGCCTTGATTCCGTGGAGAAGGGATCTGAACAGCAGCAAGATCAGAAGCATCACCAAAACTTCCATTCTTATTCCTTAATATCATCTCATTACACATCATTCCATACCCTCTTCCTATTCCTATTCCCACTTTCATATTATTATTATTATTATTATTATTATTATTATTATTATTATTATTATTATTATTATTATTATTTGATGAGATTTGCAGCATACTAGAACAATAACTAGTGTTAATATTATTATTTGAGGTCGTCGGCGAAAACCCAGCCGCCATAACTTGCACTAGTTGTTCATCTCCGATTGTTTTATCTTCTCGAGATATATTTGCATAATTTGAATCAAAAGGAGTAGACAATTGATCAAAGGCGTGGGTTGTATGATGATTTGTAGTATTATTACTAATCAAGTTGTTTGGAGAGTTTTGTGTGGATATAAAACCGCCACTGGCACGAACGATGTCTGCAAGATCGCCTTGGTAAGCGTCTATTTCTTGGCAGAAATTGCTGCACATCGTAACTAATTATGTACCATACAAGAATCAATGATCTTTCTTTAACTACCAACTAAAACCCCTTTTTTAAAAAACAAAAAAAAAAAAAACACTTTTACCGCGGTCAGGATGAGAAAAGGAGAGGGCTAGAGATGAAATGAAAGTGGTGAGACTAGAATGCGAGAAGGAAATGACTAAAAAAATGGCGGTTCAAATGAAAGTGGTGTAAACTTCAACTAAGACGAGATTTAATTATTTTTGAATTACATATGAATAAACTCCAACTGAGATAAAATTTGATTTTGTAAAGTTATAAGTTGCATAAAAGAAGATAAAACAGTGTTTTTTTGAATGAGGTTGGAAGAGAAAGGAATATGGTTTGGTATGGAAATTAGAAGCTTAAGAAGTTTGAATGGTGATGGTAATGGAGATTAGAGAGAAACGAAAGAGAGAGAAGTGCGCTGACTTTTCAGTTTAAAACAGCAATAAGTAGCACGTAACCCGGGTGATCTAGAGAGAGAAAGGGAATTTAGAGAACTAAGATAATGGAAGGATGACATTGATAATATTTTCCATTCCTCTTATTTTGCTAGATTGTAAAAAGCAAAGTTTAATAAAATTCTTATATATGAGATGGTTTTATTATGAGACGTGTTTTATATTTAAATAAATAGTCTAATAAGAAATTTTTAACATAATGATCTTTTTTGTATGTACTCAACTTACGATGAAAAGGTCTCACATAAAAGGGGCTATAGTTTAGTGGAGGGGAAAATTAAGTTGAAAAATGAAAAAAAATATAAATCATAAAAATGAACGATTAAGATAAATAGACAAGAAAAAAAAAATACAAAATCAACAAAGAAACTACAAATAAAAAATAGTGCAAATTAATAAAACAAAAGTAATAATAATAATAATAATACTTCCCCCTTAGCAACATTTTTTTTTATATAATTCAATGCATATTTTGATATTAAATATTTTATTTTGACTAAATGAAAAATTATGAAACTACATACTCCTTAATAAACTAGGTTTTAAGAAGAATAAAACAAGCTTTCAAATAACTAAGTTATTTCATATACAGGAGTTGAAATTACAAAAATAAAAAATTGGAAATAAATAGTACTTCTCTTATTCAATTTAAGTGCGTTATTCATTTTATACACTTTATCCAATACACTTATTAAATTCTTAATATATCTAACTGTGTATAATTTTAAATTATAAAAAGTTAATATTAATAAACTACATTAACACAACTCAAATAAAATCTTACATAATTATATTTTTACTTATAAATTAATAATAAAATACAATTTAAAATTAATAGATAAATAGCGTTCGAAAAATTAATAAAAACAATTAAAGTAAATAAGAAAGAGTATTACTATTCAAATATATCCACTATTATGAAAGACACAAATAATAATTAAGGGGTTGAGCTGGTTGATTTATGACGAAGCATAAAAAATGGGCGGTCAAATTCTGCAACTGTATATGATTGTTTATATATACTATTACTATTTACTAATAATAATACTAATAAATGAATGTGGTGTTGTATCTCCCTACTTCTAACTTCTTTAATGAAACTTTTATTATGGGGTTCAATATCACACTTCTTACTACTTCCTTTCTTTCATATTTGTATTTTTAATTTATAAGTTAAAACATAGTTAGATGTGATCTTGTTTAATTCGTTTTATTATAAAGATTATTAATATCAATTTTTTTAAATTTTTTATTATATATAATTAGATTTATTAAGAATTAAATTAGTGCATTAGACTGCGTGAAAAAACAAATATTGCAAGTTAATTCGAAGGGAGGAAGTATAATATAATTATCCAATTTAATCTTGCAAATAAACAAGTAGAATTTCTAGTTTAGGAGTGTCAGTTCAAAAAATTCTTAATCAATCACCGTAATTTGTAAATCACTACAAAAAGATAAAAAGAATAATAATAACAAAACCAAAAATAATAAATTAAAATAACAAAAGTCTCACTCTATTAAATCATAACACATAAGGATGATTTGTTAACTTCACAAATAATTATATCTCACCCTATCAAATCCTAATACATAAGGGTAATTTATTAACATTACAAATAACCGTATTTAGCATGTTTAAATTATTATTTGATGAATGATAATGAATTACAGAGAATGTGACTGATTTTATTGATAATGACAACTCATAAATGGTGAATTGCTTGGTTCAATTTGCTCATTTCGAAGGGAATACTTAGCACATTGTAGATGAAGCACACGTGTTAACTTTAAATTTCTAGCGGAAATGCTCTCAAGGAGAGGAAAGTATATAATATATTTCAAAATTTCAAACATTAAATTAATTTATATTATATAGTCAATCTAATTTTAAAGAAAAATAAAGTAGTACATAAATGAACCTCATCATCAAAATTCAAAATATACTATCTTTATTTCACATTATTTGTATTATTTCGTCTTAATACAAATATTAAGAAAATAATTGATTAATAGAAAAATATTTTCTCCTATTTATACTACTGGTCCCATTTAATTTTTCACTTTTGTCAAGACAACATTTTTACCCTTAATATCTCAAATTATTCTTAATTAAAAATTAAAAAAGTTGATATAATAATTCTTTTATTGAGACGAATTAAACAAGATCTCACATGACTATGTTTTTAACTTATAGATTACAAGTAAAATACAAATTAAGAGTAATAAGTGAATAGTGCCTAAAAATAAATGAAACAAGTAAGATGAATAGGAAGGAGTATTACTATTGTTATCATTAAATAATGACAAAAGAGTATAAGTAAATAAAGTATAAGGTAGGAATAAAATAGAGGTAAATATAATAATATTTACAAGTTATTTCATGAGATATAATATAATATAACAAATATTATAAAATAAAATAGAAAAAAATAAAGAAAGTATTATGATACCAAGAAATTATAATTGAATATTTAAATAAAAAAAGGAATTATAACAGAAAGAAGTTGCGAGTTCATAGTCCATAGTTGTATACTCCTCCCCTTACAAAAAAGGGGTCATTTCAGAATAAGTAGTGACGGGGAATTAAAGATACCATTAGTCATTACCACCATGTGGATTGTAGCCGCATTTCCCGGCTAACGTTTTCTCCTCTTCCTCCGGTTCTCTTTTTCCCAACTTTTTTTTTTCTCTTTTTTAATTAATGTAGATGAGAGAGCTTTGCACTTGAGGAGAGAGGGAATTGATTTATGGGATGTTCGGCAACTCATTGTTGATTGTTGGTTGTTGGTTTTTTTAGTCGGATTATTTGATTAAATGAAAAATATTGGTTGTATTTGTTTGCTTTTAAGCTAGATGTAAAGTCAGCTATTTATGAAAATATTTGATAAATTTAAGTATTGACTATTGACTCTTTATTAAAAAAAATAAACAACGCCAACAAAAAGCCTAATTGAAGTAGTTTTTTATCTTAGGTTAAAAGCCTGCTGAAACAAGTGACTTAAATGTCATTTATCAAACATTTTTTTTTGGCTGTTTGACAAGCCAAAAACCAAAAGTCAAAAGGCTAACAAAAAAACCAATGTAAAAGCCAAGTACTAAAAAATAACCCATTGGGCATGTTTGAATTGGTTGTAAATAATTAAGGGGGTAAAAAAGTCAAAGTAAGAAAACGAAGTTGATAAATGAGAAATTAGTGAAATAATAATTGCAAAGTAATGAAAAATAAAGAGAACTTTCAATTTGTGGGGTAAATATTTATTTTAGGGAGGATGGGGGACTGTATTTCCTCTATAATAAAGAAAATCATCTTCTTTTTGCTTCATTATTTTTATTTCATGCTCATTTTACCTTCTATATAACTATTTCAACTACTTCAAATGCATCTTATTTACTTTCATTTCATTAGTTTAACTTTATTTTCCCCTTAAATATTTACATCTAATCCAAACATCTCCATTAATCTTTCATATATTATATGAGTCATGAGCATCAAACTCATATTAAAAGAAAGAAAGAACTCAAAATTCTTTTTCTAAATGATATTTTTAAGACAAATTAATGTGTAATTTTATACATTATAAGCATGTTTTAAAGCTAATCATTATAATAATTTGATGAAACGAAAATTTGTAAACCTTTGATATTTCATAAATTATGAAACTACTGGTAATGTTTACTAGTGTGTATTAATATAGGAGTAAAATTCAGAAGTGATTATTTATAATATTTAAAAAATTTATTTGCTTTTTAATTTTTCAAATTATAAGTAAAACTAAAGACTTAGATTTTATTATATTATAAAGTAATAGAAAGTCATATTCTCCGCATGCATATAAAATTAGTATCTACATCTCTAATTTTGTGCTTCTTTTTTCTAAAATAATCCAATTTTGCTACAATAATTTCAACATTAGATTGAACATAATTAATTCCAAATATATATATAAACATAATCAGTCTTAATCATTTTAATTTTAATATTTTATAAAACTTATGGTATCCTTATATTTTCTACAAATTTTATTTTAACATTTTTATATTACTTATGGTCCCCACATGTTTATCACAAATTTTATTTTTTATATTTTATCAATATTTGCGATCCCTTAATATTTTCACTAACTTTATTTTATACTTCATCTGGATTTTAGTTGATACAGTTCATGTAGCAACTATTATTTGATCTTATTTGATATATATTTTTCTGTGTATAAAGTAAAACATAGTCCAGTGAGATATTATTTGATTCACTTTAATGCGTATTTCACAATATTAACTTTTTAGAATTTTTTATCATATGAAATTAAAAATATTAAAAATTAAAATCATACATTAAAAAACATGAAAAATAAAAATATAATAACTACTAAAAACCAAAAGAAATATATTTTTTATTACATATGAACATATAATCCCAACTTTTTATTTATTAACTTAATAACTTTATTAATCAATAAAATAGATTTGTTTTCAAAAACACTAATTCTACCCAAGTCCTAAGTCCTAACCCTTCTGTCTCAAAACCTACGCTAAAAAAGCTAAAATATAAGTAATAACACAGCACCAACCTTATCCAGATAGATGAATATTGTCGTGATTATTAATTTTAGGGCAAGTTAGGGATTTCAGATTTTTTTTAACTACATTATTTAGGGGAAAAATCATGCTAATGTTGATCAATTTGTGAAACTTCTTCAAAGCCCAAACGAAGAGGAGAATAATTTCCATTTTTAATCTGCAGTGAAGATTGACAAAGAGAAAAGCGAAATGGGGGAAGAAGAAGAAAAGAGAAAGAGGGTAGTGGTTGAATCTCTAGGATGGCTCACTGAATCCACTATTATGCCCAAAAAGCATAAAGCCATTGAAGGAGTTGGCGCTTCTTCAATCTTAGAACTAAAGGTTGAACTCTACAAATCCCAGGAAGAAGCCAAGAAATCTAAAGAACTTTCTGGAACTGATGTTGAATACCACCGTGCCAAGAACAAGGTCTCCTCGAATGACCCTTTTGTTCGCAAAAATTCTGGCGTTGATGCTCGTGCTCATCAGTAATTTCTCCTTCTCTATCCTCGTTTTTGCATTTTGGGAATTTAATTTTTGTGGGTTGGTAGGTTTGATTACCAATTGTGGTTTTTTGTTTTTTATAAGATATCCATGTTAATTTTAGGTTTGATTTGATTGATTAATAGTATATCAGAAAAACAGTTGATGGGGAGTTTATTGAATTTGTAAAACGGTTAAAATGGAATGGAAGGATTAATACCCATTGATCCAAATGATATTATCAAAATTTTAGGATGCTGATTTTAGTTGAGAATGAATGATTGCTATCTGTAAATATTGGTTAAATTAGGGTTTATGTTGTAGAACGAGGGATTGGGAAGTAAGATTGTGAAAGATGGGGTCATGGGAAGAAGGTTTAGTGTAGTGACTTGAAGGTTTCTAGATTCTAGGGATATTTTGACAGGAATTATGTTCAGTATAGTCACTTGAAATTGTTAGAAGTAGCTCGATTCCGGGTTGATGCTTCTGTGTTGGCTGGATTGCTGAAACTTAAGTTTAGATTACAAGGTTTTAGAGAAGCGCATGCCAGTACTTTATGGAGGCAAACAAATTAGTAGATCCTAAAGGCTAGTGGCTATTGAGACACAATATAATACATATTAAGATGGTAAGAATTCCTATAAAATTATCTTCAATGTGGAAAAGTGGGTTCAATTTTCCAATTGCCATGGTTATGGAATAATGCTAATTACCTAGGTTGACTACTAGGGTTCCAATAGTTAAATTTCATTTGTGATTGTCTCAGCAGTTGGGAGTGGTGAAACATAATTCGCTAGTTAGTTGGCCTTTCTGATTCGCAATTCGCTTAAAATTGATCAAAAATAGTCTAGAACCTACCATAATTCGCCTTTTCGGTTCGTGATTCGCAAGACGATTAGCGAATCATGTGACACTAGACTTGAGAGTCGAGGAATGAGGAAGTTTTTTCTTGGTCAACATAGAAACAATAAGTCATAATTTTGTTGGTGCATTAGTGCTGCGATTAGCTTAGAGCATTACACTTCCTACTATAAATTTGTTCTTCTAAGGGCTTGCTTGATTGAGAGTTAATATTCAAGGGGTAAAATAGTCAAACTAATGGAACAAAGGTAATTATGCAAATAAAGTTATTGAAATAATTGTGATAGAGGTAAACGAGAGTAAATTAAAAAAGATGCATAAAAAAGAGGTTGATTTCCCTCACTTGGGGGTAAAGAATTCCCTCCACCCTCCCTAGGGTAAGTTTATACCCAAAATAAGAGAACTAATTGCTATTTTCTCTATTTTTCATTACCTTCTAATTAATTCTTCCACCAATTTAACAATTAAATTTCTTTAATCATCTATTTAACTAACTTTGTTTTTGTTTTCCTAGTTTGACTTTTATTTACCCCTTAAATATTTACTTTAATCCAAGTGATTTTTAAAAGAATAAATTTATAGGCCTTGCCACAATGCTGGTGTTGATGTGATGAGTTCAAAAGGAAGTTCTAAGATTACAACAATTTGGGTTCCTAAAATTTTTGTTGCTAATGGACCTTTCTGCCTATGTAATTCTCAGTTTTTCCGTTGATGCTTATATATTTTTTTCAGTTGGGTTACAATTGTTTCCTTGATGTCACTATAGGGATAAGCTTGCACTCAAGGCTGTAAGTGATGGTTCTGCTAGCTATGCAGCATTAGAGAAAAAGGCGGAGTTATATGAAAAACTTGCCAGGGGAGAGCTTCCAGATGAGGAAGATAATGAGAAGTATTGTGTTGATTTTTTCCGCAAGGGTCAAGATGAAGATGGAGTTCGGAACCTGCAAGCTAATGCTTCATCTTCCTGTAAAATACCTGAAATGGAAAATGGTGAATATGATGATTTTATTCCTTTCCATTCCAAGCCCATAGGTTTGGGGCGTACAACTGGAATTGTTGACATTGATGAGCACAAACGCTTTGTCAGGTTAGTCGCTATCTTTCGGAGTTTTATATTTATATTTTCGGTGTTTGTTTTTTCAGAAATACTTTTCTTTTGTGACATCCGTTTAACAAAATTACTTATCTATCTATTTTTGTTTACACTAGGATAAGAAGAAATGAATTGAAATTGATAGAATAGACACTTAGGTTTCCACAAGGTAGATGGCCATTGTGAAATATTCCGAGTATATCAATCCTTAAAGTTCAAAATTGAGTATGTGAGGAAAGGAAGAAAAGGGTATTATTTTACTCCCTCCGTTCCAATTTACTTGCAACGTTTGCTTTTTCACGCAGTCCAATGCATTAATTCAGTCCTTAATATCGATAATTATGTATAACAAAAAATATAAAATTTGATATTAATAATCTTTGCGAGAGACGAATTAAACAAGATCTCGCTCGACTATGTTTTAACTTAGAGATTAAAAATTAATCACAAATTAAGAGTGATGAATGAATAGTGTCATTTTTTTAATGTTGCAACTAATTTGGAACGGAGGAAGTATTATAATTAAGAACTACCAAGCATTTTCGAATATTAAAAAACGGGCAAACATTACAAGAACGGATGAATGGAGAGATAGAATTGATCAGCATATAGATGTTAACTTCTAGTGGCAATACATCCATTCACATTTGGGATGGATAATCCGTAGAGCATGAAGATTGGATCCCCTTGTTTGATTTTAAGACTTTTAGAACTTCTTTTGTTGCTCTTGATACCTTGGAGAAAATAATTTAATGTAAGATTTGATGGGAAATTTGCTGGTACAATGTGAACATAGACTACATTAATGTTCGGTTTTGATGCTACCCATAGCACATGATTGTTTTATAAATTTATGCTAAACATGAATTTATTTGCATTTTTCGAATTTAAACGTTTAGGGAAGTTCATGAAGAGGTGAATCAAGCCCGAGAAAAGGCATCTGAACTCAAGGTACGCAGGCAAGAGCAAGCAACAGCTCGTCGAGAGAAGCTTAGACAGGCTTACATTCGAAAACAACTAGAGAAGGTGAAGTCTGCTGCAACTGCATCGAAACAAGACCAAACTTAACCTGACTTGTGCAGGCCGTGGAATTTTTTCATTTTTGCTGGTTGGCTGGCGCCTGCTCACTTGACTGTTGCTATGTTATTAAGTTTCTTCCGAAGCTTGCCTAAAGTTTGGCAACATAGCCGAAAAAGTTGGTGCGAGCTTCCTTGTCTTCCACTTCCATTGAATTTGTATGGAGTGTGGCTTACGAGTTAACAATATTAGCCACAGGCATCACTATCATTAGACGTGAAGAGCAAATGATATTCACTGCACGTGAAATTGCACGATGAAGACTTATAATCGCGTCTAAAGTAATTTGTTTCTTGGCCGTGAAAGAATTTTGGTCGAAGAACATAGCGTGCTTTCATCCACCTTTTGTGTTTTGCACTTGTGTTTACATGATTCCGGACTTTCCTTATACTGATGGCGACTATGTTGATGTTTAGTGATTTTCATTGTAGGAAGTTCTGCAAATGTACATAATCAGTAGGAAAGCTTGCTTTGAACTATCAGGCTAGTAAAGTGGCCTTGAATATCCTTGCATTTTCTTGATCTTTAAAATTTAAAATTGTAAAATCTTAATTTTTAATGTCTGTTTCCAAAGAAAATATAAACATTAAGCATTAAACAGGCAATATCATAGGCTTCTGCCTAGGGTGGGGTTTGAGAAGTACGGATGCACACAACATTTTTACCCTTGTATTGATAAAACTAATAAAAAGTTGTTTCCGATTAACCTTTGGAAATAAACATAATGTGCAACTTCACATAAATAAAAAGTACATATAATTTAATAAGTTATTTTACATTAATCATTATAATCCGAAACGAATTAAATATAATCTTCAGTCTCATAGAAATAACGAACATTATAGCGTAAAAGAAGAGTACCCTAATAATTGTCCAACATAATCCTCAACTCTAATGATATCCCACATCCCTACAAATGATTCTGTTTGTTGTTAAATATACACATAAATTCACAATTTGCTGGAAAATTACATTTGTTTATAATTATAACTATACTGCCAAATCTGTCAGTTTGTTCCAATTTGTGCTTCAGAAACTTTCTATTTTTAGCAAAACAATGGAAACCTGCAAAATGAAGTCCTTCGTTGTCGCGATCATAGTAATTGTCTCATTAGTTTCCGCCTTTGGGGCAGCAGTTGTTGTTGAAGATGCAACGAGTATTGCTCCAACTCCGTCAATGCAGAGTTGGTTGCTGTTATTGCTTCTTTAGCAGCTTGTCTCTTCTAAATTCTTGAATCACTTCCCAATTAGTTCTCATGATCTGTAGTTGTTTGAGTTCTCTGTATCTTTCTTCTTAACATCAACATTCTTCTGTGACTAATCAGTAATCTTCTGTTCATTTTACTTCATTTTTTCTCTTGATTCTCGTATAGTGTTACACAAAATGAAATTCGATTCGATACAAGAAATGAAATGAGAAACGAAAAACTTTAATCTAGTGTTTCGGAAGCTTGAGATAGGCCATGACATTGTCTAAATACATTGATCATAATCAAAAGTCATATCACAAAATTAGAAAATAATACAACCATAATAGTAAAAGAAAAAAAAAGAAACATAAAATTTTCATCTAGATACAAACGACAAGTGAGAAAAGTTATTTCAATGTTTCGAATCACGATTCTATACCCTTTTGTAAGGGGCACGTTTCGCCCTTTAATGTTCAAACATGAACTACTTAGAAACCAAGTTTTATCAATTGGCAAAGCACATAGAAATTTTTTGTTCAAATGAATAAAATTTGTCACACCATACTCAAATAATGTGCATGAATCACCGTTGCTTTATCGCGCCAAATAATTCTTCAAATGAACGTTTAGGAGCATCCGAACTTGCAATTATCTCTACTACTTTGTAAGAAGCCTCGGGATGAATCAACGCCTTAACAGCAACTTCGGCAACTTGATCTCTCGATATACTGCCTCCGGAAAGTGTATCCTACAAAAAGATGTGCAGAAATCGATGCGCATTTAGTACAAGCACAATTACACAAATGTCAACAAAAAATAACACGAAGGGAAAAACGAGGGCAAAAATCACCTCTGGCTCCATGACGATGTTTCCAGACGGAGGATCGTCTCTCAGACCACCAGGGCGAATAATAGTGTAGTTTATACCCGATTTTCTGATGTAATTCTCGGCCTGTAGCTTGGCAATTAGTACGAGTCCAAATACATTAAGAATGATGTAGGCTGGATTGAGCAACTGTCCCATGGCAGCACCATTGACTAGAATGGAACTGATAAGAATAAACCTCTTGACACCGCGCTTGCGACATGCTTCAACAAGGTTTAGTGTTCCATAATAATCAACCTGTGTGCGCAATTATATTTCAAGTAGGTCACTAAAGGGGAAATCAGGGGGCAGAGCAAAGATTTTAGAGGCCCTTTTTATTTTTGCGATATCTTTCAAAATGGGGATTGAGGCCCTTCATTATATCAAAAGAACTTTTTCCACTCAAGAAAATAAATTCAAGATAAAATGTATTGTATAACATAATATTCTAAAATTACTTCAAATATAAAAAAAAATTACAAACAAATCACTTGTGTTGCTCAGAAGTCAGAACCAGACTCGAATAGCACTAGCCACTATTATATATTTGAGGCCCCTCATATCAGGGGGGCCCTAGGCGGTTGGCTACCCGGCCTGTGCTTTGAACCGTCCTTAGGAGAAATGTGGCTTATCGAAACATGGAGTATTCTAAAAACGACCTGACGTTTGGATGCAATGAATAAGAAGCCGCAACAATTGTTATTGTTCCACATATATCACTATCAAAGAAACGCAATTTTAAGAGACTGAAAGATATTGAAACAACTATTCAAGATCGAACACAGTGTCCAGTGAGAAGATTCAAGAGTATGATCGAGAAGCATACACCAATTAGCTTTCCAATGTTACAGTTACGAAAACTGCTAATTGAGAAAGAAAGAACATAGCAATGGAAGATATAAAAGAATATTTTTCCGAACCTTCCAAGGAGCAAGAGGATCCCAGGAGCGTTGAAAGCCTGTCGCACAAATTAGAGCCTCCGAATCATCACTTATGGCTTCAGCTAGCTTCTCTGCATTCTCAGTAACATCGGCTTTAATCTGTAAAAATCAATGAATACATTTTTAGCGTCTAAGAAATAGGCCTGATCCTCGCACCTTAGCAGATAATCCACTAAATGCTATGCTTCCATCCCAGCTTAAAAGTCTAACTTCATTTTGACAGAATGTTAACAGAAGGCTCAAGCTACTGAAATGTCACACAACAATGGAGAGGGTAGGATTTAAAGGGGTGTATTCATTTGAATTTTGTAAGAAATTAATCCCTTTACGGCCCGTTTGGTAGGTGGTAATAAACGGTGGTAATGGGAATGAAAACTAGTGTAATTTTGGTTGAAAAATCTCTTGGCTACCTTGATGATATGCTTATCCAACTTCAATTATCTTATTTTCTTCATAAAATTCATTTCAATCATTACCATTGAGAGAGATGGCATTAGGTGGTAATGGAAATTTGTAAAGAAAAAAACTTTTCCGTGATCGAAGTTTCATCACCATGAGAATGATAAAAATTCTAAACTATAAATCATTTCCATTACCACTATTTAGTATCACTAACCAAACGGGCTGCTAAGAATTCCAATAGAAAATTTTAGAATGAAAACCCACTGCCCTTCCCTATCTATCCTTTCCTTCCCTCCATTCCCCTTCTTTTACTTCCTCAATGTTATCCAAACACATTCTTACTCCATACATATGCGTCATAATAATTGCTTAACCTATAATGCTTTCAGTTGAAGGCGCAAATTTTTCATTACAATTCGCGGTACCATTAAATTGCTACATTCAAGAGAATCGTGGGTAAGTCTAGCGGTCAAGGGCTTTTCTTTTCATCCTTGTGACACGGGTTTGATTCTAGCCGCCTACATGAAGGATGAAAATGATAATTTTCCTCTCCCCTTAGGCCCTTACATAGGGATTCTCGGGTCTACCCCCGAATCAAAATATTATGCTTCAGTAAGAGGAATAATTCACATTACAATGAATAAAAGTGAATTTCAAGCCAAAGTTAAGAAGAGTACTAACAATTTGAAGGGAAGGATTATTAGAAAAGATGGTTTTGGCCTTGTCAATATCACGAACTCCAGCCTTAACAGAGAAACCCTTTTCCAATAACTGCTCAACAATTCTTTTACCAGTGTTTCCGGTAGCTCCTGCAACAAATATCTTCTTCTGGGTACTTGCTCCTTCTCCTCCACCCTCCTTAATTTCACTTTCTTCCATCTAATTACGACACACACATAACAGAATATCAAAATTCGACATCAATTACTAATATCAGAATTATAAAGTATGAAATTAAGCATCTGGGTGATAATGAAATTTACATTTTGAGTTGATTTGTCACAGAAATTAAGCGAACCCTTGATTTATACAAGCTGATTACCTTGTTTGCTCTGACAGAAAAAGATAATGAGTGGGTTTTATAGACTGGGAAAGATGGAATGAAGGGCTTCCTTTTAGAAATTGAAAGAGTATTCAAGATGGAAACCCATGATTTCGTGAAGGAGATGGCCATGGATTTTGTGAGTTTGCACTAACTCAATACGCTCATTGTGCAATTGCCACACAACTTAGCTTAGTCTCAGACTAGGAGTTATGCTTTATTGTTATTGGCTGCTTTCATCTTGTCTTGATCTTTTTTGCTACTTGTAGGGTCATGGTTGGTTTTTTTTTTGAATTATTTGAAAAACTTTATCCTTATTTTTCTGGGCTAGTCTGTTGACACACGTATTTCAAATTTAACTCGTTAAAGATTAATGTCTATTTATTATATTATTAATGCCTACCTATATTATCCTTAATACTTAATGTGTTCTTAATGCTTACGTTTAATATTTTAAATGTCTACTTGCATTACTCTTAATACCTACTTATAATATTTTAAAAAATATATAATAGTCGGCACAATTAGAGATAGTCTCTCACAAGAATTTGTGAATTTCTTTTTATTTTCTTAATGATTATACTTCCTTTGGATTTTAATAGTTGCTACAATTTTTATGGCAACTACAATTTACTGATCTCTATTTGGTATACTATGTATAATGTAAAACATAGTAAGATCTTATTTTATTTGTTTTAATACATATTTTCATAATATTAATTTTTTAAAAAAATTTTATCATATGAAACTAAAAATATTAAAAATTAAAATCATGTATAAATAGCGTGAAAAACAGAAGTATAGCAATTATTAAAAACCAGAGAAAATATATAATAGCATAAAAAATAAGTACATTAACGACCTGTTTGATGGGTGGTTATAAACGATGGTAATGAAAAAGAAAAACTAATGTAATTTTAGTTGAAAAATCTCTTAGTTACCTTGATGGTCATGCTTGTCCAACTTCAATCATCCTTGATGGTCATGCTTGTTCAACTTCAATCATCTCATTTTCTTCATGAAATTCATTCCAATGCATTACCATTGATAGAGGTGGTATTATGTGGTAATGAAAATTTATAAACAAAAAAACTTTTCTGTGATCAAAGTTCAATTACCATGGGGATGATATGAAATTTTTGATGAAATTTTAGACTATAAATTATTTCTATAACCACCATTTAATATCACAAACGAAACGCACAGCAAAAGAATACATAATATTATACAAACAGCATTGTAACGACTATGTTTCAGTAACAAGATCTAAATGTCATCTAAAATTTCCTAAGTTGCTTCCATAAAAGCAATGGAACACAGCATTGTAACGACTATGTTTCAGTTTTGATCCGCCTGCCTGCGTCATCATGCCACCAATACATAATATTATACAAACAGCTTGTTCAGTTGACGTCTCCTGACATCGCCTTCCTTTTTTCGATCCTTATTTCTTTATCCATGCACAGTTGATGAGAGCATACTATCAGATTCCTAACTTAACGCTCGACATTTTTCTGTTGAAAAGTTCTACATCATGAGCACCATATCATCAAAGTCTGTTATCTGTTTGTAGTCTCTGCACAGGTATAAACGACATATGTTAATTCATCAAATGACAATGCTGCTACCTAAAATGCTGAAAAAATACAACAGGAAAAATCACAAATTTCCCATCTCGTGCAAATAACTACCTCCAGAAGAAACATTATGTCTGCCCTTGAGTAACTCGTGGCGGCCTCTGCATTGATCACCCTGCCAATATCTGCAATTGATAACACATCCAGATGGTTTGCTCGCATGTGCTGACCCAGTATAGTATTAAACGCTTCTACTCTGAAATATTACAAAGCAATAGGTGAATACTGCTAGCAATCGAGATAGAAGAAAGGAATGACAAGTCGGCCAAATACCTCTCTGGTGATATGTTGATTTCTGATTGGTCTGCGGGAGGCTCATCTACATCCATTGATTCCGTAGTTCGACTGATTTACACAAAACAGACTTCCATTATCACAAAGGTTGACTACCATAGGTATTTGAGTCAAAAACTGAAGCAGTACAAAGATAACAGTTCATTGGAACATGAATGCATAGCTTGACTTAAGCTCGTGATACTTGTTCATACACAAGTGACGATGAGTATTGAGATAGACTTCATCGGAAATAACAAGACTTTTTGATAAACTGGTTTCTGATCCTCATCCCACTTACAGACTATGGGCAAAAGATCAGAAGCATGTTATTTCAATGCCTCCCTGGAGCCCCCCCTTTGGCAACGTGCTGCAGGCTTGGTTCGTTCCTTCTTTAACTGATCCTTTACTCCAAGCAGTTACCATTTGCTAGATATTACTTCGTCCCTTTGAATTAGTAATAAAGAGAAATGAGGTTTATTTTACGAAAAATATGAATATTTGGTTATTGATGAAGAGAGAGGGTAAATTGCGTGGATGATATTAAAGAGAGCTAAAATGTATAAACCAGTAAAAGAAAATGGTAGGCCATTGTCTAAAAATAAAAAAGATGCAAAATGAGTAGGATGAACCAAAACAGCATTTGATATTAAATAAGTGGGACAGAGAATATATCATAACAAATAAGTAAAACTCAGCAGTGCTAATTTGGTCTATCATGATCCAAAAGCAAACAAATACCTTATATATCATTGAAAATGGGCAGAAGGCTGTAGTGTAAATCATATACTCACAAAACAGTTTGAAGGATAACTAATAGGTTTATGCACATGGTTTCTTTAGCATTCTCAAGAACAAGAGCCAAGCATGTAACAAAACGAAACATACTGACTAAAGAAAGTAGATCTTATCCTTCTCATACTCTGAGAGCCTAAGAATACTCTTATCACCGCTGAAAACAAGATTTTGGAGATAATCAACCGCAAAAGAAAGAAGGGATCAAGGGAAAGACGGGTGGCAAGATCATATTGAAATCGTCTCATTATTGTATAGCAGTTTTAATGTACAATAACTTTGCATGAGAATCCAAAATTGAATTAATTTGATTCAATCCACGTTTTAAACACCTAGAAGCTAGATCAGTTTGGCTTAATTAACCAAGGTAATATCAGCAAGTGACATTTGTAAACTAAACCTACATTTTTACTTCAATTTACATCATCAAATATTTGTTGATGTTTATTACTTGCTGAATTAAGCATACTATGCATTCCATTCGATCTACCTTTTCTATCACAGAATTCAAATACCATGAAATTTATACTCGACTTATTTAAAACATGAATGATTTTGGCATAATGATTGTGGGCTGTGGTATTACCCCTCAATCGCTGCTTCATCTCGTTAGCCAGACCTGTTGCGGCGATTGTGTGGAATCTGCTCATTGTTGTTAGTATCCTGTTCAGATCTTCGTTTCCTTTCTAACTCGCTCCCCCTTTCTTGCTCATGCTCTTCCATGTCTGTCAACTCTTTGTTGTAAATGGCAAAGTTCAAAACTTTAAGAGCAGCTTCTACATTCAAAACCTGTTAAATCTGTCTTATCTTAGTAATCCATCAATGAGTAGTTCAAACCTCAATATCTTCAAAAAAGTTTCATAAAAATTTAAAAAGTAAATATATTAAAAGTCTATACATCAAGATGAATCTAATAAGATTCTACATGAATATATTTTAACTCATGTATAATCAGGAAGAACCTTGTTTAAGTTTCTCTCTCCTTAAATCTAATAGACAAACTTTTATTGACAGAGGGAGTAACAGGTATATCGAGCACTAACATAATATTACTCAGCTTACTTAAATACCTTTGGCTTAAAAGTTAAAAGTATATGGCAATGATGATGTTAGTCTGCTAGTGCAACTTCAATGGGACTTCGAAGTAGCTGACACCAACACAATAAATAACTTCAAGGTTTTAGGTTTCTTAGCATCAAATAATAAACTTGCTTTTACAGTAAAGCGAGATTCCTAAAAAAGCATCACTACCTTTGCCCAAAAGATATAATCTCAAGTACAAATGAGGTGAAATCAAGAAAAGTAGGTAAAAGTAGTAAAAGATATATTTAATGGGAAAGTAGGATAAATGTGTGAATGATATATTTGACCAAACGTCTAGTAGTAAAAATGAGGCTAATTCTTTGGAACAGAGGGAGTAATAATCATAATTGCCTATGCCATTGAGGATATTTGACCAAACAACTTCTGAAAACATTAATAGAACTCAAAATACAATTTCATTAGCTTGTCTAAACTCATTACCGTTCTACTCAGTTTTAGCTTGGCATGTGCAGTACAAAGCCGTATAATTGTTTCCAGTGTTCTAGCAGTGATAGGCAAAGTTCCACCGCTACCCTACAGAAGAAAGTATATTATACTAATCAGTCAATTTCTGTACACGGAATTTGGAAATGTTGTTTTAACTTTTAATCACAACTTTTTCTTAACTTAAATTTTTTTAAATTTACACTCCAATAACCTTGTTTTCTTAGTTTGACTTTTATTTTTTTCCATAAATTTTTATTCTCAATACAAACATCTAGAAATATTACCTTCGCATTCGAGTTAGAGTTTCTAAGCTCTGCATATGCATTTGCAATTTGCTCTGACGCCTGAAGTAAAAATATTTCATAATTAGCAAGGAAATCTAGCTCTTAGTGTGCTATAAGTATAATCTGAACAAGCAAAAGACATTAGTAAAAATATAGAATGATAATTAAATGAAGTTTAACGACCTCATCACTTAACTCTGGTTGAACTCTGCGCTTTGCATAATGAATGTACTTTTTAAGAAAATTGATTGTTAGAGTTTCCTGCTTCCTACACCTCTGTGGCTTCTTCCCATGCAACATCCTATTAAACTTGACAAAGACAGATGAACCAGCATCTGCCTCATCTTCTCCCCTATATTGAGAACCATCAAGTGACCCAGCACCTACATTTCAGGACAGACAGTTATGCCTTTCCCAAATGGATCTCTAAAGAAAAATTAAGCAAATAAAATAGCAGCTACCTCCATCCAGTGCAGAACGATAACGGTGCATACGCAAGACATGCTCAGAAATGCAACTATCTAAGTCTGGATCCATTTAGTCCAATACAATAAAAAGCAAATCAAAACGAGAAAGTAGAGTCTGGCAACCCAATGTTCTTTGTTGGAGTCAATGACCTATCATACTGCGATAACAGACTAGCTTTAAAACCAGAGTCATATTAAAGGAACAAAAGAAAATAATCAGCAGTTCAACATACTGTTCCATAGATAGGATTTGCAGCAGCAACAACACTGCATCGGGCATTGAGAGAGGCATGGACGCCAGCCTTGGCAATGGTCACTGTCTGCTGTTCCATAATTTCGTGTATAGCAACTCGGTCTTGGTCATTCATCTTGTCAAATTCATCAATGCATATAACGCCACGATCAGCAAAAACCATGGCACCAGCTTTAGCCTTCTTTCTCCTGATCACAACAAACATCCCTTGTCTTAGCAGTCCAAAAAACAATCTCACATAATGAGAGGATATCAAGAAACATTACCTGTATCCTGGTCAGAAGTCACAGCTGCTGTGAGGACCAACACCTGAAGAACCTCGAACTGTTGTTGAAATAGCTAAAGGAGCAATGTTCATGATTGCTCTTAATAGTTGGGACTTGGCAACAGAAGGATCACCAACCATCATCATGTTTATGTCACTAGAAAAGAAATTATAATTGGTTAAGTAATCAAAGGAAAGTGAATGTGGGAAAAAAAGTGGAAGCCGAATTTGATTGAAAACTGATCCTCTTAAGTGTGTCCCATTCTTCAAGTTCTTCTCAGTTCCATCAAGCATCAGTAAAATCACTGCCTTCTTGATCCACATATGTCCATAAATAGACGGTGCAAGGGAAGTGCCTAACAAATCAAAAATATCTTGTCTATCAGCTATCTTTTTGATGTTCAAGTCTTCAGTGGAATAAATTGGTGCATTAGCTTCCTTATTTAGCAGGGTCACATTATTGGCAATGAGAATTGTCCTGATGACACAATGATTGGGTCGATATCTTCTAAAACAAACAGTAGTATTATATTCCTATGTAAAGGAAAAACAGGTTCAGCTCCATTGTAATGAGACCAAACCTGAAAACTCCTTGGACACTACCCTTATTTTTTCCAGGTAAAGCTTTGTAAATCCCAACTACTGCAACACGGTCCGCAGGTTTACAAGAATCAACAAGGTCATCCTCAACTATTACATCTATAGTTCTTGGAAGCTGATCGGGGGCAGATTTTTCGGGCACTTCTTGCATTGACAAAGTTTGATGATCTTTGTATTTACACATCCCATATTCAGTCACCAGAAGGTTTCCATTCTCATCCTAAAAATGAGCTCATTTGTTAGAATACCATGCACAACTTGTCGTGATAGAGAAAGTACCACTAGAGAACATTAAACTTACCCTAGTGGGATAGAAAGAACCAGTAGGTAAGCCTGTAGTGGATGCAATGTCTCGATACTCTCTAGATGTGAACTTGCCGGTTGAGGGGCAGAAATGAACACTTTTTACCACCTTGGGCCTCACAAGAGAACCTGCAAATCGGAAACAGAAAACTAATTGGTTCAATAATATAATATTGGCCGATCGCACATATACTCGAACAGTAAACGAGTCATAGTTATTTCTCCATATGGACCACTCAACCTGATCCGTAAACCCCAATCATAGACAATTAATGTTTTTAGAAACATCCAACTAGAGCAACAAACCAAGTACAACCTCCTCTAGTGGGCTTAATACTACTACTTAACAATATCTGACATATCACCATCATTATAAGCATGCTAATTAAATCATCTGAAACCATCCTGGAAAACTGCAACATGTACTCAATATAAATCCCCTTAATAAAAACATACCCCATAAAATATGCAAAAATCAAAGTGAATAACCAATATTGATTCCCAAATTAATAACATACAGTTGAATAATGAAAACATTGAAGTTGTTTGCAGTTTCCTGTTCTTCATCTTGTTATCAATTTGCAAATCAATACCTCTTACTAGAACAAAGCAACCCAAATCCCAATATAAAAACTTCAAGTACCCAAGTACAAATCAATCCACTTTATGACAAGGGTAACATCAGATTACATAAAAAAAAGCAAATTTACAGTTGAGAGAATACATAATAATACTAGAAAAATTATTATTATTTGAAGAAAACAATAAAAAAAAAAACTAACATTTAGTGACGATTCATTGAACGCATACCATAGAACCGATAAACTGAGAGAGAAGATCTCTCGGAGTAACCCTTCTAGAAACAAACGGACCATCGAATCCAACAACAACGTGCTCTCCTTCTTTCAAAAACTTAGGATCAATACTGCGAGTGACTTCAGTCACCGCGTCACAAAATGGTTGAATATATTCATTCGGATCCCTCAACATCCTAGAATAAACCGCCAAAACTCAAAATCACCCCTAAACAAAAACTAAATCATAGTATTTCAACTTCAATTTAAAAAAAAAATCAGTGTAAAACAAACTAGGCAATTAAATAAAACCTGCGAGCTAAATCGGAATTATAATCATGGAGATCAGAAATGTTAAAGATGACACGACGTCGTTGCTTGTTTAGTATCATTTTCCGAATGGTGTCCATGTAGATTGCCTGGCCTACCTGAAAAGAGGTAAACAGAAAAACTAGGGTTCAGATAGAGCGGAAAAAAGGAAGTTGGGGAAATGAAATTGAAAATTAAGTAAAAGAGTACATCGTGATCTAAGAAATCGAGGAAAGTTCGCTTGTGAGCTGCGAAAGCTTCTTCGCTGATATCCATGGCGGAGTGTGAGTTTGAGCAGCTATCGATAGGGAATTTGGGGGGAAATGTAGAGAGAGGAAATGGTTTTGGAATTTTGGTGAACTGGAAATGTTTTCAAATTAGGGCTTTCAAATTTGGCGGGAAAAGGAGGTAAATGTCTCCTACTGTTTAGCGGGAATACTATTATCTTATAGGGACAGTTACAGATTTACCCTTTTCTATTTTAATAAAAAAAAATATGGTTTGACTCATTTATCTATAGATTAATTTTTATTTTCATAAAAAAGATTGATGAAAACATATATACTTCTATGCTCCCTCCGGTCCAAGTAAATTTCTCATTTCTTTTTTACATGTTTGTCAATACGATAATTCAATTCATAATATAAATTAAAAATTTATAAAAAATTGATATTAATAACATTTACATTAAGATGAATAAAATAAAATCTGACTTGAGTTCTTAACTATATATAAACTTATAAATTAAGAATACAAATTAATAGTGAAATGTAAATAGTATTGAAAAGCAAATGAGACATTAACTCTGAATTGCAGAAAATATAATTTATAATTTTAAATAGTATTTTTATAGTTAATTGATGCACTCAAATTATCATTTTGTGAGATAACCCTAATTATAAGTTAACTTTTGACCAATTCAATCTCAAATAGTTTGTGAATCATTACATGGTGTACAAACACTAATAGTATACACCCTTAATCATCACTGGAATCAATCTTTACCAAGTCTCGTATTTGATGGAGAAAACTGGTTACATCCCACAACTCAATCATCATGTACCAAGAGCTTTTGGGTTACGATCTGTTTAGTAATCGATATAGCGATAGTAAATAGTGAAAATGATAATGGAATGTTAATATAGTTTTGGTAACGATATCTTTTGAATTTTGATAAATTAAATGTCCATATATGCATCACCCCTTGAACATGTGGTATTATGTGGTAATGAAATATTGTGAATAAAAAAAATATTTATGATCAAACTTTCATTACCATGATAATACATGATACATTTAATAAAAATCTACACAACAATCATTTTCATTATCACCAATTAAAATCATTAACCAAACGAATTTTAAAAATATTGCAGGCCATGATTGGTTAACACAATTGGTTAAGATTTGAATTTGGCTTCATTGTGAATTGAGTTGGGCAAGATTTAATGTTAGGACTCATGTATACTTAACTGAAAATTTGAAATGTATAAGACAATTTATCAAAAAAATAAACAAAATAGTATTAGTTTCAATTTTATTCCAAAAGTAAGCGTGAAATTCTCAAACCTGAGATTTCAAGCTGTTCGCAGTTAGTAAAAAAAAAAATTATTCGCAGTTACTAACTGCGAACAACTATTTTGTCTTTTTTGACCTGTTCGCAGTTACTAACTGCAAACAGTCCCAAACTTCAGATTTAGAAATTTCACGCTTACTTTTGGAATAAAATTAAAACTTATACTATTTTTTTTTCATTTTTTGAAATTGTCTTATACATTTCAAATTTTTAACGCAAATTGGAAATGAGTTTTTTAGATGTTAAATCTAATTAACTATATCCAAACGTTGAATAATGAACAATTGTTTGATTTGCATTTTCACTTTTATTTTTTTGGGCGGATGCAAGATAGTCGTATAAACGTCAATTTCCAATACTAATTTACGCTCCTTTCTTTTCATTCCAATTCCCTTAATCAAAATTAAGTGTTCATCTATTGCATGAAAGATGGGACCTAATACTTTTGTGTTTAACAAACAATTGATAGTTAATTGAAATTTGCTAACTAAATTGACCAACACCTTGATGGGAACAACTTGTAAAATCATTGATTCCTAACGAGTTATTTTAACGAATTAATTTACCAAACACTAGCATTAGATGATTTTATTACTCATCTATTTGTACCTAAATAAACTATGATAGTCCAACACACTATTTTGCTAAACACCGGAAAGATCAAAGTATTCGGCAAACCACAACCATCATTTTTGTAACGAATGGACTATTAAAGCAAGTAATCATATAGAGGGAAAATTATGTCCGTCTACTTCTCTTCGCTACAACTTGAACTCACTATCATTTGTTCCGGAAACTTGGGATCGCTGCAATCCCCAGCTTCCTACTACAACGCATGACGGATTAATAAGAATCGGAAGAATACAATTTGTCCAAAACTTACAAAGTATATAAATTCGAAGAAGCTAACTTGACGACCATAAAATCACCAAGCAAGTGATCAAGGCTTGAAGGCCGAGAAGACTACAACCGAATTGTGACCACCAAATCCAAAAGAATTTGAAATAGCTGCAAGACCAAGAAGTGAGAGCTAAATACGGAGTATCATATCACTAAACAACGAGCAAAACGATCTATGTTCGAAAACATTAGTCATATTAACAATTTGCTTTAGAAAAAGGTATAGCGTAGGAGTATGCCTGTTTTTCCAATAGTTTCGAAAATTTGCCGAATTTTATCAAACATCAACATGTATGATTTCTACAAATAACGGCGGAAGGAATATAAACCTAAGTCGGAAAATCTTACCAACATTCACTTCGTGCTGTTGCTTTTTATTTGGAACTGTATCGAACTCAACCGATGGCTCTGGATTCTGCAATAATGTATACAAATTAGTTATACTTATACTCAAGCTACGTATGTTATAAACACGGGCGTTAGAAGGAAAACTAAATAATCAATCCATGTTCTCTCTTCTGTTTCTGTGGATGAAACCAAAAATGATACAATGCTCCACCGAGAAATTTTCTTTGGTCTAACAAATCGGATTCCCTTTCTGATGTTTCAAATGTAATCCTGGAATCTTCCTACTATTGTGACACTCAATTTGAAAGGGGTATCTTTTTAGGGATATTCTATATGGTAGCAACATACTTTTATGAAACGCCAGTGTAGTAGCAAATCTTAAAAAAATTCCACACAATAGCACTCCAATGTTGTCAAGCTACGGTAACACAGTAACATTAATGGGCTAAAAATGTTAAATTGGCCGTTAAATTGTGAAATGTCCTATCATAGAAGATGGACCGAGGTTGAGCATGGAAACGAAAATGACCGAGTGAAGGTCAGAGCAGAACTTACAAACTGATTTATGGTAGGATGCAACCACCCAGTTGTACAAGCTTTAACTGTGGCAATAGCTTCCAGACCACCAGCCGCACCAAGACAATGTCCTATCATAGACTGCCAACCGAGAAGATAAACAGAAATCTCAATACGTTAATAAAGAAGCATGAGAAAATCATGTTTCGGCTTTGGGGAATGGCAAAAAAATCAATAGAAAGAGATAACAACTTTACCTTAGTCGCATTCATTTTAATCTCAGATGTACTCTTAAAGACTTTCTTTACGGCATTCACCTCAGCCAAGTCTCCAACAATTGTGGAGGTGGCGTGAGCATTTATGTAATTGACCTGAAAAGGGATCAACCAGAAAACAAGTATATAATTTTGATAGCTTATTGAACAAGAAAATTCAAACACCATCCGATATTGTAACCAATATGACCCAAAATAAGAACGCATACCTCTTCAGGTGACACACCCGCATCTTCAAGGCTTCTTTCAATGCAAGACGAAACGCCAAGTCCATCAGATCGTGGATCAGTCATGTGATAAGCATCACAATTTACTGCACCTCCCAAGTACTCAGCTATGATTGGGGCTTCTCTTTTCATTGCGTGCTCCAAACTCTCCATTACCTTCATGTTTGAAGATTTGCTCAACAAGTATTAGCATTAGTTGAAAAAATATATCCTTGGACAAACACCGGTGAGAAAAGATAGAGCTGATTACAGTCAGATCAGTCAAAAGATTGCAATCTAAAGTTTACAAAAATAAATAGTTTACTAGAGCTACTAGAGTGAACTAATAAAAAGATTACTATTATTGATACGAATTAGCTTAGCATTCAATTAATAGCATTACACGTAGTATGGCACCTAAAGATATAGCGCACCATATGGGTGGGAAAGCAAATTTGTTAATGATGCGACAATGAGAAAGAGTGTAAGAGTAGCAAAATGGCCATGTAATTAAAAGAGGGTGAATGACCCCCTTGTGGGTAGGCACAGTGTGAACTTAGGATAAACTTGTCTATTATATCTCAAGGCTCCCATTTTAAAAATAACTCAAGCCTACTTTAAGAGCTTTGTTTCAACTACCTTTTTAATACCCATGACCTAGTAAACTAAAACAACACATGTAAATCCCAGAGTTACGGGTAAAACCCTCTAAAATTTAACATTTTTGTTCCACAGAGAACTACTTAACAAGGAACTCTAAAAGTATTACATCTTTGTCAGTCAATGAACATTTAGACCAAAGTTCTTGAATAGACATGGAATTTGTCAAACAAAACCTAGACAACTAAGTAAATACCCATTTTTCTTTTTTGAGTTTCTCCATTTGTTCTCAAGGATCAAAGAGGAAATATGTTTTTCCGTGTTGCTAGGATTCGAGTACTTTCTAAGACTCCCTTATTTCATATTTCCGAAGTTTTTGGCTAAAATTGAGCTGTGGAGTGTTCATGCCCAAATAAGGTTCTCGGGTTTAGTATATGAAACCAAGAGTTGAACGGTTGAAGCATGTGCTATATAGGAGTATTACTTATTTTTGGCAACAGATTGAGATAAGTTCACATAAGGGGAATTTTTCATGTATATCACTACGTTTAGGCTGAAGCGTTCAAACAAGTAAATATGAGTTAAAAAAAGGGCCAACAGATTCAGATTATCCATATAGAACAAGGCCTAAAATCAGATTTTGCACATAAGTGGAAAAAGCTAAATACATATATGTCTAGCATGAAACACTGGCCCAAATTTAGCCATTCTGACATGGAAACATAAACTTATTAGCAAAAGCATGGAAAGATCAACAATAAAATCACAAGCAATGCATAAAATAGTGAAAAGTAAACAATAACTATTTCACCCGATTTAAGAGAGGACCTATTCTTACCAGAACGCCAGCTCCTTCACCCATCACAAAGCCATCCCTTTCTTTGTCCCATGGTCTTGAAGCTGTCTGAGGATCATCATTCCTCTGCGACAAAGCTCTACAAGCAACAAAACCTCCCAGACCAATCGGAAGAATTGCAGCTTCAGTTCCACCGGCAACCATCACATCAGCTTCTCCACGGCGGATATGGTTGGCAGCAGCGTAAAAACAATAGTTTGAAGTAGCACAGGCAGTTGATATCGAATAATTAGGTCCCATTAAACCAAGATCAATGGCAAGCAATGCGGAAGCCATATTAGTTATGGCATAAGGAATAAAAAATGGAGTTATTTTCCTGTGACCTTTCTCAATCAATGCTTGAACACCATCGGAAAAAACTGTTAGCCCACCCATACCAGTTCCCACAAGCACACCTGCTCGCACTTTGTCAATCTACAAACAAAAATCAATACATCAGATATGAAGAATCAAACTAGCTTAAGCATGTAAAGACAATTGAAGATAACATACATGTAAACATATATTAGATCACACATCCAAATAAGATCAAAGATCAATGTAGCTAAAAAACCATAATGCAAATTTTCAAATGCAGTCACGGTAGTAGTATACAAATGATTTCACTATTGTCAAGGGTCATGGCAGCCGTGGTAAACTCGAAAACTTTTACAATGCAGTAGCAGTGTAGTGATGCAACAAGACTGGAAGATTCCAAATGGTGTTCTCACAGAGGTTTGTCACACGGAACGCTACTATTGGTTTAATCAAAATTACATGGCATGTATATCACAAGAAATATATCAAATTCTTAATATTTCGCACCAAAGCTAATTTCAACCTATTCCTTAATATATGAATAGTATATCACAACAAGAAATGTTCTTTTATAGAAAGCATTACAATTTAATACTGATAAACATGTAATTGCAAATTTATTTAAAATTTGTTTTAACAATTTTGTGCATTGCACGAGTTTTTATAATAATTTTACATTATGGAAAATTATGGATGAAGTCTAATTACATCATTAGAAATCACAAAGTTCACCCAATCACATACAAAAAACTCAACAAAACAGAGGTAACTAAACTTTCTATGGGACACATTTGCACAAAAGGTATAAACAGAGTTTAATGTCTCTACTAAAAGTCCAAATGTAACCCAAATCATGAGTAAGATTTTTGTTTGGTTCAGAGCTCGTTTGAAGCAGGGAAAACAATTGATTTTACAATCAAGCAAAAGTGCCCATATTATTAATTTTTTAATAAAACATATAAGTATACAATACTTGTTTGCCCAACTGATTCATAATATCATTTGTCTAACATTTCATGTTGAAAGAGACTCAATAAATAACTACCAACTATCAAGTAACAAAAAATGCCAACCAAATCAATTTTAATTAACAGAAACCAAAATAAACTTCACTCAATCATTTCATCAAACACTAAGTATGCATAAAAATTAGGCTGAAAGGGACTTAATAACTGAAAATTTTAACCAAAATTATCACAAGAAAATCTTTTAACACATCCAAAATTATGCCAATTAAACAGTGAAATGATACCCACTAATCAGAAACAAAACATATAATACGCACCAATAAAATTCATGGAACTTGGTAGATTTTCATCAAAAAAAGGGAAAAATATAAACCTTAGAGAGATTATCGGCACCAAGATCAGCAGATTGAAGAGCTTTCTTTCCAGCAACAATGCAATAACGAAGACAATCATCAAGACGGCGATCATTCTTTCCATCAATATACCCTTCAGAAGAAAAATTACGGATCTGTCCAGCAAATCGAGTAGGGAACTTAGAAGCATCAAAACGATCAATGGGGGCAATCCCACTAACCCCATCAAGAAGCTTTTCATAAAAAACATCTGGGTCATTCCCAAACACAGAAACAAGACCCATCCCTGTAATTACAACCCTCTTTTTGGGGTCAGTTTCTCTTTTGGGTGCTACTTGAGAGGAAGAAACAGAAGCTCGAGGAGTGAAGAAGGAGACTCTGTTTGAGGTTTTGCATTTTGGGAATTGGGCCTTTTTGTGGAATGGGTCGAGGGGAGAAGGTCGGAGATTTGGGGAGATAAGAGCTTGCATTGTTGGATGATGGTGTTGCAGAGAGAAGAAGAAGGAGGAGGAGGGAGAGAGGAGAGATTGAGAAGCAGAATTGTGGGGAGAAGAAGAGCTACAATGGAGGAAAATGGATGACGATGTGGTCGAGGAAGGAAGCTAAAATGAGAAGAGGGTGAGTGAATGAATGCGTGTGTATGTTTTGTCACTTGCAGTTGAGCTGTGTTTGTTGAGTTTGGTTTGACATTGTAAACCAATTTTTACTTCCACAATTCCAATTTCCAAATTAACTCCACCTCCAATACACCACCTATATCGAACTTTTTGTTTTGGATGGATTGTAAAATAGGTGAAATTTAGCGAAATGCAAAATTATATCGAAAAAAAGTTTAAAAAGGTATATAAATGATAAAAATAAGTGGTTAAAATGAAGAGAGAATAAGTTTATGGATATGAATTGTGAGTTAAAAGAAGAAGGGTGGGATCATAGCCAAAAAAAAAATAGAACAAAATCATTAGGACAAACTAAAATTAATAAGTAAGAATAATTTGTGAGGGACATAGGGAGTATAGTAGTTTTCTCAACTTACCTTGTAATAAATTTATTTTAAAGGGCATTATTAATAGGGATGTGCAAAGTTAGACAAGATCGGAGGTCCGAACTAAAACCGGTGAAGAACGAACCTAAATCGAACTGATTGCATCCGACTTGGGCTCCGGGACTTACTAATTCTTCATTTTGGATTTTCGGTCCGATCCGACCTAAGCGCGAGAAAATTCGAGTTATATCGGATTAGACCGGATATATATATATATATATATATATATATATATATATATATATATATATATATATATATATATATATATATATATATATATATATATATATATATATATATATATATATATATATATATATATATATATATATATATATATATATATATATAATTTTCAAGAGGAATAATATTTGCAATTTTTATGTACTTTTACATGCTTGCTTATCTAAAGGGCTTTGTATTTCTTTTTTCTAATACACAAAAAAAAAATTAACTCAAATATTTTCATTTTATAATTATTAGTTTGCTAAAATATTACAGAATCATGCATCTTTTTATTTATTTTTGGTATAAAAATTATCTCTAGTCTAAATCCAAATCGAACTAGTAGGAAATAGGGTTATACCTGGATCAGACCGTATAGAATCGGTCCGACCTCTGATCTTAGCATATTTTAAAATTTGGTTTTTTGTTCCATTAAGTTTCCATTCAAGTTTGTACCCCGTGCATACCCCTAATTATTAAGTATCTCACAGTTTATATTGTCTTATCACCTTTTTTTTTTTTGACAAAAATTCTCAAATGATTCTCAATAGAGATGGTCTTAGCTTGTGACCATTTCTAATGAATTGGCTTACTGTACGCTCATCGTCTTAAATTTATCACTTATAGTTATACCCTTAAAGTGATTACTCACAGTTTTAAAGGGATCACTTTAAGGCTACAGTTTTTATAGGCATCTAGGATGCGTCAAGTAGGGGTTCATGGTACGTCACCTAGGTGTTTTTAATTACTAGATTCTTGTAAACCTCAAACACTATACCTCAAAATACTTATTTGACATACCTCAAATAATTACTTGAAATACTTAAAATTCCTACTTTACATACCCAAACTCATCCTAATATACCCCAAACACCTATTTTATAACCTCAAAATACTTGTTTGGTATATCTAAGATACCTACTTGGTGTAAATCAAATTTTTTGTCTGAGATGCCTCAAACACCTACTGAGTATACTCCAAATATCTAATTAGTATATCCCAAATACCTACTTAGTATACATGAAACACTTATTTGATAAACCTAAATACCTTGGTATACCCCAAACACCTGTTTGGTATATCTCAAACCCCTATTTGATATACCTCTAACCCTTAATTAACAACTTCAAATACCTATCGGTAAACCTCAAATTCCTACCTTATATACCCTAAAAAACTACTTAATATGCATCAAATTTCTACTAGGTATACCTTAAATCCCCACCACCACCACTATGATGTTTAAATGATAATTAATTAGCATTTTTTCAATGAATCAATTTTTATGGGTTGGGTCTCCTAAAATCGGTCTCTCGAACAGGCGGTCTCACAAGAAAATTTTGAAAAAGTTTGTTTTTAAACTAACTCCCAAAATAAGCTTATTATGACATTTGGCAAAATTGTTTATTGGATAATTTTAGTCTATTGTTACGATTAAAATGTTTTAAAACAAACTACTTATATCAATGACTTCAAAATCACTTGATTAAACCATTTGATATAATAGATTGGCCGAATCAACCACTTTATGACTTAAATCAACTTCCAATTATTAGTCGTTTGACAAACACTATCTTTCTTTAATCGATATTGTAGTACGAATTTACTGGATGTTAATAACAAAGAGCAAATTTTAAAAATGGGAAAAAAGGAAAAAATTAGATTAAAAGGATTTACTCGTTGTTAGTAACTAAGAGCAAATCTCTTTAAATTTTTGTTGTTTGATTCGTGATTATATTTCCACATGATAACTCAATCATCATTTATCATCACCATTCATCTCCACACAATTTTCATCATCTCCTATTTCTTTGGAAGGAGTATCATCAGTGTTGTTTCTAACATTTTATGGTTCTCATGCATGAAACCTTCTAATAATATTTTAAAATTCTAATTTTTTAAAGACAGATAGCTAAAAAAATGAATAAATATTATGTTAATCACAGTAATAATGACAAATTATATTTTTAACTATTCTTCTCACCATAAGACGAACCTATATAAATAGTTTATTACTCTAACTAATCACTTTAAATTTATAAGTGATCATTTTAACGTATTAAATATATATAGACTAATCTAGTAGGAGGAAGTCTTAGTAAATAACGATGATTTGTAAAGTTAACAAATCACCCTTATGTGATAGGATTTGATAGGGTGGGTGTTTTGTGATTTTAATTTATTTTTTCGATATTATTTATTTTATTTTTATTGTTATTGTCTTTTAGTGATAATTTACAAATTACGATCATTAATTAGGAATTATTGACCTAGTAAATATCGTTTTATTTATGAATTTGTGAAATTCACGTTCTTAACAAATTGATAACCAATTGGTGGGCCGGGCAAGCCCTAGCGTTCCTCACATGCACATCATATAAATACACATCATTTCCCAAACCCTAAAAACTTCATCCACAGAACCCCCAGTTTAGAGAGAGAAAGCGGCTCTTCTCTGAGAGACCCCAAAATGCAGATCTTCGTGAAAACCCTAACAGGGAAAACCATAACCCTAGAGGTTGAATCTTCTGATACCATCGACAATGTCAAAACCAAGATTCAAGACAAGGAAGGAATCCCTCCAGACCAACAACGTCTGATTTTTGCCGGAAAGCAGCTCGAAGATGGCCGTACTCTTGCCGACTACAACATCCAGAAGGAATCGACTCTTCATTTGGTGCTTCGATTGAGGGGTGGTGCGAAGAAGAGGAAGAAGAAGACATACACTAAGCCAAAAAAGATTAAGCACAAGCATAGGAAGGTAAAGCTTGCTGTTCTTCAGTTTTATAAGGTTGATGATTCTGGTAAGGTTCAGAGGTTGAGGAAAGAGTGTCCTAATGCCGAGTGTGGTGCTGGAACTTTTATGGCGAATCATTTTGATCGTCATTATTGTGGTAAGTGTGGTCTTACTTATGTTTACCAGAAGGCTGGCGGCGATTGAGGGATTGTTGTTTGTCTCTCGGAGTATTTTAGATGTTTTTATGAATTAAGAAAAAAAAAAGATTTGATCTATCTATTGTAGTTTAATTGCTTGGTTATGTTTGTTTGAGAGATGACAATACTCTGTTTTCGTTTTGGATATTTGGATCTACAATTTTGAATGCTTCTCATTATTGTTAGATATAGCTTCTTTCATTGCGTTGTATAAGTGTCATTGTTTTAACCATTTTTTCTTTATTGATTGCATTTGATTTGTTTACAAAATAGATTTTGCGGCTAGATAAATCAATTATCCGTAATTGTTCTCGTTTTAAATTGTTAGAATTTAAGATTGATGAATTCAGAATGTGCATAATTTTATTGACCTTGAACAGAGAGGAATTTTGAACCAGGTTAAAACCCTAAAAACATCAAATTGTGTTTCTTATAACACAAAATGATGGCAGCTAAGTTAATCTAACGCATGTCCATTGCTAGTATCTTGAATTTGCCGTTGTTCTTGAGTTGATGATTGGCTTAGTGGGTAATTGGTCATTGTAGTGTCATTATTTGTTAATTTCATGCATCATGCTCACTATATTATTATAAGCATCCCTGCAACAATGTTCATATGTCACCTATTTTATGGGATCACATTAATCATTTGAGATTTTACTGGATTTTAATTTTTCTGAAGAAACCTGATGAGTGCAATCAAAGTGCGGTGGTTTAGATCATCACTTTGTGAATACAAAAGTTCAGTGTTAATCATCGAAAGATGACAGCTTTGAAAGTTTATGAATGTAGTGCTTACTTCTGCAAACTTGTTAATCTGAAGTTGCACATGATGATGTTTGATCAATTTAGAACAATATACATTCGAACCTTTGTAACCCCGTCTAAGTTGGAGTCCACAAATGACATCGAGAAATCGATTAGTAGTTGGTATCGCAATGGTTTGAACATCCGACTTTTTTAGTTGTACACCGTTCATATATTCAAATCTCTGGACACATTGTTTATCGTAAGAGTTATGTATGATCCATTCATAAGAAGCTTGAGCTTAACTCACATTGTTCGCACATTCGGCATTGTAGGATAGATGAAGTGAGTGTAACTGTCTAAGGCAAACATTATTGTTAATGTATTGATCACCTGCAATATTGCTTGTGCTGTTTGAATGTTCCATTGGATTTTCTGTTAAGAGTATTCCTTCAAGACTAACCTCGTCACCTTCTGAAACAATAGCCTATGAGTCTATACGTGTTAACTTTGAAATCGTAAGTTATTAGAAATTCAGGGAGACAATGGAATACCAGTTGAGGAGCTACATGAAACCAAGTATAGAAGCTGCACATACACGAATTTAGAACATAGAAGGTACAATCCCTGTCAAAAAATGTCGCAGGAATTTATCTCCTTCTCATGAACGGGAAGGAATGAATATACATGATACATTCCTGGTATACTTAGGTTCATACTAGGCTGAAAACGAGTATTCACCTAGGGATATATAACATTCCCTTCGAATCAATTTAGATGTCCCATTTGATTAGGCACGATTATTAAGGAGGACGTAGGGTCCATTAAAAAGGGTAAGTAGTGAAAGGTAAGTAGTGAAGGGTAGTTGGGTAAGTAAGGTATATGCGGGTATATTCGTAATTACTTGTGTGAATTAAGGATATTTTGGTAAAAAAAGATTGATAAAAATAGAAATGGGACAACTAAAAAGACTTTGCCAAATAAGGAAATGGGACAACTAAATTGGTTCGGAGGGAGTATATAGTACAATCCCTGTCAAAAAATGTGCAGTTCAGTGTTTGTTTTGTGCGACTGGGTGTACGAAAAACCTATGTAAACTTTAAACGGTCGTTATTTCTTACTTGGTTATCGAAATTAGGCATATCTTGTATTGTTGGAAAGCTCTTGTTTCTAATGCCACAAATCTCGAGTATATTAAGTAAAAATGATCAAATATTGTAAAAAAAAATTGATCACATATTGTCAAAAAAAAAAATGATCAAATAAAAAAAATTTTAAGTGATCAATTTTTATAGTTCTCCATGTGAAGAGAGTACGGGTATAGATTGTCCGTCACCTTACTTTATCCATATCCTGTTTTCGGGCGGAATATTGGGTATGATGATGATGATGATTTTTTATAGTCTTTAAAGTGATCACTCATAACTTTACTTTAAAGTGATCAATTAAAATCTTTAAGTGATCACTTAGAAAAATAAGTTATATTAGATGGGTTCTTTTCATAGTGTGACAATTTCATACAAAACAGCTATATAAGTTTTTAGTTTCATGTTATTAATTTGACTGTCAAAGTAGCATAACCAGATAGTTAATAAAAGAGACAGAGAGCTTGCAGGAAAAAACAAATAAGAGCAATGCTTCATTTGTGATGAAAAATGCATTAGTTCAATCATACAAAGGCTATTTTGCTTAATTATCTTGTAGCGGTTTGGCATATTTGTATCGGATTTAAATATTTATGGGAAAAATAAAAATTAAATTATACAAATTAAATAATGTAAATGTGAATTTAAATGGGAGATAAAGGATAAAAAATATTATGGTATAAGGAAGATAGCAAAAAAAAGATGAACAACCTTATACCCTAAAATTAAGGAAATTAAAGGATTAATTTTTCCGTTTCTTCTTCATCACTTTACAAATAATTTTTACATTCAATAACAATATTTTCTTAATTTTCTAGTCCAATAATTATTTTCTTAATTTGACTTTTATTTTCTTAATTTGACTTTTATTTTTCCATAAATATTTACTTTAAATACAAGCAAACCTTTAATGTTAATCATATTTAACTGCAATGCTTAACATTATAGAGCAATTTATGTTGTGAATTAGTATTCCGTTGATGGTAGAACTAATATTCTATATTTTTTCTTTATAATGATTTTGTAAAATGATACAAAGTATAATTATAATTTTAAAGATAATCAATCAGATATTCGGTATTCGATTTGAGGTAAATCAGATATTAGGATCAGATCGAATGTGATCCGATATCTGATTTTGAACATCCCTACTGCCACCTAAACCGAATTCATACTCATACTCACTTCAATTGAGACAAATGTGATGTCGGGAAGCTGTGAAATTTTATCAGCCTTCTATCCCTAAGGTGGAGTTGCTTCATCATCATCGAAACCAGTGTATTCCGCCCATAGGAAACTATGATCAAGATCTGGGGAGGGAAGAAGGCGGCAACCCATACCTATAAAAAAGGATGCGGCCAAAGAGTCCCTCAGTTTTAGAAAGATCCCTAAGACGGAGTTGCTTGTCAACATAAAAATTTTTGATGTCCATCAACCAATTATATGAATCAAGAACCTTGATGTTGTATATGAAATTGCTCTTTCATTCCTACATCAAGTAAAAGTTATCATACTCAGGACAATTGTGTACACACATTTCTGGCTATCTGCATATCACTAGATCAGCTACCTAGCCTAATCCAAAATCTCAACTCTTGCCCATCTTATTCTCTTTCGAAATCCCTCGCCTCGTGCCTCTCTTTGGCTGATGAAGTTATAGTCTTTGCCCTTTGTGAATCACATCCATCTTACAGTATTCTGGTGATCCACATCAGCTTGCTTCTGTGTAGAGGCCAGTGCATCAGCAAGGCTTCGAACCTCAGCAATCATCGCGACCACATCATTAAGCTTGTTAACTGCTGAGCCAACACCCTGTATGTTCAAGAGCATATGGATTGTCATCCCCAAGATCTTGTATACATGGGTGGTTATGGGCCAAGGTTCCAACCGCATAGACAAACAAAACTAAAGGGCCTTATAGATTCATCATCATCATATCATCATCATGCCTAGTGTATCCCACTCATAGGAACTATGATTAGGGTCTGGGAAGGGAAGTAAGATGACAACTGATATCCATAAAGGAGAATGCGGCCAAAGAGTCTCTCGACTAGAGAAAGATCCTATGTGACTTTATAGAATACGGTAGTTTATATTACTTTATTTTTAGTTTGATTATTTGATTAGGCCCCAAATTTGCAACATAATGTTAGATAAACCGAACTTCAAAACTTATGGCGAGTTTTTGCTCCGCCCCTACAGTCAAAGTGAAAACCTTTGACGGTATGGAGGAATGATGACTTACCACACCAGCAGCACCTGCTGTGATGGCCATTGGAACTGTAACAGAACTTAATCCCGAGGAGCACATTACTGGGATTGTTACTGCTCGCGAGATTGAATATGCTGCAGCTAATGTTGGTGTAGCCTGCACGAATATGGTATAGTTTTCAGATCATGTATTCGATATTTCGTTGAATGTGATGCACTATATTGTTTGAAATCATGATTATTTGTACCTTTTCAATCAAACCCAACACCCCTGGCTTTGAAGGGGTTGAACATTTTCCCCCTTCGGTCTGAATCACATCTGCACCTTCTTGTTGCAGGAGCTCTGCTAGCTTGGCCTGTTGATCAATAGTCAGAAGTATAGGTGTTCAAAACAGACCCGATAAAATTACCCAAACTTAACCAAATCTGATTTGACCCGACTTCAAATGAATATAAAAATATGCAAAAAAAATATAGATACAACACTCAATTTTAAACCGACCCGAAAGATCTGACTCGAAATCAACCCGATGACCCGAATGAACACCACTAGTCAGAAGTATGATTGAATTTTATGTTAAAAGATTGAGACATTGGTTAGGTGTGTATTGAGCCAAACATGAACTGTCGGGAATCTAGGTACGGGTTTGCTTGATAATGGCGCAGATTATTTGATAAAAAATTCTATTAATGTTGAGTTTAACAAGTTGGTTCAACACACATGTAGAGATGAGTGTTCGATCCACCTATATTGGTATCTTGATTGGTACATTGATCTGGTCATCACAACAGTACAACCTGAATCCTGACAGTATGAGATTGGCTACTTTGATTGTCAAAGAAACAATTCAACCAAAAACATCAGCTGATGATTGCAGACCAAGATACGTTGTATACCTATCACGCCCCTTCACTCAAGAGCCCTGTGGGCCAGAAGCGTGGAAGCAACACTAAATATTCCACTTGAAGCATTAATCAAATAAGTCATTTCCCGGGTTATAATTAGGGGATTTTAATGGGTTAAAAACAGTTAACAGTTTCTCAAACCTGCTCAGGGAGGCTTAATGTGTGAGGGACAGTTACTGATAGAGCCACATCTGGTAGGATCTGTTTGGTCTCCTTTGTTAACTTCAAAATCTGCAAGAAAATATGTGATCAGAATTACAACTCATATTTTGTGAAATAAATTGTGAAAGTATGATGTAGAGTAGTATGAACCTCATCAGGAGAGAAAAACCTGCCCATCTCATAAAATGAATCATAGTTTCCGATTTCTACCTGCAATAAAAGGAATTCTTGTTCAAGTAAGGGAAACTCCATGTAACGTTTGACAGTTGGCTATTGGCTGATTTTATTGTTTGTTTGACTAGATGATAGCATTTGTTGTTTTTGTTAGTTGTTAAAGCTAGTCGTATAAGTCAACTCTTAACATGACTGATTGAGTTGGTTTCTTAACATGGTATTAGAAGCCAAAGTTATGGGAGGTCACCAGTTCAAATCTCATTTACCCCTTATTATTTCAAGTGGAATATCGAGCACCATGTATGAAGAGAGCATGTATTGCATGGTCTTCAACCATCAATTTAAGCTTTTGGTTGAGTTGGTGGGGATTCAACCATCAGCTTAAGCTTTTTGTTGAGTTGGTTTCTTGACATGGTATCAGAGGCCAGCGTGACAAGAGGTCACGAGTTCGAATCTCAACCACTCCTCATTTAAAGTGAAATATTTAGTGCCAGGTATGAGGAGGGCTTGTGCTGCATCCACACTCCTAGCCTAAAGGGCTCTCGTGTGAGGGGGAGTGTTAGAATATATAACATATCCGGGGGCCTCAACCATCAGCTTAAGCTTTTGGTTGAGTTGGTTCCTTGACACATAATGGGTAAAACCACATTTGTACATAAATGAATGCCTAATAAGGAAGGGGGCCCCATGATTGAGCAAGGTTTTAATGCAGAAAATGTGTAACAGTTAACTAACCATAGTTGCACCAGCTTGTACAGCTGCTAAGAAAGCTGAGGGATCTACAGAAGAAACACACACCTGCAATTAGTGTAACAATTAGTTTGCTAATTAGGAATTAATTGGGTGTGTAAGTATTCAATTTGGGATTAGACAGTGATTAGTAACTTACTGGAAGGGTAGTTAAGCTGACAGCAAGTTTCACCAACTCAGGGTCACAGGCAATATCAACATGAGTAGCTCCTCCCTGTTTGTGGATTAGCGAGAGGGCAAACCACGGGCAAAGCCAGAAAATAGAAGTTAATTAGTCAGGAAAATACGAGCAATACTAACAATACATAACACAAATTGTTGTGAGAAACGGTCTGTTTGAGAGACGCATTACATATATGGGCTAAATAGCCCAATTAATACAAACTAAAGAGAAAACAAGAATATGAGCTTCTTGTTTTGAGACTGTCTCTTTGAAAGACAGTCTCTCACAAGAGTGGCTAAACATAATTGAAATGCAGGCCATGAAAATAGAATACGAAAGTAGGTCGTAGAGGGACTGGCCTCATGTGGCTTCATGATTGTGTTACTCGGACTCATATAGTCATATACATACATGTCATATATTCTACGAGAAAGTTTAGAATAGACTTAGTGTACATCAATTTGATTTACAACCCTATTTACTAACTTTACATACTCCACTAACTTAAATTTCTTACTTTAACACCCACTAATCTACTAACATAAAGTGAATGAGCAATAGTGATATAGAATTTAGCAAATTCAAAAGAGAAATAGGAGTATTTTTTTATGAAAAATCACAATATTGTATTACCTTGTCTGCAGCGGTAACAACAGAAGACACATTATTTCTGTCTAAATTCTGCAAGCCAGAGATTATCTGCCACCACAAAAAAAGTGTAATTTAGTAAAATTATTTCAGCATTATAAGTTAATATCAAATCTTTAAAATAGTATGGTCTAGACTTTCATATATACTCCCCCTATTCAGCTTATGTGTCCCATTTCCTTTTATGATCAAGTCACCTTAATTATCGCATTTCTATTTTTCATATGGGTTTTTGACTTTTATGCCCTTAGTAACTTTATCCTATTTTCAGTTATACCCTCCATTACCCGTACTAATTTTCCTTCCTTATATTAAAAACCCATACCACTGTCTTTCCTACCCTTAGGATCCCACTTTTGACTCTCCTTAAAATCCGTGAAAAGTCAAATGGGACTCTTAAGATAAATATTTAGTGGTATCATATAGATTTGAGATAGAATATCACCTTAATCAAGCATGTGTGCAAGTCAATGTTTAATACCTATGAGTTTGTGGGCCCAATTTTATAGGTAACCCGTAGATTTGTCAATATGAATAGGCCCACAGGATGATTAAGTGACGAATTATCACGGCATAACAACTCCATAAGTCAATGAGATATTATCACAAAAGATAAACCTCTAATGATTTATAAAACTCTTATAATTCTCAAATGAGATATTATAATTCATCGATATAAGATAAACAAACAAATATAATTATATATTTGATTTTATAAGAAACAACAAGTCTTGTATGAGACCGTCTCATCGTGAGACGGACCAGCCCAATTAATGTATTTTTTCTAAAAAAACAACTGATTAAGTAAGTTAAAAACAATTTTTTCAAAGTTAATATTGGGCCAGTTCATATGATTAAGTAAGTTAAAAACAATTTTTTCAAAGTTAATATTGGGCCAGTTCATATGATTAAGTAAGTTAAAAACAATTTTTTCAAAGTTAATATTGGGCCAGTTCATATTAGATCGTCTCATGATGAGACGGTCATAATAAAGAATTTGTCTATAAGGAAAATACCTTGAGAGCTTTATGGTGATGGAAATCTTTCAAGACAGATTCTTTGGTAGAAGAAAGAAGTGCAGTAATAGTAGTAGAAGTAGTAGTGCGAGTTAGTGATGTTTGAGGCTTAGTTTTGGGTGAATAAAAAGGATTGAATGTTGGTTTGAGGAGAAGATGGTGTTGAGATGGAGAACAAAGAAGCATTTGAACAGACATTGTCATCTTTTTGCTGTGTGTTTAGAGGGAAAGAAGATATGAGGATGAACAACAAGAGGTACAAAGAGATAAGGAAATGTTTTGGTTGCTTTTGTAGCTAAACGCTTTGCTCAATCCCGTTTTTATGTCACAAATTCTAGTGAGATATGGTCTCTTTAAGAGATAATCTCTAATTGGGTCGATTTATTATATATTTTCTAAAATATTATATATAGATATTAAAAATGATGTAAATAGACATTTAAGATATTAAAAGTAGGCATTAAGGATACGATAAGTAAGCATTTAGAATAATATAAGTAGTCATTAAGAATACGGTAATTAGATATTAATCTTTAATGGGTTGGACTTGTGATACGTCTTTCAAATGGTCGGTTTCTCAAAAGACTAGCTGTTTTTATATTAGTTTGTCTTAATTTTATATTCTTGCATATGACTCCGATATTTTTACTTTTTATATTCTCTTTTATTTCTAAATACCTCTCTTTTTGTAATCTACTATATTCAATTTCTTAGTTTCCGTGTCAAATGTAAATGAGACTTCAGATGGGGCATAAGAGTAATTAGTACCCTTTTGTAGTACGAAATTTACTAAATTTTTTTTGTTAGTCCAATAAAATTTTCCCTGTTTTTATTTCTAGTCATAATCTATAAATTTATACTTTTTCATCCACGCATTATATATAATTTTTTATGTTATTTATATATATTTTTTTATTTTTTCATAAAATATCAATATATTATTTTTTTTATTTGTCCACAAATGATGAGATTGAGACCACATGTCTTATTTGGCAGGAGAAAGGGAGTAATTCTACCAAAATTATCTTCTTTATGCTTTGTTTTTTTTTTACAATCATTACTCATGTATAGTAAAAAACAATTTGTTTTAAATAATAAATGTATCAACTTAAATCAATATATTTAATTACTTAAATCGAATTAGATTGAAATTGATAATTTAAGAATGATAAACTTAGTAAATAAGTGTTTTCAATTATCATTGTGACAGAAGTTTAATTTTCACCGCATATATCGAAATAATTATTTTCATCTCCTCTATTGCTCATAACATAATAATTTTCTAGCTTATCCTGAATCAACACATTTTATTTTAAGACTAATTATGGTGCATTCTCAACAATGTTAACAAGGCATGAATTGCCCAATTCTACATTTACAGATCTAATAATTTCATTAATTATGATCTTTTTGTTTTAGTTTTTTTTTTTTTATGATTTCAATTCATAATTCATATAATAATTATCATAATATTTTGGGAAAATGAGTCATAATAACACCCATGAATTTTGTTATGGTGAGATGATTGATTCTGCATATCGTTGGGGATCAGATGTTTCCCCTCTTCATATTATTGTTCCACAACTTGTTTTACAGATGGCTTTGGCTATTGCTGTCAATCATGGCCTGCATCTTGTTTTTCAATATTTTGGGCAGCCTAAATTTGTGTCTAATATCCTGGTAAGACATTATGTTTTTATGTTTTTCCTATTTTATTTATAAATAAAGGTTGATCCAATTTGTTTTGGTTAAAAAACAAAGAGATTCAGCAGTTGATTTGTGAGTTTTAAAGATTTTCGGGTTTGAATTCTACCCGAGAGAGAAAGGCTAAACGTTAGCCATATCGCTCGTAAGGGCATCCAAAAAGCTAAACAATACGTAAGCTACCCAGACGAAACCACTAACCAAACACAAAGCAAAATGAAAGAGGACCTCGAGGCTGCCAGGCCACCTAAGGACCATACGATAACACCTTAATAGCACTAACTGCACAGATTAAGCCCATGACGGCAGCAGAAGGAAGGAGACACAACCAAGTAGGCCACCCCTAAGCTGCTACAACGCAAGAGCAAATGGCAACAAAAGGAGTAACTCATCAGTGGACTGCCATCCACCAGCAGGACACTACACTCTGCCTGATAGCAGCCAGCAGCAGCTTAAAACCGCCTCTACCCAACACCAGCAGCTGCACAAAACCCAGCACAACACAGAACAGCAACCTAATTCAGGCAGGCCCACATCTGCAGCAGGGCACGAACATAGGAGCTACTGCACTAACCCATCTTCAGGGCCACAACGCATAACACAACACAAAAGCACACCATCTGACCTTCACCATAAGAACGACACATCTCCACACGGCAAGAATAGACTCCTCACTCATCACATTCAACTGACCAGAACAGCAACTCAACAGGCAGGACGAGACTCACTGTCAACCTCAAACCAACACAACAGTAGTCAAGAAACCCACACACCAGACCCAAGAAGCACGCCTAGCACTGCCATACAGTCCTAAGCAACAACCCAAGAACCCTCATCCTCTAACTTACCTTTTCAACCTACTTTTTCAAACGCCAACAGTGTACAACCTGCTTTTTCTAAACAAACGCCAATAGTTTACAGCTAATTTTTACCAAACATTTCAATAACAGTTGGCTTAAACAACTAACTTAACTGCTAACAAAAAAGCCAATGCTACAACTAGTCAAACAACACAACAGGAAACAACCAATTGTCAAACACCCCATAGAATTGGTAACAAAAATTATGAATTTGGTTGTGATTTTATTGACAATTTTTCTCTTAGTCCCCCAACTTTAAGATTTCATATATATTACATCAACTCTTGACATTAGTTTCCCTGTAACTAATACAATGAATTTGATTGTAATGTGATAGACCGTGTTGGCACTCAGTCCATCAACCTTGAATAAAATCAATCAAAATCTGGGAACAATGATAATGCCAGCAAAATCATTGACAGTTCTTAAAACAGTAGCAAACTTGGGACTTCTATATGCAACTTTTATTGAAGCTTTACAAGCAGATCCAAATCCAATCTCACAAACAAGAATCAAAACGTTATGTCTCTCATTATTCGTATTCACCTTACCTTTCATGTGTGGATACACCTTATATTGGTTATTCCAAAAACTTGTTAGACATCAGCTAAAATCGGATGGGCTAACAATAAGTCCTATATATTGGGGTGCAGCCGTAACAGGCACAGGGTTCGCAACCTTGGCTCCAATCTTAAGCATGCATAAACTATTATGCACTCGAGTTGGACAAGAAGCCTTACTAGTCGGATTGTTCAATAGCTTTTGTACTACAGGACTTATCAATATTACTTTAGCTTTCTCGACTTCTTCAAATGATGATATAATGGATATTGACATAACAGGAACTTGTTACACACTGTTGTTTATGGTCGTATACATGTTATTCTGCTATATGGTGATAAAACCCGCAATTTCAAAGATGGCTAGTTATGCACCCGAGGGTAAAAACTACAGTAATTATGTTGTTGAAATGATATTGTTTTTGGTATTGGCATGTGGACTTTTTATGGATTATATTGGTTCTCATTTTATCTTTGGAGCTTATGTATTAGGGAGAAGTATTCCTCCTGGGATTTTGACTAGAGCATTGATAGAGAAGATGGAAGATTGTGTTAATGGTGTTTTATTGCCACTTTATTTTATGGTAATTGGGGTTAAAATAGATGTGATCAAACTCATTTTGAACTTCAAATACACTTGGGTTCTTGCATTGGGTGTTTTAGCAAAACTGTTTTCTGCACTTCTAAGTGGAGTTTTATGTAATCTACCTCTTGCTGATAGCTTGCCTCTTGGAGTTCTCTTAAGTGCTAAAGGGCTCCTACCATTAGCTCTTCTTAATATTGGATATGAAAGAGGGGTAAGTATTATTTTTATACATACATACACACATATATATCATTTAATGTCCCTTCTCGATGAACCAAAGATCTATAGTTTTTGGATTCATTAAATGAGTCTCACCTAAGGGGGATTTGAGAGGTTAAAAATACGCAACCTTACCATTGTTATTGATAACAAAGAGAATTGTTTCAAAATGACCTTTGGTAGAAAACATCATCTACAACTTTCACACAAATAAGAAGCGTTGGTTTAATTAGTCATTTCAATATACATATAGTCCATTATAATCTGAAACTAAAGAAGTATAAATCTTTTGGAACATCAAAGTAAATGACAAATGGTTTTAGATTATAATGAACTATAAAAGATAGGTTAGTAAATCACGAGCACTTATTATCAAGTGAAGTTGCAGATAATGATGTTTGCCATCATAGTTGATAAAAAACAATGTCTTTGTTATCACGATTCATGATGATAACGTTGCATAGAGTAAAACCTCTTAGATATACATTCCTCATGCTAAACTATGAGAATCAAATGCTAATGTTAAATTTTATAACTATTTTGTAGCATTTAACAGGTGACTCATTTTTCATGGCATTCCTAATAATATTAGTATCAACAATCTTGGTGGGACCAATAATGAGCATTGGATACAAACAAATAAGAAAGAATAATCCATTGTATACTCAAAGAAGCATAGAAGGAGTCTTATTTTCAGATAAACTTAGATTAATTACATGCCTTCATACTTCAAGTAATATCCCAAGCATCATAAACCTCTTAGAAATCACCAACATTAAAAATCATTTTCCAGCATTAGTTCATGTTACTCACCTTGTTGAGCTAGTCGGCCATGCATCCGCCATGTTTATAGAACACAAATCTCATGATTCATTCATCAACAAAATTGGTTCTAGAATCTTCTTCGATCGAGCAAAAGAACAATCCCAGAAGATCATCAAAGCATTTGATGAATACAAAGAACAACATAATAATTCAGCATTATTCAAGTATTTAACTATTGTTTCTCCTATCAAGACAATGCATGAAGATATATGCAATCTTGCTGAAGATAAATCAACAGCACTAATACTTCTCTCCCATCATAAACAACAAGGAATAGATGGAAAATTAGAGGTGATGTAGATATAGATAACAAAATTTTGTTATGATTTTTATAATGCTTGTATTTGTCTCTTTTCAATCTACATTCAACAACCTCTATTTATAATAGAATGATTAGGTTATTAAGCATATCATCTGACTTCAACCATTAGCTTAAGCTTTCGGTTGAGCTGATTCTTTAATATATCAGAGCAATACAAAGTCATAAGTTTGAATCCTATCCACCCCTCATTTCTATTTAGCATCACATATAAAGAAAACTTGTGTTGCATTGACACTCCTAATCTAAAAGGCTCTCGTGTGTAGGCTCTCGTGTGTAGGACGTGATAAAATATATGGGTTTAACCTTCGGCTTAAATTTGGAGTTGACTTCAGAGAATCCTAACTAATTTTTTTTGATAAATTAGATATATTTTCTTAACTAACTAAAAAAATTTAGACAAAACGTAGGAAATAACTAATTATTAAAATTACTAAAATTTTAATTCTACTTTATTCTATTTTCCAACAGGTGACAGATATTGAATTTGGAGGAGTAAACCAGAAGGTGTTAGAAATGGCTCCTTGTTCAGTTGGCTTATTAGTAGATCGTGGATTAAGAATACATTCTTTATCTTTTATAGACCATTCTTTTAGCTGTAACAAACCCAATTATGAACAAATACAAATCATTATGATATTTATAGGAGGCCCAGATGATAGAGAAGCATTAACATATGCATGGAGAATGGCTGGTCATCAATCAGCCAATCTTACAGTAATTCAATTTCTTGAAGGGGAAAATGTAATGGATTCTGATCAGTTTTTTGATTATGTTAAATGGTTTGGTGGGTATGATGATGAAGATATTTTAACAATAGATGAAGAAAATCAAAGGGAATATCAATTTGATGATGAATTTTTGAGGAATTTTCAAGAAAGAATTTATGAAGATGAATCAATAAGTTTTATTCAAATGGTGGTTAATAATGGGGAAGAAATCATTAGTTCATTAAAAAATTTGGATATTGATGTAGATTTGTATGTAATTGGAAGAGGAAAATATAGATTTTCTTTGTTGACAATTGGGTTGCTTGAATGGAGTGAGTGTAAAGAATTAGGGCCATTAGGGGATACTTTAGTAGAATGTGATTTTACATCTAATATATCCTTACTTGTAATGCAACAATATAATAGTGTTACTAGTAATACAAGTATTAGGAGATTAAATAAGAAAAAAATTGAGGACAATTCTTCTAGTGAAGAAGATAAAGTATCTCATACTTCTACTTTCCAACAGCCATGATCTTAGTTGGTTTGTTTAGGAAAATTTTAAATGTGTGTTTTGATTTGTAGTTGTAATTGGTGATAAAGTATTTCTTTGTTATATATTTTGATGGGTCAAGAAATTATATAGTTGTTGTTTTGAATAATATTGCATTTTATTATTAGAATAACTTAAATCAAATAGTAATACTTTCTTTAGATGGATGGTTTTCATGATTTTGATACTCTATTTTAAATTCGTCTTTTGAGATACTCTTATGAGAGATCACCTCTCGACGACCTCAAAATAAGGAATCATATGTTAATAATTATATTAGTTGCCATGAAAGCACTATGATGAGACCGTCTCATACCAAAATTTCTACTCTTTCCTATTCACCTTACTTGTGACATTTACCTTTTTCACATATATCGAAACAATATTTTAAGCTTTAATATCTTTAATTGAATATTTGCATTGAGACGAATAAAATAAAACTCCTCATGACTATATTTTTAACTTTAGATTAAGAACACAATACAAATTAAGAGTGATTAGTGAATAGTAACTGAAATGAGAGCTAAAATCGATAAGGTTCGAAGTACCTTGATGAACGATAACAATTTCAATGAACTTTATAACGTTTGAAAGAAATTAAAATGCACAAATTGACACAATGATTTAAGGAGGTTCACCCAATGATGACTACGTTCTCCGTGGTGTGTGGTTTCTTGTTTATATTATTTCAATGAAGTAAAAAAATATTCTTACAAACAAAGTACTACAATTGAGTAAGAGAATGACAAAGGCTATGTGTTTAGTTTTAGGGGTTTGTGTTTGATGTGTTTGGATGAACAAATGAGCTCTCTATTTATAGAGGAGATCACACCAACTCTAAGGACTTAAAGAGTCAAAAACAACATCTTATAAACCACTCGACCAAAACAAAGAGCTCGCTCGGTTGAGCGACCTGGTCGAGCAAGATACTGAAGGCTACTGAAAGCATTTTGAGTGCTCGCTCGACCCACCAAAAAACCCGCTCGATCGAGAGCCTAGGTGGACAAATTCTGCTCGACTGAACATAGTAAAGCATCTTCAAAAACCTTTTGCACTTCTTCATTTAACCTCATCATGACCCATAACTTCCGGATTACTTCAAGTATTAATTCACACTTTAAACACCATCATCAATTACAAACATTAAGTTACTAACATAATTCACCCATTAATCAATCCCATAGGATTTCATCCTATTACTTACACATATAAATGTACACATCAATTACAGTAACCAAAAAATAAATGGGACAAGTAAGAAGAATAAGGGGTAGTATTTCTTTTCTCATATTTTTCCTTATAATCTCGGCCAAAAATTGATTATTATTAGCAACCACATGCTACACATAAGAAAATGCTCCCAATTACTCTTAGCAACCACATGATACCAAAATGACCAGAAAATCAAATTTCTGCAGCTTTCAAGTTTCCATTAGGTTAACATGCTACACATAAGAAAATGCGTTTTAAAAAAACTAGGAATCACAAACTTACAAGTTGCTACAAGGAAAACTAAAGAAAAAAACAAAAAGAAAACAATTAAACCAAAATTCTAGACTTTCTCTGACAATTCATCAAGCGAAATCAATGCAGTCCGAGATGATCGGAGAAGAATTTCAATCAAAAATGGCATCCGCGGAAGAGGAAGAAGAAACAGAGACTAGAAACGAGAAAAATAGCCTCGAATACAGAGACGATCTTGAACAGAAAATCATAGAAGAAGGATAATTTGATCTTGTTAAACATTTTCCATTTAATTCTAAAACCATAGCTGAAAAATCTCTGTCTCCACGATTCTTTGATCCTCAACCTTTTTACAAACCAACTTTTCTTCGATTCCGAACTTATCGCCATTTCTTCAAAGGAATTTCAAGCAGAGATTGTGAAGAATAGTGTAGTCTATAATGGCGACAATGGAGGTTTAGAGAGTCGATAGAGTGAGAAAGGGAATGTAGGTGTTTGGTCTTAAAGTGGAAAGTGAAGCGGGAGTAATGGTTAGGGAAGGGTAAAATTGGAATTAAAGGTTTTAGGAAGGCGGGAATTTTAAGATAACTGCCAATCACGCGAGTGAGTGCGTCACAAATTGGACGGGAGGGGCGCGAGGAGATAACGTACGGTAGGATATTTTATTTTATCCTTGTTTTGAAATACTTGCAATTAATTATAACATGCGATATATTGTGTGAGATAAATTAGTAGATTTGAAGTTTGATGTTGACCAATCCAAAATTTTTTAAAAAAATTAATTGAATTTTTACTTGAATATATGCTCAATTATGTGAAAATTCTCACCTTAATTGTAGTGTTTTTTGCAAAATCAATGATATTGTGAAGTGTATATATAAATTGAAAAGAATATAAGATGTTGTGTATGAAGTTGGTAAAGCATTGAACCAATTGCATAGTGTTGATGGAGCGTTTTTTGCATTGTCCTTTCCCTATACATATTTTATAAGTACGTGACTGACTTGAAGATTTGTACATTTTAATGTAAAATCTGATGTAACAAGTTATCTTGTGCTTTTTCACTCTTTAGAGTTATAGGTTATAAGTTTTGGTCGATTGTAAGGAGGCTTATAAGCTTTATCAAAAAAAGGGCTAAACTATATGGATGTGTGTTTCTATATGTACAACAATAGGTGATCAACATACAAAGTGCTTCAATTTGAACACACAACTAATACAAGTGACGAAGTGAGCATGGAATCTCTTAAATTTTGAGAAACTTTTACAAGTGCAACTTTTTCTACTATTACTTGTTTAGATCATCCAGTCTGCCTCATTAATATTAAACTTTTTCTTTCGGCAAGTGTTAGCTGTGAAACCAAATAGGTTCTTCATATACACATCCTTAAACCTATGATTAATATTATATCAAGTGCAATATCGATGATGCACTTAATGCTCCTCTTATTCGGTATCAGACTCATTTATTACATTATATATCATTATGCCTATAAAAAATAACATATTAGCAAAAATAGATTGAAAAATAATCTTGGTAGTCACAAAAGCAAAAGTATCATCAATAGTGATTAGTGGTCGATAGTGTTTGAATCCATCTAATGGAAGGCTTTAAACTCTTAATGTATGGACAATTTGTCATATGACTTGTCTCAATCACAAAACACATTATCAAATGACTTTCTGTTTAGCAATAAGATACTTTAAGTAAATGTGGGTGATTTTTAATTCTGATAATTTATTTTTATATGGAAAAATTTAATATGATAGGACTTTTAGAAATTAGGATTTTTATTTACTTTTTTTATTTTGTTTACTTTATTGACATTTATTTTGTTTTTTTGGGTTGATTTACAAATTACGGTAATTGATTAAAATTCTCCGTTTAGCAACCTAAGCCCTCTAATATATGTGAAGGTGTAGTGATACGTGTTATTTATCAATTGGACAATTAACACAAATTTTAAAAGAAGGATCAACCCAAATCAGATTGGTACTTGTCCTTGGATTCACGTCACTCACACGATCATTCGCATGAGGGTCATATTAATTAATTTGATATTATTATTAATTTTATAAATACTTTCAAAGATTATGAATTGTTAATAACCGATATAAATCATTCAGTTATAATTAATGATACCGATTCAGAATAAATCATAACACATACTACAAATATTGTCTAAATATTTAATTTTGTTGTTGGGTTTTGTTCATCAAAGGAACGTAATATGTTTTGGAAAATATTAACATACGACATATTATATTATATTAATTTTTTGAATAGTTAATTCTAAAGATTTGATTTTTCGATAATCCGCTTCAAATTAGTACCACTTTTACATTATTTTTAAAGGTTTCACCTTTGCATTATTTACACTTTCAAATAGTTTATTTACCTGTTATTGGCAAAATTCTAAATTTTTTCATTTCCTATTTCTTATTTATATATTATTTTGTAATATATATGCATATTTGTTTAAATTTATAAGAAATTAGTATTTTTCAATTAATGAATAATAGTATTTTTTTTTATAATTATTAGAATTTTTAAAATAAAATATAATAAAAATATAAAAAATTTAACAGGTCATTTTTACACTTTTAAAGACATTATGATATTTCATAAGAAATTCATATAAAACATATGGAGTATTTATAGGATACTATTCGCATATTTGAAAATTTTTAAAAACATTATAACAAGTTATTCACATATTCTAAACTTTTTTGTATAAATTTTAAAAGTTATTGAATTTATGAATATTCTCAATTATTTAAGAAAATTATAAAAGTTACATAAATTGTCATATATATAAATTACAACCAATGGAAAACAACTACTATTTGTTAAGGCCTTTAAGAGTTTGTTATTTGTCATTTTATAATACAATTATTAGATTATATGATAGAAAAATAACCATTATATTAGTCAAAGTCTTCAGGCTAACTGAATGTGCATCTATTGTTTTAAAATGATTATTTATATCCATACTTGTATTAAGGAATGAGGATAAATATTTAATGAAAAAATAAAAGTCAAACATACAGACAAAAGCATAAAATGTAAATGGAGGTGAAGTTGAAAGGGATGAAAGATAAATAAGAAATATAATGATATGAAAAAAGATAAGAAAAAGAAAGATGATCAATCCTATTTTGAAGGAAAAGGAGGGAAATATTTTCCCTTTATCCACTGGGGTTATTATTTACCCAATAATGAGAAAACTATATGCTTTTATTTATTCTTCTCCATCACTTTATAATTATTTCTATTCTTGACAATAACACTATTGTTATAGTTTTCTTTTCCAATAACAATGTTATTTTAGTTTGACTTTTATTTTTTCCATAAAAATTTACTCTTAATATAATAATTTTTTATAGTCTTAAATTGATCACTTAAAGCTTTAAAAACAACACTAAAAGTAATTAATAAGTATGACGATTGTGAATTACTTCCCCTGGTTTCCAATAGTTGTTACACTTTTATTTTTCACGCTATCCAATGCACGATTTTAATCTGTAATATCTTTAATTTTATATGACAAAAAATTCAAAAAAATTAATATTATGAAAATATGCATTAAGACGAATCAAATAAGATTGCACTTGACTATGTTTTACATTATACATGGAGAAATATATACCAAATAAGACCAATTAATGAACGATCAAAAATCGAAGGAAGTATCTTTTACAAGATTAGTTCCTAATTCTCCAAAGTGAGAAAGAACACAAATTTTGGGAGAAACGGTCTCTTTGAGAAACCATCTCTAATTAGCTGGCTCAATATATTTTTTTGAAATATTATAAGTAGACATTAAAAATAATGTAGGTAGACACTAAAAATAATATATATAAATATTAAAGATATTACAAATAGACATTAAAAATAATACTCCCTCCTATTCAGCTGAACTGTCCCATTTCCTTTTATGGTCAAGTCAGCTTAAATGTCCCATTTCTATTTTTGGCATGGATTTTTGACTATTATACCCTTAGTACTTTATCCTATTTTCAATTATACCCTTTATTACCCTTACTAATTTTCCCTCCCTTATAATTAATCAACATAATAAAATCTTAATTAATCCCACCCATTTACACTCCCTCCCTTTATAATCCTAAAACCCTACGTCCCTACCCATTCCCCATTTCATATTCTGCCGTTTTTCTTAATCCTCCATTGAAACCTTCACCTTCTTCCTTATCGTTCTTCTTGTTCTTCTCTGAAAACCCTACCCATTCCCCATTTGATATTCTGCCGTTTCTCTTAATCTTCCATTGAAAGCTTCACCTTCTTCCTTATCGTGTTTCTTGTTCTTCTCTGAAAACCCTAAAACATGGCAAACTCCAGTTCGCCATTAAAATCCCCCCTGAAGAATCCTAACTCGAAAATCGACTCATCCATGAAAAACCCTAAGTCTCGTACTTCTTTACTTCTGAGAATCCCCAAATCTCCTTACAAATCGCCTTCTAAGATAGAATTTAAGGGGTTCGATGATGGAAACCCTAGATCTGGACTGAAATCATTTGAGGAAGAGTCTTATGATTACAATGATGACTCAACTTCTGTTGAGACTGATCCTAAGTGGGGAAGAGAACTTGACTCTGAAGGTGAACCCATTTACACACCTGAGCCTGATATGTATCCTGATCGTGAATATTCTTCCATTGATGCTGTTTTTTCGAATACTGATTGTGAAGAAGAAGATTGGCTTGATAAGCTTGGTCCTTTCTCAAGTGAGTTTCTGTTTGTGTTGGTGCATGTTCATTTTGACTGATGATGATTTTTAAGTTAAACGTTTTTTTATGCATTTAATTTCATTGCTCTGTGATCTCAAAGTGAGAGCAGTTTTAGCCACCAAAAAATCGAACAAAGGGGGTTTGGATTGTTTTCCAACGTTTACTGCACAAAGATGTTCGATTTTATACTCAATGATTTCAAAAAAAAAAAGAAATTTACCTGAGAGTTCTAAAACAACCAATTTTTTTCATTAATGTATATTTGAATAAAAATGTTTCATTGAAAACAACATACAATGTTTGTTGTTTGCTTCTGAAACATCCCATGTTAAAGATCCCAAAAATATGTCCAAATTGAAAAGGAATTTACATTTGATTAATGAAGCTGTGCTGGTTATGCTTGTGTTTGATTCTGTGCTTCAGTGCTGTTGTTGCTTCTGTGCTGTTGTTGCTTTCTTCTGTGTCCCAAAAATTGTTGTTGGTTGCTGTTCTTTTGCTTAAACGAAGGTTGCTGTTGCAACTGTTGAAATTTGATGACTTTGGTTGTTGGTTACTTCTGACATTTCTACATTCAAATCCCCTTCTTCATATCCCCCTGCATACCCAATGACTTCCACAAGCTGATTCATTTTTTCATTACTTAGCTTTGTGAATAAATATTGAAGTGAATCCACAACCAATTGTTTGTCAATAGTGAGGTAATCTGGTAAAGTCCCTTCCCTAGCTGCCTTTGTTTTGCTCATGTGAGGAATGTGATAGTCAAACCCCCCCTGTTTTTTCATGACCTTTATCATACAAGCTTGTAAAGTTATGAAAACAAACCTTAAACATTGTGGACTCAGATTTTGAAATGCATTATTCACAGCCTTAAGCAACTCTTTAACATTGTAAGCTGATTTTTGATATTGCAAAGCTTGAATTGATCTAAAAAAACCTAAATCTAGCACATTCATGTCAGGGGAATTTGGAGGTTGTTGCACTAATTGTATATTAAATCCATCTTTCATTGCCTCTTCTAAAAACCCTCTGTCATTGTGTGCTATATGAGGTTTAGCATTGTCTTGTTGAATGTAAATACGCTTGGATAATTCAGCAGGCCATTTTGCCCTAATTGTTGGCAGCACATTAGTGATAAGCATTTCTCTAATGTGCTCTTTTGTGATTGACTGTATTGGCTTAGTTTCCATCTCCCCCCTTTTCCTGTTCTTTGAGCTTCTTTTTGCTGGCTCCTGTGTAATAAATGGCCAAATGCCTATCTTTCCATCAAAAAAAACATCACCTTCAGTTGTAAATATAGGCTTTGTTACAGCACACATAAACATTATTTTTGGTATGAACCTTTTTGATTGACATTCTCTATGTGGTTCTACTTCACCCGGAGCTAGATAATAACTTTGTGTCTCTCGGGTTAGATAGAAATGTTTTTCATCTATGTGAACAACGTTAGTAAATGGCTTAAACTTGAATTGATCATTTTGTTCATTGTATTCACATTTAGATAATGCAAAGCTTAACCTGTGTAACTTGTTGTTTTCATTCAAAGCTGGTTTGATTGCGTTTGTGTGCCTTCTTATTACTTTGTTCCTCTTCCACCTACACACCGTTGATTGTGACACTTCCATTTGCTTTGCTACTGAATGCTGTGTACCCTTCAGTTCATATTTGATTGCCTTAAATTTTTCTTCATCAAACATTATTTTGTTTGCTGCTTCTTTCCCCCATCTCTTGCTGTTGAGGTTAATGATTGTGGTATTGGTTGTCATCTGCTTCTTGACATCATTCCACAATCGTGTAATTGTTTTCCTACAAACCTCAAACTCAATTGCAAGTGCGTTGATTGTGCCTAGCGCTGGTTTGCCCTTCTTATTTAATGCAGACAGTAGCTTCTGCATTATGCTTTCTCTTTGTTGTGTAGTTAATTGTTTTGTAGGAGCCATTGTTTTAGTTGATTGTGTAATAAATGAGCTTTGTCATTGTCTATTTATGCTTTCTGTTTTGTAATGTTATGATTGATTTTTTCTTCTTGTTGCACATTTCATTTTTGGCGCCATCTGCTTCTGTTTTCTGAAATTTTGGCTGTGTGCTTTGGGAATTTTCTTCAATTGTTGGCGGCAGTTTCTGAATATGTATTCAATTCCTTCTTTTTGGACATTTTCATTTTGAGTTTCAAAATAATGTGGGTACTGTGATGATATTTTTCATTTTGAAAAATTGGTTGTTTATAAATTGGAGGCTATTTAAGAAATTATTAATGCATTTTTTGGGTAATTTGGAAAATCTGAAGTCAATGATCGCAAAAAAATTCGCACTCACATGATCAGTAACGACTGCAACTACACCGAAGCTGTTGAAGAATTGAGAAGGCTCTCGGAGATACCGTAATTGATGTTTTTAATTTTTAGTACTCTTGACAAACTTATGTAATTTCCAAAAATTATTGTAAACGTAATTGTGGCGCAATTTAGGACTTAATTATGTAATTTAGGACTTAATTATGTAATTTAGGACTTAATTAAATTATCGATGTAATTGTGGCGCAAAAAAATTTCAAACTTTTGGTGCCAAAAAAAATCAGCTTTTAATTTGGTGGGAATCATTAATTCCTTAATCTTTACAATTAAAAACCCATAATACTACTCTCTCTCCTCTCTTAGAATCCCATTTTGACTTTTCTTAAAATCCGTGAAAAGTCAAATGGGACATCTCACCTGAATAGGAGGGAGTATAAGTTTGAATCAACTTTTCAAGAGAATACTCGACATGGAATCAACTTGAAATGCCATATGGCCCCAGCCCAAAAAGGAGCGCCGGGATCAAATTAGGAATCTTCATCACATTCATGATTCATGAACACTATAAAAAATCTTGAAAATTCCACCAATATTTTAACCCTAATCACCTCTTATTTTACCCCTTTTCAACCCTACATCAATTTCAACCTCTGATTTTGATTGTCATTTTATCTCCATTTCATCCTTTCAGATAGATAAAATTGAGTTTTAGCAAAAAAGCAAATCCAGACATCGGATCTGTTCTGAAAGATACAGATACAGTCAAAAGATATCTTTTTCAATCGTACATTCTCGGTCCCATAAACTAGCCATTTTCATTCGTTTCTCTCTTCAATTCCCCACAAAATGTACTCCTAAAAGATTAATAAGAGTGTAAAAAAAGTGGGTATTTTTTCTGATCGATTTTTGTCTCTTCTTTTGAGTGTTTCTGGTTCAATAGCTTTTTAAGGGAGAGATAAAGAGAAGAATGTTGGAATTGAGGGCCATAACTTGTTTCCCACCTGCAATTTTTGCAGTTTATGCTACCATTGCTTGTGTTGATGCATTTATAGCTGCTTTTGCCTTCTTCCAGGTATCATTTTTGCTTAATTTCTTCTTTTGTTTGATGGGTATTTAGTTTTTTTGTTAGTTCTTTATGTTAATGAGATTAATTGTATTGGGTAGTATTTTGATTTTTGAAATGTGGTTATTTGCTGAATCTAAGGGGAATGAGGGGGTGGGGGAGCGGGGGTGTTTGTGGATGTTTTGATAATTTGTTGATTTCTGAATTTAATTAGTTTGAAATTTTGCAAAGAACATAGAAGTAGGCAAAAGTAGCATTTGGTGACTGATGGAATGATTCATTGCACTAGATGTAAGAAATTGATTCTTAAGGAAACAACATTTAGTTATCTCGATGCCAAGTGGCTCTTGCCTCGACTTGTTTGGGGGTTGTATGTACGCAACCTACCCTTATAAGTCAAGGAGATGACAATACCATAACAGTTACTTTGATGTCAAATTGCTTAATGGCTCCGGCCTAGACGAGTTTGGGGGTTGGATTTATGCAATCTACCCTTATAATAACAAAACGTACTCTTGATTGCAAACATCGTTTGGAACGTAGCAAAAATAAAGTGCAAATGATTTAATGCGTTATTTTACTATAACTCATTATAATCTAGAGAAATGAAATTTTTGGCTACATCGAGTATGAACATGTAGACTATTTTCCATATGGATTGTGATATAGCATTAATTTTTGGCTTTTAATTGAATGGGAAGTGATTGTTACTGATTTGAGATAAGTAAAGGCATTTGTAGAACATAATGGTATTTGGCTAAATTTAGAGCCAGATATGGTCCTATGGAACACCAATCACGTGCCTAAGGAGACATTTTATATAGATTTTGTTTCCCGTTTTCCATCGTGCCTCAAAGTAATGAGAGTGTAGGATGTTTATGGAAACTCTTTAAAAGAATGTTCTGCGGCTTTTAGAAACAAACAATTAGATTGCAAATACCACCTTTAGTCGTTTTAGGTTTTTGTTTTATGAAACAGAAATGGAATTAGCAGCACAACTACGACCCTCCAGCCAGTATTACCATCTTTGTCGTCTGAAACATCTAAATTCCGGCAATATCTAACTACTTCAGAAAATTCCTTTGCATTACCTTATTATTGAATCAGAAATCCCAATTGCCAAAACAAGTTTTTTCAACTTCCGCTATTTCCTCCTTCACATTTCTAATTTTTCGTCCTCCTGCCTCTTTATTAAGATTCTTCCACTTGTCATCATCTTTATTCGTATCTCCACTGTTGGTCACTTGCACCATCGCCCATGTTTTTGCTGTTCGTCTTTGCCAGCAAGACACAATTGATGTTGCAAGACTCCTATATTGAATATTATTTTTATGTTGCTTCCATACTCCTCCATCTCTACGCCATGACCAAAGTGTAATGCACTAATGCCTACTCTCCTAAGAAAATATTTTACCCTCTTGCACATACTTAACTAATTGGCCCTACCATACTGTACTTGTGCTTTTTATTTTTGAATAGAATCATTGCTCTGTAGAGTTCTAGATCTTTATTGTATGTTTGAAATAACCAATTTCAGTTTTTTTTTTTTTTCAAAACTGAAAATGATACAAATGGATCCTAAGAATTTATGAAGGAGTTTTAACTAGTTTGATGTAGTAACTAAAGTTTCAAAACATGTTGAAGTAGCTCCAGCCTCCAGGTCCCTTTAGTATTTTGATACTAGAGATTGATAATCTTTTCCCTATCATTAGAAGTGGTTTGAAGAGGATATGCTTCTAGATAGGTTAGGCAATGGAGATTCAAGGCATTATAAGATACATTTTGATTGTATTCAGGAAGGACTAGATCAATAGAGGTTTATGTAGCATGGGCACGTAAAGGGACCTGGAGAATACTCATTTAGTCTAGAATACTCATTTAGTACAGGTTAATACACTTTAAATATGGCCCCTTTTTAAACGTGGTAGAAGTTTTCAAGGACGTACACTTAAACCTTATTGATTGAGATTATCCTGTAATGATAAATTAGCAATTAGCTGAGTATCTTTTCCTTTCTTTTACGGTGTGATGTGAGAACCTAAATTTTCAACGTGTGTACTTTTCTGCTTCAGTTAATGAGGATTCACTCTAGAAGTGCACAACTTGAGTGGACGCGTCAAAAAGTAAGTGTGACCATGCTCTTTTGTATATTTTGCAATATCATTCTGTTACTTCCAACATGATGTACATGTAGCTTCTGTTTGTTTATATTACAAGCACCTGGTGATTTGCCGTACTATTTTCGTGTTGGTAATTTGAGTCTTCATTCCCGCTAGATGCTTGATGTTGAAACTTTTCATTTATAAAGAGTTATACTATGATTCATGTGCTCCCATGTTCTTGAATGGTATCATCCATTGGTCCTAAATGACTGAATCAAATCTTTGACCTATATACGACATTTGTTTTCTGAAAATGCCGAGTATTTTTACACACATTCTACGGCCAGACAGCTTTTGTATGGAGTTGAATTTGTTTTATCTGTGAACTTTATGACTTAATCAGAACTCAACACTTTTGTGGAACTTATGTGGCACTTCGACAACGAAGAAGACTAGATGGAGAGGTTACACCTTATTTTTACGATAGTTGTGGTGCCATCTTCTGTAGACTTGTAAAAGAGTTAATATTTAAGTGTTAAGGGAGGACATGCATAAACTAGACCTTTTTTTGTATTTATTCTTTAGGCCAATTGGGATGCTATTAATCAGGTGTTATGTACTTGCAGGTCTTTCATCTCATGATTGGCTTATGTAATGCTGGTAAGATGTTTCTAGATATTTTGTGTGATACTTGCTCTTTTCAGTGGTTTTAGTAATAAATTCTAGATTTTGTTTGCTTGTGTGTGTGTAACGATGTGTCTTTATTGTAGTTTAAAGTTGCAATCACGTACTAAGAATCCTTATAACTGTTTGACCTAAACTACATCTTAATGTAATTGAATGCAATATTTAGATAATTAATTTCATTAAAGTTAGTCCAAATTAATTCAATCTACTTTATCCCTCCCTACTTATTATTCTCCTATAACAAGTTATCCAATACCAATCAATAACTAATTATATTGCTGTTTACTTATATTGATCACACTATACTCAATTCTAAGATTATGTCTCGAATCAAAATCAACACTAATTAAAATATAAACAATTGAATAATTATATTAAGTATAAAAACATATGTAAGATTTACTCACGCAAATCGAGAATTGATAATCCAATCAAGCAATAGAATCAGTTCTCCACAAATATCTACATTCTACACAAACTTAAAAGTAATATGGAGGTTGAAAACTAATAAGATCTATAATAATGTAAAAGTATAAGTATGATAATGAGGGTACAGATAACACGAGGCGTATTTAGACGTGACAGAACACTGAAACTTATGAGCTCAAACTTGCTTCTTTGCTTTTATTCAACACTTGTTGATTTCCAAGCTCTGATTTCAAGCTCTAAATAAACTCAACACAACATCGATTTACAACGAATAATCAAATGTCTAAATAACTCCTACAAACTCAGTTGTTTCCGGGTATGTATCAAATAAAAATTTTGAGATCACTGATAAATTACGTTGGAAACTGAAGTAAATGTACGCTCGTAGATTACATATAATCATGCCTATCAATGAATTTTAAAATTTAGAAAATATTAGCTTTTGGGGATAGAAAACTATTTACGCCGGTTTGATGGTAATAAGTTTAAATGTGCTGTTGCGGAATTTTAGTTTTTCTTAGAGCTTCTTTGTGCTTACTTAGTGCACCCTTTTCGTTGTATGGACTTGTGTGTGTTTTATTTTCTTTGTGATGTTTGTTCAGATTTATTCTTTAACTTGATATCTTTTGAAGAACCAAAATTACAAAATTTAGATTTCGTTACAGGTTATGTTTTGTATTTTGTGTTAACTCTCACTGCTACTTGTAATGGATGGTCATGCTGGTCAAGCTCCTGCGGCTTCGTATTCATGGGTAAAATCAACTTACTGGGAGCTTGCTCTGATTGGTTGCTGACTTTGGAGCCTAATGTTATCTAAAGATTTTTGATTTTTTCAATGCAGCCTTACCTAAGATCCTTTTCTTTGCGGCATTTCTTCTACTTCTGTCGTACTGGTATGTTTCAATTCTCATTTGCAGGAATTACCTTATAAAATATTGGCCCTTCCGAAAATATGTCAGCTGTACTGTTGCATTCGTGCAGCTTCAGTTACTGTATTTTGTTTCATAAGTATCTCCTAGACTGCTAGTAGCTATAAATGAACCATGTCCTTACTGATGGAATTCAGAAAAATTAAAGAAAGTGTCTTCTCAATTATATAATTTACATTGTATTTATGGAGTTCATTTATCTACTTCTGCTAAGATATATCATGAGGTTATTGTTTAAATAGTATATTAAATTGGATTTGTTTTCTAAAAGTGTTAAACGTGCTTTCGCTTGAGCATGAGTAAAAGTCCTAGATTTAGGCTTATTTATTACTTGTTCAAGCGCCAATGAACCTTTATTCTCGTTTATAGTTTTGTTTTTCATATCGAATCAAAAATTTCTTTGTGTAACGTTGGGTTTAGGGATCTTTGTTTTGAATGTTAACAATTTGTTTTCACCTTTCAATCGTTAATTTTGTTTTCCTTATATCATTTTGAATTTTTTATTTATGCCTTTTGGCATTTGCATTTATTATTCTTATGCAAATCTGAACTTACAGTCAATTCTAAGCTTAAAGCAAATTCTATTACAAAGTTAAATTATAAAATGTATAAGTAGGTACCTAATACTTGCGCAGCTTTTAATGGCTTGAACTGATGATCGAAGTTTATTTTTAATATATGTTTACTAATAGCCAGAAATCTCTCATGTTACGTTCACTAATCAAGATTCACTTGATGTTTGAATATTCCATTTGACTTTAAACATAAAACTCCTAGACTATAATATGTACACTTATTTCTCCTCCCATTTTTGAAAGGCTGCACAAACTGTTTGGACAGGAGTGCTTGAAAAAGTTCTGTTGCTTAAAAATTCATGCTATTGGTTTGTTTTCATGTGATCTCTAATGCAATTTTCTTTTTATATTATTGCTTATAAAAAATGTCAATTTCCGTACTTGTGTAAGAGTAAGACTTTATAGTTCATACACCCCATCTTCTAAACTCGCTTCGGTAGGACTTAGGAGCCATTTATTCGCATGGGGGCATCGTGATGTTGAAGAATTTTTGCAAGAAGGTTAATCTGTTAAAGCATTAGTGGATAATTTTCATGTTTCTAATGATAAAAGGCTGCTTATTCATGTTACCTTCATTGAACAAAGAGCCATATTAAAATGTTTTAAGATCATCATCTTATAGATGTTTGTACTATGCCTCCCTTTTTTTCTCTCCTTTTCTTGGATTCACTCCCCATAAGGTAGCTGGCCCAATCCAAATAGAGATTAGAGACCTCTTATACTTTGTTTCTAGGCTTTCAGGAGTAAATGTACAGATGATTTTCATCTACTACTTGCAGTTGTTAATACTACAAACAATCTTGCCTTTTATTTTTCTTTCACCCCATTGTTTACTCAAAACGTTGTACTTAAAATATGTCCTGCCTTACCACATTGTAAAGGTTGTTGAGGTCACCTTGACCACAATATAGGCCGTGATAACCACAATACCATCAGCGCAAAAGTTGTTTCACAACCGTTTCGCAACCATGTGGCATCTAACATTTTCTTTATCATTAGAATATGCTGTCATGACTATTTTTCCTGGTTTTGTTTTTTAAGTTCTGCCACAAATTTTCTGTTATTTCATTTTTGCATTTTCTTTTTGATGGATTTATAGGGTGGATCTTTGCCACCAGGCTGATGATGAAGAGGATGAGGGAGACAATACTTCTCTTGAAGCTTTGTTGGATAGGACCAACAGCAAACCACATTTATCAAACATTGCCAGAAATCAACATTGTCTTCCTTTTCGATCAATTCATGTTGGTAACCGCCAACGGGCTGTTATCTTGGTATGTTGTTGACTATCTTACATATTTTTTCTGAAGTATGTTAATTGTTAACCAGAAGACTGTTGAAATTTGGTAAAATTATATGTAGATTCATGATAGATAACTATGTTATTTCTATTCCAGATTACGGTTGCAGTTTTTATTGTAATGATTGCCTTTGCTGTGCTAATTTGGATTGGGATGGGAAAAAATCCGATTGATTCATCAACGGTTGCTCGGGTAAGAACTTCCAACTAATTGTGCTTTTGACTGGTGCACCTTTGGTGGGTGTGTACTCAATTCATTGAATTTTTTAAGGGATTCTAAGGATCTCATTTGCTTTCTTATTGTGTGAAGATTAGCAACATGGGAAAGCTTTAATTTATTCTGTTGCAATACATGCATGTGTAATTCATCGTACCATATTGTTTATTTCTCATATATAGTATGTTGCTATTCTGTAACAAAAATGTCAAGTTCATGATAGGAATTAGGACATGACATATGCTCATTATTTCCAACTCATCAACAATGTTCATTATGCAAAGGCAGAAGTTACGTTGTGGTGGTTAAATGACTTTGGAAACATTGTGCAGGTCTATGTGGATATCTTTGCAGTTGGAATTCTTCTGTTAGGAGGAGCATTGGCAGGTTATGGTAAGACTTTCCGATTGCGTGTTCACAAGTTCTTGCCTGAAAGCTGGAGTTGTGTTGTGCTTCTGTTCTCACTTTTGTATTTGAGTTAGTCTTAGTCTATAAAAAGGATGCTATCTATGTAGAGATTGTCTTAGTCTATAAAAAGGATGCTATCTATGTAGAGATTATGTTTAAATAAAAATAGGGATTCCTTTAAGGAAAAGATGGTTGGGAAATCATGCTTGACACTATCAATGTTACTCTTGCTCATATCTGCTGAGTTATGTTATTTCATGAATAATTTTTAAGATGCGAGTTAAATGAATTTAGACATGTTTAGAATTTGCATTTTAAAAACAGCTTTCTTGCAATAATGTTGACGGTTTTCTGTAAGTGTAACATGTTGCAAATCAGGTTCCTATTTAAATTCTCTGCTTTTGACACTTCCCTCATGCCACTTCTAGGACCTTTACTTTAATTACTTATGAATTTTCCACTTTTGGTTGGGATTCTAAGATTTTGTGGCTTTTCTATACTTGTTTTTTTGCGGGTGTGGGAGGGGAAAGCATCGGTTCTTAGTTAGGTTGAGGCATAAGGAGGAGGTATAGGTGCCCCGTCTGTTGTAAATAGAGTAACTATTTTGTTTTTGGCTGTTAAACTCAAACATTAAAAATCCGCTTGGATTTGTCAGATTGTCGAGTTGCTTTCAGGTTAAAAGTAAACATTTAAATGTATCCTAGTGACAATTGCTCTTGGCCATGGTGCTCTCTGGGCATAAAAAATGGAACGTAGGATGTAGACACGTTTCGTCATCCTGGAACGTCCATTCCAAATTGCCACAAAACGCAAACCAAATTGTTCTAGGTGTCATCAGACCTTTTTTTAAGGTATTCTAGTCTCCATATATGGATTAAAGAAGAAATGAGGGAGGAAATCAAGAGATAAAATCTAGAAAAGTAAAAAATTCCACTTAAAAAAAATTTTGAAGCAAAAAAATAATCATTTTCTTTTGTTATTAATATATCTTTATAAAAACTGTATCTCGTACCCAATTATACAGAGGAAATTTAGGTTGCATATCTCGAATTCATTGTCATTCCGGGTAACTTCGGGATTTTGCTACTTTAGTGGGGTTTGGTTATAGATCTTGCCTTAGGTTACTTGGCATGCTTCAGATTTTTTTTTTCTTTTTCCTAAAGTCATTGAAGTTTCCCGGTTTATATGTACAAGTTCGTTGCAAATACACAATGGAGTATATATTATGTGGTGCTATTATTTGGATGGATTTGGCTTGTCATTTTGGGAAGTCACGGTTCGTGAGTCACCTTGCCATGCAAAGGTTGTTGGATAGGATTACTTATATCTTGTAGGCTTAGGCTTGTAGGAGCCTACTCGATTGGGATATACAAAGGAACTTGATTGATTGGTTTTCAAAATTTACCTTTTAACTTCTATCAATAAGCTATCAGTTACTTAGTTTGTCCCATAATGTTCACCACACATAGTTTTGGCACAAACATGAAGTCAAAGATTGTGTTGGGATTTGGAAACAGGAAAAGGTTGGTGTAATGGAGAGAAAAGAGTTAAAGAATTACTTGGCTAAAAAAAGTTTGATAATTTGAATTATAGGAGCAAAATATTAACAATCATTTTAAGTATTAAGAATCTTACCACCTAAAGGTGGGATTTTTGGATCAAAGATTTCCTTATTAAAATGGGATATCTAGCCTATCTTCTCGTATCTATCCCATAGTTGAGAAATTGAAAGCTAAAGGATTTATGACTTTCCGTTGTCCTAATAGTATTGATTTCTCTTCCTTTTGTCCTAATAGTATTTATGACTAGGATTTTTTTTTTCCTGACTCCTTGGTTTTCCATGTTCTTTTTTTTTCTTTTAATAAATATTGTGTGACATGGTATTAAACTTTCTTTGCTATAAATATGTAAATGATTTTCGTGATGCAATGTCGTCGGAAAACTGTACACAATAGTCTCTTTTGCCAAATGCTGTAATTTTTGACTCTTGAGAGCTGCTATTTTAGTTTTCGATGTATTTCTATCCTCTCCATTTATGTAATCTCTGTTCAATTTCTGTTCTGAGTACCATTTTCACGCTCAGGGCTCCTAATATATTTGAAGATGAGCAAAGTAAGATCGGAGGGAGCTTCATCCGAGATGTGGAAGGTATCTCTTTGTTTAAATTTCCTTTGGATAAGAACTAAATGCTGTTTCTTTTGGAAAAGTCATCTGATTTTACCATCTTCATTTTAGGTCACCGGACTTGCCGTTGTTTCTCTTGTATGTTTCACAACAAGTGCTCTAGTAGCTCTTCTTACAAATATCCCAGTATGGTATCTTTTGACGTGTTTATTTATCTTAGATTATTTTCATTCTCCTTCAGTCCAATAAGCTATATTCCTGGATTTTTGTTGGATATTGTCCTTATTAGTTCTGAAATGTTGTTACCGCAGGTTCTTTACCGCTGGCGTCAAGAGCACATTAGTGGTTTGAGCACTAGTGTCTTATTGATACTTTACTATTTTATAGGTACTTTCTGTTTTGCGCTTCTGATTAATAATAAAGTTGCATATGATGTTTGCAATCAAGGGTCAATCTAAAATAATCTTTATTATTACAAGTTTAAGGTTGTGTACATCTAAATCCCCAAACCGCACCTAAGCAGAAGCCACTTGGCATCGGGGTCATGCGGTTATTTTGATGTTTTGCTAAACTATGTTTAATAAATCATTGAGCTAGTTGGGTGCTATGTTACTTGGACTCGGGTACTGATGTTGGACACTGGTACATGTCCAAGTGTCGGATGCGTTTAAATATTCAATTTTACGCCTAAAATGAAGTGTCTAAGTGCCATATCAATATCCAAGCATCAAGGATCGGGCACAGTGCGTGAAGCAAATGAAGAATCCGAGTAACGTAGGTTGGGTGTATCTGCCTGATATCTTGACGTACATTTGCATAAAGGTTAATGGCTAATTATGGTTGCTTCTGATCTTGCGAAATTCTATCATTCTATGTCCATAATTTGGCTATTCCTTGTCAAGGGAGAACTTATGATATCAGCTTAAGTTGAGCATCCTAGGAACAGTTTCTTCTATTTTTATGTTTGGACACTATGATCAAAGTACACAATTATACAACAGCAGATTTGACTGCCATAGATGACTACTTTTTCACTTACGTAATCGAATTTTCGTCTATGTAATGTAATGACATCTTGAATTCTTCCGTCAATTTGTATATCTATATGATGCCCTATTGAGTAAGGAACGAAATACACTTCACGACATGTGCTTGATTTTTGATAACAATTTTCATGCAGGTTCATCTACACCTGCAGCTTTTGTATTGTGGGTCATGAGAGAATTGCCGCCTTCGAGGGTGGCCAGTAGAGTCGAAGAATCAACAATAGTGACCTTTATTAGTGATGGATCGACAAGACCCAACAATCCTCAGCGTTGGACTGCTGTAACCAGCTTGCATAATCAGGTTTGCATGTAGTTGCACATTTTGATGGGCCTATAATGTCCTTTTCCTCTAGCTTCAAAGTTCAATTTTTTCGTAACATAAATGAATGCCGAATAACTTGCACTTCCGCTGCCTCAGTGTTCAAAAGCAAGCCCTATTTAGTGTAAATCAAAGCTGGAAGCAAGTCCGAGTTAAATGTTTTGAGCAGAGTTTTGCACATCGTTTCGAGAAGTTGATCAATGTGGGACCTTGATTTTTGAAAGAAGCTGGTTTGTTGTATCATGCATTACACCAGTCGATAACATCAATGATTCAGTTGATTTACTTTGATTATCTGTACATAGAAATCGTGCTCCTTCCCGTATTTCGAAAGTGAAAAATGGATTGGAGGGGGCTGAAATAGGAGGAACTTGTTACTGACGTAGAAATTTGCGAAATTTTGTAGTTCGACTCAGGTGGATTATGTGTTGAAATGAAGATGGGCAAAGTTAATAACAACTGTATAATTATATCTCAATATGCTGATAACAGCTGGAGTGCCAACTTTAGTTAAATGATCAAAATGAAATGTTAGAAATTTGTTTGATGATTCTTTAAGCCCTTTTGACTTGTGTGAGAAATCCATTTCAAACAAGGGGATGTTTGGTTGAATAGCTATGTATGGAAACAAGAAAGGGGAAGAAAAGGGAAGTAACTCAAAACCCTTTCAATTTCCAATTGTTAGGTTAATGTTTGAGTAGAGGAAGGGAAGCCATATGTTAATTAAGTGTTTGGTGGTGTACAACTAAAAATCATAGGTTAGCCTACTGGTCAAAGGTGATCTCTTTCTCTCTTATTTTAAGAGTTTGATTCCTTTTTGTACTAGAGTGTCTCAACCCTACCAAAAGTTTGATGTAAAACTTGGCAAGATATTAAAAAGGAAAGTGAGTTTACATTTCAAAAATTGTAAACATGATTGTTAGTTGCGACTCTCCTCAACCAAATGTCATTTCTTCCAATTCTCATACCAAACAAATAATAATAATAATAATAATAATAATAATAATAATAATAATAATAATAAATACATAATCTTACCGTGTATTGACATTTGAAATGGATGCACGCTTGATGAAAAATTGAATATTTTTCAAATAGAATAGAATGATGCCCATTCAATAGATAAAATTAATGTTCATATAAGACAACCATCCAATCTGTACAAAAGAAATAAGAACTCCGAGTTTGGTTTGATTTACATGATTATTGAATACGATATTATATTTGCCTTTTAAAATACTTGCATCTAATAGTGATATGTTGTGTGGAAAACTATCATTGCTCAATAACAAGGCTTTTTGCCATAGAAATATTTATAAATAAAACCACCAATCATTTCCGATCCTAGTAACAAAACCTTGAATCAAACAATGACCTAGGGTAAGATGGAAAGATAAGCACTAGTAATGCTCAAATGAGCATGGAAATTAGAAGCTATTTAACTAAAAAATATATAATACAATATTGTAAAAACAAAAGTTGAAAATGTGAAGTCATTTTGGTAGCAAAGTGTTCATCAAGTCAAAATCCAGCGAAGGCATTTCGGCACATCTGAGGCACCATGTAATTGAAACGGGAAGGGGAAGGGAGGAGCATCTACGAAGATATAAGCTTATCGTTCTATAGGTGGCCTCGCTTGAACACAAACATAATTAGTTGAAACCATAACAATCTCCATATCCAGCCACGAAAATCATCCAGCTTGTTTCAATAAAAGACCCTATGCTCAAGAACATTTGTTTAAACCGTCAAACTGGGTCTGCTTTCATACTTCAAGGAATTGCAAGATAAGTTATAAACAGAAATCTCAGCTCAACAACCTGCAAGTCTTGGATGTCAAAACATTATGCAATGAATTATGCATGCCTTTTTGCTGGCTGAGGAACTATCATAACCGTCCAAAATGTTTAACAGGCCAAATCTACAAAAACCGAAAGTCTATATTAGATCCAGATCATTACCCAAACTCTTCAAGAGCAAAAAAAAAAATGAATAAAACAAAAAACTACAATACACCCTTTAAATTATAAATGGAACATGGAACATGAAACATTATCATAATAAGTATACATAATTAGAACTGAAACACACAGGACACAGCACAATCACATATCACAATCTACTATACATACATAAAACTGTATTGATTGAGTGCCCATAAATCATCACAAACGTGACCGAAACCCATTTAGATTTTTTGCCACAAATACTTGAGTAAGGGTCAGTACAAGAAAATATTCCTTATCTATGAAGTACCAGAGAAGTCCTTGTACCTCCACGTTCCAACATGATGGGAGAAAAGAAATCAGGTTAAGAAAATGAGACTAGTTAAGAGAGTAATTACTATGTTAGACGTGGATCCAAGCTAGTTACATTAAGACTGGAGAAGCATTTGGCTATTTTTGACCAATATCAATAACTGTCACCACAATACAAGTTTAATCAATAATAGAAAGCAACAATTCTCATTCCTCCAATATGTGCGGTTAAAAGACCTCCAATTGATTCATTATCATTAGATTTTGTGGTCAAATAGCAATTTTAGAAAGAGTCATCTTTAGAACCTTATCAAAAAGGGTTGTACAATGATGCGGTATTAGGAGTGATGAGATTATTGTAATGCCTAAATATCAGTCGAAAGCATGAGATATACCTTAATATGGCCCAAAACGTGGTTTTTTTACACCTTTATCATGTAGGAAATATTAGTTCATTTTTTATGAAAACCTTTATAGTGCGACTGATACGATGCGACCTTGTTTTTGCACCATGCTCTAGATGCAACCATTTTTATCAACTTTTGGGATCCTTGCATCATCATCCGAACAAAAGGAAAAAAGAAAAAAATGACAGCAAATGAAGGCCCAAAAACCTAGAAATAAGCAAAGCCTACCCAGTAGGATATACCATAGGTCTTGTCTAGAATTCACTTAGTAAGCATATCGATATTCTTAAGCAAACCATAAAGGCTTGCTATGTCTCACCTTCTAAGCTTTAGCAAGAAAAATGGGGGAAATAATGATTCAAAATGTGAAGAAAAAATGTATCATTTAAATCCAGTCCACTGTCCTTATTTCTTCGGTTTGATGAGACAAAAAAAATGATTCATGGATTTCTACCAGTGACTAATATTAGCTACACAAGGTTATTGTTACATGTAAGAAAAACTTGTTCGCATATTAGTTATAAATCTGTGACCTAAGCATTATATTTCAGTTAAAATCACACAGCAGACTGTAGCCTGTATGAGAAACATGTACTAGAAATCTAGATTTATTTGAAGGAGGAACAAGCATTATATTTGACCTAAACATTATATTTCAGTCCACAATCACATATCAGTGAACAAGCAGAAAAACAATGCAACCATATCACCTCAGAGGCACTCAACTATTGAAAGATGATAATGCCCAAACACACACACACACACTCTTTCTCCTAATTCTAGATGCTTAGTATTGTCAAATTTTACAATAAACATGTCAAAAAATGCAAACACAGTAAATGGTTAGGTAAAAAATTTCTACAATCATTACCTTCCTCTATGCTATAAAACCCACCTTGGTAGAAAAAAATGAAGCTATTTTGTGTGGACGCTAAGTCTCAAAGTAAGCAGTAACACATAGAAAGCTTGAGTGTAATATCTTAACAGTAAAGAAGTTGATAAACACAAAGGAGTATTATTTAAGTAGCTTTGTACTAAATTGGTGAAGAACATTTTTACTTATCCAAGCGTGTCTGTGAAGTTTTGCTAAAATATTATAGATTACTTTTTTTGTATATACTTCCACTAAAATCCCACAATACTCTCCAACAAACTGCAAATAATTAAAAATGCCCAAAACAACTACCATGTTCAAAACAAAATCTTGAATCCATTACATCAAATTCTTGGACAATGACCCATTTGCTAATACTTTGAAAAGCAAGGTGATGCACTATTCATTGACTTTCAACTATAATGAACTAAATCAGATTGTCTACAGTGTACACATCTTATTTATATCATAGATATTAATACCTTTCCTTTAAGCCATTCATAAACCTCTATCTATACTCACCAGTCACTACTCTACCATTTTTTCAGGTCCAAATCAAATTTTTTATCATCCCAATTTAAGTAGCTCACTCCTTGGCGAGATTTAAAGTGTTACATGTATGCAACCTTATCTTTTTAATGATAATAACGAGTTTGTTTCCAATTTATCAAGTTCAAATAAATATGTAAATTGTAATATGTTCAATAATAGCACAAAGTAACAAACATTATAAGGCTAAATGCAAAAAATTAAAAAACAATTGAATCATAATATATAGAAATTAAGAGCACTGCATTGACTTACTCTCCAAAATACTTTTCCATAAATAAGACCATAAGGAACAGGGCCAAAGTCTCTTGAATCTCTTGATGCATATATGTTATCTCCTTGCACCCATACATGCCCCTTTGGCACCTATGTAATTAGACAAATAATTAAATTCACATACATTAATTAGAGAAGAAATAAAATTCACAAACAATTTTAAAAAAATGAGAGCATACCACAACAGTTTTGCATTTGTCACTATTTTTAGGATCAACAAGAAACGTAACACTATCATCTTCCTTAGCAATTAATCGCTTTGTTACAAGTTTTCTAGGGTTTTCCGGCGAGCATACAATAACAACATCCCCTGGAATAACTTTACGAAATCGAGGAGAAATTCGATCGATTAAGAGTGCATCGCCTTCGATATTTAAGGTAGGAAGCATGCTAGGACCAGTTGCCTGCAAAATTATAGATTAGAATGATTCGTCATTAATACATTGAATAAACGCTATTGATGAATTACAAGTTTCAATTGAATGTGCATTGAAAAGAGATAGAGAAAAGGGAGTACATAAGAAACATCAAGAAGATATGTACGAGTGACGTGAAGGACGCAGAAGAACTTTACTATCGCCATAGATGTATTGGAAGCTTCTTTGACAAAGCTTAGCCATTGTACCATTTTGTTTCCCCTTCGATGGAGCTAAACGCAGCTTGAGTAGGACGAAGCGGATTCGTAATGTGTTTGCGATCCAATTGAAACCCGACTAAACTTCACCCTATTGATTTTATTGCCACCTCTTGTATATTGAATTTTTAAAATTGACCCTGATTACTTTTCAAACCTTCAATCTCTAACATCTCTCTAAAAATTCTCTCCGAACACTCATTAAACTAAAACAAGCTAAAACTAAAAATCGAATTACAATGGCCAACTAAAATGAGCATCAATATGATTGCGGAATCAATATGATTGTGTTAAAATTTGATACATGTTCACTCTTTTGGCTATAACTTTAAATAAAAAAATTATATAATTGCAATGTTTGAGGCAATAGAACCTAGACTTCAAGATCTTTCCAATGATATATTATATGCCTAATTCCGATAACCGAGCGAGAAATGACGATCGTTTAAAGTTTGTTTGTATTGAAATTTGATACATGTTCAATATTTTGCGCATAACTTTTTATAGAAAAATCTTATTAATGCAAGGCTTACGGAATTAGAAACTAGACTTCAAGAGCTTTCCAATGACATATTATATGCCCAATTCTGACAATCGAGCGAGAAATGAGGACTGTTTAAAGTTTCAATGATTTTTAATATTCAGTCGCGTGCGACTGGACCATGGTATAGTACCATAAAACGCGCGATCGGACCGCGGTATGGTCGCGTAAAATGCGCGACTCCACCGCGGTCCGGTCGTGCGTTTTACCGTGGTCCAGTCGCGCGCGACTGAACATTAGAAATCACTGCAAACTTCAAACAGTTGTTATTTCTGGCTCGATTGTCAGAATTGGGCATATAATATGTCGTTGGAAAGCTCTTAAAGTCTAGTTTCTAATTCCGCAAACCTTGTATTTATATGATTTTTCTATAAAACGTTATTGCCAAAAGATTGAACATGTATCAAATTTCAGCACAAAAAAACTTTAAATGATCGTCATTTTTCGCTCGGTTATCAGTGTTCGGCATATAATATATCATTGAAAAGATCTTGAAGTATAGATTCTAATGCCACAAATATTGCAGTAATGTGATTTTCCTATCAAAAGTTTCGGCCAAAAGAGTGATTATGTATCAAATTTCAACACAAAACGTATGATTAGGTTTGTTTTCCGATTTAAAAAAATTATTTTCTTTTTAAAATTAATATTTTTTATTTTAATTTAATTATTATTAATAAATTTTGTTTAGTAATAATAATGGTTGATTTTATAATTAAAAATAGATTTAAGGGTATTTTACTAATTTTATTAAAAAAAGAGGTGACAATATAATGAAAAGGGTGGCGAAGTTTAAGGATTGAGTTTCTAAATTTAGTAAGTTTTTGGATTTTACGTCAATATTTCAAAATTATTATTTAATTTTGTATTTTATAATTATGACTTGAGTTTTTTAAGTTGAAAATAATAAAATAAAACTAAATTCATGTAAAAAAAAAATATATAGTTATACATTGAAATATATTGAATTCAGGTAATGCTCATTTCACTTAAAAAAAATTATAAAAAGTTATTTTAATAAAAAAATATTATTAACTATGATGCATTTTGATATTTTATTTGGATAAAAAATTAGAAATTGATGAAAAGAAAAGATAAGAATAGAAGGGAATAGAAGGATCGAAATGATATGAAAGTTTCTATTGAGAGTGACTCATAATGACCTCGAGATTGAAAGCTTAAGGTGGCGCATGAACTACAAAAAAAGGTGAACAATGTGTGTGTGAAGCATGGGTTGGAGTAGAGCAAGTAACTTTTTGCAGCCACTAGGGCACTCGGTTTAGCATAGGGTCGGGTCACTCCCTGTTTTTTGTGTGCAAGGTTATATTTTTTCCATAAAAGTGTATGCTCGAACGAACATTACTCGTTCGGATGAAATCCCTCTCATTTTTTTGTATATAGCCTTAAGTTTGTTACTCTTTAGTCTTTAATAAATACGAGCCTTTGCTGAGTTTTCTCTAGGAACTGAGGGCCTCATAACGAGGAGATTTGAGAGTTACAAATGAACGGAATGAGTGAGTTAAACTCTAGTGATTCTTGAGATTTTATGGTGGGAGTAGTGAGGGATTTTCACTTGTATTATCTTGTACTCAAGTATCTCAATACAATTGTCTTTCCCTTGTTTTAAATAAATTTTATTGTCTATGAACAAATTATTCATAAGTTTTATAGTAGATAATCAACTGGGCCGGTTATACTTTGAGCAAACGCTCTTTAAAATTTAAATTATTTATAGTTAATTAAAAGTTAAAATTATTATAGAAAAATCAGATGTACTATTTACATGTATGCTCATTATTTTATTTTAATTAATAAATAAATAAAATAAAGTATAACAAATTACTCCTATGAGCTAATATTACATGACTACATGTGTAATGACTAATGAGTTAGACACCCGTGAATCATGAATACGAAATAGGCCAAATAAGGAATCAAACTAGTCTTCATGTACTTTTATAGAGTGTGATAATCTTATCATAATAATTTTATGATGTGAATTAATAATAATAGGGAAATTAATTATGGTAACTTTAATTTACAAATTTCTTTTAATTCATATGGTAATCCTTTAATTACAAGTAGGATGCAATGCAACCATAATAACAAACAACCTTAGAATTTATGTTAATTTTTTCTAATTTTATTATATTATTTGCTTATTTTAATATAGTTTTTTATTATTATATTAGTCGTTGATTTTGTCATGTTTAAATTTATCTCAAATTTTCCTTAGGAATTGTTCTACTTAATAAGGAGGATTGGGGTTTTGTTAGAGGGGTATAACTAATTTAAAAATATATCTATGTCATAATGTTTTAAGACATATAAGTTCACGTTTATCTTAATTTGAAAGTAAAGGGTTACTACGAGAATTTTTTAATAATGTTGTCCCCCATAAAAAAAATTAAAATTGAAATAAGAGGGTTACAACAAGATATTTCTATTTAAAATAAAATATTTTCTTTAATAAAACTTTGTAAAAGATGTTCTCACTTATTTTGACATCTATCAGCAAATTTTGTATGAGACTGTTCCACCATAAAATAAGTATATATAGTGTTCACTTTTAGGCCATAAGTGATACTCTAAAACTATAATTTAAATTGGTTAGCTTAGTAGATATAGTCTCACCGTAAGATCGTCTAATTTGAAAATTTGTGAATATCTTATTGATACTTTTCTATGGTTAACGGCTATGCCAATGATAATGATAAAGATTATTTAGAAAAATAAGATTAATTACATATTTTTTCACTTTATTTTATACAAATTTCTGTTTAATTCTTATATTATTTTGAATACATACAAAAATCATTCACATGATACTTTTGTATCTAAAATAATACTATTAGTCTATTACAAATAAATATTATAGAAAACTTATTTTTATTGACAACCAATCTATACTAAATTACTAACTATTTTACTGCATACAATTGTATTTTTTTTTTTTTTTTGCAAACTACTACATACAATTAAAATAACGTAATTTAAGGAAAATAATAATAGTAATAATAATAATAATAATAATAATAATAATAAATAAATAAATAAATAAATAAATAAAAGAAAAAAAAATGATTGTTAGGTTGTATCTTGTATGAAACAAAACAAAATTGTTGCTAGTGGACGTTTCAAATTTAGTAGGCAACTTGTCATTTGGTTAATTGAATTTATTTGATGTTGAGTGTGAACTCTGAGTGGCCTTACGTATAATGCGAATTTGAAACAATTAACTTTATCAACTCGAGGGTTTTATCAGTCGCAGTCTCTTTTAATAAGGATATAGTTAATCATAATTTCTAATCTTTTATAGATCCTAATCAAAATCTCTATAAGCAAAATATACCGAAAAATAAAATATGATGATGATAATAATAATGATAATAATAATAATAATAATAATAATAATAATAATAATATTTTGTATGTTCTGCCTTTTGAATTTCAATTTTCTTTTACAGGTTTTTTTTTAGGAGATCTCATATACCGGGCGATACTCGAGTAGAAAGGTTCTCTTCAATCGTAACCTCCTCGTGATAAGGGTATTGATCTGTCTTCTTTTCCATCTTCCCCAGACTCTGCCTTAGGCGGAATTGAGATGATGATGATGAGATGACTTGAGTTGACCCATGGTCCCACAATTTTTAGTTATTCTGTTCATACTTCAAGCACTAAAACAAGGTTCATCAACAAACTTTTTGAATTTAGTTTCATATACATCACACAATGACTACTTGTATTAATCGATGAGTTAAACATATTCAATTTAACCCTCAAAAATCTCACAAAATACACAATAATGACACCAAAAAATCCATTTTTCATCCTTACTTATGCTATACTTTTACAAGTTTTACCTCTTACAAAATCCACCTCCAATGCATCAGCAAAAACTGTCCTGCAAGACCAAATAGATGCACTTACCGCCTTCAAAAACTCGATCACACACGACCCTCTCGGTTCATTATCCGACTGGATTCCAACCATTCACCATTGCAACTGGACTGGTGTATCTTGTGACACTATTACGAACAATGTAATCTCGATATCTCTTATCGAAACACAGCTCGAAGGCACACTCTCGAGTTTTCTTGGCAACCTGTCAGAACTTCAGGTTCTTGATTTAACCTCTAATTCATTTTATGGTCTAATTCCTAATGAACTTACAAAATGTTCTAAACTTTTAGAACTTACCCTTTATAATAATACTCTTTTGGGTACTATCCCATATGAAATTGGGTTACTTTATAACTTACAATCATTAGATTTGGGCAATAATATGTTGAATGGAAGTATTCCTGACAGTATAACAAACTGTACTTTTTTGAGTGCACTAGGGTTAAACAGCAATGATTTTAGTGGTGAAATCCCATCAAACATAGGAAATTTAGCTTTGCTTGAAGTTTTCTTAGGTTATACCAATAGATTTGAAGGGTATATACCTAAATCTATAGGGAGACTAACCCAAATGAGGGTTTTAGATTTCAGTCAAAACCGGTTATCAGGTCGGATTCCTGCAGGAATAGGGAATATGAAAAGCTTGACTACACTTCAGTTGTTCGAAAATTCGCTTTTCGGAGATATCCCATCTGAAATAGGACTGTGCGAGAATCTTACCATTCTTAACATGTATAGCAATCACTTTAAGGGTAGTATTCCAAATGAGATAGGAAGTTTAGTGAACTTGAAAGTGTTGATGTTGTATAAGAACAAGTTGAGTTCCACACTTCCCGAATCCTTGTTCAAATGTAAATCATTAACCCATTTGGAGATTTCGATGAACGAGTTAAATGGAACAATCCCTTTTGAAATCAGATCATTAATTTCCCTAGAGAAGTTGATGTTGCATGCTAACAATTTCACCGGTTCTATTCCATCTTCTTTAACCGACCTAAAACACCTGACTTATTTCTCAGCAAGTTTCAATTTCCTAACGGGGGAAATACCTTTTGATATCGGAAAGCTTTACAACTTGAAGAATCTTACCTTAAACCATAACAAAATTACGGGCTTACTTCCTTCGAGTATAACTAATTGTACACAACTTCTTGCTGTTAGCCTCAGTTTTAACAAGTTAACTGGCACGCTGCCACGAGGTTTAGGGAAGTTATCGGATATGACATTTTTTTCGGTAGGAAATAATTCAATGTTTGGTAGTGTTCCGGATGATGTCTTTAATTGCTCAAATCTTGAAACGCTAGATTTAGGCGTAAACAACTTCAGTGGAACATTGAACCCGAGTATTGGTAGGATGAGTAGTCTGAGGTTGTTGCATCTACACGCAAACTCGTTTACCGGGCAAATTCCACCTGAAATCGGTAACCTTAGCAACTTGTTTAGCATTCAGCTAGACAATAACAGGTTATCGGGTAAAGTTCCACGCGAACTTTCCAAGCTTTCGCTTCTGGAAGATCTCGCCTTGCATGATAATGCACTACAAGGCGAGATTCCAGAAGAGATATTTCGGTTGAAAAAGCTTATGATTCTCGAGTTACATAACAATTTGTTAAGTGGGTTAGTTCCACATTCTGTCTCCAAACTCGAGCTTCTTTCGACCTTAAACCTGGGGGGCAACAAATTTCATGGGCATATTCCATCAGGTATGGCTAAACTTTACCGTCTGACAATGTTAGACCTCTCGGACAATAACCTCAGTGGGCCGGTTCCAGGGAAAGTTCTTGCAGGATTAAGGAATTTGCAAACTTATCTCGACTTATCACACAATGCTCTGTCCGAAACCATTCCTCAAGAGATTGGTATGTTGGAGATGGTCGAGTCCATCAATCTGTCGAATAATCAGTTCTCAGGACCAATCCCAGCAACACTTAAAGGGTGCAAAAACCTGTTCAACCTTGATTTATCAGCAAATCAGCTTTCGGGTTTTCTTCGAGAAGACTCATTCGATGAAATAAATACTTTAACAAGCATAAACTTATCAGGAAACCATCTAAATGGTCGAATTCCATCGAGTTTAGCTAAACTGATTCATTTGAATTCACTTGATCTTTCTCGTAACCAATTTGATGGCGAGATCCCAGCAAAACTCGGTGATCTTTCAAATCTGAATTCATTGAATCTATCCTACAATCAGCTTGAAGGTGCTATTCCTCAATATGGCACACTCCCAAATTTTCCTGAATCAAGTTTTCGAGGAAACAAAGGGCTCTGTGGAGCCAAATTTCTCGGTTCTTGTAGCAAAACGAGTTTCACTAGCTTCTTTCACATGAAAGCGATGATGATTCTTATACCCTTGTTGTGTGCATCGGTTTTATTACTTATTGTGCTTGTGATCTTATTCTATAAGCACAAGCAGCACAATCAGAGCAAAAGACTCGAGCAAGTCGAGACACCTGAGGTCAATGATGCTGGATGTTCGACATTAAAGAGATTTGATTCCACCGAGATAGAAGTTGCTACCGATTATTTCAATGAAAGTTATGTTCTTGGTAAAAGTAACTTGAGCACTGTCTATAAAGGAAGATTAGAAGATGGACAAATCGTAGCCATAAAGACGCTGAATTTACTACAGTTTCCTGCAGAATCCGACAAGTGTTTCTATAGAGAAGCCCAAATCTTGAGTCGGATTAGACACAAAAACTTGGTTAAGGTCATCGGGTATGCTTGGGAGAGCGGAAAGTTGAAGGCATTGATATTACAATACATGGAGAGCGGGAATTTGGAACATATTATTCATGAATCTTCGGCAGATTGTGGAAGATGGACATTGTCGAAGAGAATTGAACTCTGTGTCTTGGTAGCGGAAGGATTAGCTTATTTGCATACAGGTTTCGACTTTCCCATTATACATTGTGATTTGAAGCCTTCGAATATTCTGTTAGATCGAGACTGGGAAGCCCATGTTAGCGATTTTGGAAATGCTCGAATGATGGGTGTTCATCTGCCCGGTGGTCACAGCAGTACGACAGTGTCAGCGTTTACAGGCACCATTGGTTACATGGCACCAGGTAACTCATGTGCAGTTGTGCACCAGTTCTTATCATTAAGTAATCATTGTGACACTTTCAACAGGAGTGAATCCAGAAAAAAATTATTACCTAGGCCAATATTTTATGACCTCTCATTGGCATGGTGTAATTAGCTGGAAATGCCTTTGTCAAAACGCATAGAAAGTCATGGGTTCGAACAATGAACATGAGTTTAACATACTACTTTATTTTTCATGACCCGGGCCATGGCCCATGCCAGCCCGGGTCTAGATACGCCCTTGTCAATATAATAATCATTTTTTGTCTCAGAGTTCGCGTACATGAGGAGTCTTACTACGAAAGTAGATATATTCAGCTTCGGGGTGGTGATCATGGAGTTGTTCACAAAGAAAAGGCCAACAGGAGTTGCGAAAGAGGGACAAGTAGCCTTGACGTTGAGCCATATTGTCGAAAGGAGCATAGCCGAGGACAAGGCACTTGATGTTGTGGATCCTGCGCTTGCTTCAACTCTTACGACAAATGAAGAAGAGGTCGTGGTACAGATTCTGAAACTCGCCTTGTCCTGCGCCTCTGAAGCTCCTGAAAACCGACCTGAGATTAACTTTGTAGTGTCATATCTCATGAAACTACAAAATTTGTGTAATGTATCAGAGAAGTAGACTCCATCATAAAACTGAAAACTCATTCCTACTTCAAGGCCCTGAAGATAGTAACATTCCTACAAGGATTCCAGTTATGTAAATGATTATTGAACATTATGTGTGATCATAACCATGGGTGCAGCAAAAACTAACAAATAATATTATGACGTTGTGTGTTTTTCATTTTGAAGGCCCGTATTGTTTGTATTAAAACATTTTACCACCTCCTTTATCTTAAAATATTCGAGCATATTATGTATAATTCAACATTTGTGGCATTAATTTTTAGGGGCCTTATGTGGTCGAGTATTTGCACATGTCTATGACCTCCCATGATAGAGTATTTGGTCATGAGTGTCTTGATTTTATTCCTTAGTAATTTTGTGACCAAGTTCGACCTCAAATGGTTACCAATGCATAAGAAAAAACATAGTCAAGATGGGACAAGGTTGAAGTAATTTCTTTCCAAATTTTCTAATGGATACTTTTTGAAAACTTCAAACTTTTAGCAAGAGCATGATGGCTGATGAGCTATTTGCCTATTTCTGTTACAACAATAGTATAGTAATTGCTTGAAGGACAGAATGTGAGAATACTCAGGTCCAAGTCTAAGCCCAACAACGGCAGGCGGCAGCGTATGCGAGTTGTTCAAACCTATACTCAAACCATTTTCTCAAAACTCCTAGTAACATAAACCCTTTTGCCTGTAGAAAATATCTAGCCAACCCTCAAATAAAAAAAAAATCAATGAGTATATACCAACAAAAATCAACAATTATCAGACAATTCCCGCTTCTTGCTCCTCTCATAATCAACTAGTATTATATACATGACTGCTGTTGTCACTGTTTAATAGTAAGTCCTTGTGTCAAATTATCAACAAGTTGTCTAGCTCACACACAACATAGAACGATAGTGCAACACCTGAATCTCCGAGGCTAGGATCCCAGGCAGCTGCCTCATATGTGCAACAAGCTAGAAATCTGTCAACACATAACATATTGCTTCAGTTAGTAGATGATCTAGGAGTTAAGAAATCTGTTCCATGCACAGCCATTTAGAAGGAATTTAACACAGTAAGATCAAACTTCTATCCTTCCTTAATATATAAGTGTTATATACAATGTGCTATACAAAATGAACGTGCCTGCCTCCTGAAAGAAAACGCAAAACTAGTTCTCTACATATCGCGTATACAAATCTGTACAAGTGCAACACAAACATTCCTCCGTAAGATAAGGAAGGCATCAATCAGCTAACAGAACAGCGCTTTGATAAGACGTGCTTTTTGGAATACCATCTTCATCTAAGCAATGCCCTGTGATTTGCTAGGAATATCATCTTCATCAAGTAATGCCCTGTGATTTGCTAGGATTGCGGAAACCATCTCAGATACCATTCTCAAATATGACCCAAAGGGCTGTGACCTTAACACAACTTATCTGCATGCATGTCCCTGGGTAAGTGATGTAGTAGAAATCATCATTGACGGCATTGCATGGTAAAAATTTCCTCCTCGCAACAGTACTTCCTAGTATCAACTGTGACTTAAGAAGATTAAGTACGTTTTGCAGCCCTAGCTCTTGCAACTGACTTCGCATAAAGTTCTTCATACTGCTCGGCTGAAGAATCCCAGCTAAAATCTATACTCATTACCTTCTGAACAAGCTGTTCCCAACTCTCCCTATCGTTTTTGTAGTACTGTATTGCACGATCAAGAGCACTGTTAAATCCCTGCAAAAATTTTGTCCAATATGAGACACAAAAGATGAATTTAAAGAGCAAGTCATGTTCTCCAAGTCCCAACCTTACAACCCGTCATCATATGACATTAAAAAACATTAATATAATCGAAATGTACAAAAACCTGATATTACAGTTCAATTACCTGTTCATCAGGTGATAAGAATGTAAATCCATTCCTGAACTGAGGTGGTATTGCCTCATCATCAACATCAAAAACACTAGGGCATAAAATATAGCATGAGTTAGATTAGCCAAAAAAGAATCAATGTATTAAATTACAAAGTGAAGAAATAACCTACCTGTCATTCAAGCCACCGGTCTTTCTTGCAATGGGTATGGCACCATATCTCATTGCTATCATCTGCAATTTGGTCACTATTAATCAAGTTTTGACAGTAAAGCATATTGATTGATCAACCAAAGTCGATCGTAAAGTGCAACCACAAATATCCAATAATGTGCACTGTGAATACAATACTCAAGTAATTAGCTTTGCTTTTGGTCATTTTTGATTGGAGTACAATAGTGATATGCCATCACCCCAAATGCCAAGTGGCTCCCACCTAGGCACGGTTTGGGGGTTGAATGTACTCGACATTAATGTAATAAAAATTAACATGTCATAAGGTTTATTAGTAATCGAAACCCACTATTGTATACAAGAGAATATTTCAACAACAATGTCAGAGCCTTAATCCCAAAAGATTGGAGTCGGCTACATGAGCCAATATATTAGTTTCTATGGTCTATCTCGTTTGTACTATAGTAACACTCCATGTACTTTGTCTTGCTTCGACTTAATTTGAAACCTTGTAACTCTAATTCTTATCTCAATCATTATAACTTGACATTTACCCCCTCCCTAGTCTCATCTACTAGAACAATGTCATTGGCAAACAACATGCACCAAGACACATCTCCTTGTATCAACCGAGTTATCACATCTAGACCGCTGCAGTTCAAAAAAAAATTGAAATGTTTTGGGAACACTGCAAGTCTGCAAGCAGAAACTTGGCATTTTATTAACTGAAATACTCCCAAATATCAGCTCATTCATATCAAATTGCAATGAATCTATTGGTGCAAGATAATAATTAAAGAGATTCTTAATAATCAACAGACAAAGCCAAAATGAATTAGTTGGTTTTGATTACCTACTGAAAAATATCCAGCGTTTTACACTTTACAGGGAGCCTAATAATTTAGACCGCAAGCTCTCTCACATTAATAAAACTCCCTTATATCAATCAGTTATTGCGGTTTTGGCATTTTGCATAGCAAAGCCCCAATCTCAAAGTTGCCTCATGCTTTTCAACCTAAGATCTCCACTTGAGACCCCCAATTTCCTGCTATGCTGTGTAATGAACCGGCTAAGACCCGTAACCAAAATAAGATAGTAAGCACACAATATTGAGCAATTTGAGTCTGCTCCTGACTCCCAAAGGACTATTCCTTATTCTTTATTATCCAAAAACTATCTAAACATTACAAGGTTGGCTCTATATATAGCCTAAGCCCAATAAACAACTACATAAATAGCAGCTATTCTAACTAACAAAACACCAAGACTAACTAAAAGTAAAATGTCGATAATGCCCTTGGATCCTTTGAACCAATTCATAACATGCTGCTACCCAATCCCCAGAGAATCAAAGACCAAAAATATGGACGGAAAAGAGAGGGCAATAGAAATCAGCTCTGGATAACTACTGAAGAACAACGCAACATCAAAATGAAATCTTACCTGTGTCAGTCCACATGGCTCAAATATTGATGGGATGATGAATATATCAGATGCTGCATATATAGAACGAGAGAGTGACTCATCATACTTCAGTATTAGCCGGACACTATCATGATTCTGAAACTGGCTCGCAATGTCCTCAAATTCTCTCTGCGGAGAAAAAAGGAAACAAGTATAAATTAAAAATAAAACACAATGGAAAAGGCGAGTAGCAATCGATATCATGACTGACAATGATACTGCAGCTCACAAAATAAACACAAATTTGACTGTGACACCCTTGAGGCCTTGATAGCCTGCCATTACTGAAACTCAATGCAGCCTACAATTGAAAATTCAATAAACTTCTCGATGGAAAAATGCAGGTCTGCAAGACTCTAACTAATTCTTCATGATCACACTTAGATCCTCAATATAACTTTTCGCACCCTTATAGCATGTTGATAAGTGCTAAATGAAGGTAATAGCAAACTACTTTTAAGTCGCTAGCCTGTTCATTGGTTATGCTGTCTAATCACCTGGTTCACCTTTAAAAGAATAGGAAGCATTCTAATGGAAGACATTTGCTACATATATATCATGAAACTTTGAAAACCATTAGGTTCACATGCTTTAGGAAGAATTTCACTCACAAAGAAACAAGAGCACAGAACAATTCCACAATCATCACACTAAAAATTACCTGAATATGATGCACAGGACTGGAACCAAGAAGCACAAATTGTCCTCCAAGCTCTATTGTCCGATATATGGCGTGTCTTATTAGGTGCACTCCCTTTTGTGGAACCAGCCTTGTTATGCAACCAATCTGCTCAACCAAAAATATAGATAAAGTGTTGTGGTTAAAAAGTAGAGTTGAAAGGTTGATGTCTCAGTTATAAAAGTTTCATGTATTATTCAACCACTAAACTTCACCCTATTCATGCCTTACAGAAAAAAATGAACATAGCTCTTCAAATCATGATTTGACACAACCAATAAATGATGCCAGCAGATATACAAAGATGTTTGCAATATTTTTGATAAAGATCAGGTTAAGGGAAGAGAGAAATAACAGAGATGGAGAAGATGCATTGGGGCCGTCAGTAGTCTTTGAAGCCAAAATTTAATGTGTACAGAAGAAATATTAGGAGTAATAAATTAAAGAGGACAAGAAAAAAACAAAGAGGAAACGGAATAAGAGAGAAACACAGAAGGCCAAGTCCATTCTGGAAAGATCAAGCCATCAAGGAAATCAAAGAGAGACTTATATGTTCACAATTTGAATATGAATGACACCATATAACAATAAACCATATTAGAGGGTACTAAGACCTGAAAACAAGTAAATAACAGAGGAAAACTGTTATTTTTCAATGATCAAACAAAATTTAAAATTTTTCATACCAAGGGTGAAACAACCTCTTTGTTATCACTAACAAGGGTAAGGTTGCGTATATCCAACATCCCAAACCCTACTTGAGGGAAGCACTTGATGGAATTAGGGTAATGAATGGAATGTACAGTAGAACCATAGCATAGTGCAAAAATACAGTGATGGTCACAAACTCGAGATTGAGGTAACGGGTGCAATGATACGGTAACGAGGGTGATGCGGTTGTCATTCGCCCATACCGCCAGATTTAGGTCTAACCCTTGAAATATCGCTTGATTGGACCTAAAATATGGTTCTTTCACCGGTTTGATAAATTTGAAAACCTTTACGATACGGTCGATACAATACGATGCGGCCCTGTTTAATGGGTAATGGAATGTTACAGTTGACATAGTGCAAATATCGTCTGCATTGCATTGTAATGTTTTTCGAGCCAACCACTACCATGATATAGGCCAAGAGTTCAAGACAACCGCAAAATCATCCGCATCGGGTGCGAAAGTCAACCGCTACCACGCCCGTGCCCGCATCCGAGATTTTGCGATATGATTAGATCCATATTGCAAAAACAAGGTTGCATCATATCATATCGGCCGAGTTGTAACGATTGCCAAATCTACTGAAACGATACTCACATCAGGCCGGTATACGAGATATTTCATTGTCTCGACTAATATTTGGCGGTAGGACAACCAAAAACCGCACTCAAATGTGGTCATTACCGCAATCGCAATCAAAATCGCGTTTTTTTCACTATAATGAGAACTGAAAATTTTCTCTCAAAACCACAATTGAACATGCTTCTTAAAACTCGCTAACACTATAAAGTCAAAATTAATCATGATAGTTGGCTAGCTGCATACACAAAAATCTTACGATATCATCACATGGAACAGAGTTGAAAGGTACATCAAAAGAGAGAATTGTAGACTTTAGGGAGGAATGCGAAAGCAACTTAAAGAAGAAATTTTAGAAGCACGTGAAATGCACGTTAAAAGGTGAAGCACTTCATCAGATTGTATGGTAAAAATACTGAAATATAATGGCCTTAAAAATTTTAAGTAAAAGCACCAACCAATGGCTGCACAGAATCTGAATGAAGCAGTCCAAGCTGCGTTCTTAGTGCTTGCTTATTTGCTGCTTTTCCCTGAAGATCATTTGCATTGTATTGAACCTCAATATGTGAATCGATTGAAGGATTCCATGTATCAGTATCAATCCCATTAAGAATTCCTATGAACTTTTTAGAGTGAGTATTAAGCGTTGTGTGAAGGCCTCTTCCACCCTGCAAAATTTGAAAATGCTGTAAGCAGCACTTGACAAGCTGAATCTCAAGTATTATTTAGCACAAACAGTCCAAGATGATACTGCATGGCAGGGCATATGAAGCAAAACATGGAAATGGAGAGTGAGTAAACGCGTAATATTTTCCGTCACTTTTTCACAGGATATACTAGATCCTGATGTGTTGTGGGTGAATGGTGATGAAGCTGCTTAGTTCCTTGTTCTTTGGTTGAGCAGATTACTTTTAGCTGGTAGGACACTAGCTTTTAACATATAATAAACATTCACCCACACAAAAGGAGGCTGGTTTTGAACATAGTACAAAACACCTACCGCAACCGCAAGATAAGGAAGAATGTACAGGTAAGTATAAGAGCAAACGAAAAAGAAACAGACAATGAGTTTATAGATGCAAACACCAGAACTACTATCTTTAAAATAAATTTGCAGACCATAGCTGATCCTTTTAAGGCTTTGCCCGTACGCAAAATTATATGTACTAAGATAAAAGCTTTGCACCAACAAATATTTCTTCTTCTAATAGTTTGATTCTGACTTTTGACTGTTTTGAGGATTAGAAATAGCATAAGGAGACTATTGTGAAGAAACAGAAAACAAAAACTATATAAAGTTTTAGTATTGAAAATCGGAAAGTGAAAACAGTTTCCTGGTTTCTAAAAATTGAAAATTGAAAACTGAAAACTGACAACTGACAACTCAAACTGAAAATGTTAACGAACATGCCCCAAGACTTTTTCTATTGGAAGTTGGAACATATGTGAAATAAAAACTTAATCCTCCTTGTGAAGAAGTAAAGAGTATGGGATAGGTGATTAAACTGCATTTGAAGACATTAGTTTGTGGACAAAATCATAATTGAGGTTAACTCATAAAGGTTAAAAAGGGGTTATCCAGCAAACCCAGAGGTTCTCCCAAGTGGATCATAAAATCACTGTGTCGGTTGATAGCCTTTCAAATCAGGGTCGAACCTACAGGAAGCGTTAAAAGTTTAGAACTAATTTCTAATTTTATCAAAAGTTTATTACAAAATAAAAATAACCTAAAAATTATGACAATTGGTTTGTTGTCACAAATTAGAGATCTGATGCGATCAAGTTGTAGGATTGATAAACTCAATAATTACTAGGTTGAATGGGGAATTACACTTTTATCAAGTTATTATCTCAATCATGGCTCAAATAACACTCATAATTATTTAACAGAATTTAAGATCTTCTTCAGGCTCACCGATTACTATTAAATAATTGTATTAACCCTAAGAATTCAATTAGATTTTCCATTCCATCAGAAAACCATAGAAAAATATAGTAAAATAGACCAGATAGGTGCTTAGAAATACACCAATCACATAACCTTTAATTCAAGTAATTCAAGAGATACAAAGGATAAGAAGACACTTGTTGCGACTTTTGCAGGGGTCAATGATGTGATAAAATAATAGCTTTCAAGACTATCCAATTCTTACCTCAGGCGTCCGAACCTCCTGTGCATAAGTGGGAGATACTGTTGTTACAATGTTGGAGAACACAACTGCGCCCTAAAATACAATTAAAGTGTCAGAATGGAATGTCTAGGTGACTAAAATCTAGATGTTTAAGATGAAAATTCCTCTACCTTGACGGCATTAATCCTATCATCAGCAAAATTGTCCTGCATCCTGTCTGGCCGATTGAGCTGGTAAACATCAAGACCACAAGAAGACAGTTCTGGAGCTGGAGCAGAACCTTGATATTCAAAGTTGTGGCATGTGAAACAAATTCTTGCTGAATTTAGTCCCTTCGGTGCATAAAGATCCCAATACAATGGTGCCTATAACACAACAGTAATTCAGTCAAAAATATTATCATGTACATAAGCTGTAGAACATGACGTTGCTGTACACATACAACAAAAGCTGTCTGCCAATCATGGCAGTGTATTATATCTGGTTTCTTCCCGGCTTGAAGAAGCAACTCTAGTGCAGCACGACTGAAAAACGAAAACCTCTTGAAGTCATCATTCTCCCCATAATATTGTCCTCTCCAGAAGTATTTATCTGGGTGATAAGGCTCAATGAAATACACAGGAAGACCTACAAAAAGTTCGAGAAATTATGAGCAAGTACAAGTTTATTCATTTTTGCAGTTAGCCTGATTTTAATATTTTAATTAATATCAAGTACATAAGTGGATCACGTTAAGGAAGAAATAATCAACATTGTGACTTCCAAATACTTCTAAACTGAAGTACTGAGCTGCACAAGAGGTATAACTAGCAATATAGGTGCAAGCACATAAAATCGTTCACCTTCAACTGTGCCAATCCAAATCTTATTCTTGAATAGATGTCCATCAAAATATGACTCTACTTCAATGTCCAAAGCCTGCATGAGCAATGAAGTTAAGGAACATAATATTATAATAGGCAATACTAGATCCAGAATAAGATGATATTGACCATAATGCGAAAGACAACAATAGTTAGTGTACCCGTAAGTTTTGAATGAGATCATACTGCATACAATCATACTTAGGAAGAACTATTTCCACCAGGTGTCCTTTTTTCTGAAGTGCTTTACTGAGACCAGTCACCACGTCTCCAAGTCCTCCAACCTTCAAAGCACAAGTAAGAACCAGTAAGTCCAAGAGAAACCATTCAAAAATATAAAATTATGCCAATTTGATTATACATACAAAAATATTTCACCCTTTGACCTTTTTCGTGTATTAAACTAAAAAGTAGCCCCTGCTGGATGCTGGAATTACAAAAATTAGTCACCCTCTTGCTTCCATTGATTTAAATGTCAGGTACTAAACTTTCTGATATTTGAAACTAAGCTATCAAAACATGAGTGGGACTACTGTGGAGCTACGTTACCCGGACATGACACATGTGGTCGGCGTCGCCATGCCATATCGGCCCAGCCCAGTGAAATTGTACTCAGGCAGAGCTATCTTGTTATCTTTATATTTCACTTTATATTTTAATTTACTCAGGCTTTACTCCTTTCAAGTTTCAAAGTAACACATCAATTTTAAATAATAAAATTTTAATTGCACTTCTTTATCATTTTTAATACATGCTACTTCACTATAATACCTTTTTGCATAAAGATATAAATATAGTTGTCTCCGTGTCCATGCCCATGTCCCAAAATTTCAGGCGTTCGAGTCCGACTCTCAGATACGTGACAAACATCAACACTTGAACATAATTGCAGAGAAACTGGAACTTGATTTTTTTTAATGTGTTCTGCTAAGATATATCTTAATTCACTCTCATGACACAATTCATGGAGATTTAAAAAGAAAATCATCGAAAAAACGCGATGGAGCAGAGATATATAGTCTGTATTGAAGAAGATCAAACGATCAGCTCATTACAAGGAATTATTTGCTTTCACCTCTGTGTTCCTTCTTCCTTAATTTTTCTAAATAAAATATAAAAATTTCTCCAATTCTATAAATTTCCTTCCTCTAATCTTCTAAAACTACATCGCTACCCTAGTTAATTGTTTCTCGCAGTTGGAAAAAGTAAGCAAGTGGCGAAATTTACGCAGGGTCTTGCAAGATCATAAGAACAGCAGCAAAAAAACAGAGATCAATTAAGGCCAATCCATCTCATACCTTCCTCCTAGCAATTTGGGAATTCCCAATTTCTATATTGTTGGTTTGGGGATCAAGAAGGGTTTTGAACAGAAAGTGAAGCTCTGTGAGAAGTCAAGGGGGTGAAGCTTAAAATTAAATGAGGCTGAAAGGTTCCTCGGGTTTTAAAATTAATGGTTTTGAAATTAATACTAAAAATATTCATGGATGGCTAGATTACTGACAGGTGAGTTGCAACAAATTTGTCATTGAGGAGTAAATTGCGAAAAAAGGCCACTAATTCAAGGTGGTATTTGATTTTCATTGATGTGACAGGAGGATAGCGACAGTGACTAGGAGGATGAAGGTAACGATGGTTGCTTGTAGTGCAGTGGCGGGGGATGTGGTTGCTGCAGTAACTGTGCTGGTTCTTTTGTTGGGTTTAATCAGCATGACATTGTGTTTCTTCGTATTTGGCTACAGTAACATCAACTAACAACGATAAAATGCAGGTAGTACCTTCTGAAGCTTTGTATGGTTTTAAACATATGAAATGACAGATATGATCGTAAAAGAGAGTTTAAAAGAATTCCATAATGGAATGACCTCATTATTATGTAGAGTTAGATTGAACAAACAAAACTGGAGGGATTTTAACTTACATCAATGTTAAGCAAACATTCAAGCTAAGGAGAATGAAGTGAGTAGGAACAAAAATTCTGGGGGCACCACTTGCTATTTCAAAGTACCTAGTTAGAGAAGAACACCACTCTTATAGTATAATAAATTCTATATATCTATATAATAAGACATTTTACAATCTGATGGACATCTGTTGGCAGGCTCTATGCACACATGCACTTTAAACACAAATATACAAGCATGCACATATAGAACATGTTCCAGAAGATGGAAGTCTTATGTACCTTTGCAACTGGTGCCATCTCTGCTGCAATGTGAATAACATGTAATGCAGGCCTGAGCATCAACAATTTTTCCAAATATTTCTTATTAACGAAACAGAGAAATAGCATTCAAGAAACTGGCACTGTTATTTTTAAGGTCAATGAGAAACGTACTGTGTAGGTGCAGCTGTCAGACTCAAAAATGTAACCAACATTTCACGTTCAGTCTTTTCCTTACATTCCAAGTATGCATCATAGATACACCGTTCTCTCTTCCACACCATTTCTCTCAAGATCTTTGCGTCATTTGATGTTAACTTTTTCTCAAGTAACCAACCATCAATCATTAGCAGCATTTGACTCCAAAATTCCCAGGGTATATCATCAACAGGTCCATCAACAGCTCTCTCACTCTCTGGTTTCAGATTATTAAGTGTATCTTGGAATTCCTTCATTGATTCTTGATACATCTGAACATAAGAGCTTATCTCTTCATCAGACCTTTCAAGACGCTCCTCCAACACCTTAATTTTCTGCTGCATCAATTCATTGTATTGTTGCATCTTCTCTGACGATAGCTTATAGAAGTTTGCTTCAGCAAGAGATTCTTCCAAACTCTCAACCTTTTTTCGAAGTTCCTGGTTTTGCTGCAAGACGGGTATAGCTTGGCCAGCTTGATTGGTGGCAGTATCAAGCAGAATTTGCAAATTCTGCACCTTCTCACACAAACTATTGTATTCATTTTTGAGAGTTGAAAGTTCAGTTACATTCTCCTCAGATGCTGCAAGCTTTGACTCCAAGTCCTTCACAATAGATTGCAAATCCAAGCGCTCTTTCTCCAATGAAGTCACTTGTCCATTTGGTACGCTAACACTACTTAGTTCAGCTCTAAGAGCCTTTATATCATCATTCAACGACGCATTTTCAGCCTTAAGTGCACTAAGCTCCTTGCTTGGACTATAAAAATCACTGTCCAATGACTGTACATCTTCCACGTCAGAAATTTCAAATGCACCCTCGGCATCACTTCTCTTAGAAAATTCTTTCCTTATTTTCTCCAACTGATCTTGAAGGAGTTCAACATGTATCTTATCCTGGGTAACCACTTTGATCCTTGCATCAGTTTCAGCGAGTTTCAACTCCAAATTATTGATTTCTCGTTGTAGTGCTTCCTTCTCCAGGAGAATCTTCTCCAGATCTTCAAGTGCTCGGATTCGGGCTTGATTGAGAAGGAGAACATCTAACATATAGCCGAACATCAATTAGCTACTACACATAGATAACAATACCAAACAAAGTGTTAATGAAATGAAGAAAGCTAGCCTACTTTTCTCAGCATTTCTTATCATGTTGATCAAATCCTCAAAGTGAAGAGACGAGATCTGCTCTTCACCAATCAGGTTCATGGACTGGAAAAGGGAAAAAACATACCATTACATAATTCAGAACTTTGGAAGAAAGGAAAGGCAGATATTAGCTTCTAAACATTTCTAATCAAAGAGTAAGGTTCGTAACACAAGTTGTTATGCTATGTGCGGATGCCAAGAAATAAGGAGAAATAAAAAAAGGAAAATGAAGGGACTTGGATAGCAAAGAGGAGGAAAGGGAAATAAAGGGAAGGAACATTTGTACAAAACAATATATTCCTCCCCTTCTCTTCCCTTCTCTCCCACTTCCTCCTTCCTCGAGCATCATCAAATCTACTCTTTGGGATGACATCACAAGCAATTTCCATACCAAACAGTAGCAAAGTTACCTGTCCACCAAAAACAAATTACTAAAAATAATAATAGTAATTTAGAAAGAACAAGTCTTATATCACATATACATGTTCAAGAAAAGGTCATATACAACCTAATGGTTTGTTGTCAGAACCTCTATTGTCACCCTAGTTTGTTGAAAACCACTCTATAAATCTCCTCGATAGACACTGGTTAACCTTCTTCAAACCATTTTGGACTTAGTATTATGAATTCTAGGCAACAATGTTTCTTCCGTGACTGAGCCAAAGGTATGCCCAAAAATTTTTTGCTAGTTGAAACAGAGTTTGTGATATGTCCATTCTTGGTGGGGCCCAAAATTAATAGTTCTGCAATTTTGGATTATGATGAACTATATGGAAATGGCTCATAAAATCATGTGCACTTCTTATTTGTGTGAAGTTGCACGATGATTTATGCTAGTTGCTACCAAAGGTTAATCATGAACAACCTCTTTCTATTACTAACAAGGTTAATCTGAAGTTTGTAGTTTTATCTTCACTGAAAATTTGCTACAGGGATAATTTTATTTCATCATCTGTAATTCACAGCTTGTCAAGTCTGTCTGAGAATAACAATATACAACCTAGACTTGATAACCCCAATCAACCAGTCCATCAGATTTATCTTATATTATGCTGTGGTTGTCCTGCACAGATAAACAAATGAAGGTCGATTGGGGTAATCTAGGGGACATTTTTCGATGCCTGAGTTAGTAAGATCACTCACAAAGGTGCCTAATTCAACAGGCTGAGTGCACTATGGCCTTTCGCTCAGAATGTGAAAGATTAAGACCTATTTGTGAATGTGAGGTCCTCTTTTGGATAAACAATGAAGGAATAGAGAGTACAGGATTGTTTGCTCAAAGTAAATACTTGTAGTATTAATGAAGACGTACCTTAATGGTTCTGTGAGAATTTATATTTATAGTCTAGGCTAAGCATTTGATATCATGTGGCCAAACTATACTCGTGAATTGTTAGGCTAACGTGGACGTCGTTGTTCAATGGGTATTCTTACATTATGGCCTTGTTCGTCGATTTGCTATAAATGTGCTAACATAGTGTCGTGTCAGAAAGATTTTTTTGAATACATATCCCTTTACGTGCATGTTATTTTTATACACTTTTTGCCGTCATACTCACAGCTGTCAAATAAATATCCTAAATTCTAGCCCAAATTTCCCCTCCTAGTTAGGTCATCCTAAGACAATATATTTGTGATCAGTATACTATTATTTAAGTGTGTACCATTGACAAGTAGCTACCACCTTATACAATCTTCCTGTGTGAACACCGTACATTACCGTAACCCTAGCCTCCTGTGAAGGTTATCACAATGTCCAATGGTGGCAATACTCCCAAATCAGATGTGTAAATGTTGGAATGGTCGACAATTATTATTATAAAAAAAAAAAAGTTTTTAACGTACAACCCATTACAAAATCACTAATAACATTTTGTCTTTGTCTCTTCATTAATTAATTTCATTAAACAACGTCTGTATTGTCGGTTTGCCGGCTAATTTTATACAAACCCGGCTTAAGTGGACCATTATTAACCTAATCATACTTAATCATAATGGGAATCTTTTTAGCGGCATGGGCTTTGCTATCAGATTCAGCTTCTTCTTCTTTTCTACCCTCTAATTCTTTGGCGCCTCACACCATTGACTACATCCAAACCCCTACTGTTCTTTTCTGGAACGAGCTAGTTTATGACGTAAATAAGATGATCATCACGAGCAGATATAACAACCTGAAACAACGTAATTCATCCTTGCAACACTGTACAGTCAGCTAGCTTTACTAATTCTTTAATGTGGCATGTGACATTTGTCTGTTTTTGTCTTCTTGTACTAGCAGGTTTAAACCGCCTGCTGGACTGACCTTTTGTCCTAGGGATCTGTTATGCTCAGATAATGTAAATTGATACACTTGCGCCACCATGAGACACAATATCAACTTAGAAAGATGCGGAGGAAGTCCCCTGCATAAATCCTAAAAGTAGCAAAGAGTTTAAATATTTCTTGCTAATCACATTGCTGGAAGTTTCTTCAACCTACTGCCTAATGGTTTCTATGAAGTATGAAGGAAATTTACAGCTACAGTTCTTTTTTCAGTTTTTTCATATTAAAACCAGGAATACTCAACCAATAATCAATGATTAATGATTTCTCAATAAGCCAAAAAGCTTACCAAAGGCTTAGGATCACCACTGACATCATTACTGTGTAACACGATGCTTCCACCGTTCCGTGGTGGTGGCAACAAGAAGACAGTATCATCTAACTTTGCCAAGTCATCCAAACTATTCTCATTGTTCTGTTTAGATGTCATACTGCTTTCAACATCATTCTTGAGTATATTCTCTTGTTCTGGGCTTGAGAAGCCATTGATTGAAGTATTTTCAAATTCCGCATTTGATTTGTGATTTGGCTGCAGGTTCGCATCTATACGTATCTTCTTAGAAGAAGCTTTCTTCACCTGCCGCTTTTTATTTTGAGGACTGAGATAAAATATAAAATGAGAAGTAATATCAGTGGCATCCCCGACAACTATCCATTATAATTGAAACTTTTAGTTATATGCATTAGTCCCCAAATTATGATGCCATTTTCACATTAAGCATCCATAAGTTCACCCGAAAGAAAAGGAATCATATGCTTCAAACAGCACACATTTACTGTTAAAACATATGAACACAATCCGTTAAACTATGGAATTCTCTAAACAAGGAACCCTTGGACAAATCAAACAAAACAGTGTCCTATACCCTTTAAGTTATATTTGACAAAACCATATTACATGTACTCCCTCCTCAATTTACTTGTTCTTTTGTTCTTGGCGCTTTCCAAATATGAGTGTTCTTCTTTTGTTCTCAAAACTTTCTATAATTCCATGTGATCCCCTCAATATTACCTTTCACGAACATGAGTCATACTATTTCCGAGTCATTTTCCCCAAAAATCATGGTGCCCCCACCTATCCTGGAACATTTCCTCTCCAAAACCCAAAAAAATTGGAGGTAGTGATTATGCACAACTATGACAATTTGTCCATCACACAAGATGATTCGAAGTGATTTTGCATGATCAAATAAAGTGGGTCATCACAATTCTATGACATCTGGCCATTAAATGTCAATCAGTAAGATATATTACGCACAAAGGGAAATGATGTTGTGTGGACAGCGGAAGCGTTCGCCCAAAAACAATCAAGAAACAATAAAACAAATAAACAACAATAAGGAAACACAATAGGAATTTAACTTGATTCACTATCAATGTAATAGCTACGTCCACTGGGCACCGAGAGCAATATTTCACTATGTAAAGAGATCAGAAATAAGATGATACGAAGCATTTTGCCTGCTCACCAAAACTCTCAATTTGTGGCTCTCAAATATTTCCTCTCTTCTTAACCCTAAACCTAAGCAATAGGGGGTTTATATAGTAACCCTCATATACAAAGGAAATTAGGTTTACAGAATAAACTAAATCCTAACAGCTGCCGAAACCAGAAAGTGGAAAGATAATCTCGACCAAGATTAGTGTATGTTACTGGCAGAAACTTCTTCGAGCACTCCACTTGTTTCTTCCCATGTTCCAGACTTAGTTCAAGTCACCAAACATCAACAAATGACAAACGCACACTCCATTGTCAAACCACCTCGTCAAACAAAATGTCAAACCACATAATATAATGCATTAATATTGTTTAAAATGGTAGTAAATTCAAAGTCATAATTTCCCTCATATTTTGTTCCTAAACAACTTTTTACGCACTCTTTCAGTTCTTATATCTTATACACTCTATGAACATGAAACTCAAATTAACTTTCGCAATTAATGCAGATGGTTTGAGGTGGTCTCTGCCTATAATTTCGTCATGGTTAGCTAAAAAACCTTTAGAATATAGTCGTGATGATGATGTGGGTAATATTTGCCACAACTCAATACTCTCCTATCAATACTGCAGATAATCAAAAACTCGATAAAAATACAAGTTCATTGAAAGAAAACACATGAAGCTTGAGATGGAAATTATACAAACTCTGAAATAATCTAGCTAGTCAAAAACAGATTGAAGATTCAAAATAATAGGAGAATCGCAGGTAAGTCCCTTTATAAGATTCTTTACGGAGAAGTAAATTTTATAAGAAAAAATTCAGGAAGAAGTATATCATATACAACTTGTTTACTTGTCACATAAAACTACTCAATTTTCCAGTCATAAAACTTAACTTCTGGTAGAAGAATCAACTTTTGGACTAAAAAGTCTGTTGCCATAAAGTTTGTTTAAATTCTGTTTTGGCAAATAAAACAGACCTACAAGATACCTCTATACAAAAAAAAATACTTTACAAAGGTGCCCCTTACAATTTTTCCTAAATTTGGATTAGAGCTACTCATAATGGAGGGAAAGAGCTAGGTTGCTGGTTTAAAGAGCTCATATGATGGATATGAATTGAAACTCAGTTATTGACAAAAAAAACTTCCATATTTAAATGCCAAATGGAAATGTCATACTCCAATATCCGTACACACAGCAAAGTGTCAAGGATCAAAAAAAGGTACTAGCACACAGCACACTGACAAATTATAATAACATGAGAATCATGTTTACATTGGGTAGGTTGATTGATATTCCCATTACTCCTTTAAGGAGAAATCTCTCCCTTCGAGTTTGACATACTTCAACGTGATAGTTTTTCAGCTTAGTGTGTCAAACTCAAAGGAGGGAGGAGTATAACACAAAACTCTACGTAATTTGTCTAGTGTTCTTCTAAGCCTTCTTCTTTAGTTATCTATTCTAAGCAGCTCCTAACTAAGAATAGCTGCTTAAGCAACTCAATTGCTACCTGTCCTAGTTTCCTTATACTTCCATTTTTTTACTAATGGAACCATTTCTCCTTCTTATGTGACAGTTTTTCCATAGAAATGGGAAGACTAACCTGATTTCTCACTTCTCGGTTCACTGATCATGCCCCTAAGTCACCAAACGACATTTCAATTGAACATAAAGGGAAATCAACAAACAATCGTCAAAAACGTCAATCTCGCCCAAAAAAAAACAGAAATTATCACAACCGATCAAAACATTCACTGAACCAAAATCCTTCAATCAATCTAACAACTCATACAAAAATACAATCAATCATCATATAAAACAAACAAATATACAAAAAATTAAAATAAAAAACCTCGATTTACGCTGAATTCGGCAAGAAGCAGGAGGCAATCGATGAGAATGACGAGAAACATCAGCAGAATAGATATTAAAGTGTTTAGCGTTAACTCCGATCAATCCATGGCTTAAAAAACAGGTATGGAGCTTGGCCGCCATAGTAGCAAAGCTCACATTCACAGTGCGGAATTATAGGAGAGACAAAATGATCGGTGAAGAAGGAGAAGAAAGATACGAAGATGAAATGCAATGGTTTCTTCGCCACAAAGATTGCTGATTCAGAGACATGGAGTATGAGCTTTTTGAGATTTATCCATTTAAAATTGTAAAATGTTTTCGTACTCCATAATTTTTGCATGTTTTGTAAGTATATTGAAACTATAAATTGATTTGTTTTAAATCTGTAAAAGTATTGCTATTAGATTGAGATATATATTATTAATATATTACTATTATACAAAATATAATTATAAAATTATGCACTAAATAATATAAATTATAAGTAATTAATTTCTACACATAAAAAATAATATAAAAATAATTTAAATGTTCAATGACTTTTAAAACCTTAAAATAAGTTTTCAGCTAAAGAACATATTTTTTATTATAATAATTAACATATAACTTAATTTAAGTATTTATGTGTTATAAACTTGTCTAACATAGGTGATAAAATATCATTTGAAATTTATTTCACCGATATCTTATCCTAATTATTAATTATTATTTACTATTTAATTTGTGCATTTTTTTAATATAGCCATATAAGTAATATACAGGATTATCTATGAAAAACTTTTAAAATAATTTTCTTCTCTTAATTTATTACAAATTTATTTTAATAAAAATTAATAATTTACGTAAATGATTAATATGTTATTCGATAATTATCCATTGTAATTAAAAGATATTACATATTTTAGATGATTGTATATGGTAAAAAGTTAGTAAATATGATACTAAATGATATGCTAAAAAATATTTTCCTAATAAGAAAATGAAAAGAGCAGGAAAATTTTTATTGTAAAGTCGATATGTGTCCTAATCATTTCTTCATTAATATATTGTATAGATTGTTGTCTGTAACACGCGGTATATCGTAACTTGTGGAATGTACGTGGGTTATACGGTTGGTAGTGAATAGTGATGGATCTTTTATACTTGTAGAATGTAGAGTGTAGAGCTATGCACCAACCTTAACGGCTGCGGGTAAATATTAAATGATCGGAATAGTAATAGAAAATTAATGTAATTTTAATAGGAAAATTTTTTGACAACTTATATAGTTATGTTTGTTGTATTTTAATTATATTTTTACAAAATTCATTTTAATGTATTATCATGAAAATATGGTATCAGCTAGTCTATGGAAAGACTGTCTCTTTAAGGGACGTATTTTAAATCCAGTCCATTAAAGATTATTGTCTACTTATTGTATTTTTAATACCTACTTACATTATCCTTAATGCCTATTTTTAATATTTTAAATGTCTACTTAAATCATTTTAATGCCTACTTATAATGTTTCAAAAAATATATGATCGATAGGGCCAATTAGAGATGGTCTCTCAAAGAGACCGTCTCTCATAAGAATTTGTGATATGGTATTTAGTGGTAATAGAAATGGTAAATAAATTTCTTTATATGATCAAAGTTTTATTTCTATGGAAATAATATGATACATTTTAAAAAAAATTACACTACAAATCATTCTCATTGTCATTGCTTAGTGCCAACAACCAAATAGGTCGTAAAGGATATTAAAATAATATAAGTATTTTTACTTGATAAGTACAATTAAGTACAATTTTGGGAAATACAACTATTTGTTATTATTAAGTTGGTTCATACTAAAATAGCGTGGGCGAAGTCTATAAAAGACTTTTACTCCTACTATTTTAGAAGAGTGTATAGGAGTGTAGACCACATTTAAAGAAAAGTCTTGTCTAGACTTAGTGCACGCTATTTTAGTGAGCATTAACCTTAAAAGATTAAAATAGTAAGTATTTTTCCTTAATAAGTACAATCATTAGAAAATACTTATTGTTATCATGGCTGTCAATTAGCATGTGTAAAGTGGCTCTACCGCATAAGGCTCCATTATTAGAGGGGCCCTAATTAAAAATTCATTTTTGTACCTATTTAATTTATTGATTCAATTATTGTGAACACATATACACTATTTTACACGAGAGTAACCAAGTAATAAAAAGACAAATATTATTAGTATAATCATGGAGAGATTTTATCATACACTAGTGTTTTGATTTTTTTTCTTTAAATTAAGGTCTATAACATAAATTTCATACGGGCTCCAAAATTTACAAAAGAGTCATGATTATTATTATTATTATGTTGTTCACACCAAATCTATAAAAGAGTTCGTGTTTTAAAGAGCGTATAGAGTATAGACCATCTATTAAAGAAAAGACAAATTACTAATTTTGAACATTTCATAACGATACGATTTAATATATGCTGGCACAATTTTTATATTTCTTAAAAATGACGACAATCATATTGAGTTTAAGTCAATTAATTTTTAAAAATATAAAATATTTTTATTTGATAAGTAAAATCATTAAAAAGTACTTATTATCATTAGATTTGATTCGAACTAAAATAATATGAACTAAGTTTATATAAGACTTTTACTATTCTAGACGAGTGTGCAGAGTATAGACAATAATATACGCCATTTGCTTTTCACGTGCCATGTCTGCCTTTCATTGACACCTTCTCACGTCTTTGCTTTCTTTTTTTAGCTTTTCTCGACTTCCTTTGTCGATAGATTGTTTAAAATTTATTTTGGTATTGTTTTAAAATTTTATTTCGAAATTGTTTTAATTTATTTAAGTAAAACACTTAAAAAATTCTCAAGATAAATTTCACATTTACCTTAATAATAACAATTATATTTATTTCAAATATTAAATATTATGTATCTTTAAATAATCCTCACAACTAACAACAAAACTTAAATAAAGGTATATAATTTTACTTTGTTCTACTCCAACTTCTGAGTTTATTACTTAAGAATTTGCATATACACCAAGAAAAAGTCGAAATTGCGTATTTATGTAGGATACATTTAAGTGGATCATGTTCTTTAAATGATTTTATTATTATTATTATAATTTATAGGTTTTAACATAACAAAAAAAATAAATTGTACTTTTATTCGATTTTTTATTAATTAATTGATCTTATTTTGTATATACTCCCTACTCGTGTATAATGTAAATTATTATAATCAATTATAATATTTCTTTATATGACTCAATACATAGATTCATAATATTTTTTTACAAATTTTAATCATAAGTAGTTAGAGATATTGAGGATTTAATCAATTGGATACCGTAAAAAAACAAAAATATAACAACCAAGAACACAAAAGAAATAGGTTTTAGTTGGTTATTATTGGTAGGGTTATGTTCAATAGAGTTGACATAGTATAACAAGTGAAACATGTGAAACATACTTAGTATATTTAGAAATTAAGAGGCCGAACAGTTTGTAAAATAACCTAATTTAGTAAGCATTATTTTAACATGTTCGATTTAACTAATTGTTGTATGATACAGTCTCACTGTGAGATGACTTCATACATCAATTGAATAATCTAACTAATACTCCTTTGTCCTTTCGTGTATGTTTGATATTCACATTTTTCAACTTAGTCAATTTTATTTGTTGTTCGTGATCTAATTTTTTTATTTATATTATATTTTTTGACTTGATTAGCCTTAATCATTATAATTTTAATATATTTTAATGCTTATTGTCCCATATATTTTTTATTAACTTTAAGACAATTTTATTTTTGAATATAATTGGACAAGAAAATTTGTGTAGCCTCACTTCAAAAGAAAAAAAAATTGTGTAACCCGAATAGGTTTTTGCAACATAGGCCCATAACCCATTAGCTTCCCAGGTAGCCCGAATCAGACTTATGGTCCATAGATTTAGCATAAATAAAAGAAGCAACCTATAAACCCTAATCTCCTTAAGGTAAGCCATTTCTTTTCTAGGGTTTCAGAGCATCCATAGTCGCCGTTCATCTCCGCTGCAGAAATGGGTAAATTGTTCTTCCTTTTTTCTCCATCTCTGTTCTTGAATGTGTTCAAACCCAATGTTCTGATTGAATTTGTGAAAAATATGTGCAGCTCGGATCAAGGTTCACGAGTTGAGGCAGAAAACAAAGGCAGAGTTGTTGACTCAACTCAAGGATCTCAAGGCTGAATTGGCTCTCCTTCGTGTCGCTAAGGTCACCGGTGGTGCACCGAACAAGCTCTCCAAGATGTAATTATTCAGTTTTCTTTTTTTTTTTTTCATCCTTGAGTTTTGATGTAATTGATTTATTGACTGGTGTTGAAATTCGACAGTAAGGTGGTGAGATTGGGGATTGCACAAGTTTTGACGGTAATGTCACAGAAGCAAAAATTGGCATTGAGGGAAGCTTACAAGAACAAGAAGTATTTGCCTCTTGATCTTCGTCCTAAGAAGACCCGTGCCATTCGTCGTCGCCTCACTAAGCACCAGGTATTGTTAATTGGTCTGTTTTGCACCTCTACTTGTTTAATCTCTCACCTAATACTATGATTTTGTCATATTTATTGCTGCCTGTATGATGGAGGATGAATCGAAAAGTGTGCGAATCCAGGATATAGTATAGTATTGGCGGAATAGCCCCTACATTTTTCTTGTTTCTGTACTGTGTATTGTGTATTGACTATTGAGGTCTCGTACCATGCGATATGCTGTCAGTGTTTAAAATGATGGTGGTAAATTAATGGTTTTAAGGAACTTAGGAGATCTGGAAATTCTGGTCTTTTTTTTTCTGTGTTTTCAATGGTACTAGTTGATAGTCCATATTTTATAAATGGTTTAGTTTGTTAGTATGGAGTATTCAATGGTTGTCATCTTGTTTTTTAGATCTTCATTTGTTACTGCAATTTGTTGGTTAAGCTTTGGCATTATCCTTATTGTATATGTTGATGTAACTTTGTAAGTTGGGTCGTGAAGTGCTATTTTGTTTATTTAATCTCATTTTCATCCAAAAATAAAAATAAGGAATAGGCTTAGCCGCTTTGGTCTTTTTACGTCTATGGATGGTTTAGATGCTGTTCCCATAAGTTATATTTTGTCTCTCTACTGCATGACCACCTAAGCTCCAATGTGTAGCTTAGAATTCAGATAGAAGAACATAAATTTGTAATGAGGTACTTCCTCCGTTCCATATTACTTGCACCAAATCAAATTTTGCACTATTCATCATAAAACACAGTCATGTGGCAAATTGTTTTATTCGTCTCGTTGCATATTTTCATAATATCAAATTTTTATAATTTTTAGTTATGTACAACTCTAAATATAAATGATCTGACAAACGATTGCACAAAAGCTTGTTTGGTGCAAGTATTATGGAACAGGGGAAGGATGTATTTCGGGTGTGAGTTTGTTGGAGGAAGCCTCCAGGTAGAAGTTTATTTATGCTTATAACTGTGTTGAATTTCTGCTTTTGTGTGTGGCTGTGCTTTCGCGAGGAAGTACTAAATGATTGTTGAAAATTACCAGCAATTGGTTTTCTGCCTGCTTATCCTATCTTATGAACTTAAACATGCATCACTACAAAACTGAAAATGGTGAGTGGATTGTGGAAGTTTGTTGCAGTTTCTTCTGGTGCTAGTTTTTTTGGGGTTGTTTTCAAGTCTCACTAGAATGTTGCCTAATAAAAGGTGAGACTTTTAACTCACTTAACAAGGGGATTTATAATGTCTCAAGTCTCATGTCCAAGTCTCACGAAATATGTTCAAAACACAAACGCTGATTTGCTACTGGGTTTGGGGTTTTGATTGACCATTGACCTTTGAGGGAAAGCTTTTTTTCTATAGCGCCATAACCCATAATGGATGTAGTAATGATTCTATTGATATGCTCATGTGATGTGTTTTATTGTGTGACAATTACCAAAGATTAGAGGTGTTCATTATTTTGGATCATGTGTTTCAAGTCGGTTTAAAATCGGGCCTTTGTGTGCATGTTTGTTTTTACATAATTGTAAATTTATTAAGTTGGGTTAAATCGAGTTCGGTTACAAAGACGTGTATATTACCAAAAACTTAAGAAGTAGCTTGGTGTAGATAGTACTATAATTTGTGTGCTATTGAGAAATTTGGTTTACCATTTGCCCGTTTCTCTTTAGATTTAGAAGATCATGCGAGATCTTATAAACTAAAATTTGTGTTGGTTTATCCAGGCATCTTTGAAGACGGAAAGGGAGAAGAAGAAGGAGATGTACTATCCAATGAGGAAGTATGCCATCAAGGTGTAGGCTAGGCTATTCCCATCTAGGAAGGTTTTTACAATCCAAGGAAATTTTGTTCAGACGTTTTGTTAATCATCTTCTATAATTGCTTTTTGCCAACAATTGTTTCTGCCATTTTATTCAATGTATGGTGTTTTTCATAACAGGAAGTAGCATTGTGGCCGTGTATTTCGGTTTTTCGATGAGAAAATTGAACTACAATATAGATATGAATAGGTGAAGTCGCATACTTGTTCCCCGTTTAACATTCATAAGGTCCTAAAAATTAACTCAGTACATAATATGTCTGATCTTTAATCCCAAAAGATGGACAAAATTGGTCTTAATGATTTTCGACATAAATTATATTCTTTATTTATTTTGATTATCTATCAACAATTTATTAGAATCCAATTTTTAGTCGTGCTTGTTCTTAAGTTGTTTATGATCTTTTCCCTCTCTTTTTAAATCTAAATCCAACATTTTTTCATGTTTTTAGTTCTGACTTATTTATCTTAGAAATTTTTTTAATGGTTTTTGTTTCTTCAAAAATGATTATTTATTTATTTATCCATCTAACTTCTAAACAGTTGCTTTTGGATTATCCTTGCGTCCAATAATTCTTCCGAATAGATTAATATTCTGATCTATCGTATATTAGCATCGGTCTAATAAACATCAAATTAAATAATCTCTCCAATTCATCACTATAGTCCCATTTGCTTTTTGGACACTATATATTTGTTATTCTTAATTTGTATTTTATTATTAATCTACAAATTAAAACATAGTTATGTGGGATCTTGTTTGATTCGTCTCAATGCAAGGATTATTTATGTAACTTTCCATAATTTTTAATAATGTACAATTAGAGATATTAAGGATTGAATAAGCGCATTGAATAAAGTGAATAAAGTAAATAAGACGTTAGTACTACTATCGGAGGAAATAGAAGTCATCGATAGGGCCGGAGATTTTGAGGCCTTAGGCAAATTGTTACAAATGTGTCGCCCTTCAATATTTTTTTTTTGGAAACGTGTTGCCCTTTACTATCATAAATCATCTATGCTCACATTGATTCTTTTTCTTCTTTTTAGCAGTTGTTTTAGACTTTTTATTGTAAATATATTTTAAATTGTTAAGTTCCTATAAATTAAATCTTCAACCATGACCAACAAAAATGATATTTATATTAGGAAATTCATTAAAAATTAAATAAATTCAATGATTGTCTATTTGTTCAAAATAAATCCAACTATTGATTAATTTAAAGCATACTCAACTATTACACAACATATTTTCTCAAAATTAAGATAAGAAATTCCAAAACTATTGATCTTCCCTAATATTAAAAAGGAAAATAGAGGAATAATGATTTAACATCATTTTATTTTTCGTTATTTGATTTTCTAGGTTTCATTCACAAATTTTTTAATATTATATCAATATAAATTAAATCCTCACCATTATTTGACTTTTGTGTCATATCTCACCGCCGGAATATCTAAAAGACAAAGAAAGTAGAATAAGTATGAGGAGAATATTGAATTAGTGGTCGAACACTTTTTCTTTTATCTTGTGAAAAATATTTAATTCTCGCAATACATATCAAGAATTACTTTCCTCTCTTCCTTATTTTAATGATTTCTTAGCCTACCACAAATAAAAATTATAAAAAATCAACACGAGAGACTTAGCAAACGGGTCAACTATTATATTACACCCCAGATTTAAGTTAGGGTTGAAAATCGAGTTTTGTCTCAAATAAAGCAAATACCATCTTTTTATGCACGGTTCCAAGTTCAACTCTACCCTTTATTATAATAAAAAAACTTGTATAATTTAAAATTAGATCTTATCTCATTTGAAATAAGTACAACTTTCTCATTAAAGCATTAAATTTAATTTTGCCCTAATTTTCTCAACATACTTTCCAAAAAAATGGAGCTTACTTTTTCTGAGACATTGTCTTCAATGAGATAATCTGAAAAACAAGAAGTCCATATACTAGAGGTGTTCATGGGGTCACCGGGTTGATTTCGGGTCAGATATTTTAAGTCGCTTCAAAATCAAATCTTATTTCCACATTGATTTTTACATAATTATAAATCCATTTTTAAGTCGGACCATATCGAACTCGGTTTTAAAGTCGGATGAACATCAAGTCATCAAATCTAGTTTAAACACCTCCCAAAATATAAAATATTTTATTAATTAAATTATTTAGGTTATCTATATATATATATATATATATATATATATATATATATATATATATATATATATATATATATATATATATATATATATATATAGAAAGAGTGATTAAATTATTAAATTATCTATATATATATTTAGGTTATCTATATATCTATATATATATATATATATATATACAAAAAATATCCTCACACACAAGATTTTGTGAAAAAAAAATAGAGTTTCGAGACACAAAGAAAAGAGTGCAACACTGCCATTGCACCATAATTCGCATGACTCGTGTTTTTGACACTTCTCTTCTCCCTGCCATATCCCTCAACGTGTAACTGCTTAACTGATTATATTCATATTCAATCAATTTTCATCAATCTTCTCGCCATTAATGAACTCTAATCCCCTGCTTTTTCATCAATGTCACCGCTTAATTTTCTTTTCCACGCAATTTTTAACGTATTTTCCTAAATTCTTGTAACCACTTTCAATTTCCGACGGTTTCTTATTACTTTATTGTTGCAAGGTACAATTTTTTATGTTTTTTATGTAAAATTTGTTGCAATATATCTCAATATCAAATTTTGATTCATGGGTTTGTATTTTCATAGCTAAAGATTCAAGCTTGAACCATTTTCATGGCAGAAACAGCATTCTGGATTCTGTGAAACAATATTTTTGACATACCCAAATGGAAGAAGAGCATCTTTTGCCATTGTTGAGGCAGAAAATACCTCCATCACCATTATCACTATCTTCTCTTCCTGAAAATGCAGAAATTTCTCTTCCTTTAACTCCTTCTGAATATAAAGATTTACTCATATTTGGCCCTTCTCTTGTTTCTCCTAGAGCTTCACCTATTACTATTCAAAACGCTGCTTCTTCTTCTCTATTAGAATCACTCTCTTTATCTTCTCCTAAACCATCTTCATCTCCATCAGAATATAATCTTTCCTTTTTATTTGATACCCAACAACAAGCACAATCACAATCACAACAATCTACAAGTTTTCATGATCAAAATCAATGGTGGGTTGATCCTATCTACCAATGCAAGAAAACCCTTCTTCATAGGTCTAAAACTGCCCCAGCTATGACTGTTTCAAAGGATTTTGATAAAAAGAAAGACATAGAAAAAGACCCTAAACCTAGTTCTCAATTTATTGTAATACAAGCTTTTGTGCTTCTTTTGATATATTTGTCATTTGGGGTTACTATATACTGGTTTAATAGAAAGCAATTTTCAGTGAGGGAGACTCATCCAGTAATTGATGCTTTGTATTTTTGTATTGTGACTATGTGTACTATAGGTTATGGGGATATTATACCTAGTTCTACCACTACTAAAATCTTTTCAATTTTGTTTGTTTTGGTTGGTTTTGGATTTGTTGATATTTTACTAAGTGGGATGGTTACATATGTGCTGGATTTGCAAGAAAATTATCTTCTTAGAACTGTTAAGGCAGGGAAACATGAGGATCAAGCTAGGTCTTTGCTTGTTGATGTGACAAAAGGTAGGATGAGGATTAGAATGAAGGTTACATTAGCATTAGGGGTTGTGGTTTTTTGTATTGGAGTTGGGGTTTGTGTTATGCATTTTGTTGAGAAACTTGGATGGGTGGATTCACTTTATCTATCAGTTATGTCAGTTACCACAGTAGGTTATGGTGATCGGGCGTTCACATCGTTGTCCGGTCGTATTTTTGCTTCGATATGGTTGCTTGTGTCCACACTTGCTGTTGCAAGGGCCTTTCTTTACTTGGCTGAAGCTAGAATCGATAAGCGTAACAGGTTGTTGGCGAAACGGGTGCTTGGTCAGGATATGACTGTCTCACAGTTTCTTGCTGCTGATATGGATAACAACGGTTTTGTGAGGTAACATCCCGATGCTTTTCATCATTTATCGTTGCTTTTGCTTCTTGTTTCGTATAGTTTCGATAGATTTATGCTAAATATGCTGTTTTGTTTAAAGATTGCTAGTTTGAATGCTACTTGTTGTGTGCTCTAATGTATTAGTTACCTTGTACTAGTGGTGATATCAGATATGCTTGTCTGTGTTTCTATATTTGGATTTTGGAACAAGTGAATGTTTTGACTTAATTTTGGTGTAAGGATAATCTCCTAAATGCAAAAGGGGGAGGGACGGAGGGATTGATATTCCTGTACGTGGTGAGAATTGAACTCTATAACAACGGTAGAAGGGAAAAGTCAATCCTGGGGGAAAGATACTTGTGGAAACTAGACTTTAGGAGTTCTTTCCGGTAAAGAATTGTGATGGAGAAGGAAACACTAATAAGGGAGCTTTATGTTAGGAATTGGCAAAAGCGTGACTCGCTACAGTTAACAATGGAATTTTAGAGGTGTACAACTTAAGAACAACTGAACAAGGCTAAGTATTTACGCAGAAGAACCCGTCAATAATCAAGTAAGGGATAAAATCACCTTCATGTTCTAAAATGTTGAGCTACAATTCTTTTGTAATCTTACAATTGCGTTCACCTTCTCAATCTGAAAGCTTTTGGTACCTTGATTCTCCAACTGGTTGTTAGGAATATGATTTCTCAAACACCCTTTTATAGCTTTTGGAATGACCCTCACCTAATCAAACTAGAGTTATAGAATATTCCTAAGCTAATTACAACTAGAATTTAGGAAACAAGAATATGAACAAGTATGAAAAAACTTGGGGAAGGAATGCTCACCAACTTGGAAGGCCTCCAAACCATTTGCAAGCTACGCCAGTGCTCCCTCCTTGGGCAGCCGTTAATGATAGCCACAAGCTCCCCTCCTTTGGATTGCTTGTACAATTCTTCTCTTTTTCTTCCCTTCTTTACCCTTCACGTAAACATGCTAGCTAAAGACCCAAACATGTCCTTGATCCCTCGTATGACCGTGTTGGATTTGTGCATTCACGTGCTTGCTCAAGCTCAGCACTTAATTTCTTATACTCTATGGATTATCTAAGCCTTGAAACAATAACATCAAAACCCGTGGTTGGATTCATTGGGGTTTTTGAAGTCTTACTTTTTTTTGTTACAAATTAACGACACAGATGCATAAGTAAGTTGTAGCTAAACTCCATGCTCATGTTGAATTATAGGTACATCTTACAGAAACCTATTAGGGATTCTTGATCATCTATGTCTGATATGGCTATGAGTTATTGGTAAGACAAGGAAGTGTTGGTTCACGTTGTGTGGTTTTCTTTTTATAGCACAAGCTTGTTGAGATTGAGGTCTGGAATAGTCCTATTGTTATATACCCTTATATAGCATTTCATTTGTTATGCCGATGTTGGGTGGAATCGGTATATGCTAGTGTATATGACAATCGATAGAGGGAAATAATGTATGAGATTGATTTATGGGAGCAAACTTTTAGTTCATGTAGCCAAAGTTTTAGATAGGGACGAATGGGAAAGCAATTTTGTTACCGAAGATCTGCCATGTTGATTTGTTTTGGTTCATGTAGTTGATACCATATTGAGATTAAGGCTTTGACATTTTTTCTGTATTTTGATGTTAAAAGGCGGGGAAAGACTAGGATACTTGTTTATTAGATAGTGCCCATGTGTTCCAAGTTGCATGACTTCAATATTTTTTAAGGAATATTTATATTTGTATAGCTTTTGAAAATAAAATTTTAAGTAAATTTTTAGTCTCTAAATTAGATATTGTTGAAATGCGTTATAGACACACAGTGGTGCGGTAATGAGGTGATGTGATTGTCATATTGCCAAATGTTGTCCTAAATCATGAAATATAGCTTAAAGCGGCATAAAATGTGGTTTATTTTTACACCTTTACAATGCGAGTAATACCGATTCTATAAATTTGTAAACCTTTACGAAGCACCGATCTGATATGATGTGGCCTTGTTTCTGCACCATCTTGAGAACTGAAATGTTCTTTATTTATTTAAAAAATCCAATTCCGAACTAAGATAAGCCGTTTGGGTGTGAAATTTTTCAAAAAATACGTTCTAATGTTCTTTTGTTTTGCCTTAATTTCAACTCGAATTTCCTTATTTTGTTTACTGCACAATTGCTTTCATTCCTATGCATGCATTCCCCACTTCCCTCTTGACTTTGTTTCATCTTCACCTCTTTTAGTTTTGTGCTATAGTTGATGTTGAATTATACTTCTATAGATAGTAAGCAAATCACCTTTTTTGCAAGTTTCAAATGCTCTTACTTCATCAACTAACAAAACTATAAATAGGAATGATGTATTCTCACTTGATTTGAACTATTAAGATGATTTAATTATTTTTTTTTTTTTTTTGTTTTTTGGATTATAGTGTAGGCTGACAGTTGTGGGCTATTGTTGTGTGAACCTTGGACTTAATTCTTTGCCGGAAGATTTTACATCTTTAGAAACTTTCTTAGAACTTCCTTTTGGTTGTATTCTGTGAATAATTAATAAATGTGGAAAATGTGTGATATTTTACTAAAAAGGGATATGGGTAGGAAAGTTGGTGTGTCAATAATACGCAAATATAAAATATATGTATAAGAGGGGCCGAACACTCATTTATATATGTGTACAACTGTCATTTATCTATAAAGGTATTCAAAACAGCTCCGATGGCCTAAACCTTACCCAACCTTGTAACCAAATCCGATTTGGCCCGACTTCAAAAGAGATTTACAATTATGTAAAAAACAACATGGACACGAAACTCGATTTCAAATCGACCCAAAGTATCTAACTCGAAATCAACACGATGACCGGAATGAACACCTCTATTTATCTGCGTTATATGTTTACACAATTTAATATTAATAGGATTTTTAATCAAATACTCGGGTTATGACCTAGACACGCTCGGGCATAGATTCCCGCATGGGGGCAACGACGAAATTCCACGTTGATTAAGTGACTTGCTTTCTCATCATCACACTGCACAAGTTCATTCATACAAATGCTACCTTTCAGGAAATACCCTTCTGCCTGAAAGTTTTGCTGCCTGTAAACCATCCTGATCTTACCTTTTTCGGGATTCATGATTGTTCAAGATGTTAATGCATACATGTTGTAGTCGTTATATCGTTATGATGCTGATCTTCGTTTTATTTGGCGTTGCAGTAAGTCGGAATATGTAATCTACAAACTGAAGGAGATGGGTAAAGTGTCAGATAAAGACATTCTTCTGATTTGCAAGAAATTTGATCAGCTGGATTCTGGCAATTGTGGGAAAATTACTCTAACTGATCTTATGCACCCTCATCAACGCGACATATTATAGGACTCGAAACGAGGGCTCGAATTTTCAGTCTCTTCAGTGCAGATTTTGTTTCGTAAATTCACACCTTCAGTTTGATTCTCGGATTCTATCAGATCGAGCCAAAAGTTTTGATTCTTTTTCGAGTATACGAGCTTTTTGTTTCCTATGATACGTAATAATTTAGTTTTATGATCTTTATTTGGAAGTTTTTTCATCCATGCTATGGTTGTTACTGCAAATTGTTTATATTTATAGTAATACAAATTATGCTTTACAAATTGAGCTCTGGATAAGTGAAAATTAGTTTCTATCTGGGTTGCCCAATATAAATCCCTTACAATTTCGAGTCGGGTTCATGTTGAGAGAGTATAAAATGTCGCCCGTATTAGTTTGCCAAGGTAACTGCAATGAATAACTTCATTTGATCGTGAAAGCTGTTTTATGACTATTACTGCGATTGTGATCAAAACAGAGCCTGTAAGGTTAAGTGTTGACCGTGACTTGTGGGTTACTATAGTGGTAAAAATTGTAATTGTTTGATATTTAAGTTTAACTATGTGGATTATTATATAATGGCTATTGGTTTATAATTTATTCTTTTACAATAGCATTTTAGCTTCATCAAAGCACTACCAAGTATTTAAATATCATGCTGAATTTAAATTCTACAATGGAAAAAAGAAAAATTAAAAAATTAAAATAAGAGAATCTGATTAAGAAAGATAGTTCACACTAGAAGTCCAATTTAGCATACTCTATTGTTTAGTTTATCATTAATTCAGACCATTTTTGTTGGGATCGACTAACGTAAATGTATTGTCTTAAGATAATTATTTATAATTTTAAAGTGGTCATTTTTTGTAATCTAAAGTAACTAATTACCACAATCTTAAAAATTATACAATATTAAAATGATTAATTAGAGAAATTAACTAATTATATGAGTTTATCTGATTATTAAACTGAAAATTTATTATTTATTACTAATTTCTATGTCACTCTAAATTTATACCCTATGACTCAGAAAAGCTTTTATACCACTAATTTATAAGATGCTTTTTGATGGAATACTCAAATTACAAGACAAGCTTCTAGAATCACTCCTATATTTTGGAGAGTGGTGGAGTAAGTAAAATTCAGGATACCTTAGCAAAAAGGGCAATCATTTTTAGAGCTTGACTTCTTACTTTAATTTTATATTTTTCCGTATTCTAAATTTAACACATTACCAATCCTCTACTTCAAGGGTGGCGTTCTTTGTTGAAAATACAAACAAGGAATTTTTATTTTTTTCATGTTATGAATTTGTGACTAATAAGTATTTTCTATCATGACGGATATGCTGTTAAAAAAAGATTGATTGTAAGGTGAGAATTAAATTTTGAATATTTCTTAATAAGTGATATTTATTTTTCAACTGAAACATAATTTTATTCACAATTTTATGAGTAATATAATTTGACAAAATAAAATGAGTTAAATATTAGAGGATAATTCTTATATATATATATATATATATTGTTTTTCGAGTTGTTAAAAAACTAGCACTAAAATCTGAAATAATATATTACCTTATTTATTTTACATAAAATTTTCAACTAGTTATTGAATGAGACGGTCTCACGATGAGACCATTTCTATTAGGTTTGCCCAATTTATATTTTTTGTCTTAAAATGATCACTTATAACATTTAAATAATCACTTATAATTTTAATATAATTACTTTTTATAGTCTTAGAATGATTACTTATAACCTTAAAACGATTACTTATGATCTTAAAATTATCAATTACAAAAATAAATTATTATAAATTCATCTTATAATAAGACGATGTCATAGCAGTAAATTTTTTAAAAAGTGGGTACACTTGAATACTAGAGAGAATGGGTTGCAACTTGCAAGTGAAATTTGATAAGAGTGATTTAGCCGCTTATTAATGAAATTTTAAAATTGTGAAATTTAAAAAATCCTATGAACAAAAGATGAGAATTTTAAATTCAATTTTTTGCAATACTAAAGTACCTAATTTAAATATTTTCGAAAAAAGTATCCTTTTATATGCTAGTGAATTGGAGCATATATTCTAACCATTTTATATAGAAGTATGATTTATAAGCAAAAATATAATTTTGTCGAACTTATTATAGAATGGTCAATATTCAATTTAAATAGAAATCGACATTATGTATTATTAACACAAACATAAAAATATAGTAAAAAATTAATGGTCAAATATATTTATTGAACAATTTAATAACCAAACAAAATGAAAACTATAAAAGGAAACGAAGTGAAGTGTTTTACAATAATGTAAAATAATGTAGTGGTTGATTATAGCTTTTATAAGCAGGATTTGCTAGTTATAAAACTAAAACAATTATGATGAATCATGTGGATGATATTTACTAGTTGTATATTAAATTTGTAATCGATAATAGACTTTTTATAATCACGAGATAGGCCGAGGGAATGTGAGAGCTAGATGAAAATCTAATTTAGGATCATTACCTGAGGAGAATATATTTGCTCCAATTGAGATAATATATGATTCTCGAATCTATACAATATACTAATGCATAAAAAATTAGGACACTTATCGACTTTATAGTAAATAATTTTCCGTTCTTTTCAAATTCTAATTAGGTAAAATTTTTTTAGCATATCATGTCATATCTTTCTGATCAGATTAGTTTAATTAATTAGTTACAAAAGATTTTAAAACTATACCTTATTTATTAATTTTTTACCAAATAAAATCAATTAAGATATTTAGTATCTTTTAATTATAATGGATAATTATCGGATGAAATATTAGTTATTCATGTAAAAGATATACTTTCAATAAAATAATTTTGTATATTTATAGTTTCAATATATTAAAGGAGTTATATGATAACTTAATTATATATATAATTAGAAATTTTAAATTAAATAATTTATAAACCGTGATTCGAATCTATTTAGTAAATTATAAAACTTAACTTTTATTATGTACGAGTATGAGTATATTAATTAACGAAATCCTTGTTACAATTAAGTTTACTCTTATATTTTGTAGTCAATGAGATTTGGTGAATGGTTACTTAATAATTTCCACCAGCTATTTTTAATTAAAAGACTTTAATAATTACCTACTTTTTTCCCATAAAAATGCCTCCTACCTTTATATTCATGTTTATAGGGATCAAGGACAAATTTATGGATGACCTAGTATCTTCAGAGACCATCTCTTTTAAAGACGTATTTCAAGTCCAATTCATTAAAAATTTGTGCCTACTTATCGTATTCTTAATGCCTACTTATATTATATAATGCTTATTTTTCGTATTCTTAATGCCTATTTTCAATATCTTAAATATCTACTTACATCATTCTTAATGCCTACTTATAATATTTTACAAAATATATAATGAGCCGGCCTAATTAGAGATGGTCTCTCAAAAAGACCGTCTCTCACAAGAATTTGTTTTTATGGATTAGATGATTAAAAGACTTAAAAGTCACTAAAAGTCATTTATTAAATATTATTTAATTATTTAGTAAATAATTTAAAAGGCTTAAAAGTTATCTACTAAATATTTTTAATTGTTTGACTAACCAAATACTAAAAGCCAAATATTAAAAACCAGCTAAAAAACAACCATTTTTGTAAAAAGACCGTCCCTCAATGAGATGCATCCTTGGCACGAGTAGTCCAATTAATATAATTATTAATATATGAACTCCTTGTTTTGAGTTCGTCTCACTGAGAGACGATCTCTCATAAAGTAGCTCATCTTTTAAATAATTTAAGTGAATATTTAATATCTAAAGTGTATTAGACATTAATTAATTAAAAATAAATATTTTAAGTATAACTCATATAGAAGTTAGAACTGTTTCACGGTGAGACCGTATAGAATAATCTTGAGTAGTATAAACTGAAATCTTATTGGGCTTGACCAAACTTTTTTTTAGCTTGACATTAAAAAGGTGAGTGAATGTAATTGGGCCCAACTGCTAAAAGATTTCTTTTGACATTTTACAATTTGTTGCCTTGACCTTTCTAATTAAAGTTGCAGTAATTGGCTTTTGTTAAGGAACACTATTCTATCATCATCAAACTTTATTAGGTTTAAAGTACATCTACTTGTAATATATAGATATGAATTAATACTGCTTCTTTTTATTTTTTATTTTTTTAATTTTAGAGTTTTTAGTTTACATATATCTTCTGTGCATGTATTGCGTATGCATATCATCATCTTCACAAATTTATTTCAAATATTGTAATTTCTAAAATTAAGATTTGGCGGTAAAAAAAAATTGCGTAAAAATAGAAACTAAGATGAAGAGTATCATATAAGTATTTAAAAGGGTGATTTTTCTAATAAAAATGATTTAATTGTTAGTTCGTTATGTTGCACATGTTGGCTAGTCTCATTTAAGAATCGAAAATTAGGCCAACTATCTGTCATGGTTCGCGGACTAAACAAGATTAAGGTTTTACGTTCATATTAAATCTTTGTATACACGAATGCTCTATGGATGAAAACATAGCCCATGCCAGCTAAAATCACAAAGGGGTCGCTACATGTATTTTATCTTCTAATTAAGTCGAGTAGCTAAACTAAAGTTAATTTCAAATCAGATAAAAAATTAACTAGTCTACATGTAAGCATACTATTTCGTCCCTTTGAATTAATATTTAACAGCAAATAAAATATTTTTTTAAAAAAAATGAATATTTAGTAGTAAATTGTTTTTCAGCCTTCTACAACTATATGGTTGGTGGCAATCCTTATTGTGGTTGTTTATGTTGCTCCTCTTACATAGCCTTTTTATTTTGTTTTCTCTTTCTGAGTTAAACATACAGTTGCAAGTTTAGAAGATCCGTCTAACAAATTTGCTACTAGTATAATGATGATTATTATTATTATTATTATCTTGATATTTTAAAGGAAAAATTATCTAGAAATCTAATTTTTTACTGCTTTTTTTTATCAAATATGAATAATATCTAATTATAAGGGTTGTTTGCTAAGAATGCACCAAAGTAATTTATTACATATACACTAAGTCATTTTGCATAAAAAAAAAATAAATACAAAATTAACTTATAAATAAATTAAAAATTTTTTTAAAAAATGAAATAAGTTTATTTTTTGATTTTAACTTTTAATTGTTAATATTTTTTGTTTTTTTTTGTAGAATTAACATCTAAAAAGCAGTCACCATTTGGGCAATGTTTTCGGGTAAGTGAATCTAAAATTGAGATTATTCATTGTTAATAAAAAAATTAAATTTTTGTAAAAAATTAATAAAAAATTAAATTATTCTAAATAGTTTTTAGTTATTTGACAATTGAGGGAAATCACTTATTCCCTATCCCCTCAGTATAAAACAATTTAGTGGTCTTCATATTAAAAATAAATAAATAAAATGGAGCAAAATGGCTAATACCGGAAGTGTAAACAGTAATGTGAAGGAGGAATCGTACGTAAAGCCGCAGAGATGGATTAGTATTTCCAGAAGAAAAGGTTAAAACAAGTGTCGGCTACGGTCAAAAGCCGGTGAAATGGCTAACACGTGTTCTCGCTGTTTCTAGAGTCCGGACACCGCTCCAATCAGTATCCTCTTTTTGAATCATTGACTCCTTTTTATTCTCTTTTGTTCTACTCGATGTTCTATTTAATTTGAGGCACTTATTAATAAACTTATTAAAACTATAATGTTTTAAATTTAAGATTAAAAGTAACATTATATTAAATAAGATTAATTTGTGAAATTCTTAATATTAAATTGAATCGATTTGATGAACGGTAAATATTGTCAACAGATAAATGGATATATGCCAAGAATGAAATTGTGGAATTCATAATACTAAACTGACTCCTCTTGATGATCGGTAAGATAAATGGGACACCTAGACTAAAATTGTGGAATTCATAATAATAAATTGACTCGAGTCGATAATCGGTAAATATTGTGATAAAATAAGTGAGACACCTAAGCTGAAATTTTAAAGGAGTCTTTTGTCTTTCCCTTTCTTGCACTCAAGTCTCTCTTAGTCTTTTTTTATTATTCTCTTTTTATTTCTACCTATTTTAAGTTCAAAATTTGGCTCGACTCGACTGTCATTTTTACGTATTATATGTTTAACAAGTAGAAAAAAAGTAATTAATTTAGGTTAAAATCATGTTAATCAAATTAGTATTTTATCCTCCTTTATTTTAGCCACAATAGTAGTAATTGTATTTCCATAATTAGTTTATTAACACTTGTATATAAGGTGATTGTAACCCTAATAGTAAATCAATACAAACCGATCATTGAAAATCCAACATTCTTTTCTCTAACGTGTATATATTAGTATCATAGCTGATTCAAATTACAAAAATTATAATGATGTAGACTAACATATAATTTTGATGAACTAATATTTATTAATTAATTTTATAATGAAAATTCAACAAATTTATGTGTATTTGTCAAGGAACCAACTCAACCAAAAGCTTAAGCTAATGGTTGAGGACCCAAGATATGTTATATACTCTAATACGCCTCCTCACACAAGAGCCCTTTGGAACACATGCCCTCCTTATAGCTGACACTAAATATTCCACTTTAAATGAGGGGTGATTGAGATTCGAACCCGTGACCTCTTGTCACATTGGCTCTGATACCATGTCAAGGAACCAACTCAACCAAAAACTTAAGCTAATAGTTGAGACCCCAAGATATGTTATATACTCTAACAGTACTTAACTTTTCTTGTGCGTAAATCTTATTTAAAAATTTAATAACAAATTTATCACCGCAATTCAATATAAATAAAATTTTTATTTAATACCCAAATCATAACCTAGATAGATTCGGACCAAAATTTCTGAGAATATTAGTCTTAAGTCATCTAATGCCCTTTTTGTTGAAGGTCAAGAAGTTGTGTTCTTGTGGACCCACTTTTGCTGTTATTTCCCTCATCTTTTGCCAATAAATTGATTTTGGATTTATTCTACATTTCTAGTTTTCTACTAACTATTTATAAACTTACAGCATTGTACTTTGACTTCCTTTTTTATACGCAACTTATAATCCATGTAGACATCATGAGAGAATTAAAAAAAAAATAAATGAAGTACATGACATTTGCCGAACAAAATTTGAACATAAAGTTAAGCATTTTTAACATTTAATTCAACAAGAATTACGGCAAATACAGCATAATTTTATGTTAAAATCTCCCCCAACAATTACATATTATGGTTTAACAAATAGTAAAATTATTTTCGTTGGTTATATTTATCTTTTTTACATAATTTTTAGTAAAATTTAAGCCTTAAATACATTGATCTATAAAATAAATTTATATATTGAGATAAATCTAATAAAATTTCTCATAGATACATTTTAACTTCTTTATATTAATGAAAAATCTTATTGAAAATTTCTCCCTCTATGTACAGAATATTTTAAACCTAACTAACGATATGAAATGAATATAATATCAACTTAAATAGAAAATAATATCAACTTAAATAGAGTAGTATTTTAACCTTTTGTTTTTGATTTTGATTCTTACATAAAAAACACAATGTATTAAGAATAATTGTTTTAGTTGGTTCTATACATGAATTGAACTATGATAATTATATTGGTTGGTTTCAAATTTCTTGTCATTTTGATATGCTATATTTGTTTAATTTGTAGAAAATTCAAAAAATAAATTGTATATTATTGTTATATTTTCACTTTATAAATTTGTATATATTGTATAATATATTTATTATTTAACAGTTAATTGTGAAAATTTAATTTATGTGATATATTTCATGCCAATTACTATAAATTTGATAAAATATCAAAAATGATCTTATCATTTTTTTTTATTATTTTTAAAAGGGAAAATAGTTAGTACCTTATTAACAATACACAAGTATGTGCTTTATTTAAATATAGAGGAATTAACAATTTTTTGTTATAGAATATAAAGATTATATTACTTTATGAATTCTAATAATATACTTAAAAACAAATAAAAGTAACTTAATAATATCTAAAATGTTTTCTTAATGGTGTATAATAGCATATATCCTAATATCACTACACCCGTAATGAGCAACATTTTTAATGGTGCAACTCACAAATTTAGCATAGTGACTTGTCAGAGTCATCCTAAAAATATAAATATTTGGCCATTATTTTTCTAACATATACAATTACAATAAAAAGTTTACTTTTCTTTCTTAATTAATTTATAGTTCGCTACACTTTCATTTTAGTATGTCTATTTAATTTTGAAATATTTTTATTTTAGGTAGTGTCTTCGTTATTTTCTTTAATTCTTATTCAAATATTTTGTCTCATTTTCTCTCACTTGAATCTTTTCTATATAATTTAATGACCTTTATAAATTATACTCCTATTAATATTTATATCAATTATTAATACTGCAATTGTGTTCATGAAGAGGAGTAACTATTAAAGTTCAACCCAAAAGCAATTAGTTTTGATTCCGTTGACTTAATTGTTTATCGTTGACTACCCATGTAAAATCATAGAAGTATAACTTAAGTCAGATTAAATGTGAGAATTTATAATTAGTATAAAAATTTTAAGTATAAAACGAAGGGAATAGATGGGTAAAGCTATATTACTCCTTCCCTCCCTTAATTTGTCACTTATAATAAGTTAAAATACTCTTATATAATATAAAATTGGCAAACTAAATTATATGAAGTATTAATTTTAAGTCAGGTGTTTCAGGTCGGATTAAAATTGGGTTTTGTATCCATATTATTTTTACATTACTTTCATTTTGAATTCGAGTTAAATTAAATGCAGTTTTAATATTAGATAAATATTAAATCACCGAATCTGTTTTGAACACTTCTGAAAACTAAAAATGACTAATAAAAAAAGAAAAAGACAGGAGTATTGACTATTGTCTAATTAGGTGAGGTGTTGTGTTAGAATAGGAATGGAAAGACTCACGCTTTAAATATCATACACCTTTTCATGGCTTGTCAACAAAATAGAATTAATTTATCATTAATTAATTAATACTTCGTATATAATTTAGGCCTAACAAGTTACATATTTACACTCATCCATTAGACCATGATGTAGTAGTCTAGTACTACTTAATTCTATGAATTCAAAATAGAAATGTCAAATTTTGAACCCATTTGAAAATCCAATTTGAATTCAACTCCACTAATATCTAATTGATGTGATCTTTTTTTAAAAAATTTTGGTAAATTTTAAATTACATATCAATATTTTTAAATTATAACCTGTAATATTTTCGTCAATTTTCATTATTTAAATCAATATTTCACATTTATTATATTAGTTTTTAGCAATTTTATAATGATCAGAATAAAAAAAATTTATGCTCCATTGGATCAAAAAATTTATGATTTGTCTAATTCTAAAACTTTAACCTAGATACATATCAGTTTTCAATGCATCGAGCTGTCCAAAATTAATCTGATTACCTAAACTATATATGACTTAATTTATCTCAAAATATATATTTAAATAAAAAAATTGAAATAAAATTGCTAAAATACATAAACACAAATAAAAATTAAAGATATCATATCCAAAATCCGTCCAAAATCCAAAATCAAATATACACCTCAAGTCTTCACACAAGGTTCCAATTTAGAAAAATTCCACTTTTCCACCTATTAATTGAAAGTTTGAAACCCTTTTTTTGTCAAACCTTCCTTATAAAGTTTTGGCTATCCTTACCCTTCCATTACATCCCTTCACCAAACATAATATTTCTAGTCAAACCCTCATTTTTCTCTCTTCTACTCCTCACTTTCCTTAATCTAATTAATTATTTAGCTAGCTTCCATGTCTAATGAACCCAAAAACTATCATAATTACCCTTATAATCACCTTATTAACAATGATAATTTTTCATTATTATCACTAATCAATGAAGATCCACAAGCTTTCTTAGATAACTCTAATTTCTTCACTTTCTCTAATAACCCTAATTCAACCCTACAAAATAACACTAATTCTTATAACTTTAATGAATTTATGCATGGATCTTGTTTAGATTACCCTAAATTTTCTCCAACTTCTTCAGAAGTTTTGTCCTCGGTTGTCGATGGTGGTCTTGGGCGTGGCGGGGATGAAACTCCGCCAATGGCAGCCGCAAAAGATGCGACTGCCATTAGAAGTGCGGAGATTCCCGACACACCGAATTCCTCCATTTCTTCTTCCTCTACGGAAGCTGGAGGTTCGGATGTTGGTTCTATGGCTAGGAAAGGTGAGAAGCGTCAATCTATATGTGATGATAATCATGGTGGAGATGATGAGTCTAAGAAAGTGTAAGTACATAACTAATAGTCTTGCATAATTTATTATTTACACAAATTTTTAAATACGACCCTGAAATGGTGAAATTATCTCTATTACACTGACCCATGTATATTTAATCTATTAATCGTGATTACTTATAATTTTATAGACTCGTTTGTGATGAGACGGTCTTATATAAGATGAGCTTAATTATTTAATAAATTAAGTTGAATAGGATATATTTGTGATTAATTCCGTAATTAGTGGTATGACCGACCAACTATGTATATATTATATGCTACTAGAATTGAATAAAACTTATGTTATTTTTTATCATTTTGATATTCATATTGATATATTGATGATAAGATCAACTATAGTATTGTATGTTTTCATTAAGAGCCCGGGATAATTTTAAAAGATAATATATAGTTGTAAATGGTCCGATTTAAGTTTATCGTTAAAATCTCAAAATATATGTTATATTTTATTTCACGCGCTCTTGAGCCTTTATTTGAGTCATTTTTTAGGTCAAATATAAGGATAAAACACAAACCTTCTTCATACATAGTGTTAAAAAGTCCATTTGAAATAAGGAGTAATTAAAATTCGAAAACTTGTGAGGATTATGGGTAGGTCAAATAATTAAAGACTTTCCTTTTCACTTTTGTAAAAAGTGTTCGATTTCCATTACCTATATACAAGATTAGTTTAATTTGATTCACCTCTGCAGGGGATTTTTTAGCCTTACTGTGATAAACAAAATGAGGTTCGAATTAACCTACGAGCTTTTGTCACCCTGACTTCTATAACAAAAAACTTAATTTGATAGTCTAAAAATACTTGCTTTCAATTAATAAAATACTATAACCTTTTCATCATTTGAACCCTAGATCGAAATATAAGTAAATATTGGAACAAGAATTGAGAAGTGGAAATCATCTTTGACAAATAATAACGTCAATAATTTGCTAGTAGTAGTACATACATGATCTATATTGATCATGACCCGTTCAAAAGTAAACAATATTAGTTGATTTTAAACAAATTTCATGTTT